>NC_138866.1:18189183-18921039 GCF_965194805.1 Balaenoptera borealis | reverse complement strand
CCTAATTTTTAAAAGAATTTTCCTACATTTGTGCTTCCCTCTTTGTGCTGTAAATCTTCGTATGTTTTGACAAATTCATAAACTCATATATCACCCTTAAAGTATCATTCAGAATACTAGTTTCTCTACTCTAAAAATAATCCTGAATGTCTCACCTTATAACCCTTCCCCCTTTCCCTAGAAACCATGGCAACCACTGATCTTTTTACAGTAACTATTGTTTTATCTTTTCCAGAGTATCATATAATTTGAATTGTACTACCTGTGGTGTTTCACTGGCTTTTTTCACTTAGCGATATTTCTTTAAGGTTTATTAATTTTTTTGTGTGATGGGAAAGCTCATTATTAAAAATTGCTGAATAATATTCCATTGTATGGACATGCTGTAGTTTTTTATCCACTCACCTATTGAAGAACATCTTGTTTGCTTCCAATTTTTGGCATTTATGAATAAAGAAGCTATAAATTTTGCATGTAGGTATTTGTAAGAGTGTACATCTTTAAAGTAATTATATAAAATAACTAGGAATACAATTGCAGGATTGTATGGCAGGATTATATTTAGATTTCTAAAAAACTGCTGAACTGTCTTCCAAAATGGCTGTACCATTTTACATTCCCATCAGCAATGAATTTGAGTTCCTTTTGCTTTGAATTATCACCAGCATTTCTATTGTCAGGATTTTTGTGTGTGCGTGTGTGATTTTAGTTACTCTAATAGGTATGTGGTGGTATCCACTTTAGTTTTAATTTGCATTTCCCTAATGCCAAATGGTGTTGAATATCTTTTCATATGCTTTTATACCTTCTGTATTTCTTCTTTTGTGATGTGTCTGTTCAGACCTCTTGCCCATTTTTAATTGAATTATCTGTTTCCTTACTGTTGAGTTTTAAGGATTCTTTGTATATTTTGGATATAAATCCTTTATCAGAAGTGTCTTATAAAGAAAATGGATGATCGTAGTTTTTCAATTGCTCACTTGTCAAACTTCTTTTGGTTACATTTTAAAACTGGTGTAACAGTTACATTTTAAATGTCAATTTTTCAATGGGCGAAAATCACATATTTTGTACTGTTTTAATTGAATGATTTAATAAAATTAAATAATTATAGACATCAACTTACAAACTCAAACAACTTAAAACAATGTGAAGAGGTACATAATTTTCAAAATCAATTTAGAGGGTAAGTGAGCAAATATTTTTGAAATTCACTGACTCATAATTTGATAGACAAAGGAATGGCCACCCCAACCCAAAAGACCTTCCACTGACATGTCAGAATGCTGGAACTTCTACTATCCAAGAGGAAATAATTAATATGTCTCTCCCTTTCTTCTCTGTCTCTAGATCAATATTATAATCAAATTATAGCATATGCTAAATCTTTAGTACTTCATCATGAATAGATAAATTTTTATATTATTTCACAAGCCACTAGTAACTTGTGATGAAATGGAGTATATTTATAGTTTCTTATTTGGGTGTTGGAAGTAAAGAGCTGGAGAAATTATTTTGGAACATTAACCCTATGTCCAAGGGAAGCCGCTTGATCTTAAAACTCAGTTTAAGGGCCTGGAGTCAGAGCAGTAGAATCCTGAGTGATGACCACGTGAGATTTTATGTGCAAGTAAGATACTTTTGTAGATATAAGGTCCTCCAAGATGGAATCTGCCTCTTCCTGTGACATGAAGTAAATTATTTAACTTCTTTCAACCTTAGTGTTTTTATTAATTGAGTAATAAATAAAATAGGTATAAATTCATACTTACTCCCTAGATAATTAAATATGTATGGTAAATTAATGCAGACTGATGTTTCTGTCCCAAAAGATCAACACCAAAGAAATTAGGGAAATAAAATGAAATCCAAGGAAAGACTAATAAACACCTGGGATTATGGAAGGCTGTTCTGAATAGATGTGCACTTTGCTGGCTTGGAAACAAAATAAACAGTAGTGAGATGTTAGGTCCCTTCAGCCTCTAAGGCTATACCAAATCTCTTTTCTAATATTTGTTCACTATGTAGGTTGTTGATTGTATGTAGGTTATATTTGGAAACATATTCAAGCTAGTAAGCTGACTAGCTAGTATCTGGAGATATGTTGATGGTGTTTTTCTTTTAATAATACATTTTTTCCAAATTAATAATCAGTTAAAGATAAAGAGATTAAAATTATGTTGACAGTTGGTTTTCCAACAAACTAAACGTGTACTGTGTCAGGTAAATTAGTTTACTAGAATTTATGAAGAAAGATTTCTGCCTAAAAGGCACTCATGCATTCATAAAATCCACATACCTGCCTTGGGTAAACAGACTGAGGAGCACAGAAATCAGGTTGCTTGATAACCATCCAGGAGATGAGACAGCTCTCCACTGGTAACACCCTTGGGATGATTCAGAATTAAATTTTATTTGCTTCATGGCACCCAAAGGATTATTGTATATGTAACCTTTTCAAATAACTGAAAGTGGTAAAATTCTCAAAATGAGACTAGAAGTGTGGCATTATGCCCTGACTTTATTAAATTTCCGGCTTCATTTTTTTTGGAGGGCTGAAAGGGATAGTAAAAGTTAGGTACAGTTACTAAATACTACAGCTACACAAATGAGAAGTGCCAAGTGAATCTGTGTATGTTCCAGATACAGAAACAATCAAATTATGATACCATCATTTCAGGAATGAGACAGGAATGGTTTTCTTTTCACAACAGAAAAAGAAGTCTCTAAATCTGGAATGCTTCAGAGGCAACCTCTTCCAGTTCCTTTTTAGTAGAGGTGGAAAGAGAGGGTTACATACATTAGAGTATTAAAGTATTTGATTAAGTTTGCTCAGTGTCAGGACCAGACAAAATTGCTACCTACCTCTTCCACATATGAGTCAACAATTAAAGTATTCCAGGGCTTGTGACCTTGAAATACCAACCTTGTTATTTTCTCTATGTTAAAGCATCCATACAATAAACCTATTCTTTCTTAATATTTATAGGTTATGATTTCGGTCTTTCTAGTAAAAAGAAAAACATGCTTTTTAATCAAACCTTACATGAAAATCCTTCAAAAACATACTTTAGTGGGAAAAAGAAATTACTTCCTGCTAAGCAATTTTTCACAGTGACTTGGAGAAACAGAACAATTTTGGATGTTCATGGACATAGAGTCATGTCTTCATAAAATTTATTTATGCTTGAAATAGGATTCTGTCACTTAATTTGTTTATTCTATTCTTAGATTCCCTCCCCACCCCAAACAATAGAAAAGGCAACATATAACTGAGTTTTTTACACTTGAGCTCAACTTTGATTTTGATAGACAGAAAAATCAATCCAAAACTGAGGTAAGGGGTCTGTTAGGAGGAGCTGATACTTATCATAAGCACAGTGATTTTCACTCTTCTGAGTTATTGTGGTCACATTGCCAAGGGCAGCTTCTTGGACAGGATAAGAATAGGTTGTGGGTTATATAGGAAGTCAGGTTTCAGCTCTGACAGAGAACTTTCTAGTTTTCCATCCAAGGAAAGGTTGTCTATGGAAACATCTCCATACATGGAGATGTTCAAGCAGGGGCTGGAAAACTCACATATTTGCCAGAGTTGTTGTCAAGGGAAATCAAGCAGTTAAAGGGAAATTCTGAAGCCCTTTGACTTCTTCCTGCAATTTACTCTCCTTTCTCATGAGAAACAGATGGGATAAGGAACTATTGTCTGCTACATTTAAGCAAAACACAGTATCTTTGTACTCCTACAATAAGCATATCTATTCATGCAATATCTGCAAACGTCCTATGAATGGACTTTCTTTGGTTAGAATTCAAACTTAAATTTTGTTGTTGCTCTTGCTGCTGTGTTAATTAGTGGGGAGAAACGTTCCTCGTTCCTCGGTGCATGGTGTATGGTGTGCTGAATCAGGTAAGACAATTTTGACTGGATGTGACCCTCGTTCTACAAGTTTTTCCTGAATGAAACATAATTCATAGTTGGGAGGTCTCCACACAAACCCAGAATAACAGTCCCTACAGAGTTTTGGTCCAGGCTTCTGGCAAAATCTTCAATGTCCACCTTATCCAGATCATCTCTCAGTTTCAGAACTGGTCTGTAAGCCTTAAATTTTGGTGATGGGCTTTGCTAACCCATACATAAGATATTTTTATTCTAAGAAAGAAAACAGGCTATTAACTATACATAAAGACAAAAGTTTAATCCCTCTTCACAAGAGAAATATTTGATCACATTGGGCTTCTCAAACTGTAGAAGTCTGGTCCTTCAGTTTCTGAACTTTCTAAACTATTTTTAGAATCTATTTATAAACTGTATTGGTTTCTTATTGCTACTGTAGCAAATTGCCCCAAATTTAGTGCCCTAAAATATCACACATTTATTCTCGTATAGTTCTGGAGGTGAAACATCTAAAATGAGTCCATAAGGCTACATTTTTCTTTTTTAACATCTTTATTGGAGTATAACTGCTTTACAATGGTGTGTCAGTTTCTGCTTTATAACAAAGTGAATCAGTTACACATATACATATGTCCCCATATCTCTTCCCTCTTGCATCTCCCTCCCTCCCACCCTCCCTATCCCACCCTTCTAGGTGGTCACAAAGCCCCAAGCTGATCTCCCTGTGCTATGCGGCTACTTCCCACTAGCTATCTATTTTACATTTGGTAGTAGATATAAACCCATGCCACTCTCTCACTTTGTCCCAGCTTACCGTTCCCCCTCCCCATGTCCTCAAGTCCATTCTCTACGTCTGCGTCTTTATTCCTGTCCTGCCCCTAGGTTCTTTCCTTTTAGAAGCTCTAGAGGAGAATGCTTTACCTCGCCTTTTCCAGCTTCTACAGGATGCCTCCATTCCTTGGCTCCTGCCTCCCCCTTCTCTGTCTTCCAAACCCGGAGCACAGCATCTCTCTCCTCTATGATCCCTACTTCCATCTTCTTTCTATGATTCTGACTCATCTGTTTCCTTCTTATAAGGACCTTTGTGCTAACACTGGGTGCACAAACATCATCCAGGGTCATCTCGTCATTGCAAGATCATTAATTTAATCACATTTTCAGAGTCCCTTTTACCATGCAAGGTAACATATTATCAGTTTCCAGGGATTAGGAAGTGGACATCTTTTGCAGGGAGGTGGAGGTGGGAAGGGGTCATTTTTCAGCCCACCTTATACCGCTATTTAAAAGTGTTCCTTTTCAATACTGAGCTTTAACCAGGGCCAGATAAACGGTTCTAAAAACATTGTTAGATTTCATGTGGTTAAGATGTTGTTAAGATGTAAATTGTGTCCCCAGTGAAACTGAACTGACTTCCTGAGTGAGAAAATAAAATATTGGTGACTAAATATAGCACTGCCTGTACTTTCTAAACCTTTTTGGAGAATGTAAATAATCCACTTGGGGAGGGAACACAGCATGGAGGAAAAGCAGTCTAAGAAGAAGGGGCTAGATTTAAGTTACTGAGTGCAAAGAACTATAGGGAAACTTGGAAAACAAGAATTTCATGGCGAGGACACCACATCACAACTGCCTTTAGGTGCTGTTCTACTGCTTATCTGTAAAAGTGTGATGAGAAAGAGAGAAAACAGGCTAGAAAAATACATTTTTAAAAAGTTTAAATTGTGCATGTCAATTTGTACTCCGTTAGCATTTTATGCAAACTTTCCTTGTGCTTCTTAGTCAGACAGTCTTTTGCAGAAAGTGTTCATGTTAAGTGTCGATTTAAACCATGACAAACACCTAGACATAAGTGGAAATAGTGCAGCTCCATATAAAGAGAATGTGTGCATAACTTATATGTACTTTTAAATTTTTCTCCCTGAGGAAATATTACAAAATGAGTCCATTTACTGTCCCTGATTATTAAGCAGATATGGATATAGTAAACATCAGAGAGGAAAGGAGCATTTTTGTAACATCTCACATATGTTTTTGTGGATACAGTAGTAAAATGTCTTCCCCTGGTAGTTACCAATATTTCATAAAACCTGTTGGTCTGTGTGTATCACATACAGCCAGTACTAACCATTCGCTGTTTGCTAGTTGCAAGCAAATTGTAAGATGTTTTATATCTTGACAGTGGTCTGTAATCAGGGAGTAAGGTCGTTATTACTAGTCTATGTTGTATAACAAATTACCAGAAACTTAGATATTTAAAAGAACACACATTTATTATCTCACAGTTTCTATGGTACAGGAGTCTAGGCATAGGTTAAACGGGTCATCTGCTTAGGGTGTCCAATATTGTGATTTATAAAAAATATGTGTATTGATCATCCAGTTGACCAAAATATATTTTTCATATACATTTGGTCTTAGTCCATGGTTTCTGATTCACAACTCCCAGAACTCTTAGAATTTTCTAGTGTTGAGAGCAGTAAAGTTGTCTCTGGTTATGTTAACTAGGTGACTTTTGGACAGTACCTAAGGATGGGGTTTGGTTGCCAGTGGAGCCAACCATGCAATTAGCAGGTTGGAATTTCACCTCCTGACTTCTGGGAAGAGGAGTGGGGCTAGAGATTGAGTTCGATCTCCAGTGGCCAATGATTTGATCAGTCTTGTGTATGTGATGAAACTTCCATAAAAACAACAACAACAAAAACACAAGAAAAGAATAAGAGGTTCAGAAAGCTTCTGGGTTGTGAACATGTGGAGGGGCTGGAAGAGCGGCATGCCTGGACAGGGCACGGAAGCTCCCAGCCCTCTCAGCACATCTTGTCCGATGTATCTCTTCTATGTGGCCATTCCTGAGTTATATCATTTTATAATAAACCTGTGATCTAATCAGTAAAATGTTTCTGTGAGTTCTGTGAGCCATTCTAGCAAATTAATCAAACCCAAGAAGGGGGCTGTGGGAATCTCTGATTTATAGCTGATTGGTCAGAAGTACAGGTAATAATCTGGGCTTGGGAGTGACATTTGAAAAGATGGGCTAGGGGAAGAGGCAGTCTTGTAGGACTAACACTTAACCTGTGGTACCTGATGCTATATCCTGGTAGACAGTGTCAGAATTGAGTTGAATTGTTAGACGCCAACCTGGTGTCAATGGAGTGACCTCCCATTGCCTTTGACATGTTCTATTGGTTGAAAATAAGTTACCAGTCCTACCCACACTCAAGGTGAGGGGATTATACAAGGACACCCAAGAGGTGGGATCGTGGAGCCACTTTAAATTCTGACCTCCACAGGGGAGGAAAACTTAGACGTGATGGAAAACATAAAATTCCAGCACAACGGCTCATGTATCCAATGACTTTGTATAATTTCTATAACTTAAAAAAATATATTGTTAATGATCCAAAGGGTGGTTGCATATTGTGGCTAATTCTGTACCAGGACCATATTTTCTGTGAGTCTACCTTTATGTATTAGGGAGTGTAGGCAAATACTGAGAAGGAAGAATTTCAGGAAGACAAGATGATGTCCCTCAAGTGGATTCTGAAGCTCTAACTTTGATAAATTAATCTACTTTTTAAAGGCTTTAATTCTAACATAACTTGAAAGAGGAGTACCATCTTTAGCTGTTAACATTTTTTATACCTTAATATGATGGTACATTTGAGTAACAGGTTCCAATAGACAGAGCCAGTAAGACAGCGTGAGGCATGAAAAAGAGGGAGAAACAGGAGTTTCAGTGTATCACAATTATACTGTGTTTTCCTTGGCTTTACATAGTAGATTATGATATGTATGGATAGTTATTACTCATTATCTCTAAGGAAAATTCCAGGCCATATAAGAGTATGATTATAACTCAATACATTTATTTATTTACACAACAAATGAATCTAATGGTGAGGAGTTAATGTAATGTGGAGAGGCAAGCATATTAGAAACTGTGGTTTAAGTACAAGGAGGTAAATTCTATCTCTGCTAGAATCCCTAATGGCAAAAATAGGATCCAAAAGGCAAGGTGTCTAAGCCCAAGCTAGGGAATCAAGAAAGGTAGCAAAAGGTGAGGACATGCAGAATGGTCCAGCTTATCATTCAGAAAGATGCAAACCAAATGAGCAAAGACTAACTTAACATTTGTTTCTGTTCTTATGGACTGGGAGAGATCCCAGGTCTAAGTCCTAAGCACACAACAGGTTTTTTGTTTGTTTGTTTGTTTTTATCATAGAGGTGAATTCAACAGTCTTCTAGTGGCAGAATGATGCTAAACTTTTCAATGGTACAAGCAATGGAAACCTTTATTTACAGGCAGAATCCTGGAAAGAATGGAATTTTAAGAGTAGAACTCTACTATACTGCTCTGCTCACCAGCTTCTTAAATGTTTTCAGACAAGGTCAGAGAAGCATGTGAAGTATTTTTGACCAGTCAACATAACTTGAACATCATTCAATTCAACAATATAAAATTATTTCTAACATTCTTGTGCTAATTATTATACCCTCCAGTATTAGGTTGCATAGCCATAGCTGAACTTCTAGTATGGCTACCTCTAGAGTTTGGTATCCAAACAATACAACAGTAATTCATAAAGGTAGCAGAGCTGTTTTTTATGGTCATGCATTTTTCTCTCAGAAGAATTAAAAGATCTGGATCTCACAAATTTATAGGAAACATTTATTGCTTAGTACAATGATATGTATTCTCAGTAGAATGTAAAGTCAAAATGATAATTAGTTCTCATCCCTGCAAATTTTCCACAATGTGATTTGGAAGAAACAAAGACACTTGAAGCTATTGGAACGTTTGTCTCAATAAATGTAAGGTAAATTCATGAAAGTTTTTCCAAGTTCTAACTGACTTATTCAGCATGAGAAAAAAAATTAATTTAGCATAAAGAATATGTATCTTATACATTTAAGTATTTAGGAACTATAAAAGCGTTAATTTTGGTTTAACCAACTCACAATATAGTTTTATTAACTTAAACTTTAAAATTTCTGAACAAAGTGTTATTCCGCTTTGAGGCAGTTGGCCAGGCAATTCACATCGCCTGATCTTGGATGCTGATGGCTTTGTACACTGAATTGAGAACCTGATTTCCTCATTTGATTAGATAAGCTAAAGCCATCCAAAATAGGTAGGCTAGTCATTTCCAACTTTTAAAATTTTACCATCAGCATTTTACTGTTAAATCATAAATTTGTTTACCTTAATTGTATCCATGAAGGTGTTTTAGGAAAATTCCAAAGGCAGCAAGGAGGTATTATTTTATTTCCTGCTTTATTTTCTTTATCCCACACCATATTTGCTGCCATTATCATTACTGATGTAGTTCTGCTTGGTATTTAGCCATGTAGGGAGCAATATATCTGTGACTTGAAAAGATTCTTTGGAAGGAAACATGAGGAATTTTGTAAATTTATTGGGACAGACATAAAGTGAATATCATCTTAAAATACTTGGGAAATGACCAAGTTATATTACTAAAGGGGAAAGAGAGAACAAGAACGAGGCTTGGGTAAACAGAGAACATCATAAATTATATAAGATAGCTCTGTGCTTTTATCCTTGGGTCCATATGTTCTTCTCAAAGAAAAACAATGTGTAACAATTTAGCATTATTTTGCACAGCTGGAGGAGGGCCTGGGAATTCCCTGTAACAGCTAAGTAACACCATTTATAAATTTAATATCAGTACAGTTGGGGTTTTTTTTTTTTCCTAAATTTCATCCAACTCTATGTGAAAACTTAAATTCCTTTTAAACTTTTTCAAGAAACATTCTAATTTTGAGGATCAGGAGCAAGGAATGTTAAAATGCTTTATCCATCAGAAATCAGTTATTTTATTGTTTTTTGAAACATCTTATTTCAATAAACTGCAAAGACTCTGTGTAAGGAAGACATGGATCAGAGTCCCTTGTCAACCTGAGGTGAACGTGTAGTGAGATTGAGAATTTGTAAACCCTTTTCACTTTAAGAGTAGGAAAGTTTGGCTTTGTTATTGCTGCACACCCTAAACCATCCTGACCAATATGGCTTAGAATCAGTACACGCAGAAAAACTAAGTAACTAATCTGGTTTAAAATATATTAACTTAATTCCATTGAATTCTACAATATGACTTGATGGTACCTTTTGAACCTTGCATGCTTCTCTAAAGCCTTCATAGGCTAAAGAGAAAGAACAAATATAATAAATTAGTAAATAATACTATAAAAATGATGGGTAATACGGGGGAAAAAACTAGAGCAAAGTAAAGAGGATTAAAGCCTTTGGGAGAGAGAGCAATAGGTTACAATCTTCTAAAATGTCATATGGGTAAGTTTATTATTCAGGGGCTGGTCAGGACAAAGAAGGTGCCCTCAGGCTTCTAAAGAGAACTTGACAAAGGAGCTATTTGCAGAGGAGTAAGTTAGGTGAAGAAATGTTGGTGCACTCAGTGTATAGCAACAGCAGGAAGCCCTTGCTGTCTCTATATCTGAAGGTGCAAAGGGGGAAACATTGTTATGAGAGCCTACGGAGAGCTGGGGCCATGTCAAAGGGGCCAAGCTGCAGGAGCTGTACTCAGAGATACACAGTGCCAGAACTGCAAGCCGAAAAGTAAGGAGGGAAGAGGGAAGGAGTTGCCCCACATCTCTTTCCTTTCACCCTCTGATTTCTTGCCTGTGTTTGCTATTGATTGAACCCAATCTGAGGAAGCTGGCAAGGGAGTCCTGGTGATGCAGTCCATTGTGGCCAAACCCCAAGACACAGAACACGCAAGAATGGCAAAGGATGGATCAAGGAGATGGGGAGGGCAATGGAGAAAAACTGGCAGAGTCACTCTTAGGTGACATTTGAACAAGGTTTGAAGGAAATGAAATAATTAGCCATGCTTATATCTGGAAGACAGAGTATTCTAGCAAGTGGAATTCATCAGTGCAAAGGCCCTAAAATGGAAACAGTCTTGATAAGTCTGAAGAACAACAAAATATGGCTGGGGCAGAGTACATGGAGAGGAGAGAAATAAGAAGCTAGGTGAAAGAAATAGCAGCAGTCCAAGTCATTTAGGGCCTAATTGGATTTGGGGTTCCACTCTGAATAAAACTGGGAATCAATAAAGAGTTTTGCTTGTCTTGGCGCCAGGGACAGACTTGTCAGAGTATTACACAGTCTGTCAATAAAGGACTCTATAACTTGCTTGAGGAATGCGCTGATGCTTTAAAAAAACATCTTTTAAAACATTAGAAACTCCATCCTTATACAAATAACAGCTGATAAAGAGACAATACAAATTCCCGCCACCTGTCTCATAATTCAGCATCACAGCCCCCATCAAAAGTTATTTTTCATAATATAGTCCTTTGTTGAGAGGCATCAGTCCCTTGAAGTCAATTGTAAGTTTTTTCCTTTAGCATGTTTTTAGCAAGATGCTCATCATGAAGGTTATGTTGATTGGATATGGATGCCAGTTGATTGATTTATCCTAGTCATCTAGACCTAGTAAAATACTGAAATTAACCTTACTAAAATATTTTCTAGTTCCTGAATTTATCTATTTACTTGTTCTTATTAGGCATATATGGTATCCATTGTACGCAGGCAATAAGAGAGCCAGAAGTGCTGATTCTGCTTAAAGTTGAAATAATACTTTCCCTAATCTCTTCTTCTCTTCCTTCCCCTTCCTTCCTTCCTCTTTCCCTCACGCCCTCCTTCCCTTTCTCCTTCCTTCATTTCTTCTTTCCTAAATACTTTTGATGATTTTCAGTGTGCCCAGCATAGTGGTAATCACTGATGCACTCCATAACCTAACTGGACAACCAGTGCACTCAGGAAATTGGGAAATGGCACAGTGTGTTTTAGAATGACCACTCTCTTATTTTCCTATCAATATTTTATTTGTACTCACAAAGAGTATAACTAATCTTTCTCTAAGTGAGCAAGCCAGATAAATGACCATGAAATAGTTCCTATTACACGTGAGATAGACCATATACAGTTTCTGGAGAGGCCAAAAACAGGTCTTATCTTCATCTGCCCCTGCGATTGAAGTTACGTCCTCAAATCCAGGGGCTGCATTGCCCAGGAGCCAGCCTTTTATGTAATTAAGATTAAAGACGAGAGGCAGAAGCCAGATCCCTTTTCCTAACAGAGTGTATTACTATGCTGGGTCTGCCATTATAGAACCCCACAGACTGAGTGACTTAAACAGCAAAAATTAGTTTTTCATATTTCTGGGGGTTGGAATTCTAAGGTCAAGGTGCCAGCATGGCTGGGTTCTGGTGTGTCTCTCTTCCCAGCTTGCAGATGTTTGCCTTCTTGCTGTGTCCTCATATGACAGAGAGAAAAGGCGCTGGTGTCTCTTTCTCTTTTTAAAAGGGCAGCAGCCCTATTGGATTAGCTCCCCGCCACCCCTCGTGGGCTCATTTAACCTTTATCATCTACTCACAGGCCCTGTTTCCAAATATAGTCACGTTTGGGGTTAGGGCTAGAGAATGTGAGTTTGGGTGGTGGAGGACACAATTCAGTGCATAACACTGAGCAATAGGCCATTCTCTCCTATCATTTTCTCATGTCTACCATTTTAACATTAATACAGTTTCAGGCTCCTGTAGTTGGGTTAGTTGGGAACCAACCAATTCATAGCATTTAATGGTGACTTGCCAGATTCGGTGGTGACCCGAGGTAAACAGGACAAACTCTTTACATTCCCAGCTCCAATTACTGGGTTACTCACTCCACAGAGATTTTACAGCTTTTTAAACCTTTTTCTAGTCTCTATTTCCAGTATATTTTCTTCTCCTTTTGAACACTGACAAGGACTCATTCAAACTGCTAAGCCACATACACAATGGAGGGTTAGAAATGCTAGCTCCGGGGCTTCCGTGGTGGCGCAGTGGTTGAGAATCTGCCTGCCAATGCAGGGGACACGGGTTCGAGCCCTGCTCTGGGAGGATCCCACATGCCGCGGAGCAGCTGGGCCCGTGAGCCACAACTACTGAGCCTGCGCGTCTGGAGCCTGTGCTCCACAACAAGAGAGGCTGCGATAGTGAGAGGGCCGCACACCGCGATGAAGAGTGGCCCCCACTTGCCACAACTAGAGAAAGCCCTCGCACAGAAACGAAGACCCAACACAGCCATAAATAAATAAATTAATTAATTAAAAAAAAAAAAAAAAGAAATGCTAGCTCCAGAAAGCTCCAGTATTACTGTTAACTGATCCTGCATTTATTCCCTTGGGGTTGACTATCTGTAACATGATAGTAGCTTTAGGATTCTTCCCCCACCCATTGTTGTTATTGTTATTTCCTTTAACTGCTACCTTCTTTATTGTCCACTGTACCTGCTTCTTCATCCTGCTCATAATAATACAGAAATACAAAGGGTTATCTGATTTTATTAGATCACCAAAATGATAATGAATAAAAGATAATTATAATATATACTGATTTTAAGAGAGTTAACTCTGATGTCAAAATAAAGCTTACTATGGTTAAGCAAACTGAGGGAAAAAATCCAAGAATACAACTAAGAATTTTAAATAACCAGAAATGGGTTCAATTTCACTAAATTTCTGGACTCTTGCCTTAAACTAGCTCAGTGGGAGTTGATAACTTATTGTCTCTCATGCTATCCATCAGGTAATATAAGAATTCTACAACGATGAACTTGGGCTGGAAGGAAAAAAGAGCTGGCAACTTGCCAGATTTAAACTTTCAAAGAATAGAGGGAGAAAATCTACTTTAGCAATGGCAAGTCTATCAAGCTAGAAGATGTGGGTGCTGAATTTAAGAGATCAAAGAACTGGATGGTGAAGAGATGTTGGCCTCCAACGAAGGTTGAACTTGTAAGATGTATGAAGCAGAGAGAAATGCTTCTTTTGACTTCACTTACATACAATAAGCAAATTCAAGCTCAGTATTTCCACACCTAAGGACAGTCCAAGATGCTATGAGAACGAACAGCTACAGGGTTTTTTGTAATTTTCCTAAATAAAGATTACATATGATTGATTATTGTACCTGTATTTGTCAGACCAGATATTTGATGTTCCAGGTCCCTTGAATTATCACTACTATTATCATTGGGAAAATAAGCAAATAAGTAAATTCCATTTTGGAGAAAGATTTCTGCAGTTTTTCCCTCATAAATGAATAAAAACATGTCTTCTATTTGTTCAGTGTTCTCTTCCACTAATAATCAACTGATTTAAAATAGTTCCTCTTACCAAGGAGGTCAAAACATTTTTTATATACATGAGTCAATTTATCACAGGGCCTTACAAATAGTCATTAAAAATATAGTGCCCTCATCAGGCTGATACCATAATGTAAGAATGGCTTCATATTAGAAAATGTAAAGAAATTTGCCACTCATTAAAAAATATATATATATATGTATATAGTACCCTACAGAAGCTTAAAAAAATTTGCACAGTTAACCCTTTTGTGCTGTTTTTGTGTGTGTATGTGATTTACAAAAGAAAATTTTGGCCTCCAGTTACAGTTTTGATCTTTATGTGATCAACTGTAAGAAGATACATGATTTCTCCTACAAACCGTCAGTTTAAAAGAACAATTTATAACGTATCTCTCATTTATTCTACCCATTTCCTAAACCAGAATGAGCTCAAGTATGCTTTCCTAACTCTCTCAGTCCATTCCTTGTTCTTCACTAAAACATTCCACCAAAGTACCTCAACACAATGGCCTTACCTACAAATCCTGCAACACTTTGCATTTTTACACAGGAATCCTCAAAATCTAAGTCTGTTATATAATATTAGTTTTATAAAACCAGGAGGCACAACTACACCCACCCAACCTACCAATTCTTTCTTAATTTTACGTAGTTAGAGAGTATCAGCAGAGTAGGGGCAAGGTATGTGGACGTCTGAATGTAGCATCTTCAATTTACCGCAATGCGCTGCCGTGTTTGTGTCCTATGAAATAACAGTGTATTTCATTTCTATGGTTAAAAGCATTTGTTTAAAAATCACATACAATGATTTCCAAGTGCTTCCTAAATTAAAATTAATCATGGTGAGTCTTTCTAAAAGAAAGGAACCTTTCTAAAAGAAGGAACCTCATCCCAGGTAGAAAACCAGTAAACAAGATAATTATATTTCAAAGGTATATTTCAATGTTTAGGAGAATAGAAAGAGAAAAAAATATTTGTTTCATGAACTAGTTTAACTAAGGCTTTGAGAATCTACCAGTTAATTTGAAAGCAAATTTGAATGTCTAGGACTTGAAGCAGTATGATTCCATCTAGCAAGTTCAGGGTAACTAAATTTCCTAAACCCATGGTCACATAGACCTGCCTGGATAGCTCATCTAGGTGAAGGTTACTAAATGTCAGAATCCACACAACTCATTTGGGACACACTGCATATTTTTTTCTTTCAAGTGTTGCTAATCTAATGGCATAAAATTTAAACTCAGTTAAAAGATAATAAAATTACATATTTCTAATTAAAGTGATGCACCCAGGAAACCTACAAATGCCCCAAATGTTTTCTTACAAAAGAACTACACTTTTATTAATTAATTTTCATTAACATAAGATTAGATAGGGGCTATATTTCTTTTGTCCTTTCAACACAAACAGAGACCCATGGCCTCCCACTTTTAAATTGGCATACTAAGTAATTGCATGTTGAGTAATCACATATTTGAATCTTTGCAAATGGCCTTTAATAATAGCCTACCAAAACTTTTAATAACTTTAGTCTTGGAAAACTCTCTCTATATATAAATGGAGAATAAATAATTTTATATATATATATATAATAACAGACAGAAACTGTATCAAACAAGAAGTTAGAGGGAGGAGCACTCCTCCTATGTCTACAATTAGTTTCGTGGTGTGAACATCATCAAGTGTATTGAACTCTCCTAAATCTTCATTTTCTGATTTGCAAAGTGGAAGAATAAGAATGTGCAGTAGACCCTGATTTGCTATTCAGCAAATCCATTTATATTTCTACAGGGCACCGCTAACCTGGTAAGTTGTGACTACGCAGCTAGTTTATGGCCAAGGAAATGTTGGCAGATACTAGGAAAGCCAGTTACCGACACTTCATAAAATCTTCTTATGAACAACACTCCATCCACTTTTCCTTCTGTGGAAACTCTGGAAATGAATTGAAAATGATAGAACCTTAAGACTAGAGATCCAGGATTTCTAATGTATAGCTAATAAGAGGGATTCATTCAAATCAGAAACATCCATTTTGAACTTTATGTGAATGAGCTAAATGGCTACTGTATTGTGCTACTATTTTGGCTTTTTCTACTGCAGTAGTTACTATTACCTCAACTAATACAGATTGTGTCAACTCTTAGGTCCAAAAAATGCTTTAATGTTGCCATTCAATACTGTGGTTAAAGTGTAAAGTTGACTGACTATCCATAACAGAGAAGAAAACAAAATTTTCGTCTCATTTATATTTTAGAATGTCAGAAATAAGTATTTGTGTAATGTTTGTCTAGCGTCTTATCTTCATTCAATTCACTTACCTCACAATGAAACAACACTGTTTTTAAGATTTTATAATTTGAAATTCAAACACTTTTCATCCTTGTGTTCTCAGTGCCTATCAGTTGATGAGGAAGATATTTAAGTTCAAAGTGAACTTAGACTAAGGGTCATGCATTATTTATCTATTGCTGTGTAACAGATGATCCCACCATTTAGTAGTTTAAAACAACGCAGGTTTATTACCTTGCAGTTTCTTTGGGTCAGGAAGTTGGACCTGCTTAGCTGTCCCTCTACTTCACACTCTCAGAAGCCAGAAATCAAGGTGTCTGCTGAGACTGGGATCTCTTCTGAAAGCTCATTTATGGAAGGATCCACTTTCACTGTAACTCAGGTAGCTATTGGCAGTTTCCCAGTTCCTCAAGTGTTGTCAGATTAAGGACCTTAGTTCCTTGCTGGCTATTGGCTGAAATTTGCACCTTGGGATCTTAGCACATGGACTGCTCCTATATAGCAGCTTGCTTTATCAAAGCCAGCAAGAGATGGAGAGGGTCTACTAGCAACACAGAAGTCACTGTCTCTTGTAACCTGATATAGAAGTGAATTTCCTCAATATTGCCATTTTGTATTGATTAGTAGCAAATTATTCAAGGGGGAGAAAATTACACACAGCTGTAAATATCAGGAGGAAGATCATTGAGTGCTATCTTAGAGGGTTCCTGCCAGAGGTCATCTTTGAAGTCATTTATGATTATACCTCACAAGTAACATAATCAGCTGTCTTGGTTAGACTTTGGTAAGGGTTCTTTCTTGTCATTTTTTCCTATTGACATTAGCCAGATTCTGGAGAAAAGACAAAGAGAAAAACAAGGAAGAAAAAGAAGACAAGGAGAGAGAGTAGGAAGGAAAAGGGGAATGTGAAGAAAGAAATTAATAGAAAAGTATTAATTTCTATGAATTTCACTTTTTATTATGCAATCGTGTCTAGCTGAGTGAGCAATGTGATGGGTGCTCCTGCAGATGTTAAAGCAAAATAAACCACTGAGGGTGGAGCAGAGCTGGCTTAGTAGACTGAAAGATTTATAGTGTGAGTGCATATATTGAGAGTTAGAAATATAAATAGCATTGAAGAGAATAAGAACTAGCACTTTTATAGAAATCATATGACAGAGCTATTTAGGGGTATAGTAACAATGCATTGGATCATGGGACTATTGGTAGATGATCTTGTCAAATTAGGGTGTGATCTTTTTATTGCTCTAATAAATATCACTTGATATCAACCTCTCTGAATGAAGACTTATATCAGGAGTCCCCAATTCCCAGGCCATGGATCGGTACCAGTCCTTGGCCTGTTAGGAACCGGGCCGCACAGCAGGAGGTGAGTGGCGAGCCAGCGAAGCTTCTTCTGCCGCTCCCCATCGCTCCGCATCTCTCCCCATCACTCCCCATCACTCCCCATAGCTCCCCATCTCTCCCCATCACTCGCATTACCGCCTGATCCATCTCCCCCCCACCACCCGCCATGGAAAAATTGTCTTCCATGAAACGGGTCCCTGGTGCCAAAATAGTTGAGGACCGCTGACTTACATGAAATAATAATGCCTAAAATGTATATAGAATTTTATGAACCGTTTTTATAAGAATTATTTCATTTTGTTCTCATAAGCCAACCCCTCCTATAAGATATACAGGTTTGTCAAGTCATCCACTATAAAAAAATTCTTCCTTGGCTCCCCATTACTTGGAGGATGAAGTCCAAATTCCTTTGCCTAACTTATAAAACGATTCAAGAGTAGCACATGCCTGCGTTACCACTGTCATATCTCCCACTTTACACCTCATTCTTCTGTTCTAACACTACTCCTGAATCTCCTGCATATGCCAACCTTCAGGCACTTGTACATGCTCTAGGTTAGAGTTTCTCAACCTCAGCACTACTGACATTTTGGACCAGATACTTTTTTGTTGTGGGCGCTGCCCTGAGCATCGCGGGGTAGAGAGCAGCATCCCTGGCCCCACACACTGAACGCCAGCAGCAACCATGCATGGTTGGGACAAGCAAAAGTGTCTCCAAACATACCAAATGCCCCTTGGCTGGGGGCGGGGGAGAAGAGCAAAATAAACCTCCCTTGAGAAACACAGCTCCAGGTTTTTTTTTTTTCATTCTGTTTTCTTGGTCTGGAAGTGTCTACTCTGATTTCTACTATTGACTGACTCTCTGCCATGCTCTTAAAGTCACCTCCATTGAGTGCAGCCACTATGGAAAACAGTATGAAATTTCCTCAGAAAATTTAAAATAGAACTACAATATGATCCAGAAATCCCATTTCTGAGTATACATCCAAAGGAAATGAAAATAGAATATCAAAGAGATATCTGCACTCGCATGTGCATTCTAGCATTGTTCACAATAGACAAGATATGGAAACAACCTAAGTATCCGTCAACAGATGAATGGATAGAAAAGATGTGATATATATATATATATATATATATATATACACACAATGGAATATTATTCAGCCATGAGAAAGAATAAAATCCTTTCATTTGCAACAGCATATGTAGACCCTGAGGGCATTATGCTAAATGAAATAAGTCAGACAGAGAAAGAGAAACACTGCATGATATCATTTATATGGGAATCTTAAAAAAAAAAAGTAAAGAAAAGAAAAGAAAAAAAAAGAGGTCAAACTCATAGAGAGAAGTAGTTTCCAAGGGCTGCAGTGTGAGGGAAACAGAGAGAGTTTATTAAGAGAGCACGAACTCTCATCTATGAGATGAATATGATCTGAGGATCTAATGTAAAACATGGTGACCATAGTTGATAACACTGTATAGTGTAATTGAGAGAAGAGTTACCTCCGTTGGAAAGCCTTTGTTTATTCCCTCCAGACTGAATTAGATGCCTTCTTTGGTTCCTGTCTCTACCTGAGCCCCAGGCACAATGTTCAGAAGGATTGTTTCGATCTTAGTCTCACTGCACATTAGCTATATGACCATGAGTATTTTACTCAATCTATGATTTTTTGCCTCATCTATAGAAAAGGGGTGATAATAATAATGCAGCATCTGACACGTACATATTCGGTACTCAATATGTGTCAATTAATATTATTACCATTTGCCTTTGTTACTTCTTGAGTGGAAGTGTGGGGAATTCTACTTCATTAGGTAGTATAATATGAATTTGTAAATTCAAAGTTGATATCATCTTGTAGAGACAAATCTAAATAATAATGGAATTATTCACCACTTTATATTTCTATAGCAACATGCTCACCTTGGGGAAGAATATCTTCACTTTATTAAAGGAGGATTTATATCAGTTTGGATATATACAGCCAATGAACCACACTGCTTCTAAACTTGGCCCATAGGAATAAAACACCTTATTGAAACATGGATTTCATTTATCTATTTCTCAACCAGTGTTGTGAGAAGAATTCAATATGGGCTTCTTGGGAGCAAAATATTTATATAAAGCAGCAAAAAGAAAAAATTTCAGAACAAACATAAAAATATCCTATATTCAGCACCCTGTGTTGATACACTAAGAAGATTAGTATAAACACATGCATAGAGTAGCAGAACTGTTTAAGCATTCACACAAATTCCTTAAAAAATATGAGGAACTTGTAAAATATATGCTTCTTTAAATAAAGTTTAAAGATACAGAAAACTTGACTGAGAACTCAATAGAGAGTGACCCTTAGGAATAAGCACTCTGAAAGAAACAAATAAAAGATGAATTGGTGAATAAAAGGAGGGATGGACAGAGGATAGATGGCGTGGAAGGCAGAATCATGTGAAGCTGTAAGTATCAACTTACATGGCAATGGGGTTTTGTAGGTGTCATCAACTCATGGATCCAAAAGTAGGAAAATTATTCTGGGTTATCCTGCATCAAATATTATCTTCTGTCATCTTTTAAAGAGTCTTTAAAAGATGGAAGAAAAAGGCAGAAGAGTCAGAGAAAGAGTGTAACAGGGGAGCCAGGGATCAGAATCAGAAAAAGATAAGATGCTATGTTACCGGATTTAAAGAAGGAGAAAAGGACCACAAGCTGAAGAATGCAAGTGACCTCTAGTAGCTGGAAAAGCAAGGGAATGGATTATCCCCTAGAACCTCCAGGAAGGCATCTGGTCAATGAGAACACGGTCCCACCAACATCTTGAGTTTAGCTCAGTGAAACTCATTTTAGTCTTCTGAACTCCAAATGTATAAGATACTAAATTTGTGTTGTTTTAAACCACTGAATTTGTGGTAATTTATTATAGCACTAATAGGAAATGAAAAGATTTATTTGATAAAGCAAATGTAGTCAAACGTTAATTATAGAATATAGATCATGGGTATATTGGAGTACACGTAGACTTCTTCCAATTTAGATGTATGTTTGAAAACTTTTATTAAAAAAGTTTGAAAAGTAAGTTAAAAAAGAAAGAAAAAATATACTATATTGTGGAAAATGATATTAAAAATCATTTTATGAATAAATTTCTATCTAGGTAACTTATTTATATTACAGAGAGCAGCATTTCCTTCTCAGTTAATTTCCCTACATAGATAAAGAAAAAAAATCACATTCATATTTTAGATTGCTAGCACTCAATAGAAGCTAATAGAATACAAGGTAATAGAATATACACTCCAACTGGAATTAAAATTGCATACCTGGTCTGAGTTCAGGTGAACTAGCCTGCAATTAGATAGTAAAGGTATCATCAGAAATGTAATGTAGGTGTGATTCTTTCAGCTTCCAAACACTAAACTGAAATTATGAAATGCTACTCATTTACAGTTTTCTGAAGGGTTCTCATAGCATTGCTGGTTTAGTGTGTGACCAGTCACTCTGGGAAATGGAGAGAAGGAATGAGCATAGGTATCTTTATGTTATTTTGTTAAAGATTTGGGGATTAAGGACACAAACTAAATTAGTTTAATTTGTTGTTTCAATTTTAATAGGCATAAGCATGTTTTCTATGACAATTAGCCCAATTGACTTCTTCGTATTCTTGAGATAAATACCACAAAAAATCTTTGCCCTAGTTTCTACATATGAAAAATGGAAATGTTGATATACCTCTGTAGCAGACACTTTCATTGCCCTGCCTATATCCCCTAAACCAACTGATTTGATTCCAACTACCAAAATCTCCTGTTTTTGTGCCTGAGGGCATTCTCTAGCCATCAGAGCTGGCTCTGCCCAGGGTAGGGCTGACTGGAAAGTGCTGGGAATTGGAACCCCCTGGATAAGTCATTAACCAGTGAAAGAGGCAGCTGGTGGATAATAACATCCTCTCCAAACCTCAGGTTTATAACTATATTACACTTGACTCTGACTCTCTATTGGGGTTAAACTCCAGTTGTCTCTACCAGTGATGTGCTTAATAACTCTCCCTTAATTGACATCCCATTCTCTGTCTCATTCACCCGACCTCCTACTGGTGAGTCCTTTGGATTGTCTTCCAAATAAACTCTTAGGATTCTTTGTTTTGAGAGAATTCAAACTATTTTCCTACCTTCAGAAAGGGAATTAAAAAAAAAAAAACAAAAAAACAAAAAAAACCCACAAAGCTTTAAAAATTAAAATTAAAAACATAAAGTTATAGAAAGTTTTATAATATACTAATATATTCTGAATGCTTCTCTAATTGCCTAATAATTTACTCTCACCAGTACTAAGTATTACATAATATTTATGTCTCCATCCAGTGGAACTGAATTTTAAAGCCGGCATTTTCTGTGAGTACTTAAACATCTGTTAGTAGCAAAAAAAAAAAAAAAAAAAAAAAGCTTTCAGCATCCATCTTGATTTGGCCACTTAATCATATGGCTTGAGTGAACAGAATCCAATGGAATGGATCTCTGATGACCTATGCATCTGACCTTAGTGATTTTAGATTGCAGTGCCAGGAAATTTCAGACACACTTTGGACCATAGCACTGAGCTTTTCCCCTGTGTGTTTTTGGCTTGGAACACACGACAAGAATAAGTGAGACAGAGACATCTGATCCTCCTGAGACTGATTCCACAAAGTATTGTTTGATACCACACAACTGGGAATACTTGATGTTTCTGTTTCAGCTATGTGGCTTGTTTCATATAGATGGGCCATGAAGAATCAGAATAATTGAATTTCATGGCTCTTTTCAGCTTCTGTCACATAGAAAATGAAGGGAAAAAAGAAAGAAAGAAATCACACTTTTAAATATACTTAACAAAGAGGTTTCAATGGTAGGAATAAAACCTGAAAAAAATATTGAAGTTTAACAAGAATTAAGATGAACACAGAGGTAACTGCTATTCCTGGTATCAGTTGCTATGTTACTGACAGTGACCAATGAATGAAGTGTGGCTCTAGGCTTTATTAGGAGTTAAGGGGCACCCTGATGCTGTGCTCTGTCAGAAAAATGCTGCAGTGAATAGATACAGAGGTCACACAGCTAATTATTAATATCCCAGAATTGTCACCAGCTGTACAGAATATCACCGCATTTATGCAACATATTTCTTCAGATAGGTCTTTGATTCACTTTCTGGCTTTAAATTCATGAGAGTGTGACAATAGCAGGGTTTGAAGCCATATAAGCATTTATAATTTTGGCCTTGCCAGGCATTCCCTCTTCATCTGGTAAGAGGAACCTAGCTTACCTTTGGAGATTTTCTTATATCCCTTTCGTGTGCATATATATGACACTTAAATAGATGTAGATAGAATATATATATATATATATACATGGACTTGACTGCACCTTCCAATGCAGGGGTATGGGTTCGATCCCTGGTTGGGGAACTAAGGTCCCATGTGCCTCGTGGCCAAAAAACCAAAAAACATAAAATAGAAGCACTATTGTAACAAGTTCAATAAAGACTTGAATAATAGTCCACATTAAAAAAAATCTTAAAAAAAAATATTTATTTATTTATTTATTTCAGTTCTTCCAGTGTTCTATACATTCCAGACACTGCATAAAAAAATAGATATTTGCATGCATTACTTAAATTAATATTATTTTACCATACTCTCTGGGTAAATAAACTGAGACTCAAAAATGATAAGTAGTTTTCCTAAGGCCATATATGTCATACAGACCAGAAGTGGCAGAATGGCTTTGAAACCAGGTCTGTGTGACTACAAAGCCTACCATAGGCCTCTCCAGTTATTACCAAAGGACCTAATGTAGAAGACTCTATTCTCTAGATATTTATTATCTTTAGATTTATTTCCTCATGAGGCTTAAATTTGTTTTGTTTTGTTTTATTTTGACTATATGGCTATTTAAGCTTAAGGAAAACAGAGAAGAAGAAACTGTTTATAAATTCTCAGTGACCTTTAAAGCAGAAACAGCTGTTAGGTTACCTTGGTCTTGAGTGAATACAGACATCGCTGAGGTGGATAGACTTTAGAACTCACGTGCATTGTCATCTTATTCTTTGAGAAAACTTGGAGAAAGCTGTGGGGACTAAATTATTACATTTTTTAATAAAAGTAAATGCCATATTGTAATACAAAGTGACAGTCTTTGATTACATTCACTGATGAAACTGGTTCCTGAATTTCTATTAATAGTGATAAATAATCCCAAGGGAAGTTAGGTCCTCACCTTTGAACACTGTTTCTGAAAGTTGAATAATATATGGATCCATTTTGGGGGGAATCTACTCATAAGCCCGTAGTTAAATCATTTTAATGTACTGCTATGGATCTAGTTTTAAATCCCTTACACTTATAGTTGCTACATAACCAAAAACCAAAGAGAAATATAAATATTAGCTACAAGCTAAACTACAAAGCCAATACATTTCAAATTAATAACATTAATTTAATTCAAAGGAGGACCTATTTTGCAGAGTTTAAATTGCTGCCCATATATGAATGTGGTACTAGCTTTATAGTTAGAGGGACTCTTGAATTTGTTTTGTATTTATTATGTAGCCCTGGGGATGATGCAATTTCCCCATCACTTTTTTGTATTCAAATTCCTGGGCAATTTTAATTTAAATATGCTATCAAATCATATTTTCAGTGACTTTCCTAGATATTATCATTAGTATTGCAAGTCTATTATTTATTTATTTTTCTTTCAGTTTTGAGATATAATTGACATACAGCGCTGTAGAAGTTTATAATGTAAAACATAATGATTTGACTTAAATACATCATGAAATGATGACCACAATAAGTTTAGTGAACTGCCATCATCTCATATAGATGCAAAAGGGAAAAAGAAAATATTTTTCCTTATGATTAGAACACTCAGGATTTACTCTCTTAACTTTCTTATGTAACATACAGCAGTGTTAATTATATTTATCATGTTGTACTTTACATCCCTAGTACTTATTTATCTTATAACTAGAAGTTTGTACCTTTTGACCACCTTCATCCAATTCTCTCTCCCTCTTCCTCCTGCTCTGGTAACCACAAATCTGATCTCTTTTTCTATCAGTTTATTTGTTTGTTTGTTTGTTTTTAAAGTATAATTGACCTATAAAATTCTGTTAGTTCCTGGTGCACAGCATAGTGATTCAATATTTCTATACCTTTCAAATCGATCACCACAATGTCTAGTTATCATATGTCACCATATAAAGATATTACATGGTTATTGAATATATTCCCCACACTGTACACTTCATACATCTTATGACTCATTTATTTTGCAACTGGAGTTTGTACCTCTTAATCTTCCTACCTTAAATCCTCCCCCTGCCCCTTCTGGCAACCACCTGTTTGTTCTCTGTATTTATAATTGTTTCTGTTTTGCTATGTTTATTTGTTTTAATTTTTAGATTCCACAGATAAGTAAAATCATACAGTGTTTGTCTTTCTCTGCCTGACATTTCACTTAGTATAACACCCTCTAGGTCCACCCATGTGGTCACAAATGGCAAAATTTCATTCCTTTTTATGGCTGAGTAGTATTTCATTGTGTATATATATATATACCACATCTTCTCTATCTATTCATGTATTGATGGGCACTTAGGTTGCTTCCATATCTTGGCTATTGTAAATAATGCTGCAATGAGCATAGGGCTCCACGTGTCTTTTCTAATCAGTGTTTTTTTTTTTTTTCTTTGAAAAAATAGCCAGCAGTGGAACCCTCTGCAATTTGACAGAACAATTTGGCAACCAGAAGTATTTTAAATAAGGAGATTCAATGTCTTAGTTTTTTTCTGAAGCAGACTCTAAGACAAAAGCTAGCATGTGAATGGTTTATTCGGAAGTGTGATTTTAGGGAGTCAGAATAAAGGACCTTGGAGCAGAGAGAATACATGTGAAAGTTCATTCAAACATATGTTATTGAATTGGCCACCTCAAGAGAATATTATTTGCTTGATCCCAGAGAGTTCCAAGAAGATTTCTGGTGTGTTTCAGAACCACCCAGCTCAGAAGTAAAAAAGGGAAATCATTCATCCGTTGGTTCATCCTCCAACAAGTAAGGATTGTGCCTGTAAGACTGCCAAACCCTTCATGGGGCACACACTCAGCGTCAGAAGATCTCTGGGCAGAAAGTCAGAGGACCTGCTGTGTATTTGGAAGGCTCTGATTACACGAGAGCCAAGTTGCTCAAAGACTGTGTGAAACTGTCCACAGCATCAGTGGCTGGAATAAGATATGAGGCCAAGAGGTACTCAAGCCATGCACAAGAGGGTTTCCCATTCACTCAGACACTAAAATCTTAGATGATTTGGGATATTATATCCTTATATAATTAAAATAATCAGCAGTCACTTAAAAAAAATTGTCATAGAGGGCACATGGGGACACCCTGTTGAGAAACATTCTTAGCATATCTTATGCATGAGTGTCATTTTGATTCCTGATGAGGTCTTTCTTCCTGGCTTGCACATGCCCATCTTCTCACTCTGTCCTCAGTTGGCAGAAGGAGGGAGACAGCTCTGGCATTTCTTCCTCTTTTATTAGGGCACCAGCCCTATAGATTAGGGCCCCACCCTTAAGGCCTCCTTTAATATTAATCACCTCCTCAGAGGCCCTGTCTCCAGTGATAATCACCCTGGGGGTTAAGGCTTCAACCTATGAATTTGGGAAGGCACAATTCAGACCATAGCACTTCCTTAAATCTAAAATGTATTTTCTAATAACTCTATAATGCTTACCTCCTGTATCATCTAGTTCACAGTCATAGTGGTCTCTTTCCTCTTCTCTAGAGACCCTTATTTAATAACAATTCATAATGTTAAGAATGAAGATTTTGATAACTATTAGGAAGATGCACCTGAGTAACTTCCATTTATTTGTCATCTACAGTCTTCCAGGTACTCTGTATCCATTGCCTCATTCATCCCCTACTGCCATTCCATCACATGTATATTATTCTGTACAAATTCTAAATGAAGAATCTGAGGCTTATAGAGATTAATTGATTTTTGTATTGGCCGAGTCATGATATAATAAATAATATTTCTGCCTCTTCCTCATGTGTTTAAAACAAGAGCTTTGGGAATGATGTTTAGACTTTCTTTGGGGGGAAGTTGATCTGCTACACTGTTACATTTTTCACCTTCAAACTGATTCTATAAATCTGACCTTAGTTCATTTTAAAGATGTGAATATATATTATTAAATATAATGGATATTTAACATGGAAGTTTTAGAAATCTCTGTTTTGTATTCCTTTAATGATTTAGCATGTATAAAGAAATTGGGGAAAAATGATGAGATTTTATAGAGAAATGCCTTGTATTAAAATGCCTAATGTGTCTAATGTGTGAAAACTCTGTTCTTGAGTTTCCCCAAGGGGCTTTGGTTCTCCCATGTATTTTCTTCTAATGGTTCTCAATGTGAAGTGGTAAATTTGAATCATTTTCACCATCAGTCTGTACCTGGAAATAAACAGGTTTCCTATGATTTGAGGCAGTAGAATGTGGCTAGTGGATTATTAATTCCTTGGAGAGATTTTTTATTCTTTTCACTGGAATTTCTCCACTGCCTAATCCTTCAGAAAAAGGACACTTGCCAGCTCATTTTCTGTCTTTTATTCCCTAATTTCACCCCTAAATATAACAGTTGACAACTCACATTATACAGCAATAGGAAACACAGAACCCACCACCCAGTAGGGAAATCAAGCAAAAACTTTCCAGTGTCAGAGGGATTAACCACAAATGATAATACAAGGTTTGAAATGAATCATCAAGACATTTAGACCCGCTTTGGTATAAAATGAGATTAAAATGAGAATGTAATCACTTTAGTACCAAAAATGGATAGTAGATGCTCACTACTCACTTGTAAAAAGTAACTACTTTCCTCGCTTTCCAGAATTCATTCCTATCCAAAATTCAGGGCTTCTTTATCAGCCCAAATTTAATATTGTGATATGCTGTGAAATTTCACTCTTGAGTTAAAATAAAATTTTCTAAAACGCTGGATGCATGAAATGATGTACTTCCTGGTGCAAGAGTTAGATTTGGCTCCTAGTACTGGAGTGATCTTGCCTGCTGGCTTAGGTCTACATGCCCAGGACATAATAACAAACAACAACAACAACGACAACAAAAGAAAGAAACCTTTATTTTGCAACAGCTGTATTATTCTGCTGGAGCTGCCATGACAAAATATCATAGAATGTGTGGCTTATACAACAGAAATTTACTTTCTCACAGTTCTGGAGACTGGAAGTCCAAGATCAAGGTGCCAGCAGGGTTGGTGTCTGCTGAGAGCTCTCGCCTTTGGTTGTAGTTGGCTGCCTTCTTACTATGTACTCCCATGGCCTCTTTGTGCATGCATGGAGAGAACAGGCAAGCAAGCTCTTTTCTTATAAGGACACTGGTGTCCTTCCGCCCCTCATAACCTTATTTCACCTTAATTACTTCTGTCTCCAAATAAAGCCACACTGAAGGGTTGTTAGATCTTCAACACAGGAATTTTGCAGGGACACAACCGTTGAGTCCATAACAACAGCCAAGGATAGAATGCACATCTAGTTCATTTAGGAAAAATTCACTTTGTCAATTCTACCCTTGTGTAATATTCTGTACTAGGCACGTGCACTCAGATACACACGTGCAGTTAATTCATCTGCCCAAAGATAAGCACAGTTAAAAGTAATTTCATAATGTGTGTACAGCCACATGTTAATTTATAGACAAAACTACCTTTGTAATCCTAGCCTCTGTGTGGACTCTTCAGGATTCTAAGTAGCTGTCTCTGTTTCTGTAACCCTGTGGAGGTGTGGATAGCTACATTTGTCCTTTTAAGAAGGAAATAAAAACATCATACTTTTTTTTCCAAAACTGTTTACAGCACAGATGCTTCTAATGAAGCGGTTTATGTTTACACTTGGCCTGATGGCAGGCAAATATTTGGTTTGTTCAGAAACAGAAAGATGGCTCAAACCCTGAACGTGGGAAGGAATTTAGAATGATGATGGGAGCCATCTTTTTAAGTGTATTTGGGTTCTAATCCTGACTTTGGTTCTAATTAATCAGGATGCATTGCTTTAGTTTTCTGCATGAAGCTTCTTCCCACTTCAGTCTTTAGTGTAGCTCACACTGGAGTGTAAACTTCTGTTTCCCCAGTGCCTACAACAATGCTTAGTGCCTACAGATATTCAGCTAACATTGGTTGAATAAATGATGAAATAGCATTATTATTAATGAAAAGTATCAAAACTGAAGATGCTATCCAATTGTGAGTTATTGTTCTATAATTATCATTTCATTAGAAAGCTTCCTAACTAGCATAGCAATTACCTTGTTAACATCCAGCTGAAATAAATACATATTTTAAAGCATATTTTTAATTTGCCTTCTATTATGATAGGATTCTTTAAGTAGAACATGAATGGGAAAATATATAGAATGAATCAATACCTTTACATGCTATATTTTATTCCTATCAAGGTAGATAATAATACCTCAAGAGAGACTGGATTTTGTTTAAATGAGGTTCTATATTCACATAAAAGAATCTGCTGAGAATTGGAAGCTGCCTTGTAATAAATGAGCAGTCCAGGTAAGAATTTATCACGGCCAAATCTTTTAGCTTGTTTGCTCCCAGAGGAATGAATCAGTATTAGGGACCAAGCAGGACATTTTCACCCCATCTTGTAGAAGCCGTACACAAAACATTGTTAACATTGATATTCAGCTTGGCTTGGCATGAGAATTCAGCTGACTGGATCTATGTGCCTCCACACTCGCGTGAGCCTACTTCTGGGCTGTCCAGCTAAGCTTCCCTTCTGTAGGTGAAGGAGCATTTCCCTGAGCCCCTGGTGTTTATATTCTTAGGGCCTTTTTGATTCCGACTGACATCTCCATCTCACTGACTCCCAAATAGCTCTTCATGGAAAAGTTGTCTTCCTTTGCTGAGCATCTCCTGTTTCCCCCCTCAGTCCCCTCTCTGCCCTTATCCAACCGGCTCTGCATCCCAGGAGGCTGTCCTGTGTGGACTACATCGATGGGCCCCCTTGCTCTCTGGTTTTCTGTGGGATTCAGATCATGTAAAGCATCGCTTGAGGAAGATTGGAGGGAGAAAGGAGAGTAAGAGTTCTATGATACGTACTTTCCTCACACTCTACCTGCAGGTTACTGTTCCTGGTGCTTTTTTTGTTTGTTTTTTAACTTTCAAGACTGCATTTATTTGTCTGTAGAAGGTAGCCCTGGGCCAGCCTTTTCATTTTTCATACTTGAGGGAAACTGTGACTCAGTTCTACTTCTGGGAATCTACCCAGACTCCCGTTTGGGGAAATAACTCCTGTCGTAGACATTGCTCTCTGGTGACAAGTGTGTGCCGACTCACCACACAGACCAACACCTCCCGCCCCCCACCAGCTTTCTTCATTTCCAGTATCCCTTTACCTGCTTAACCCCTCTAGCCCTGGGAATAGAAATAGCCCTGCTATTACTAGCTGTGGTGTGATACTGTCTCTGGTTGTGTCCCTTTTTTATAGGCATTAGATTATCCTCAAATTTCTCAATTGCAGAGTAACAATTGGGTTCTATTTGAATTATGAGTATATATTTATTCATAACTGAAAAGAAAAATATAATCTCTATGTGTCTGCCCCAAAATGACATATGAATTTTGGAAGAAGTGTGATGGCCTCATGAAGTAATATGGCAAGAAAGTCATGGTGGACCTTAAAATCTTTGTTCTGTAGGCCACCATCCATTTAAAATTAATCATTTTGTTTTCTTCTCTGGCTTCGCTTTCCTCACTTGTAAAATGTGCACAGGGATAATATTTAGCTCGCAGAATCATCCTGAAAGAGGACATATGTCTGGCATGTACTAATTATATAATAATGGCAAAATATAGTTTTTATATTTTCCTGACTGTGATGGTTGATTTACATGTCAACTTGACTGGGCCATGGGATGCTTGAATGTTTGGCCAAACATTATTCTGGGTGTGTCTTTGAAGAGGTTTCTGGATGATATTAACATTTGGATGGGTAGACTGTAAAGCAGATTGTCCTCCCTAATGAGGGTGGGCCTTATTCAGTCAGCTGAAGACTGAATAAAAAAAAAAAAAAAAGGCTGAGCAAGAGGGAACTGCTCCTGCCTGACTGATGAGCTGGACATCGGTTTTTTGCTGTCTGCTAACTGTAACTGAAAAGTCAGCTCTTCTTGGGTCTCAAGTGTGCAGGCTTTTGGGCTAGAATTTACACCATTGGCTCTTCTGCTCTCAGGCCTTTGAACTACACCTCAGCTCTCTTAGGTCTCCAACATGCCAACTGCAAATCTTGGGACTTCTCAGCTTCCATAATCATGTGAGCCAATTCTTTCTCCTACATTCTAGAAGTACGATCTCATGTCACTTACCTCAATGTTGCACATCAGTATCCTCATCTAGAAATTATATTTAGCATGCTGAAAGCTTTAATATATTACTTTGTTTAATTCATGAGAAATATACCATTCCTACTGAAAAAAAGATATTTCTTGATTCATACCAAAACATCATGTGATCAAACAAACCACTGATACTTTTATTACTAGTAATATTATTTTTGTTATTGTTGAATTAAAAAGGTGCTGTCCTTCCATGTTTTAATTCATTTAATAAATAAATATTTACTGAATATCCATTGTAGGCCTGACACTATTCTATGTGCTGGGGTCACAATGATGAACAAGACAGAAACAGTTCCTGCCTTTATATTGGTTAAGTCTTCATAGGGAGAAAAAATAAACATAACAATAAATTCATCATATCACTTCATGTCAAAGGGTTCTAAATAGAAAGTCCTAAATAGAAGAAAATAAAGAAGGTGAAGACATAGAAGTGAGAGAAAAGTAAGACTTTGGCTGAGACCTGATTGAACTAGAGAGTAGATGTGGAAATCCAGGCTCCCCACTCAGCCTTTGCTGGAGGGGGCGGAGCTGGGGCTGTAATATTTTTCTGTGGTGTTTGGTGGAGTAGAGAAGTTTTTGTCTAAAAGTGCCTACCTAGCAAGGCTGTCCTTTTCCTGGTTCTTTGGCTAAGGAGAGTAGAATTTGACTAGAGAGAGAAGACATTTGGGGGGCCTTTTTTGTCTGCACCTGCTGGTATTTGGGGATGTTGTCTCCTTCAGCACCAAGTCTGAGATATATGGCTGTCAACAGAAAACCCTACCACACAGTTGTTAGCTCACTGCCATTCTGCATGCTGCCCAGTTATGTTCCTGAGAAGCATTTTTGTCTTTCTGGATGATATAAATCTAGGTGGAGTTTGGAAGTTGTCTAAGTTGGCCAAAGAACAGGGCTGATGGGAAACTGTCTTCTAGAACTGACCTCAGAAGATCTTTCGCAATTATCACCCGTAATGGGCCACCTTGTCATTTTTTCAGCTTCTCATTCCACATTTCTTTTGATCCACAGAGTCTTGATCTTAGGCTAATTTAAAAGTCATGAGTCTAACTTATCAAGCCCTCTTCTTACAGTTGGAGTATATGATTAAGCTGTCCAGGGCAGCAGTATCTCTTCTCATCTCTCAATGTGTGGATTGAAAGTCAAGTGTTTCCAAATCCTCACAAAGTATGTCATTAAGGATTTGCAAGTCATGGGCTATGTTATTTCTCAATAAACTTGTCTGATGCCTGTGTTAATGTTAGAATTTGGAGCTAAAGTGTATCCCAGACCCATAGTTTATGGAAAATTTGTCAAATCTGCATATTTGGGACAAAGATCAGCCTATTAGATGCTTCCCTGTCACAAAACAAAAGAAACGAACATAAATTAGAAAACCACAGACTTCATCAATCTACATCTTGACATCTTCAATGTTACTTCTCATTTTCTGGAGTAAAAATGCATTTTTTTCCTCACACTCAAGCACTGGTGACTTTGGAAGATGATTAGGTCTAGCTGCTTTGTTTAACAGTGTCAGCCAAGTTCTTAATAAGAAAATCTGTCACATCTTGATGTATCATCTCCTCCTACCGTACCAGTGCTATAGAGCAGCTGGACAACACTTTCACAGCTGCTTCTTCCCATTGCAGAATCCAATGTTGAACAAAATGATTTCTATGGGGAGTCTCCTTTGGGTATCTTTCAGGAGGAAAATACCTTCATGATCCTTACCATTAAAGCAATTCCACTTGAAAACTGAGTAAAATTCACAGAAAACACAGCTGGCTTGAGAGCATCAGGAATACTATTTTTATTAGTAGATTTTTTTTTTTTATTATACATCTATTGCAGTGAATTGTTTCCAAATTTGTCAAGCCTTACAAAAGTCTGTTTCATCATAAACCTATCTGTTTTGAAGTGAAAGATATTGTTATCCTTAATGTTAAACTCTATTTCTTTTTCCTTTCCTCTATTCAGGTCAATTTGATGCAGACTGATAAAGAGAATACGATAAAGGGAAAACCTTAACTAGATCCTGGACCTGATCATTCTAATTCCCTGTAGTCTCTCTGGGTTCCCCTTCTTTCCCTGAGTTGCTTGATTTTTGATGCAATCCTTTATAAATTCAAAGTTTCCTTTAGGTGCTGATGCCACCAAGTAAAATCCAGTGATGGAATTCTGGAAGTGTGGTGTGGTTTCTTTGAATTTTTGCTCTAATTGATAATAGCAAAATAGGTCACTTTTGAAAAAAGAAAAAAAAACTCATACAGATTTAAAGTCCCTGCGTTTTTAAGGCCGTGCCAATATGTCTCAATGGCATTCGTTATGGCATGGTCATTTTGTCACGTGGTAGAGAGCAATTAGACTGACTGATTACATGGCTATTCTACTAAGGTGCTAAAGGGGCTTAAAATATTGAACTGTCTGTGCTGAGAGAATGTTTTCAGACAGCTACTTTCTACTCATTTTGATTATCATTATTTTACATAAATGCATTATATAACATACACATGATTGTGTTCAAGTGTACTAATGAATAGAGAAGAGTGTTGTAGGGATAGAATCACCGCTTAACCACTGATTCAAACCAGATAACAGCATTCAGTTGCTCAAAAGACTTCATCTAACTTACTTGAAAAATAGAACCAATTACAGAAGTCCTGAAACAGAATTTCTCAAGTTGTATAAAAACATCTGTAACCCCAACAATGGTTCTAAGAAAATAGAACATTCATATATAGACTTTGAAGGCATATAGGCTCTAATCTAAAGTGGGGTACCAGGTGCTCTCTGGGTGGGCTTTGGCAAGTCACTTGACTTGGGAATTTTCGCAAGATTTCAGTGAGATAAAGTATATAAATGCCCAGCATGGTCCCTGGTAAAAACTATGTACTTAAAATGGGTATTTTCCATGCCTTTCTTCTAAGTTAAGGCCAAAATAAGCAGGACTAACTCTAAAATATGTTCTCTGAAAGCTGTCAATGACATCAGTTACCAGAGATATGAGAGAATATTTGCAAGCACCATCATCCATGAAAAATGGACTCTCCATTTGCTCTGAACCACTGTAATGAAGACAAAGCCCTTTCAATATAAGCATGGCAGGCAGCAGGTCCCTTGGCATTGTGAACTGCACAGAAATGTAGAAATGACAATAAGAGTTGTCGAAATGTGAACCAGTCCCAGAACTCTTAGATTAACTGTGTACCTCAGTGAAATTTCATCTTTTTGATCCAAAGCTACTTAGAAAAAAATTCGGGGGTTGGGGGAAGAGAGGAGAGAAAGGGAGGTGGTCGTTTATTTGTTTTTAGGTGGAAAGCACAACTCAAAGAATATTCTAAATTCAGGACTAGAGGAATGATATTTTGTATGTGTGCAGATGTAGTTCCTTGGTGGTCCCCAATCTTGGAAAAAATTATTTTTGTAAACTAAAATAATCTGAAACAGATTATAGGGAAATCCATCAGAAAAATAAATACAGAGTGCCTAGTATGACATGAGGATGTCCATTAGTGGAGCTGCCCTGGAAATATGGTGAGAGAAGTATTTGTTTTTCTGTAATTTTACACAGTTGTGTTTCTATCTAGCTTGATCAGTGCTGGTCTTGTATCCTAAATCTCCCTTTCGTTGCCTTCCTAGCGAGTCACTGACCATATGACTCCAGCTCCCAGTCCAGCTGCTGAGGAAGAAGGAAAAAAATAACTAGTCTTGACAAACATGTAGGCCATTTTGGGTATGAGGTTGACATTGCTGATCCTTTCAGCACAGTGTCAAGAGAACTGATACGTTCAATCTCTTTCATTATAAGCCAAGGTACTCTCCTGTTATCTATGTACTGAGTTCATTTGCAGGGTCTTTCAGGACCAAATTCAAATTGCTTACTGTTTTATTTACATTGCATCTATAAACGCTGCTATGATTTGTTATGTTGGGAGGAGACGTTTGTGTGTCTAGGGAATCTATGCCTGTATGCTTAACTTTGTCTAGTAAATTAAAAATTAAAAAAAATTTTGCAAATATTTTTGTAATTTTTTTCTCTTCATTTTGCAAGTCAAGTTGTATATATTGCATTACTTATTCCCTCTACCAGGAATGTCGACTTGCTTTATAAAAACATCATCCTGTCTCAATGATTACATTTTATATAGACAGGTTGGAAAGAGCATTAAAATGCTTCCTGCTTTTTAAACAATGGGTAGAATACAGCATTTGTGCTATATCAACTACTGTTTTTCTACATGAATTTTCTTCTCAAATTGACGGCGTTTGTAATTTAGTAAATTTAAGTAAGAAAATTTGTAGTATAAGTATATTAAGATTGATTATTTTTATTTGATTACAATTATAAAAATGACCAGATGGGAGGACAATTTTTGTTAAGGAAAACTATGAATTGTCAGATGAGAAAAATAAAAAAAATTATTCAATCTTTCACTGAACTTTGAAACAAATGAGGAAGATTAGTCACATTTTAAAGACAAAAAAGCAATAGCTCTCTGAATCTAAATTTTTCTCTATGTGTTTTTTTCTACCAGATAATACCTTGAATAGTGAAATTTTTTGAGTGTAGTTGATTTTTTCACTTTGTTTATGATAAATTTTACCAATGCAAAAGTAATGTTTTTATTATCTTTGCATAGTAAAAACATATCAAAATTTTCAGTTGTCTGTCTGTTTTAAGTCCCAAGTAAGGAATTTCTCACTCCTAGGTGATAGAAGAATGCACTCATGTTTTCTTTCAGCATTTCTTTCATTTTGTTTTGCTTTGTTTGTTAACTTTAAATATCTGTTACAGTTGGAATTTATCCTGGTATAGTGTGCAAAATTTGAACTCAATTTTATCATTTTCCAAGTCAATCTTTTTGTTGCAACACTGTTTATTGTTTTTTTAAAATCTTTTACCCCACTAATTTGAGGTCCCATCTTTACAATATTTTGCTTTGTCATAAATCCTTTAATCTATTTCAGCACTTTCTTTTTTTAAAATTTTTATTGGAGTATAGTTGATTTACAATGCTGTGTTAGTTTCAGGTGTACAGCAAAGTGAATCAGTTATACATATACATATATCCAATCTTTTTTAGATTATTTTCCCATATAGGTCATTACAGCATGTTGAGTAGAGTTCCCTGCGCTGTACAGCACTTCCTTATTAGTTACCTATTTTATATATAATAGTGAGTATATGTCAATTCCAATATCCCAATTTATCCCTCCCCCACCTTATGCCCTAGTAACCATAAGTTTGTTTTCTACATCTGTGATTCTATTTCTGTTTGTAGATAAGTTCATTTGTACCCTTTTTTTTAGATTCCACATATAAGCAATATCATATGACACTTGCCTTTCTCTGTCTGACTTACTTCACTCAGTATGATAATATGTTTCAGGACTTTCTGTTCTGTACTCTAGGGGAGGTAAAATTTTCCTCCATTCAAATAGGATCTCTGGCTGGGATTGATATGAGACAGACTATCAAGAGAAAGAAAATGACTTTTATTTATATGTGCACGGGAGACCTCCCAAGAAACAGGAAGACCCAGAGAAGTGTTTAGGCCTAAATGTTTATATAAAATACTAGGTTGAACAATGTATTCATATGTACCCAATTAATGAACTTATCCTATAATGTGTATCTTTTAAGGATAATTTAATATATTTTAATGTTGGCATCATCCATATATTACAGAACATTGTATATACACAGTGAATTTTGTAGGATGATTTCTAAAATAACAAGTCAATTTTTTTCGTATATGGGTTCTGTAATTCATCTCATTGCTTACTTTTTATTTGTTGATTCAATACTACCTTCATTCTCCATTTAGCAACCCCTCCAGTTTTCATTTCATTTGGTAAAATGTATATGTGCACATGCATATATATACAGATATAAACACATATATATGTGCATACACACATATACATATAACATATATACTAAATATATAAAGTGTACATAATATATTTTTCAATATAGTAATTAATGGCATATGTCAATAGGGGAGATCTATATGAATCATCATTCCAACTCTTATCTCTATGTTTGTCTGGTCTTCCCTTGCCTGACTCAGTACCAGGTGGTAGGAATCAGAGAACTTCAGGTTTAACTCCTCAGCCCCTCACAAATACACACAAACAAACACATACACCTTACCCTCTGCACCAGGTTCTGAGCTGTTAAGAATAAAACTTACACTTTGGGAATACCCAACTTATTGGAAGTAGTCTGCTGTTTCCTGTCTGTGCCCTCTGATATCTAATGCTGTGTGAATTTCTTGTTACACCTTTCTATTTAGACATTTACCATGGAACCAAGTCCACATCCTGTGATCCAGCAGGCAGAAACTGGCATGCTGATATAATTTAATGGCCCTGTGCTTTATTTAAGGTTTCTCCTCTTAATTTTAAAATCTGAATGAGTATAGATGGGCATAACCTTTCCACTCATTGTCTTAAGTCAGGTTCCTTTACATATTCATTTAACTGCTTTGTCCTTAAAGTCATCTGCGTATTTTTAAAGTGCTGCTGAAGACTGTTTCCTTCTGCCTACATTTCTGGTTTTCACTTATTTTCCTCTAAGACTATGACCAACAAGGACATCTATCTTTATCCACGAAACACCCAATCACAAACACAAATATACATCCACTACACTTTCATTTGAAGCTGGATTCTGTTCCAGCATTCCTTGTATTAATTCAGAACTATGACTGCAGGTACAACTGATACCAACATCTTCTTAAAAACCTTTCCACTGTGGTCCATCTCATCACGTGGACCAATTCCTTCATTCTTGCCCTCAGCAACTCCCTAGGTCTTGTTGATTTACTTCCATGGTCTTTGGTAGTGCTTTGATGTGGGCTATGGTCTCCTCTGCTGTACTTGCTAAGCCTTGACAATCTTGGATTGATTGTTACCCAGGCAAATTACTTCCAGCTTGCATTACTTTGAAACCAACATGTTGTAACAGAGAATTGGGTTTAAAATGAGAGTGATGTAAATTGAGAACCACTTTCCCCCTCTTATTATCTAATTATTATCTAATTATCTAATTATTGATAAATTAGGCAGATAAATTTATTTTAAATTTAAATTCATTTTGCCTTAATTTCCTTGTCTGTTTAATGAGGATAATATCCATATATGAGTCTTTTTTTTTTCATTGAGGATTAAATGATACTGAGCATATGTATAATTATATGAAAATAACAACCATTTAGATTATGTATTATTTTATTCTAGTTGCTTTACATACATTATATCTAGTCCTTAGAAAAACAATAAAACCCATTTTTTTCATCGTAATTTTTTTGCAAATGAAGCCCTGGAAGGCTAATTTACTTACTCTAGGCCGCCATGGTATTAAACCCCATGGATTTAAATTAAAATACTTAGTTACAACACCCAGGCACCCTGTGTCATACCATCCTATCTTCACAAATAAGTACTTGACACAAATGAAGTGCTCAATAAATATGATTTTTTTCATTATCATTAAGATAGTAGAAACATTTTAGTCACAGTAGGAATTAATCAAAATTACTGTAACATTAACTGGAGTATGGATTCTTTGAGACAAATAATCTTGACTTACTCAAACTACTTCTCCCAGAATATTCAACTCAGTGTTTTGCATGTAGTTGGTGTTCAACAAATGTTTGTTGAATTGCTGAAAAATTATAAAATTCAATTTTGATTTAAAAATAACTGTTATAATGTTAGTGTGGGGGATTTTTATGTGCTTAAATCCAGAAGAAAGCTTGAACAAGAAAAGATCTTAATAAAGAGTGTAAAGTCATGACCACCATGCATTTAATCTGTGGACTGATATATAGTAATTTATAGAGGATCATTAGCAATACAACCAAAACATAATTGAATTCAGATTCAACAACACCATTAGGTTAAAAGCCAAAATAAATATAAAATTCACATCAGTCATGGTTAGAGTAACTGCTTTTCATTCCCTTTCACTTTCCTTCAAAGCAATTTAGTAGTTCACTTGATTAGATGTTAAGAATGTTGTGCAGGGGGCAGAGAATGAGTGGGAACTATTGTTCAGGTTGATTTTAATAACATTCTTTTCCATTTGGAAAAAAGATAACCTACACATGGTTCTACCTCTGTGATAAATTGTTGTCACAATCATGGCAGCCAATGAGCCAGAATTTCAACTACAGCCAAAGTCTGTGTACACATTGCGTTGCAGAGACAATGTGTGTTGAGAACAGTCGACAAATGACTTCAGGAACAGGCCAGCCTTATTGCAGAAGTCATTTCTTTACCAAATGCTATTTATTCATGGTGGGCTGAAGGTGATGACCTCAATCACCTCAATGAGCTACTATCACAGACAGAAATTTGCATCTAAATAATGACATGTAGATATTATTCCTCATATTAATGTGATTGTGACCCTTTGCAGAACTACTATGGGGATAAAAATCTCCTGGTGATGTGAGACACATTTAAATTCATACCTTTTAAAAATGACACCAGTTCTCAAAGAAATAATGCCCCTGGGGTGTATTTGTACAATCTTGACAGGGAGTAAGATGATGGTGGCCTTACTTAAAACCAAAGTCTTTATAGTTTCTATGCCTTAAAAAATGCACAGAATAATTATTTATGTGCATGTTTTGTAAAGATATTTGCATTGACTAGACCAGCAATATCAAGTGTGTCCTTCATTTAATTAGCCTGATTAAACAGAAGAATATATCAACCAATCGGCTAGATGGAATGAGTTGATTAATCAAATTTTAATTAGTATAAGCTTTGTAAAAAAAATGACATTCAGAAAAGAAAAAAGGCAAATGAAATGTTTTCCATTTATGTAGTCCTTTTTTACCATAAAAGTCATCTTGTAGTCAGTATATCCATCCACAGGTATTTATGGAGACTGTACATATGATGCTCAAGGCAGAGTGCTAGATGCTGCAAGGAATACAAATAATTGTTCTCTCTGTTACTCTACATGATGTGGTCACTGGCTTTATGAGAATATAATATAGTTTGTACATAGTTAGACATAGTTGGGGAAGGGGCAACTGACATTCTGAACACTTTCTACATGCCAGGCACTTTAGGAACAATTCTTTATTTCTTCCTCACAGTAAGTCTTTCCCAATGGAAATCATCTCTGGATTTTGAAACGAGCAAACTATGACATAGCAAATGTGAATATTTTGTCTAAGGCTGCATAACTAGTCATAAATGAAATCAAACTTCGACTCAGACTTTTTAAAATTTAAAGCCCACGCTCTTTGCAACAGTATACAATTATATAGCACTGTATTATATATCAGTCTGTGATTGTAAAATACAAGGAATGGCAGTGATAGAATACTGAAAAGTAAAAGTAAATATTTCATGGTAAGGAAGAGAAAAATGAGGATATTTATTTCTCATGGCTAAAATGAAGCCCTGGTGAATCATAACATTCCCCAAAGTATTCTCTGCTCTCAATTCCTTGCCTCTTTGCTTAAAGGAAATTCTAACCAAACTCTCAGAGGCAGACCTGCTTAAATATTTCACATTTATATTTGAAAACATCAGCTACTGTTTTGTGAAGTCTTAAAGTTACCTCCCAAGCAAGTGTATATAGTGAAGGTACCAGGATTACATCAAGATCACACAGCTATTTGTGGGAAGGTAAAAATATCAAAACAAAAACAAACAAAAAAACTACATTTTTATTTCAGGAACATAATATTGTCCTGCACAAAATTGTCTACTAACTAAAGGTTTAACTAAATTATGAATGTCTATGTATTCAATAATAATTTTCTACATTATTCTAATGAGCTAAAGTGTTAACTCTTAGATTATACAAACCACAGAAAGATAATATTTGCAAAGACTCCAAAAAGCAACTAAGATTTTATTATAAAAATATACTTCAACTTAGAAGAGTACCTGCCAAGTTAAATGAATTAGAAAAGAGACAAGAAGAATATAATTATCTGTAATCCTTTCATTCTTCTTCATATAATTACTTTTATCATTATGTTATAAAATTTAACAATGTGTTTTAATTTTTATAGAATTAGATCAGTCTAATATTCTGCCATATTTATGAAACATAAGGTGTTTGGCCTTCATTTTAATTTTTTTCCATTTTTTTCTATTATAAGTAATGCTGTTAGAAATATATCCATGCATAAACTTTTCACTCCATCTTAGCCCCGTATATTTGATCATTTCTTAGAGAAGTTTCAGAAAAGTGTTTGCTAAAGTAAAGGTAATATGAATTTATAAAGATTTGGGAACTTATTCGCCACATGCTTATTCAATAATTATATGTTTCTATCAACAACTTAAGAGGGGATCAATTTTATCACACCATCACTAGGAAATAATAAATCCTTTGTGTTATAAGCAGTGCTTTTCTGATAAAGAACATCTGGATAATTAGAAGTGATAAGAAAAGGCCTTTGGTTTGTTTTAATTCTTTCACTTTAGAATTTTACATCTATAGCAAGCCCATTTTCTAATTTCATGCTTTTCATTCCTGATTAAATACATTTTGACTTCCATAATTTGTGTCTTTCATCTAAGGAACTAGCAGTGTTTCACATACATTACTTGTGTAGTTATATGTTGGTATAAAGCTGGGTGCATAATTCGCATAATCACAGGACCAAATATGGCTTAAGTACTCACCAAGAGAAACTTCTGTTTGAACTGGGTGCTCTCAGTTTGAACTGAGCTGAACTCTCAGCTGATACAAAGAATTCTCAGCAGTTCATAGAACTAGACGTTGGGTCTGAGGCCTAGCACCTGTCTCACCCACCAATTTATTCACGTTCATTGAAAAATATATTTATTAATTACCTACTATATTCCGGGCATTATTCTAAGCAATAAGGATACAAGAACCAGGCTCATTTCAGAAAGGGATTTGACATTCCAGTGGGGAGTGCTCTGTGTGAGTGGGACAAAAAACAAGCATGAAAGCAATGGTAGCAAAAACTACAATGTTTATCTATGAGTGGAGAAATACTGGAAAAAAATGTCAGGTAATGGAGACAGAGAAAGAGGGGGAGACATTGTTTTAGATTGTGTGGTTAAGAAATCCTTTACAAAGGTGAGAACATCTGAACTATGATCCAAATGACAGAAAGAAGCCAGCTATGTAAAGAGTCTTTCAGATGACATGAACAGCAGACTCACTATCCCCAAACTGGAATATCTTGGGACATTTGAAGAACAGAAAGAAAATCAGTGGGACTGATAGAATGAAAGTGTGATGGTAGATGATCCCAGAGAGGTAAGCAGGTATCACTTTTAGAATTTACAAGCTATTTATATTTGATTCTAAATGAGAAGCCATTGGATAATAGTGAACCAGGGAGTTGCATGTTCTGATTGAGCTTTAACAATATTATTGGCTGTTGTTTGGCCAATGAATTGCAGGGAAGCAAGAGAGAAAGAAAGCAGAACATATAAGAAGCTCTTACTAGAGTCTAGGCAAGAGGTACACATGTCTTGAACTGAAGTGGGAGTAATGAAGATAGAATAAAGTTATTAGAGTTGGGCTTTTCACTGGATGCAAACTTTCCTTGAGGTGATGTTCTGGTAAACTGGCTCTCTAAGCAAGCAAACCAACCCTAACCCAACTTTCAGATATTTCTCCAACAAAGATGGATTTATTCGGGATCAGCAGAGAATTGCAGTTCAGGGTCTTCAACCATGGCAAGCCCCATGCAAGTCCCGCAACGGCAAAGAAAGAGAACACTTTTATAGGGATGAAAAGGAACATGGGAGGGCTATAGTAAAGAGTCCACAGCTATTCATTGGCTGAGTTGTTGTCAGGAAAGAAGAGTCTTTTTTCTTCCTATTGTACTCTGCTAATGTTGCAGTGCATGAGAGCTCCCCCTACTGGTCTCCCAATTCTATTTAATTAAGGTTTCTGTATATTAATTTTTTACAAACGCTATACTCTTCCATGTGTAGTGCAGGTAATTTACAACAGAGTAGTCCCAATTTTTCCCTCCTGTCCTTTATGACGTTTCTCTCATTCATTTCTCTTATCATTACTTTAACTAAATAGTAAACTTTTGGCTCAATTAATAAGAAAATAAAGATTTTATTTTGCCATTATTTATTTACACTCCAACACTCTTCTTTCTTTATGTAGATCTCAGTTTCTAACATATGTAATTCCTTTATCCCAGAATATGCTCTATTAAACATTTTTGTAGTGCAAATCAGCTGGCTATGAATTCCCATGTATTTTTAAATTTTGTTTTATTTTTTAGACAGAGGTTCTTATTAGTTATCTATTTTGTAGATATTAGTATATACATGTCAGTCTCAATCTCCCAATTAATACCGCCACCACCATCCCCTCACCCACCCCCCCACTTTTCCCCCTTGGTGTCCATACGTTGGTTCTCTACATCTGTGTCTCTATTTCTGCCTTGCAAACCGGTTCATCTGTACCATTTTTCTATATTCCATATTTATGCATTAACATACAATACTTGTTTTTCTCTTTCTGACTTACTTCACTCTGTATGACAGCCTCTAGGTCCATTCACGTCTCTACAAAAGACCCAATTTCGTTCTTTTTATGGCTAATATTCCACTATATATATGTACCATATCTTCTTTATCCATTCGTCTGTCGATGGGCATTTAGGTTGATTCCGTGACCTGGCTATTGTAAATAGTGCTGTAATGAACAGTGAGGTGCATGTGTCTTTTTGAATTATGGTTTTTCACTGTGTATATGCCCAGTAGTAGGATTGCTGGGTCATATGGTAATTCTATTTTTAGTTTTTTAAGGAACTAAAAAACTAAATTTTAAGTTTTTGCTGTTATCCATAGTGGCTCTATCAATTTACATTCCCACCAACAGTGCAAGAGGATTCCCTTTTCTCCACACCCTCTCCAGCATTTGTTGTTTGTAGATTTTCTGATGATGCCCATTCTAACTGGTGTGAGGTGATACCTCATTGTAGTATTGATTTACATTTCTCTAATAATTAGTGATGTTGAGCACCTTTTCTTGTGCCTCTTGGCCATCTGTATGTCTTCTTTGGAGAAATGTCTATTTAGGTCTTCTGCTCACTTTTTGATTGGGTTGTTTGTTTTTTTAATATTGAGCTGCATGAGCTGTTTATATATTTTGGAGAATAATCCTTTGTCTGTTGATTCACTTGCAAATATTTTCTCCCATTTTTAGGGTTGCTTTTCGTCTTGTTTATAGTTTCCTTTGCTGTGCAAAAGCTTTTAAGTTTCATTAGGTCCTGCTTTTTGTTTTTGTTTTTATTTCCATTACTCTAGAAGGTGGGTCAAAAAAAGATCTTGCTGTGATTTATGTCAAAAGGTGTTCTTCCTAGGTTTTCCTCTAAGACTTTTATAGTGTCCAGTCTTACATTTAGGTCTTTAATCCATTTGGAGTTTATTTTTGTGCATGGTGTTAGGGAGTGTTCTAATTTCATTCTTTTACATGTGGCTGTCCAGTTTTCCCAGGACCATTTATTGAAGAGACTGTCTTTTCTCTATTGTATATCCTTGCCTCCTTTGTCATAGATTAGTTGACTATAGGTGCATGGCTTTATCTCTGGGCTTTCTATCCTGTTCCATTACTCTATATTTCTGTTTTTGTGCCCGTACCATATTGTCTTGATTATGGTAGCTTTGTAGTATTGTCTGAAGTCAGGCTGTCTGATTCCTCCATTCTGTTTTTTTTCCCTCAAGATTGCTTTGGCTATTTGGGGTCTTTTGTGTCTCCATACTAATTTTAAGATTTTTGTGTTCTAGTTATGTAAAAGATGCCATTGGTAATTTGATAGGGATTGTTTTGGATAGTATAGTCATTTTCATAATATTGATTCTTCCAATCCAAGAACATGGTATATCTCTCCATCTGTTTGTATCGTCTTTGATTTCTTTCATCAATGTCTTATAGTTTTCTGAGTACAAGTCTTTCACCTCCTTAGGTAGGTTTGTTCCTAGGTATTTTATTCTTTTTGTTGCAATGGTGAATGGGATTGTTTCCTTAATTTCCCTTTTTGATCTTTTGTTGTTACTGTATAGGAATGCAGGAGATTTCTGTGAATTAATTTTGTATCCTGCAGCTTTACTAAATTCATTGATTAGCTATAGAAGTTTTCTGGTGGCATCTTTAGGATTACCTATGTATAATATGTCATCTGCAAACAGTGACAGTTTTACTTCTTCTTTTCCAATTTGTATTCCTTTTTTATTTCTTTTTCTTCTCTGATTGCCATGGCTCGGACTTCCAAAACTATGTTGAATAATAGTGGTGAGAGCGGACATCCTTGTCTTGTTCCTGATCTTAGAGGAAATGCTTTCAGTTTTTCAACATTGAGAATGATGTTTGCTGTGGGTTTGCGGTATATGGCCTTTATGGTGTTGAGTTAGGTTCCCTCTATGCCCATTTTCTGGAGAATTTTTATCATAAATGGGTGTTGAATTTTGTTGAAAGCTTTTTCTGCATTTATTGAGATGACCGTATGGTTTTTATTCTTCAATTTGTTAATATGGTGTATCACATTGATTGATTTCCATATACTGAAGAATCCTTGCATCCCTGGGATAAAGCCCACTTGATCATGGTATATGATCCTTTTAATGTGTTGTTAGATTCTGTTTACTAGTATTTTGTTGAGGATTTTTGTATCTATATTCATCAGTGATATTGGTCTGTAATGTTCTTTTTTTGTACTATCTTTGTCTGGTTTGGTATCAGGGTGATGGTGGCCTCATAGAATGAGTTTGGGAGTGTTCCTTCCTCTGTAAATTTTTGGAAGAGTTTGAGAAGGATGGGTGTTAGCTCTTCTCTGAATGTTTGATAGAATTCACTTGTGACGCCATCTGGTCCTGGACTTTTGTTTGTTGGAAGATTTTTAATCACAGTTTCAATTTCATTACTTGTGATTGGTCTGTTCATGTTTTCTATTTCTTCCTGGTTCAGTCTTGGAAGGTAATACCTTTCTAAGAACTTGTCCATTTCTTCCAGGTTGTCCATTTTATTGGCATAGAGTTGCTTGTAGTAGTCTCTTATGACGCTTTGTATTTCTGCAGGGTCTGGTGTAACTTCGCCTTTTTCATTTCTAATTTTATTGATTTTAGTCCTCTCCCTCTTTTTCTTGATGAGTCTGGCTAAAGGTTTATCAATTTTGTTTATCTTCTCAAAGAACCAGCTTTTAGTTTTATTGATCTTTGTTATTGTTTTCTTTGTTTCTATTTCATTTATTTCTGCTCTGATCTTTATGATTTCTTTCCTTCTGCTAACTTTGGGTTTTGTTCTTCTTTCTCCAGTTCCTTTAGGTGTAAGGTTAGATTGTTTATTTGAGATTTTTCTTGTTTCTTGAGATAGGATTGTATTGCTATAAACTTACTTCTTAGAACTGCTTTTCCTGCATCCCATAGGTTTTGGATCATTGTGTTTTCATTGTCATTTGTCTGTAGGTATTTTTTTATTTCCTCTTTGATTTCTTCAGTGATCTCTTGGTTATTTAGTAATGTATTGTTTAGACTCCATATGTTTGTGTTTTTACGGGTTTTTTTTCCCCTGTAATTGATTTCTAATCTCATAGCGTTGTGGTTGGAAAAGATGCTTGACATGATTTTAACTTTCCTAAATTTTCTGAGGCTCGATTTTTGACCCAAGATGTGATCTCTCCTGGAGAATGTTCCATGTGCACTTGAGAAGAAAGTGTAATCTGCTGTTTTCGGATAGAATGTCTTATAAATATCATTTAAATCTATCTGGTCTATTATTTCATTTAAAGCTTGTATTTTCTTAGTAATTTTCTGCCTGGATAATCTGTCCATTGGTGTAAGTGAGGTGCTAAAGTCCCCCACTACTATTGTGTTACCATCGATTTCCTCTTTTATAGCTATTAGCATTTGCCTTATGTATTGAGGTGCTCTTATGTTGGGTGCATATATATTTATAATTGCTATATCTTCATCTTGGATTAATCCTTTGATCATTATGTTGTGTCCTTCCTTGACTCTCTTAGCATTCTTTATTTTAAAGTCTATTTGATTCTGATATGAGGATTGCTATTCTAGCTTTCTTTTGATTTCCATTTGCATGGAATATCTTTTTCCATCCCCTCACTTTCAGTCTGTATGTGTCCCTAGGTCTGAAGTGGGTCTCTTGTAGACAGCACATGTATGGGTCTTGTTTTTGTATCCATTCAGCAAGCCTGTGTCTTTTGGTTGGAGCATTTAATCCATTCACATTTAAGGTAATTATCAATATGTATGTTCTTATTCCCATTTTCTTAATTGTTTTGGGTTTGTTTTTGTAGGTCCTTTTCCTCTCTGCATTTCTCACTTAGAGAAGTTCCTTTAGCATTTGTTTTAGAGCTGGTTTGGTGGTGCTGAATTCTCTTAGCTTTTGCTTGTCTGTAAAGCTTTTGATTTCTCTGTCGAATCTGAATGAGATGCTTACCAGGTAGAGTAATCTTGGTTGTAGGTTTTTCCCTTTCATCACTTTAAATATATCGTGCTACTCCCTTCTGGCTTGTAGAGTTTCTGCTGAGAAATCAGCTGTTAACCTTATGGGAGTTCCCTTGTATGTTATTTGTTGTTTTTCCCTTGTTGCTTTTAATAATTTTTCTTTGTCTTTAATTTTTGTCAATTTGATTACTATGTGTCTCGGTGTGTTTCTTCTTGGGTTTACCTTGCCTGGGACTCTCTGCACTTCCTGGACTTGGACGGCTATTTCCTTTCCCATGTTAGGGAAGTTTTTGACTATAATCTCTTCAAATATTTTCTTGAGTCCTTTCTCTCTCTCTTCTCCTTCTGGGACCCTTATAATGCGAATGTTGTTGTGTTTAATGGTGTCCCAGAGGTCTCTTAGGCTGTCTTCATTTCTTTTCATTCTTTTTTCTTTATTCTGTTCTGTGGCAGTGAATTACACCATTCGGTCTTCCAGGTCACTTATCCATTCTTCTGCCTCAGTTATTCTGCTATTGATTCCTTCTAGTGTAGTTTTCTTTTCAGTTATTGATTGTTCATCTTTGTTAGTTTGTTCTTTCATTCTTTTAGGTCTTTGCTAAACATTTCTTGCATCTTCTCGATCTTTGCCTCCATTCGTTTTCCAAGGTCCTGGATCTTATTCACTATCATTATTCTGAATTCTTTTTCTGGAAGGTTGTCTATCTCCACTTCATTTTGATTGTTTTTTCTGGGGCTTTATCGTTTTCCTTCACTTAGTACATAGCCCTCTGCCTTTTCATTTTTTCTATCTTTCTGTGAACGTGGTTTTTTTTCCACAGGTTGCAGGAATGTAGCTCTTCTTGCTTCTGCTGTCTGCCCTCTGGTGGATGAGACTCTCTCTCCCATTTGTTTTTAATTGAGAAATTCTTTATTTGTCTTTCACTTTTGAAGTGTAATTTCATTTGTTATAGTATTCTACGTTGTTGAGTTTTTTCTTTTGATAATTTAAATATTTCACTGTACTTTTTTATTGCTTAAATAGTTTCTGACAAGAAGTCAACTTCAATTCCTAACATTGTTCCTCTATAGGTAAGATGTGCTGTTTTCTTTATGAATTCTTTCAAGGCTTTGTTTTTCTGTAGTTTGAGTATGATTTGCCTAGGTGTAGTTTTTTGGTATATATCCTGCTGCATGTTCCCTGAGCTTCCTCAATCTGTGGTTATGTTAATTTGACTGGGAGTTGGGCTGTCTTTCATATTTGCAGTAGCTGTAGGTGCTAGTGTTTTCGAAGTTCTCTAGTGTTTCTGTTTTCTCAAGGTGTCTCTAAGTACCTTTCCTCAAAATTGTAGGTATTTCATCTGCAATCCACTGTTATTATATTAGACCCCTTTAGGTGTGGTGGTAAGGCACAGAGGAGTGAAAACATTTTATACTTTTATAATGAAGTCCCAGTAATATAATTAGTAGGCCTGTGTTTCTGGGCTGCAGCCTTCACAAGTGTTTCTTAGGTTCCCCCATACCCTTCTTTTGTGAAACAGGATGGGTAGAGCATCTTTATTGGGTGAGTTAACATATGGAGAGAAAAAGGTATCTTCAAATGATAGATAACAGAGGTAAGCAAAACAAAAAAGTCCTTGACCTCAAAGATCTTCCATAAAGGATTAATACGTTTACATATATTTAGTATATTTTGTTCACACTGGACTGATTCACTGTTTGATGGTGAGAAACAGTCATCAAGTAGATGACTTTAATGACATTTGTTTTAAGAGTAAACAAGGTATAATCTTTTTGACTGATTACATAGCAGTTATTCCTACTCTACACTCTTTCCTCAAGTCTAAGTCTCCAAAACTTTAGTATAAGTCAGAGCCATATCATAGAAAGAAGTTGGGTCCTCGATTGTTATGTGGACGGTACACTCACCAATGAGAATCATCCCATGAGACTGTTACGTGAGGAACAATTACACTTAAGACATTAAAACTTGTGGATATATTTGTTTCAGCAGCTAATGTCACCTTAAAAAATACAACATGTTATAGGAAACTGCAATGATTAGCTTTATATTACTTTTTACATGGGTACCTTTTTCCAAATTTCCAAGTTATCTATGAAAATATCTAGTGCTATGATAGTCATTTTTCAAGACCTGCATAATAACATTCAATATTATAATGGAGTATCCTTCAGTGTAAATTTTCCTCTGGCTATCTTTCTTTGAGACAACCTTTCCCAACCTCCCACTAAGTACCATGAGGACACAAAAAAGGACAAATTAAAGAAATATCATAAACTAGAACTATCAGTCAACTTATTATTAGAATCTGGAAAGAATTTCCATAAGCTACAAAGTTATAAACTAGACTTGAAAAATATCAAAGGACAAGTAACGATGACCGTGTTGAAAAGTTTATTCTGTGTCGGTGGGAGGAAAGTTTACCCACCTGAACAGGTAATGAAAAAGCGTGTTTTTCCTCCTCCATTCATCATCTGCCTCATCAACTCATGCAAAACTCTTTATTAAGTACCAGCAAGATTCTCAGATCTGCAATATGAAATTTCAAAATTTATATTTACCAGAATACTGAATAACCTTTCCTCTAATAAGCAAGTGCTGAATTTTGAAACCTCACTAGCATCATTACTTACCCTCCATAAATACTTATCTTGATCTGTGCAATCAGAGGCTGAATTTTCAATAAAATAAATAGACCGAATTACAGTAGGCTGATAAAAATTGTTGTCTGTTTATTATAATTATGGATGATGTTAGTTGTTTTATCAGTAAAAAAGTAATACATACCCTTTGCATAGATTTGGAAGATATAAATATGTAATCAGAAAGATATCTCCTTATAAAATTTAGCTTAGTTCAATGTAAAAATATTCACCAAAAGATTGGGGAAATGTGAGTTAGATTTATAGATTCTTGTTGCTATATCATAACTGCCAATGAAATTTTTAATCTGGTTACTAGGAAGAAGCCTAATGAGATTATCTGACACATTTATCATCTTGCCCTGAATCCTGGGCTCAGAATACTGTGCTACCAGGGATGGTGATGATATAGCTTGGCAAAATGAGGACCCCTGACCCTGGGAATGGGAGGCCTTATATATGGCTGGTCTGTGATGTTTCCTGTCTGCATTCTCCTTTGCCAAAGAACCCAGTTGTTTAATATTGAGAAGAAAATTGTCCTTACCACAGTGTGCTACCTAAAATCATTTCCAATATTCCCCAGGACCCACGGTATAAAAGTTTCTTTCTCTCATAAACTCTTCAGATTGTAGGTTCAAGTTTTGTGGAGAAATATCATAAATTCAATTTTATGCACATTGATTTCTAGGTACCTTTGAGACACTGACGTAGAACTGCCTAGTAGTCCTTTGTATATAATATGTCTGAAGTCCAGAGGAGGGATTTGAACTGGAGATAAAGTTTTGTTAGTCTTCTGAGTATAGAAAATTTGTGTAGGGAGAATACAGAGTGAAAGGAGAAGAGGTCTGGAGATTGTTCCTGAATGAATTTCAATATTTAAAACTATGGTAGAGGAGATGGAACCCACAAAGAACACTGAGAAAGGGATGCAGGAGGGTGAAGATGAACATCTGGAAGGAGAGTGTGATGTCCTGGTAATGAAAGGAAGAGAAAGTTTCAAAAAGGCAGGAGTGATTGAACAGGTATAGTTGCTGAGAGCTCCAGTAAAATAAATGCTAGAAAAATGTATTTCATTTGGAAATATGGCGATATCTCAATAAGCAAACCCTCATTATTCATGGATCCCCTACTTGTGAATTTACCTGTTCACTAAAATTTATTTGTAACCCTCCAAATCAATATTCATGCTGTTTTCTCAGTCTTTTGTGGATGTGAAGAGAGTGGCAAAACATTTGATTATCCTGCCATGCATGTTCCCATCTGAGTTTGTTTCAGTTCTCACATCATAAGTGTGTCCGTTTCACAGTCTATTTAGTGTCACATTTTTCTCATTTTTGTGTTTTTTCAGAGGTGACTTCATTGTTTAAAATATCCTCCAAGAACAGTGCTGCAGTGTTGTTGGGTGTTACTTATCACCCTTGAGAAGGCTGTGATGTGCCTTATGAAGAAAATACATGTGTTAGATATATTTCATTCAAGAATGACTTATAGTGCTGTTGGCTGTGAGTTCAATGCTAAAGAATCAACAGTGATACTAAATAAAGCATCTTTAAACAGAAACATGCTTTAAAACAGGTTATATATTGATCCACTGAGGAAAATATTGTGACCAGAGGCTCACAGGAACCTAATCTGGGATTTCTCCTAGGAGCTTGTGGTTCAGTTTTACTAGCTCAGGTTTCACAGTGACATGATTGAACATAACTATCAAGAATAATGAGAATCACCTGTATATATTAAATGTATGAATAAAATATTTATCAGACATTTGCACTCTAGTGACAGAGAACTCACTGTTGTCATAAGCAGCCTAGTTTAACTTTGGATTTATATTAAAAACTTTTTTCTCATTGAATTATAGTTGATTTACAACATCATATTAGTTTCAGGTGTACAACACAGTGACTCAACATTTTTATAAGTTATACTCCATTTAAGATCACAATGGCTATATTTCTCTGTGCTATACAATACATCTCTGTAGTTTGTCCATTTTATACATAGTAGTTTGTCCCTCTCAGTCCCACACCCTCATTTTTCCTCTCCTCCCTCCCTCTACCCACTGGTACCTACAAATCTGTTCTCTTTACCAGTGAGTCTGTTTCTGTTTTGCTATACTCTTTCATTTGTCTTTCTCTGTCTGACTTATTTCACTAAGCATAATACTCTCTAGTTCCATCCATGTTGTTGCAAATGGCAGAATTTCATTCCTTTTGTGGCTGAGTAGCATTCCATTCCATTGTTGATGGACACTTAGGTTGCTTCCATATCTTAGCTATTGTAAATGCTGCTATGAACATTGGGGTGCATGTATATTTTCAAATTAGTGTTTTCCTTTTCTTCGGATACCCAGGAGTGGAATTGCTGGGTCATATGGTAGTTCTATTTTTAGTTTTTTGAGAATCCTTCATATCGTTTTCCATAGCAGTTGCGCCAATTTACATTCCCACCAATGGTGTACTAGGGTTTCCTTTTCTCCACATCCTTGCCAATTTGTCTTTTGTTCACTTTTTAATAACACCTATTCTGTCAAGTGTGAGATGATTAAAATGTTCTTATTATGTACTGAAATGTCCCCCACTATTTCTTCTATTACCTATGAGTGTCATTTACTTCCTATATTTTAGTAGAACTTCATTCATTTCCTTTATTTTAGTACAATCATTTTTATAGCAGTTTTACTTTCAGTGGAGATTTGGAAAGCATTCTCTTTCAGTATTTTGTCTTTATTTGGACTGGCAAAGAATACCAGGCCACTGTAATGTCTGGTATTTTCTGTATTCTGTTATATAGCTTTTTACTCCAAATAAAATAATTTGAACATCAACATTGTAAAATTTCTGAAAAAAGGGCCAAATTTACCATTCATTATTTATTTTTACCTCCTTGTCCTTGGGTAGCTCTCTTAATAATATACCAAAAAAATGTGCTGTTTAATCTTTAAAACTCTTTTTAGCTGAATTATTCAACAAAATCTAGTTGGAGGTGTGTTTGAGGAACCTATAGCTTAGTTTTTTAATCTTTCATTAGTAAATCTTTCTTGCACTTTACCTTGTCAAATTTAGATTTCATGCTTAAAGAACTATGACACTAATCTGTTGTAAGTAAAGGTAGATTGCTAAGGTTTTGTTTTCAAATCTCCTTTCCAAATAAAAGCCCGAAAACCCAACAAGTAAAATAGATCCAAATGGAGTTGCTTGGGTTGCATAGTGGTTAGGATCCTTGGGGCACATCCCAGTGGGACCACCTATCTAGTAATGGCAACTGAGGTTTTAGTTCAATCTACTTTAGATTCCACAGGCCATAGTCTGAAATACATGTGGACACTATACTGAAAAGCACCCTGGAGTCAAGAGATATGGTTTCTAGTTTAGGTTCTACTACTTACCCTTTGTGTGACACAGATGAGTCATTTTTGTTACTGGATTCAGTATTATTAATTACAAAATAGAAGTTCCAATATCCTAAAATATGATATCTGTGAAAGAAATTTTAGGTACTATAGAACTAGGAAATACTCTTGAGATATTTCTAGGTGTATGAGTACAGGCATAATCTAGAATTCTTTGTTTTCCAAATCATCAGTCTAATGAAGATATAACTACATATTTCAGAGATGTTAATAAAAAGAAAAACATAGAATCTTAACTGAGTTTTGTTTTGTTTCCAATTTTGGGGCTCTGCCTGCCTGCCTAAATATTTAGTCATTCTGACAGCCAATTCATTCAAGGAATATTTGGATTTAATTTATTATGTAATAGTTCATCAGATTTGAAGGTAGAGCTCTTTGGAAGAAATTTTGAGTAGTAAAAGCAATAAAACTCTGATAAAAAGCCAAGACTATTTTCTAGGGAATACATATTTAGCAATGATCACTTATTAGAATCTCGGCTGCAAATATTGTAAATAATCACATGAGTGCCTGTAGCCAAGCTAGATGCTGAGGGAATGGGACCAAGGAAGAGTTTGTTCTATAGTCCATGGCTAAAAGATCAAAGTATCAGGCCACCAATACTTATGGATTTTATACCTCTTTACTTACTATGTTTTCTAATCCAAATATAGTAAAAGGAAACATTTTGTATATTTCCATTTCTTTTAAAATTCAATTGAAAAGTTGTTTGTGCCATTATACCATTCTGCTCTGTGAATCTTCTTTTTCATTTGGTCATCTTCTCTAATCACTATTACATCTCCATACAACATATAAAACCACTATTTATCTTTGGAAGTAGAAGTATTGGTAGTATTTCTGAGTTTGCCATCACTGTATTATTCTTCTCTTCCTACCCTTTCATTACACACTTAAATTCATAGGATTTGTTTTGATTTTTCAAAAGCACTCACAACAACTAGGTGAAAAAATAGGGAATGCATTCTTAATTTTATTTCATAGGTGAAGCTTAATCTGATATATTATGATATATCTGTTGTTTATCATTAGGGCAGACTTCCAACTTATTTACTACAAGGAAAAAAGCAAGTAAGTGTTAAATGTATATTTAAAAAATTTTTCAAATGGCAAAGAGTAATCTTTCCCCTTTTAAATCATTGTTTTTGTATCCATTTCCTGCAAGCATGAGCTCAGGAAGTGATAAAGTTGACACAGTTGCTGATGGATTTTTCAACAGTTCATGCCAAGTTGTTTCCTGGTGCCAAACACAATGGATCAAGAAATATGGCACATGACCAGAAAAATCTTATTATTTTAAATAAGTTTTCCCTCTCACTATGGCTCTAAGCAGAAATTTCCCAGAATATTTAAATCTTTCTTCACTATGATGGATGAGCCTGCAAATGTTCAGATATTTGTCTCATGAATAGTTTTCTTATTAACACTGAGAAGCCCCAAATTATGAAATAGCCCAAGAAATTCATGATAACTTTTTTCAGAAGAGATTAAATAAGACATATTTTTGGAGGAAAGGACTTGATCAAATAGGAAAGCAAAAGTGCCTCAGTATGGCTCTCATGAATTTGATTTCATTTAAAAGTAATATTGAATCCACTTATTAATATTGTATTACAATTAATATTATATACAATGTTACATACAAGAATTAATGTTGTATAATGGGATAAATCACAAATTTTCACTGTAAAGACATAGATCTAATGGATCTTCTGGGTTTTGCTTCTGAGAAATACTTTGCAGAATGCTAAACTATCTGTCATTTTATAGGGAAAATTGGTGCCAAACTTCAAATTTTCATCCCATCTTTATCACCAAATGTTTACTAATTTATAAAAGTGTTTTCTTCCTTTCCAAAACTCCCAAACTTCTATGACTTTTTGGCTGTCCTCTTGTAGTTAACATCAATTTACCTTGGACATTCATTCATATTTTTTTCTCAAAGATTGGAATGAAGGTCTTTACAGGCACTGTAATCAGCTAAGTCAGCAGCCAATGTTAGACTTCAAAAATATTCTTCAAGTTCTAGAAGGGTCTTTTCAAGTGCAAAGACTACATCAACATTTAATGTGTGAGCTGTTTAAACGAACATTCTAAAAATCAAGCCTGTTGAGTTAAATTATTCTACTCTATTCTCAACTGTCAGAACATAAATTGATCATCAGCTAGAGTTAGGAAGGCTTTGGCCTCTCCTAGAAGAAACATACTACATGGATTATCCTCTTTAAGCAAGCATGTTTACTGGACAACCATCTGATAAATGTTTAGGTCTATTAACTGCTCAAATCCTGGGTACAGACAGTAAACAATACAAAACAAACAAACTGACAAACAAAAAACCAAGCATGTTAATAAGTTGGCCATAGTTCTGCTGGTAAAGCTAAACTGTGGTTCAGATTCACAAAGTTCAATAATATCTTAATATTGCTATTTTTTTAAGTAATGGATTGAAAACAAATAAGTAAACAAGGAAACAAAATTAAAACATTCTTTTAAAATGAGAATTCGTTTGGGGAAAAGATGATATAGTATAACAGTGAATACATTACATAATAGAGTTGACTTACCAGAAAGCTTTAACTTTCTGTTCATCTACTTTCAACTCTAAATTTACTATAAAATGGGCTTCATAGCAAAACTACTGAAGTCCAAAAGAAAGAAACAAAAGAAGAGGATGATGGACCAACAAAGAGAATAAAAGAAGGAAGATCAGAAAAACAGACACACACAGACACACAAACACACAGGAGAGAGAGAGAGAAACATTTATATCCACTCTTATGTTTTCCTCACATGATTTCCGTTAGGCAGATAAAGTCTTCTTGGCTGATCTGTAGCTGATCACAATGCTCCAGAAATAACTGAACTCCTAGGTAGATACAAATTATTGCCCAAAGAATTATGGAATGAGAATCTAAGCAGGCACACATCAAAAAATAAAGTTAAGTAAATAAATAAATGAAAGAATAAACAGACACACATCTTTTATTTATTTTTACCAAACACACTCCCAATTTTAAACTTCAACAAGTAAAAGGAAAACCAGGACATTTGAAAAGAAAAACAAACAAGGATTAAAAAAGCAACAAAACTATTTAAGTTGGTATTGCTGAGGAGGCAAGAGATTGTGCTGATAAGGGCAAGAAAGAACGAAAAGAGTATAATTATTCTGGAACCACCAACCCTCCCCGCAAATGGATACAAAATCGTATTGTTTTCTCATTTTAATCCAGAAATTCACCTGAAAACTTGTCATAGGGCACAATCTTTTCCAATGCAATAGACCTGAGAATCTGTTGCCTTAATTTGGTGCTTGCAGTTGTTTTATTTCAAGAATTCCATTGACCCCAATACTTGAAAAATTTGGGGAGGATTCTCCATTACTTATACCTGGCGGGGTGGGGGGGGGGGCTAGTCACAGTGTTTAAAGCCAAGTTAGATTTACAAAGAGAAGAAATAAGATCTTCTCATGAATCTTAAAAATATTTTTACTGTCTTACATCCCCCAATTATCAATTTTTAATAACTCAAAATTGGTTTAAAATAATCTAAATCCTAAGGCATCTAGATAGTAGTCTTTTATCAAAATGTTTTCTGGTTTTCTACAATATGGACATTTTTATATATTACTTAGGAGTTCTTCATTTTCTCAATATTTATGATTCTTCACATTTTAATGTTTTGTAAGTCGAGAAAAATTCTCACATTGACTTGTACATTGAATGTAATCTTTAAGGGAAAGGAGGTTACCTTTTTCTCCCCAAGACTGTTGCTTTGTCTGTGTGTTCTTAGAATCAGGAAAATATTAATCTATAGATAAAATAGTAAATTGTAAAATAAAATACATGTAAGAAATAAGTGTATTATATTTATTATTAATATCAACTTCACTTCTATTACCTATCAACTTCAGTTCTATTACCTCGTATTTAGTAATCACATTAGAGTTATTTTTACTATAAACATAAAAATATAGGAAACTTGTAGCATTTATCTGGATAATTCCAAAAGATTTTGCAACATTTTTTATTTAAGCAAAGGAATTCTTTATCTCATAGTGGAGATCTGGGGACTTTTTCTCTGCCTTAATCAAAACTTTGAATTGTTGAACACCACTGAACTACTTATTATCCAGATATAAAACCATGGCAGTAATTTTAGAGGCAGAGGTAGATGTAAAAGTCCAGAGATGTCAAGCAGTGTTTACCTTGAGGGGAATTTCTGACAGTAGTGAGCACAGCAAATATGAGAGAACACCTAGGGCAGCTTAGTTCTTACTAAGGAGAAAGTTGCCATCGACGTAAACAAAGCAGAAATATCGCCCATTACGGTAGAATGACCCACTGACAAAGGGATCAGACTGTGGAGGTTGCATCTGTTTGCCCCATATTTTAAGTTTATTTTGGTGTGCTGACATTTGGAGTGGCTCTGATTGGTCTGGAATTAGCCTTCTTATCTTGTGAAACATCTGTACTGTATTGTTCCAAAGGATTAGCTGCCCACTGGGGATTCTGTGAAGTCAGGACAATGGAGGTCATTAAAGGTGCAAACATTTATTTTCCGGTCTCTAGTTCAGCAGGGGAAAGCCATGCAGCTGACGAATTTTTCTTTTTTCTTTTTTAATCCAAAGCTCAGCATTCTTGCAAATATAACTAAACAACAGTGATCTGTGAAAGAGTTGCTACACTGGAATGGATGACTGTAAGAATTCAGCACTATTTAATGGCCAAAGAAGGGGAGACAGAAAAACAGGAGATTCTGTGTCAAAGTTAGGAATTGAAAGCATAATAAAGCATGCCTTTCAAGAGTGGTTCTTGAAATGATTCTGAGTGGAATAGCCCGGCACAGTTTCAGGTGGTCTCACAAATTAAAATACATTTTCTTTTGCAGTTTCTTGACTTATGACCAATATGATTTTTTCCTTTTCCTAATTCCTCCAACTGCCCTCTCTCCAAATCTCCTGACACTACAGTTATAATTTATAACACTGTGATATTTGAGAAGTAAAATCTGAGATAAAACAGAGTGTGGAGAAATGTTTCCCAGTGTTATGGGTTGAATTGTATCCCTCCAAAAAATAGAGGTTGAAGTCCTAATCCCAGTATCTCAGAATGTGACCTGACTTCACAATAGTCTTGACAGATGCCGTTAATTAAGATGAGTCATACTGGAGGAAGGTGGGTTGCTAATCCAATACAACTGGTGTCCTTAGAAGATGACAACCATTTGAAGATAAAGGCACTCAGGAAGAATACCATGTGACAACAAAGGCAGAGATTGAAACTATGCAGCTGCAAGCCAGGGAATGACAAAGATTGCCAGCAAACCACTAGAAGCTAAGAGGAGACATGGAATGATTTCCCTACAGACTTCAGTAGGAGCATGTCCCTGCTGACACCCTGCTTTTGGACTTCTAATCTCCAGAACTATAAACAACACATTTCTGTTGTTTTAAGCCCCCCTAGTGTAAATCACTTTCTTATGGCAGCCCTAGGAAACTAATATACCTTGTATCATACATTTAATAAATGGGGCTTTGATTTAAATTTAGTTTTCGCTGACTGTGAAAATGATCTATCAATATGCCCTTTTTACTTTCTAAGTTGTATTAGGGACACTGTATAGGTAAGGTAGGGCTGGTAAATGATGGTGGTGTTGACACCTAGAATTAGTCAAGGAAGCGTGCTATCACCCAGTTCTCCCTGCGTATTAAAGGGCACGCTCCAATGACCTACCCACTAGTTTCCTCTGAACAGCTCTCTAAATAGTACTTAGCATACCACCTCTGCAAAGGTGACCTAAGTGTAGGATTTAAATGCCAATCACATATTGGCAATATTTTTCAAATTGTGGGTTGTCATCCATTAGTGGGTGATAAAATCAATTTAATGGGTAACCCCTCCACCCAAAAGAATGAAACCTAATACAATGAAATGGAATAGCCATTATAGCATTATGAAGTGCACTTGTACATTGTCCAAGAAATGTTGGGGGAATATTTACATGTCTAAGACTGTATGGGAAGGAGATGTGTGTGTACATTCTAAGTTGTGATATAAAATAAATTCCTTATTATGTGTTGTGGAGAAAAATATTTGAAAGCTTCAGTATTTTAGGCTGTATCCCATAAAGGACTGCTACCTTATTACATGAGAATCTAGAATAAATGGAGTTCTATAAATTTAATATGTTTTATTTTATAGAAAGCATTGGTAATGGTTCCACAATTCCTAAGATATTTATTATTTTTACAAATGATGAAACTTGTGAAATTCGTGGTGAGAAAAAAAGGTTCTATGACTGCCAAATTGCTTTTTTCCCAATCACAGACTTGCCAAAAAAGGTTAAAATATCATGAAATTTTATATTTGCTCTTTAAATGAGTTTTCCTAGTTATCCAAGCCACCTGCCCTAGGAACAATAGGGCAAGGAAACATATCATAATAAATATTTTCAAAGCTCGATTATACACTACCAACAAAAAGAACAAAAATAAAACATCTGTGAAAAATAACTCATGTAAACAATATAAGAACTTCCAAAATAAAACATCCAGGAGTGAATAACTAAATCTGTTATTGTTCAACTGGACATTCTTCTATTCATAATGTAAAAGCATCACTTTATTGTTGGTTCTTTAAAGGTTATCTAGCCTTTTCCTTCTAAGGCAAAATTAGAGGTTTAGCTGCCCAGAGGTATGAAATGTTTTACAAACAATATCAGAGGAAAAGTTAGACCTGACCCTTGTGTCCTAATTCCCAGACTTGTTTTGAAATCATATTTCTTTCTCATACAATACAGTCAAATCAATGACTTTTTTGAAAGATACAAATTACCAAAACTGACAAGAGAAGAAATAGAAAAATCTGAGTAGAGTTATAATAAGTGATACAATTGAATTAGTAATTAAGATTCTTCTCACAAAGGCTAATTTGAGATGACTTAACTGGATATTCCTATGAAATGTTAAAAGAAGAAATAATGTCTGCTCTAAAAGCTTTCAGAAAATAGAAATAGAGCAAATATTTCACAACTCATTCTATGAGACCAATGATGATACCAAAGCTAGACCAAGACATCACAAGAAAATTAAACTACAGACCAATAAACCCTCAGGAACATAGATGCAAAAATCCTTAATGTTAGCAGACAGAATTTTACAACATATAAAAAGTACTATACACCATGACCAAATGGAATTTATATCAGAAATTCAATATTGGTTTAAAATTGAAAAATCACTTAATGTAATATACCATATCAGCAAAATAAGGGGAAAAAAATGACAATCTTTTCAACAAACATGTAAGAATCATTTGAAAAATCCAACACCTATTCCTGATTTAAAAAAAAAACAAAAAACTCTCAATTAGCTAGGAACTAAAGAAAACTTTCTCAGATTGATGGCAGCACTTGGAAAACTTACAGTAAACATCAGACTTCATGGTGAAAGACTAAATGTTTCTTCCCTAAGATCAAGAACAAAACAAATGTGTCTGCTCCTGACACTTCTTTTCAAAACTGTACTGAGGGTTCTTTCTAGACAGTGAAATCTGGCAAGAAAAAGAAATAAAATACATACCGTTTGGAAAGAAGGAACTAAAACTTTATTCCTAGATGATATGATCCTGAATGTAAAAAATTCTAAAGTATCAAAAAACTCCTGCTAGAACTAATTGATGAATTCAGCAATGTCTCAATATATAAGATCAATACATTAAAAAATCAATAGTATTCCATATAATACCAATAAACAATCTTTAAATAAAATTTTTAAATTCTATTCATAATAGCATCAAAAAGAATAAAATACTTAAGAATAAAACTGACAAAAATGCAAGACCTATACACTAAATTTTATAAAACATTGCTGATAGAAATTAAGCTCTAAATAGAGATATCTCATGTTTATGGATTGAAAGACTAGGTTGTTATGACAACAGTTTTTTCAGAATTTTGCTATAGATTGAATTGAATCCCTATTAAAACACCAGTTAAGTTTTTTTTTAATAAGCTGATCCTAAAATTCACATGGAAATGAGAAGGATCCTGAATAAACATAGCAATTTTGAAAAGAAGAACAGAATGAAAAACTTAGACTGCTTGATCTCAGAACTTACTGTATAGGTACTGCAATCAAGACAGTGAGGTAACTGCTATAGAGATTGGCATATAGATCAATGGAACAGAACTAACATCCAGAAACAAAGTCTTACATTTATGGCTAACTAATTTTCAACAAAGATGCCAAAGGAATTCCATGGGAGGATTTTCAATAAATGATGTTGGAACAATGTGAATCTAATATAAAGGGATTAGTTTAGTCCCCAGCCTCATTCCATACATAAAAATTGACGATAGAATTAAATTTACAAGTTAAAACTATAATACTTATAGAAGAAAACATAGGAGAAAATCTTTATGACCTTGGATTATGCAAAGAGTTTTAAAATATGACACCAAAAGCAGGAGCCATAAAAGTAAAAACAATTGTTAAATTGGATCTCACCAAATAAAACATGTGTGCACTTCAAAAGACATTACGAAATGAAAAGATGGGGTGGGGAGAGGGATGAACAGACAGAGCACAGGAAATTTTTAAGGCAGTGAAAATACTCTATAATACTATCATGATGTTTACATGTTTTTATGCATTTGTCCCAACCCATAGCATGTACAACACCTAGAGTGGATCCAAATGTAAACTCTGAACTTTGGGTGATAATAATGTGTTAATGTAGGTTCATCAATTGTAATAAATGTACCACTCTGGTGGTGATGTTTATAATGGGAGAGGCTATGCATGTGTGAAGACAGAGGGTATATGGGAAATTTGTGTATATTCTCCTCAATTTTGCTTGTGAGACTAAAACTATTATGTAAAAATAAAGGGAAAAAAATAACAAGCCACAGACTAGAAGAAAATATTTACAAATTATATATCTGATATGCACTCATATCCAGACCATGTAAAGAACCTATACAATTCAGAATAAGAATATAAATAAGCCAATCAAAAATTGGCAAAAATGTTGTATCAGTGTCCTAGGGCTGCTGTAACAAAGTACCACAAATTAGGTGTCTTAAACAACAGAAATGTATTGTCTCACTATTCTAGAGGCTATAATCCACAAATCAAGTAGCACCATGCTCCCACTGAAACTGAATAGAATCCTCCTTTGCCTCCTCCTAGCTTCTGGTGTTTGCTGACACTCCTTGGTGTTCCTCCGTTTACAGCTGCATCACTTCAATCTCTGTCTCTGTCATCACGTAGTGTTCTTCTCTCCTGTGTGTTTCTCCCTTTCTTATGAAGGTACTGGTTGTATTAGATTGAGGTCCTATCCTCATCTACTATGAGTTCATTTTAACTTGATTGCAACAGCAAAAACCCTATTTCCCAGTAAGGTCACGTTCACAGGTACTAGGGGTTAGGACTTCAAAATATCTTTAGGGATAACACAAGCTCACAACAGATGTTAATGGACATTTCACCAAAAAGGTATACACATTGTCTTCTTTATTGCTGAGTAGTGTTCCATTGTATATATATACCACAACTTCTTTATCCATTCATCTGTTAATGGACACTTAGGTTGCTTCCACATCTTGGCAATTGTAAACAATGCTGCTATGAATGTAGGAGTACATGTATCTTTTCAAATTAGTGTTTTTGTTTCTGTTTTGTTTCAGCTATACACCGAAGAGTGGAATTGCTGGGTCATATGGTACTTCTACCTACCATAAGTGCATAGGTTTTTTTCTGGGCTCTCTAGCCTGTTCCAATGATCTATGTGTCTGTTTTTTTGCCAGTACCATATTATTTTGAGCACTGTAACTTTGTAGTAGTCTGAAGTCAGGGAGTGTGACTCCTCCAGCTCTGTTCTTCTTTATTCAAGATTGTTTTGGTATTTGGGGGTCTTTTGTGGTTCCATAAAAATTTTTAAATTATTTGTTCTAATTCTGTGAAAAATGGCATTATGGTCAATTAATCTACCACAAAGGAGGCAAGAACACACAATGGAGAAAAGACAGTCTCCTCAATAAGTGGCGCTGGGAAAGCTGGACAGCTACATGTAAGAGAATGAAATTAGAACATTCTCTAACACCATATACAAAAATAAACTCAAAATGGATTAAATACCTAAATGTAAGACCAGATACTCTAAAACTCTTAGAGGAAAACATAGGCAGAACACTCTTTGACATAAATCACAGCAGTAATTTGTTTTGGACCCCTGTCCTAACTTAAAAGCTTTTGCACAGCAAAGTAAATAACTGACAAAACGAAAAGATGAGCTACTGGATGAGAGAAAATATTTGCAAATAATGTGACTGACAGGCGTTTAATATCCAATGTATATAAACAGCTCATAAAACTCAACAACAAAAAACCAAACAATACAATTAAAAATGGTGGGAAGCCTGAATAGACAGTTTTCCAAAGAGGAAATGCAGATGCCCAACAAGCACATGAAAAGATGCTCAACATTGCTAATCATCAGGAAAGTGAGATATCACCTCACACCTGTCAGAATGGCTGTCATCAAAAAGAACACAAATAACAAATGTTGGTGAGGATGTAGAGAAAAGGGAACCTTTGTACGCTGTTGGTGGGAGCATAAATTGGTGTAGCCACTGTATAAAACAATGTGAAGTTTTCTCAATAAACTAAAAATAGAACTACCATATGACTTAGAAATTCCACTCCTGGGTATAAATAAAAGAACCCCAAAACGCTAATTCGAAAGGTACATGCACCCCAATCAATGTTCATAACAGCATTATTTACACTTGCCAAGATATGGAAGCAACCTAAGTGTCCATTAACAGATGAATGGAATAAAGAAGGGGTGGTAGACATATATAATGGAATACTACTCAGCCATAAAAGGAATGAAATTTTGCCACTTGCAGAAACATGGATGCACTTCATACACAATTAATTGACTTAATAAAATTGATAGGCATTAACAAGTATTGGATAGAATGTGGAGAAACTAGAAACAAGATTCATTACCCCAGGGAATGTAAAATGGTGGGAATTTGGTACTTTAATAAAATATTAAACATAACTTTACTATATAATCCAGTAAGTACTCTCCTAGATATCAACAAGAGAAAAATCAAAACATATGTCTGCACAAAGGCTTATACATGAATATTTATAGCAGCATTACATGTGATAGCCGAGAACCTTAAACAATTTAAATATCTATCATTTGGTGAATGGATGAACAAAATGTGGTTTATACACATAACAAAATATTATTTAGCAATAAAATGGAACTTGCTACAACATAGATGCATCTTAATAACATTAAGCTAAGTGAAGGATGTTAGATACTTATGTTCAAAATACTACATATTGTATGAGTCAATTTAAGTGTAATTTTTAGAAGACATAAATCTATAGAAACAGAAGATCAGTGGTTTCCTGGGGCTATGTGTGGGAGTGGGAACTGACTACCAAATGAATTGTAGGTTGGGGTGATGGAAATGTTCTAAAACTGGATGGTGGTGATGGTTTCACAACTCTATAAATTTACTAAAAATCACTTTTAGTGCACTGACAATAGGTGATTGGTATGTAAATTGTACCTCAACAGAACTGTAAAAAATTTACTAGCGAGGATGATGTTTGGGCAGTATAGATGGAACCCGCTTTGGTAATATATTAATGATTATTGAAGATGGGTGATAATTAATGAGGGTTCATTAGGTATTCTTTTTACTTTAGTGCAAATTTGACATTTTTCATGATAAATTTTTTTAATTAAGGAAAAAAATCAATGATATAAGCTTCTACCTCAAGAAACTAGAAAAAGAACAAATTAATAATACATAAGTGTAAAGAAGCAAATAGTAAAGATAAAACCATAAATCAATGAAACTGAAACCAGAGATAAAACAGAACAATCAACAAAACCCAAAGTGGATCTTTTGAAAAGTCAATAAAATTGATAAACTCCTAACACTGAAGAAAAGGGAAAAAGTTTAGTAGACATCACTGCATATCTTATAGACATTAATGAGATAAGAAGATGCTATGAATAACATCATAGGAACCTTAGACAAAATGAACAGATTTCTTGAAAAATAAATGTTATAAAACTGACACAAAAGGAAATCAGCAATCTGAATAGTAGTATAGCTGTTCAAAAACTTGAATCTGTAATTAGAAACCATCCCATGAAGAAATTTCAGTTGGCTTTACTTGTGAATTCTAGCAAACATTTAAGGAAGAAATACTATCATTGTTATACCAACTCTTTCAGTAGAGGATGAGGTGAAATATGTATATATATAATCTTAGATATAAAATCAGTGTAAACCTATTATAGAAAATTAGAAGATAAATGTAAGATGAAAATGCAAATCTTTTACCTTTTCACTTCTAAACATTGCCCATGTTAACACACTTTTTTCTAATTTTTGCAACATTCCTTTATGCATGATCTTCGGATAGCTCAAATCATAAATCTTATATGTGATTTTTTTGTTTATATCTCTCAATAATATAATATTTATCTTGTTGTAAAAACAATGGAATACTCATAATATTCTATGCTACAGATGTAATAGTAATAATATTATCAACTATTTAGCATTTATTAATAAGATTGTATATACAATTTACTAAGCATATAATTTTATATCACCTCATTTGAGTGTCACAAAATACTAAGCAATTGCCCATTGTATAGTTGTACAAAATGAGGAAGATAGGTTAGGTAATATGCCTAAGGCTACACTATGAGGAACTGGCAGAGTCACGTTCTTAACCGGAACACTCTCCTGCTTCCACGTCACAGTCTGATTTACTCATTCTCTCTCCTAGTGTGAACATTTAGTCTTGATTATCTTTTTGTGTAATACTGTCTCTAGTTTGGATTGAGTATCCTAGTAACTAATTTGTCTTCTAAATTTTAGGCATTGCCCCTGTGGAAAAAATCCATCTTAAGAAATTTAGTAAATATATTTGTATCTTTCCATGGGATACTTTTTCTCCACTCTCTGTGCTTTTGCTTTATTTTTTCTATTCTTTTAGTACCCAAATAGCCCTGGAATTATATAGTACATAGAGAATAAGGAAACCACCTCTGCAGAAGGTTCAGTTCATTGAAAAGAGAATATTTCAGGTAGAAATAACTTTTTGCTTCATTTATTGATATATTATTTCAAATTAAATAACCTAGTTTATTCTTTATACTTTGCATTATTTATCATTACAGAAATCTCAATACTTGGAATGATAAATGTTTAATACATGTCCGTTTAATTTTAAAGTATTTTCCTAGACTACTTTTTGTGTAATTTATATTGTGTTTCTTTCTCCCATTTGGATATAGATTTGCATATTATAAACATATGGATATATAATATGTGTATATATCTATGTATATGTACATTTTATATATAGTATTTATGCTTATATATATTAGTATATACATATATGTTAGAAGCCATATCATTTTTTCAAACATTTATCTAAGTGAATTTTTCCTCTTCTTGGTGATCTAATAAAAATATTATTCATTGAAAATTTATTGCATGTCTAGTATTCTACCAAATAGTTTATATGTTGTATGTATATTATTTCATTTAATCTTTACAGTAATTCTGTGAGGTCACTATCATGTATGAGAAAACTGAGGTACCCTTGAGTAGCTTGATAGTCTAGGTACATTTTCCAAAATTGCAAATCCAACACATTCGGAATTCTAAAAGCATACTGTCTGACCTCAAAGTCTATATCCTGAACCACAAGGTAATACTGTTTTGATGGGCTAGACTGTCCATAGGCAGTGTAATCTTAAACCGTTTCCTAGATGAACCTGCATACATACTTAAATAAGTGTCATAACAGAGCAGTTTTCGTAACCCTGGTTGCACTTTTGAATCATCAGGGAAACTTTTAAATACTGAAGCCTGGGCCCCAACTCACCAAATGAAAGCAGAATATTAAGATGGTGGGTCCAAACATCAACATTTTTAAAAAGTATTTCAGTGATGGAAAGCAAGACAAGGTTGTAAAGTACTGTAATAAATCACAGTGCATGAGCAAACACTTCCTTGCAGACCAATGTGACACTTTGTTCTCAACTTCTATTAATAAGATATCGAAGTTTCATTTTAGAAACAAACCATTTGTATGACATCATTTATTTAATTAAGATCTGTGAGTAAGTATATTTGCAAACTCTGGCTAAATCTACTTTGGTGAAAATAGCATCTTAAAATTTCTACATTTTTCCATAAATAATAAGCCAAAGCAAAGCCATTGTTAGATAATGGATTAACATCAGCGTTGGGTTATATCCACTGTTAGATCATATCAATTTAGAGAGGAATTATAGGTAACACATTAATTAAATATTAATTAATTACTTTGAATTAAATAATTAATTAATTGAATTAATTTAATTAAATCAAAAATTCTGATTCCAGAAACTCTTAGCTACAACTTTTAGAAATAAGTGGAGGTAAAGCACTTAGAGTATGTTTATTTTTATCAAAATGAAGATAATGCACTCTATTTAATTTTTAACTTCATACATTTACCCTTTTGATTATTAGATTTCACACTATGCTCTGTAGAAGCATCGTGTAAGTGCTGCTCTGGAATTTCTATATGGTAGAGCTTTCTATTGCTGGATGTGATTGGATGTGCAGTGGGACTATGTTACTTTTCTTGAAGGTGCTTTTGAATAGCAAGCTCATTGTCGTCAGATAGATTGTAGGTTAATCTATCTGTGGGTTGGCACTCCAGGTTGTTTAATCATACTGCACTGGTCTTGCCTGAAGGAAAACATGGCCATGAAAGACATGTTTATTTTATCTTTAATTAAAAAATAAATGACTTCAATGAAGTCACTTTCCTTAGGGTGACTAGGGTGGGTCTGACTGAATGACCAGTCAAAGGTGTTGATGCCATTGACTTTCCCGAATTATAGCAAAGGTTAAGGATTCAGAAACAGAAAGTGCCATGGGCTTCAGCATAAGCATTTTCCTATGAAAGTCAGTGGTTAAAGGTTATTTCATCCATTCCAAAACATCAGATCTGGAGAGTGGGTCAGGGTCACCAATGGAAGATGGAGCCAGAGACAAAATCTAATTTGAGAATCAAATTACATAAACACTGTATTTAGGGAAATGGTTACTTGTTGGAGAAGGAAAGGGAGAGGGATGGAAAATAAACACATATTTAGATGCAATGACATTGCTAATGTTCGATTTGTTATAAGAGATGGTGGGTTCCTAGTTTTTCATTTCATTATTATGCTTCATCACTACATATATGCTATATACATTCTATATGTATCAAATATTTAATAATTAAACTTTTAAAAGTTGAGAAATATCAAATCAAAACTTAGGAAATATTGTAACTCTTATTTATACAATGTCAACAAAAATAAGAGCAGTGTATCGAACGCTTCTACCCTATGGGAACAGTTGCTGTGCACTTTATATTCATTTGCTCATGTAGCTTTTCTAGTAGAAGTTGGAAAGCTAGTAAATTTTCAAACAGTGTGTGTGGGTATGTTTAAAGTTAGAAAAAAGTAAAGGAGAAGCAATATCTTTAATGATAGGTTGGATTTTCAAATCTATGGGAAAGAAATTGTAAGATATTGAAGAGTATTATTCAAAAAAGAAAAGTTGAAAACCATCTATTACAGCTCTTCATGCACAGTTGTTTGGAAAACCATATTCCTGTTATTCATCTATTATTTATTCAGCATCTGTCACAATCCCATTGCACGTAATCATTCAAACAAAACCTGGTTATTCTGATACTGGATTCTATGTTTCTCAGGTTTAAATAAGTACACATGCCTGTTTAAAAGGAGTAAAAGGAGAAATTAACATTTGGACAGCCCATCTCATGTCTGACTGTGTCTGGGCAAATTTAATTTCCAACACTTACTTAGTTTTCTGTAACTTTCAAATCACACTGTGTTAAACCTGATGTGGAAAGCACACATACTCAACCCCCTAACACAATCACATATGCACGTACAGATAATATAGGTGATAAAGAAGAGAATGGCATAACATTTGATCAGCAGTGTAGGTTACATCACAAGGCTTTCTACATCTCTGGGGAATAGGAATTCACAAGATGCTAGAGAGAATTGCACAGAGTAAATGAAAAACAAACACAGAAATAATATCTCTAGTTTAACAGAAACATATTGTCAATGACTACAATACCTACTGTCAAAGGCAGCAGTTGAGAATCAATCTCCTCTCCAACCTTCCAGCCAGGAACGTCACTGTTAAAGCTCAAGAGTAAGGTGTCTGGCTGCCAGCTGTGCTTACTGAGGTGGCTTCATGCTTCATGTGATTTGACCACATGAATGAGAGCAACTCATTGTCATCTTAACGTATTTCCTACAGGGTAGGTAATACTGTGAGCCGCTGCCTTGGCAGGCATATCTTCTTAATGGTGACAGCTACCAGTTGTTGAGAGCACAGCTTACAGCTAAAACTCTAACAAAACTCCTTGTTATCTCTTTTTTTTTTTTGGCTAAGGGAATAAGAATTTGTAAAACAGAGTAAAGTGTAAAAAGAACGCTCTTGATTGGCATAGGTAACTGGTATTGCTTGAAACATTACCTTAACTTTTTGCTTCTTAAATATCTACAGCTGTGGCTCTAAAATCAACAGTGGGAGATTTTAATCCACTTCAGCAAAGACAATGTCTGGAGACAGTTTCGTTTGTCATGACTAGGAGGGGTGTTCTACTGGCGTGTAGAGGCCAAGGATGTCACTACACACCCTGCATTGCACATAACAGCACCTCCAAGAGATAATGAACTGGTCCAAAACATTGATAGCGAAGCTATGGAGAAACCCTGACCTATAAGCTTCATTATATCCTTGCAAGTTAGTCCCTATGGAGTCCTCGACACATACCAACTAATGGAAACCATTAGCAACAGGAATAAGTTGTTACATAAATGCAGTTCGTTCTTGATTCATCCTAACTTGACAAGTTAATGTCACTGTGGCTTAGGCTCAGACGGTCACTTCTTCAAATTTTGCTTCACAGATTTAGTTTTGGACAAGCCCAATATAACAGTGAAGATAAGAACTCATCTTTAATGTAAGAAAGCTAGTAAATTTTCAAACAGTGTGTGTGGGTATGTTTAAAAAATATATTATTGTTGTTTTTATCTTTGATACCTTGACTTTCTGAAAGTCCATTGTTTTGAATTAAGATTTTCCCCTACTGGAAACTACTCAATAATATTTAAAAATTTTCAAGACAAGTGATTCTGGATAGTTTGTAGAACACAGCTTTTAAATCTCTGTATCTCTTTTCTTAACAATAGACCCACCTCTCCTGTGCAGATATGCATTTGCATGTCCCCCTGGCAAATTCCAACATACTTGGAATTACATATGCCTCTCTTAGTTGCATATCCCCTTCACCCTCTACTTTATCCTAAAAATCTGACTGTCATCCTTAATTTCTCCTTCTCTCTTACCAATTTATCTTCAAAATAGTCGATTTCTCTTGGCTCCCACAATTCTACCTTATTATTGGCCACTTTAACCTTTCATCACAGCTATTTCTCCACCTCCAGTCTGGTCCACTTCCCCCAGTACTGTGGCCTGAATAATCTCTCTAGAATTTGAGGATTATAAGCAGATCCCCCGTTGACAACACTGCCTCCCCCTTCCTTACTCCTCAGCTTTCTGATTTTTTTTCAGTTCCTGAGATGTCCCATGCTCTCTCTTGCTTTCTAGTTATCTTCAATATTTCTTTTTGCTAAGTTTCATGCCCCTACTCTGGTCCCAGAATGTCTCTCTCCATCCCACATATTAAGAATAGGTAATTCTTTACTTGCTAATAATTATTGACTTCCTTCAATGCCTCTAAAACCCCACCTTTGGGGGCATCCATTAATATAAAATCACAAATAGATTCAATTTCTTATTTAATAAAACGTGCTAATGTTATAGAATCTAGTAACACTACGTGTTGGGGAGGCTGTGAAGCCAGGCGAAGTATCATATACTGCTTGTGGGAATATATATTGATTCAATAACTAGGGAGAATAATATGGAATTATCTAGTAATGTAAGGATGCAAATGCTAAGCCACAGTAATTCATCCCGTAGGCATATATTTCTAAAGATACTCTTACATCTTTGCTCCAGGAGATACATAAAAACTGTTCATGATATCATTACGTGTAAAACATCTGTGGTGTATTTATACAATTCAATGCACTGTAACTCACTTCATCAATAGAATGAAATTTCAAAATCTAAAGTGAATGTTCAATATTAAAAATTCAACATAAATTAATGCTCAAAAATAAATATTGAACAAAACTCAGTTCACAGAATATTAACTACAGTGAATCAGAATTACACAAAATTTCACAGTATACCTAATATGTAGATACATATACACCTATCGTTTAGGGATTCTCACATACGGAGTGAAATTATAAAGGAAAGCAAGTAACTCATGAATACATAAGCCAGGATATTTATGTTTGAGTGGAAAGCATGATGTAATCAAAAAGGGACAAACTGAGAGCTTGAAAGCCTCTGGAATGTTCTATATCTTAAGTTATGTGGTATACATATGGGATGTTTACTTTATCCTGATTTAAAATAGCATGTATAAAATTATATACACATTTTTAAGCATAATATCATTCTTAATAAAATTATAAACAAAAACTTGAAAGGATTTTAACCATGCCAAGAATTAAGTAGATCTTTATAGACTATGTTATAATTCAAAGGAGACATTCATGGGTCTAGTCTTTGGGCAACAGTTAAGAGAAGACAGGGAAAGCTTAAAATTATTGAAAACTATTCTGCTTCTAACTTCTTTTTAATAAAAATGAGCTTCATAGAGAGGCTAAGAGAAAATCTGGTGCTATATAAAAGCTAAATTGATAATAGGTGAAGAGATTTGTGAGATACACCTCAGTATTTCTAATGAATTCAAATACCACAATTCATGACAATGAGATATCAAGGAACTGAAAAATCTCACCAAGATAAGTCATTATCTTCTTGTTCATGCTTTTATTATACCTCTTACATAAACTGAAGAATCAAATGCAAAATCATGTTTAGTTTTTCCCATGAACCACTAATTCACCAAGAATAAGAAACTTACATTATCACAGTAGGAATTCAAAAAATGTGTGTTGGATGAATAATTTTTTTTAAAAAGTGTGAGTGACCTAAAAAAAATAAAAGGAGAGAAGTATAACAAAGCTGGGAACAAATAAATGTATTCCTGATATTTTTTAACTTTGGAAAATCTGAATTCTGAAGCTAAAACTTAAGAAACATCACATTACTTCCCAGTAAAACATAAATAAAAATTTAAAGTACCTTTTATGTAAACAGTTCAAAAGAGAATGCTATGATCCTCAACAGTCAACATCAACTGAATGTTCAATTCAGATGGGCTTTCAAATGGGGAAATAACCCTAAAGAGATTAGTTACAACACTAGAGGCCGGGTCTAATTTTTTGTGCCTAGTCTTCCCTAGTCTTCCTCTGTGCATAATTCTTACTACAGCTTAAAAATGTATATATAAGAGACCTTCAAGATGGCGGAGCAGTAAGACGTGGAGATCACCTTCCTCCCCACAAATACATCAGAAATACATCTACATGTGGAACAACTCCTACAGAACACCTACTGAACACTGGCAGAAGACCTCAGACCTCCCAAAAGGCAGGAAACTCCCCACGTTCCTGGGTCGGGCAAAAGAAAAAAGAAAAAACAGAGACAAAAGAATAGGGACAGGACCTGCACCTCTGGGAGGGAGCTGTGAAGGAGGAAAGGTTTCCACACACTAGGAGCCCCTTCGCGGGCGGAGACTGCGGGTGGCGGAGGGGGGAGCTTCGGAGCCACAGAGGAGAGCGCAGCAACAGGGGTGCGGAGGGCAAAGCGGAGAGATTCCCGCACAGAGGCTCGGTGCCGACCAGCACTCACCAGCCCGAGAGGCTTGTCTGCTCACCCGCCGGGACGAGTGGGGGCTGGGAGCTGAGGCTCGGGCTTCGGAGGTCGGATCCCAGGGAGAGGACTGGGGTTGGTGGTGTGAACACAGCCTGAAGGGGCTAGTGCACCACAGCTAGCCGGGAGGGAGTCCGGGAAGAAGTCCAGAACTGCTGAAGAGGCAAGAGACAATTGTTTCAGGGTGTGCAAGGACAGGGGATCCAGAGCACCGTCTAAACGAGCTCCAGAGATGGGTACAAGCCGCAGCTATCAATGCGGACACCAGAGATGGACGTGAGACTATAAGGCTGATGCTGAAGCAACCAAGAAGCCTGTGTGCGAGCACAGGTCACTCTCCACACCGCCCCTCCCAGAGCCTGTGCAGCCCGCCACTGCCAGCGTCCCGTGATCCAGGGACAACTTCCCCAAGAGAACACACGGCGCGCCTCAGGCTGTCACAACATCACGCTGGCTTCTGCCGCCGCAGGCTCATGCCACATTCCGTACCCCTCCCTCCCCCCGGTCTGAGTGAACCTGAGCCCCCTAATCAGCTGCTACTTTAACCCTGTCCTGTATGAATGAAGAACAGACACCCTCAGGTGACCGACAGGCAGAGGCAAGGCCAAATCCAAACCTGAACCCCAGGAGCTGTGTGAACAAAGAAGAGAAAGAGAATTTTTTCCCAGCAGCCTCAGGAAGAGTGGATTAAATCTCCACAATCACCTTGATGTACCCTGCATCTCTGGAAAACCTGAATAGACAATGAATCATCCCAAAATTGAGGTGGCGGACTTTGTGTGATTTTTGTCTGTATAGCTTTGCTTTTACCATTTGTCCTAGGGTTCTATCTGTCTGGTTTTTTTGTTTTTTGGTTTTTTGTTTTAGTATAGTTTTTAACACTTGTTATCATTGGTGGATTTGTTTTTTGGTTTTGTTGCTGTCTTCTTTTTTTTAAATTACATTTTAATTTTTAATAATTTTTAAATTTTTTATTTTTAATAATTTATCTTATTTTATTTTTTCTTTCTTTTTTTCTTTTTTTCTCCATTTTCTTCTGAGCTGTGTGGCTGACAGAGTCTTGGTGCTCCAGTCAGGTGTCAGACCTGTGCCTCTGAGGTGGGAGAGCCACATTGGCCCACCAGAGGCCTCCCGGCTCCACGTATTATCAAACAACAAAAGCTCTCCCAGAGATCTCCATCTCAATGCTAAGACTCAGCTCCACTTAATGACCAGCAAGCTACAGTGCTGAACACCCTATGCCAAACAACTAGCAAGACAGGAACACAAGCCCACTCATTAGGAAAGAAGCTGCCTAAAATCATAATAAGGTCACAGAAACCCCAAAACACACCACCGGACATGGTCCTGCCCACCAGAAAGACAAGATCCAGCCTCATCCACCAGAACACAGGCACCAATCCCCTCCACCAGGAAGCTTACACAACCCACTGAACCAACTTTAGCCACTGGGGGCAGACACCAAAAACAACGGGAACTACAAACCTGCAGCCTGTGAAAAGGAGAACCCAAACAGAGTATATTAAGCAAAATGAGAAGACAGAGAAACACACAGCAGATGAAGGAGCAAGATAAAAACACATCAGACCAAACAAATGAAGAGGAAATACGCAGTCTACCTAAAAAAATTTCAAAGTAATGATAGTAAAGATGATGCAATATCTTGAAAATAGAAAGGAGAAAATACAAGAAACATTTAACAAGGAACTAGAAGAACTAAAGAGCAAACAAATAGTGATGAACAACACAATAAATGAAATTAAAAATTCTCTAGAAGGAATCAATAGCAGAATAACTGAGGCAGAAGAACGGATAAGTGACCTGGAAGATAAAACAGTGGAAATAACTACCACAGAGCAGAGTAAAGAAAAAAGAATGAAAAGAATTCAGGACAGTCTCAGAGACCTCTGGGACAATATTAAACGCACCAACATTCGAATTATAGGGTTCCCAGAAGAAGAAGAGAAAAAGAAAGGGACTGAGAAAATATTTGAAGAGATTATAGTTGAAAACTTCCCTAATAAAGGAAAGGAAATAGTTAATCAACTCCAGGAAGCACAGAGAGTCCCATACAGAATAAATACAAGGAGAAACACGCCCAGACACATACTAATCAAACTATCAAAAATTAAATACAAAGAACAAATATTAAAAGCAGCAAGGGAAAAACAACAAGTAACACATAAGGGAATCCCCATAAGGTTAAGAGCTGATCTTTCAGCAGAAACTCTCATATCAGACAAAATAGACTTTAAAACAAAGACTATTACAAGAAACAAAGAAGGATACTACATAATGATCAAGGGATCAACCCAAGAAGATGATATAACAATTGTAAATATTTATGCACCCAATATAGGAGCACCTCAATACATAAAGCAAATGCTAACAGCCATAAAAGGGGAAATCAACAGTAACACAATTATAGTAGGGGACTTTAACACCCCACTTTCACCAATGGACAGATCATCCAAAATAAAAATAAATAAGGAAACAGAAGCTTTAAATGATACATTAAACAAGGTGGACTTAATTGATATTTATAGGACATTCCACCCCAAAACAACAGAATACACTTTCTTCTCAAGTCCTCATAGAACATTCTCTAGGATAGATCATATCTTCGGTCACAAATCAAGTCTTGGTAAATTTAAAAAAATTGAAATCAGACCAAGTATCTTTTCCAACCACGACGCTATGGGACTAGATATCAATTACAGGAAAAAAATCTGTACAAAATACAAACACATGGAGGCTAAACAATATACTAGTTAATAACCAAGAGATCACTGAAGAAATCAAAGAGGAAATAAAAAAATACCTAGAAACAAATGACAATGAAAATACAATGACCCAAAACGTATGGGATGCAGCAAAAGCAGTTCTAAGAGAGAAGTTTATAGCAATACAATCCTACCTCAAAAAACAAGAAACATCTCAAATAAAGAACCTAACCTTATACCTAAGGAATTAGAGAAAGAAGAACAAAAACCCCCCAAAGTTAGCAGAAGGAAAGAAATCATAAAGTTCAGAGCAGAAATAAATGAAAAGAAATGAAGGAAACTATAGCAAAGATCAATAAAACTAACTGGTTCTTTGACAAGATAAACAAAATTGATAAACCATTAGCCAGACTCATCAAGAAAAAAAGGGAGAAGACTCATATCAATAGAAGAAATGAAAAAGGAGAGGTAATAACTGACACTGCAGAAATACAAAGGATCATGAGAGATTACTACAAGCAACTATATGCCAATAAAATGGACAACCTGGAAGAAATGGACAAATACTTAGAAAAGCACAATTTTCCCGAGACTGAACCAGGAAGAAACAGAAAAAATAAACAGACCAATCACAAGCCCTGAAACTGAGACTGTGATTAAAAATCTTCCAACAAACAAAAACCCAGGACCCGATGGCTTCACAGGCAAATTCTATCAAACATTTAGAGAAGAGCTAACACCTATCCTTCTCAAACTCTTCCAAAATATAACAGAGTGAGGAACACTCGCAAACTCATTCTACGAGGCCACCATCACCCTGATACCAAAACCAGACAAAGATGTCACAAAGAAAGAAAACAACAGGCCAATATCACTGATGAACATAGATGCAAAAATCCTCAACAAAATACTAGCAAACAGAATCCAACAGCACATTAAAAGGATCATACATCATGATCCATTGGGGTTTATCCCAGGAATGCAAGGATTCTTCAATATATGCAAACCAGTCAATGTGATAAGACATATTATCAAATTGAAGCTGAAAAACCATATGATCATCTCAATAGATGCAGAAAAAGCTTTCGACAAAATTCAACACCCATTTATTATAAAATCCCTCCAGAGATTAGGCATAGAGGGAACTTACCTCAACATAATAAAGGCCATATAAGACAAACCCACAGCTACATCGTTCTCAATGGTGAAAAACTGAAACCATTTCCACTAAGATCAGGAACAAGACAAGCTTGTCCACTCTACCACTATTATTCAACATAGTTTTGGAAGTTTTAGCCACATCAATCAGAGAAGAAAAAGAAATAAAAGGAATCCAAATCAGAAAAGAAGTAAAGCTATCACTGTTTGCAGATGACATGATACTATACATAGAGAATCCTAAAGATGCTACCAGAAAACTACTAGAGCTAATCAATGAATTTGGTAAAGTATCAGGGTACAAAATTAATGCACAGAAATCTCTTGCATTCCTATATACTAATGATGAAAAATCTGAAAGAGAAATTAAGGAAACACTCTTATTTACCATCGCAACAAAAAGAATAAAATACCTAGGAACAAACCTACCTGAGGAGACAAAAGACCTGTATGCAGAAAACTATAAGACACTGATGAAAGAAATCAAAGATGATACCAACAGATGGATAGATATACCATGTTCTTGGATTGGAAGAATCAGCACTGTAAAAATGACTATACTACCCAAAGCAATCTACAGATTCAATGCAATCCCTATCAGACTGCCAATGGCATTTTTCACAGAACTAGAACAAAATATTTCACAATTTTTATGGAAACATAAAAGACCCCAAATAGCCAAAACAATCTTGAGAATGAAAAATGGAGCTGGAGGAATCAGGCTCCCAGACTTCAAACTCTACTACAAAGCTACGGTAATCAAGACAATATGGTACTGGCACAAAAACAAAAATATAGATCAATGGAACAGGATAGAAAGCCCAGAGATAAACCCACACACATATGGTCACCTTATTTTTGATAAAGGAGGCAAGAATATACAATGGAGAAAAGACAGCCTCTTCAATAAGTGGTGCTGGGAAAACTGGACAGCTACATGTAAAAGAATGAAATTAGAACACCCTTAACACCATACACAAAAATAAACTCAAAATGGATTATAGACCTACATGTAAGGCCAGACCTTATAAAACTCTTAGAGGAAAACATAAGCAGAACACTCTATGACATAAATCACAGCAAGACCTTTTTTGACCCACTTCCTAGAGAAATGGAAAGAAAAAACAAAAATAAACAAATGGGACCTAATGAAACTTAAAATCTTTTGCACAGCAAAGGAAACATGACAAAAGACATGACATGTCTTGTCATGTCATGACAAAGGAAACATGACAAAAAGACAACCTTCAGAATGGGAGAAAATAGTTGCAAACGAAGCAACTGACAAAGGATTAACCTCCAAAATTTGCAAGCAGCTCAGGCAGTTCAATATCAAAAAAACAAACAACCCAATCTAAAAATGTGCAGAAGACCTAAATAGACATTTCTCTATAGAAGATATACAGATTGCCAACAAACAGATGAAAGGATGCTCAACATCACTAATCATTAGAGAAATGCAAGTCAAAACTACAATGAGGTATCACCTCACACCAGTCAGAATGACCATCATCAAAAAATCTACAAACAATAAATGCTGGAGAGGGTGTGGAGAAATGGGAACCCTCTTGCACTGTTGGTGGGAATGTAAATTGATACAGCCACTATGTAGAACATTATGGAGGTTCCTTAAAAAACTAAAACTAGCACTACCATATGACCCAGCAATCCCACTACTGGGCATATACCCTGAGAAAACCATAATTCAAAGAGTCATGTACCACAATGTTCATTGCAACTCTATTTACAATAGCCAGGGTATGGAAGCAACTTAAGTGTCCATCGACAGATGAATGGATAAAGAAGATGAGGCACATATATACAATGGAATATTACTCAGCCATAAAACGAAACGAAATTAAGTTATTTGTAGTGAGGTGGATGGACCTAGAGACTGTCATACAGAGTGAAGTAAGTCAGAAAGAGAAAAACAAATACCGTATGCTAATACATATATGGAATCTAAAAAAAAAAAAAAATGGTTATGAAGAACCTAGGGACAAGACAGGAATAAAGACGCAGACATAGAGAATGGACTTGAGGACACACGGGGGGTGGGGGTGGAAGGGTAAGCTGGGATGAAGTGAGAGAGTGGCATATACTTATATATACTAACAAATATAAAATATATAGCTAGTGGGAAGCAGCCGCATAACACAGGGAGATCAGCTCTGTGCTTTGTGACCACCTAGAGGGGTGGGATAGGGAGAGTGGGAGTGAGAAGCAAGAGGGAGGAGATATGGGGATATATGTATGTGTATAGCTGATTCACTTTGTTATAAAGCAGAAACTAACACACAATTGTAAAGCAATTGTACTCCAATAAAGATGTTAAAAAAATGTGTATATATAACAGCTACAAATTTCCATACTTTATTACACTTGCTGTGACAGCTAGTATCTTTAATAATGACAATGATAATAGCTAAGATTTTTTTTCAAAATTTTCATGGGTCAGGCACTGAGCTAATATTTTGAGAAACTTCATCTAATTTATAAGCAGTTACTGCTATTATTCCTATTTTACAGATGAGTAAATTTAGTGACACTGATTGCCTTGTTCACAAATACACAGCTGATAAGTGTCTGAACCAGGATTGGAATCCAGGTAGCAGACAGCAGTGGAGCATGTCTTCTGAACTGATACATACACATGCATCAGATCTCAAATTATTGGAATAATCAGCCCCAGCAAAAGAAATGCAAAGTAATAGAAATAAATGAAAAGTTCTACAAATCAATTTGAAAGACTCAGCTCCCCACTATAGAATGAGGGCAACTAAATCTTTACCAACAACTTTTATTTGTTATGTGCACAAAAAGAGGAGACATGCTGGTATGGCTGTGAAAAGAGCTGAATTAATCTGAAAAAAAGAATTGTTTCCTGAAATAAAAAGATAACTTGGCATGATAGTCTGTACATGGTTAAAATGCATCTGAAATATTGTGTTCAATTACAGATGATATATTTTAAGAAGAATTTAATACCTGGGTAGAAAGAATAGGATATAAACATGTCTAAAAAGCATACCAGAGGAGGTATAGCTCAAATAACTCCAACAACTTTACTGTGAAAAAGTTTTGATGAGACGCAACAATATTCTCCAAATATCAGAGGTCCACATGGAAAAAGGAGGAATTAGATATTCCATGCTGTTCTTTGTGTAGAGCCATACCCACCATTTCGAAATTACAGTAAATTGAATTTACTCTCAATATGTTGAAGAAGAGTCCATTCAGACTTCTTCAAACAGCATAAGCCTGCTAAGGAGATACTCCTTTTAAGAGTTAAAGCAGGAGAGGATGAATACCTATCAAGACTATTACAATGGTCGTTTCTGCAGAGTGAGATGTTGAACTCAACTCTAAAGTGTCTTCAATTCTCAGATAAAATCGTATGAGAAAAGAAAAGATAATCACTTTTCTTCTTGATTTTCTTCTGCACTAGCTAAATAAAAATATCATTCAATTTAAAATAATTTATAGCCCTTCTAATCCTAAAACCATCTCCCAGCAGTATGTACCACATGGAATATGAACAGAACAGCCTGTGTTTTGTTTTGAAAGGATAAATAATTTTAAAGGAATATTCCTGCATACTCTCTACGAGCAAGATAGTGTTTATAGCCTGAGTATTAGATACCTAAAAATACAGTTAACACACCTACATTTAGCAGTTAGGAATCAGTGGTGAATTACTCATTTCTTTTTTAATTTTACATAAAGCATTGCTCATTTTACCCATGAGTGGGAAAAGAAACTGTAAACTGAAGGTCTAGAGGGTATTGCATGGAGAAGGAGACAGAGTCTGGATTTTCATAGACTTTCACCAACTGAGCCATGTACCTCCTTGTGGGAGTTGCTTATCTTCAGGAATTGTCTATGATAATCCATCATCAATGCAAGGATGATATGCTTTTCTCTTTCAAAGCCCAGATTTCTCAATCCTCTCTTTTTACTTAACCCTCTTCCTATAATATCAACAGTGAGTAAACTGTGTGTGGGTGGGGAGAATCCATTATGTTAGGAATCCAAAAGATGGAGTTGCTGGTCAGTCTTCACCATAATCTAGCTGTGTGACCCTCAAGTATTATTAATAACATTTTTGGACTTTTGGGGTGTGACTGCAATAGAAATTACACAGCTGACATATTTACATCACAAGGATATAGAGCAACTCAAATTTATTTTGTTGAATACTTGCTATTCACTGTTCATTGAGCTAGTTCCTAGGGGAGGAGGGGTATAAAGCCAAGGCAGTGCCCTGGAAAACTTCACTGATTTGAAAATCAAACAGAAAAACATTTATCAGATGTGGAATATAAACCACTCAAAGGTAGGACCATCATGTGTCTTCATTATATAGCACAGTGCCTGGAATGTGGAAAGTACTCAAGCTTTTTGTATAAATCATCTCAAATAATTGCCACTTAACCCTGTCATCGGTACTATTATTCCCATTTTACACAGGAGGAAAATAAATCTGAGAACCCTACAATTGACAAAAGTGGAACTAAAACTCAAGTTAGCAGAATACTGTTTGTAATAAAAAGTGTATTACTAAGATAATTCAGATACCATACATACATAGCAAAACTTTGACCCAATTCTATAATCAGTAAAAACCTTAATGGGGGAATTAATGAATAACAAAATAGTTAATAAATATGGTAAAAAAATGTGTCAATATAACTTCATTAAAATTTTAACCACAAATATTTAGGCATTATTTCATGCCTCAATTCTGATTTCTTTTTATTTCCTTTTATAATTGTTGCACATTCAGTAAGAAGCTACAATTTACTTGTTTCCTCTTCCAAGTTTAAGACTAGTCTCAACTGAAAAGTAATTCTGCACTAAGAATCATAATACAGCTGTTTCCTACTCACCCAGCGCTCCCTCTTCAATTCGTGGTTCTTTGAGATTTCTCCTTATTTCTGATCTCTTAAAGGCTGCAGTAGAAGTATCTTCCAGGAGAAACTACCCTTCCCGGTTTCTGATTTACAGCCATTCTATGTCAAAAAAAGGCATGTGTGCATCATTTACTGTGGATCAGAAACCTTAATCCCACCCCAAGCGTTCCTCGTTTTGTATTCTCTTGAATTTCACCCTCTTGCTTCTTCTTGTCTTGGCACTCCTGCTTTTATAGCCATTTATTATTCCATACTGACATAATTATTCATGGATTTTCTTCCTTTCTAAGACATAAACAGAACTGAGTTGTTCTAATCATAACCTTTTAAGCATTGATGGGTTGTCTTTGTAATGTTAGTACCCAAAGGGAATATCCAGATAATTACCACCAGGGAAATCAAAACTGAAATCATGTTTGTCCTGCAGGCAGATGACTTCTACTGAAATATCTTGAGATGTTGCAGCACAAGGCAGCATTTGCAAAAAATCTAACTCTCGTTGTGTTTCTATACTTCACACAGATCTCACAATAGAACAATGGATTTTGAAGTAAATGTGATATTTAGTATTCCACACTGTACACTGAAGTTGCTTGAATTGCATACTCAGAGTAGGTCTTTGCTGTAGGTTCATGACCTGTGGTTTAACAGAAGGAATAATACATCTGAACATTGTCTCTCTGTTTTAATCAAGAAACAATGGAATTCATATGCTCCTTTAACAATGATTCAATGTGTAATTATAAAAATACTACTTCAGATATTGAGGAAGATGCTGTATGACTCTGAAGATGTTGAAAATGCATTAGGGGTGTAGCAGCCAATCTGGAAGCACAGGTCCTCCTTCTTTCGGTTTCATACTGCGTCGTCATCAAGCCAAGCCTTGTATCCCTCTAAAATATGTAGGTAGAAATTAATATCAAGGGACACTGCAGTACTGCATTTGATTCAGCAATATGTAGAATTTATGCTAGCATAAAAATGATAAATTTAGTTACCTGTTTTGGTAATGAGACTGGCATTGGAAAGAATAGTGTGTAGGGTGTGGGCTTGTATTGATGTCACAACCAAGGAAGTTTTACAATAGAGAAGGTAGTTGGTAAGTACAGTCATTATTTGCCATAACCTTAGAGGACTTTGATATTTCCAAAAGATCAAAGTAAACCACAAATAAATAAGAATTAAAATTGTAGAGTTTCAAATCCTTAATGTATTCTTAACCTCTGAATTAATAGTATATTGTAATCTGTCATAGCACGTTTAGTATTTAATTGTAAATGAGAGCATTGAGATGATGGCAAATAGTGTGAAGTATTATTTTGCAAAAGTTTTAAACATATATATTTTTTAAAAAGCTTATTTAATATAGATGAATGTAACGTTAAGTTTTTAGGGAATGAGACACATTGAGAGCTTCTAGATATTAGAATTCTAATATCTAGATATTAGCTTCTAGATATTAGAATTCTAGATATTAGAATTCTAGATATTAGAATTCAGGAAGCTATTTTCTCTCTGAATTCACTGAGTAAATTATTTTCCAGAGGCTGCAAAGCATATTTTTGTTGATTCTCCATCAGGATGAAGTTATTTTAAATTTCTTCTTTATGTATCATTTAAAAACACCACCACTCAAAAACAGTATGTTTCTTGTTTAATATGATGTACTGTAAATTAAGAAATATATACATATACATTTTTGAACTTCTGTTATTTTCATATCAGAGATTTTATCAAACAGTCTAAAGTAAATTTTTTTTGGAGGGTGCTGCATTGGGTCTTCGTTGCTGTGCGTGGGCTTTCTCTAGTTGCGGCAAGCGGGGGCTACTCTTCGTTGCAGTGCACAGGCTCTAGATGCGAGCTTCAGTAGTTGCGGCACGTGGGCTTAGCAGTTGTGGCTCGTGGGCTCTAGAGCGCAGGCTCAGTAGTTGTGGTGCACGGGCTTAGTTGCTCTGTGGCCTATGGGATCTTCCCGGACTAGGGATCAAACCCGTGTCACCCGCATTGTTAGGTGGATTCTTAACCACTCTGCTACCAGGGAAGTCCCTTAAGTAAACTTTTAATCATTACACATTGTCCTTATTACTAGGAGAATAATCCAACTGTTTCCTCTGTTCTTTGTTTTTGAAAAGTGTGAGTTCCTAATGATTCTGTAAGACTCAAAATTAACAAATAGAGTTTAATGGTATAAGTAAAACTCTCTCTCTCTCATTCTCTCTCTCCACACACACACTTTTAACATAATGTTCTCATTTTGACATATATTCATCTGCATAATAACTAGGGATTACTGATATGTGACTGGCATTTATGGTAATTAACCTTACATTTACTTTTCAAATAATATTAGTAATTTTCCAACTCTCATGCTTAACCTACATAATTACAATATACCTTATTGCTGCCCGTCAGGAAAGTTATGACTAGGTTTTTAGTTTCTTTGCTCCAATAAAGGGCTTTGGGTAGGGGTATAGGACAAGAGGCTAGAGCTTCCCAGGGCTTCTTCCAGAACTTGTTAGCAGGTTGGCACTTGTTCTTCTACTCGGCAATTCTTCGAGGAAAAGATTAATGAAACTCCCAGGCAGCTCTAATAATACCAGCCATCATTCCAATTGGAATATGGGATATAAAACTAAATGTAATTAATAATAAATTTAAATCAGTTAACCAATCTATAACAATTAATACTGGAAATGTTACAACTAATATTAAAAGTTAATAACTTTGGAGTCATCCATACTTTGATAGTAAAGTACTGACAAACAAGAGAGTAAGTGAGTGAGACAGGAAGAAAGGGGTCCTTTCAGAGGGTAAAGAAAGAGGAGATGGGAAATAGGTCACTTGCCTATCTCCATAATTTTGACATGGCCAGTCTTCTTCTCTTCAAAATGTTATGCATAAAGCCAAACTATCCTCATAAATGCTTGTACTTTATTAGTAAACTCATGGACATGCCATGCTGGAATGTTTAATTTGATTGGCATAAAGCTGGTAATTTGTGGAGGAATTACTACACTACTTTTATATTTGCTTCAATGCCTATGGCTGACCACCCTAGTCTTTAAGTGGACATTTAAAAATGCTGTAACACTATATCAGTGTGCTAGCCAGAGACACTGAGTGGGTGCTAGTTTGAGCAAGGGAGTGAAAAAGAAGATAGAAAAAGCAAGTGTTCACTGTCCCCCACAAAAGGGGAGTCATTGCCCATTTTCCAGTCTGTCATTTGTTGATCAGCAAAATTATGGCAAGATTGCCACAAAGCATAAAGCGTGCCACTTTACCCAGAGGTAAACAGTCTTGGTAACGTGAAGTGGGAAAAGATTAAATTTAACATCAAGGGAAAAGGACAGGGCTCTGGGAGGAATAGACCCTTGAGAACCATGAGACCAGTTTAAGGGTCAAAGAGTAAAAGCGGGTCAAGGTCCACATCATCATCGCATCATGTCAAGATAACAGAGGCTGGGTATCCCATAACCAGAACAGGCAAATTCCAGTGATTAAGCAAGTGAAATCAAAGCACCCACAATTAATGACATGCTGCTCATACCTCTGTGAGACCAGTGTCCCAACATCATAAACTTCCTGCCAGAGTGACAGGGAGCAGGATTCTTTTAAAAAAATTCAGTAAGATTTACATGAACTCGGAAGCAACAGGTATAGAGAGACGACTACAATTTCTTTATTTTCTTATGTCAATGTATTAATAGCAGCCATTTATGTATTTTCTGAAAATGAATTGGGATCTGGGAGAAACTTAACTGGCCTAAACACTTCAGTTGTTCCTAGTTAAATGATTTAGAAGTGAGGGCTGAAATAAGAACAAAATGTCCCATCTCAAGATAAAGACAACAAAATAAGGAAAGCAAATTTGTAATTTATGCCCAAAAGAAATGAACAAAAGAAAAATATAATCTTAACCATATGGAGTTATTTTGTATTGCATCATAGAGACCAGGGAAGACTTTGGGATTATCTTCTATTTGGGATTGATTATACTTGCTACTTTCCACATATTATTCCTCTACCAGAGCGTGTACAGCAGTTCTATTTTTGGTTTTTAATTTCACTTACCAAAATAGTGACTACGTTAGCTATCTTAGTGTATTTCCCACCTGATCAATTTTGTCCTTAAGGCTGTAATGCAGCTGGACGAGGAAAACTTGAAAATATACATTAAAAAAAAAAAGAAAACATAAATCTAAGAAAAAATTAAAAGCAATGGATTTGAAGATTTGGGGCAGAACATGTTCAATTAGTATAACACTAGAATTTTCTCTCTCAAATGATTTTACCTGAAGTTTTTGCAATAATTCCCTGGAAATATTGCTGTGGCTAGGAGAGTGGAGAATGATACAATGGTATTAATTAAAGAGGTGTGTGTGTGTGTGTGTCTGTGTGTGTGTGTGTGTGTGTGTGTGTGTGTGTTTTAACTGATGGAACTGCCGCAGAATCATGAAAATTAGCCTCATGAAAATGCTATCAATAAATCTTCACCATACTCTATTAGATAGGCATCACTATAATCTCAATTTTACAGATGTATTAACTGAACCTTAATGTGCTTAATTAACCAGACCGAGATCAAAGAGTTAAGTCACAGAGTTAAGCTCTGGTGTCGGAGAGACCAGATTTCCAGTCCATTTTCTTACCTAACTTCGAAAGTATTTTCCAGGTGTAAAACACAAAAAATACTAGAGATTCAAGAGTGCTTGTTAACAAGGACTGTCACCTTGAGGGAGACACTTAACATCTCTGGTCCTCTGCAGTAAAATACAATGGTTGGATTGGATAATTAATTGCCAAGGTCCATGGCAGAGCACAGAGGTGTGAAAAACATCTCTATCAGTGAGTGGTAGGCGTTGACTTATGCTGTTTCTGCTCTAAGATGTCATAGGTGAATTCCTGTTCAAAGGAAAGAAGACAAACCGCATGAAATTTAAGTCTCCCTATCCAGTCGTCCGTAAAACAGCATCAGGAAAGTATGGCAAATAAGGCTGGTCACATTATGCCCCACATTGAAAGGCAAAGCTTAGCACAATGAGTGACACTTGGAAACCTGAGATGCTCAAGTTTCGATAAACAATATGAGCTCAAGAAATACTTCCACCCTCAGTCGCTTGGAAATGCTATTACCAAAATCAGAGCAATTTATAAAAAGCACAGTTCTAAAGAAGAAAAATGATTAAACTAGGAATCAATCTAGCTCCAGCTCTGCGAGAAGCTGAGACAGTGACCTTGGACAAATTATCTGAATCTCTGGGTCTCAATATCTTCATTTTCAAAATGAAGGAGTTGTACTAAAGCCTAACATTTTACCCTTTTCTAAAACGATATGTTTTTATATGAATAGGTGAATACCCATATAGCGGGAGAATATAAGAAAGTGAAACTGTGCTGAGTGCCATTTAGAAGAATATTTAGTTGCTGTTGTTTCCTTTGTGTGTATCCTCAAAGAATGAAAACATCACCCATGTAAATTTAAGACATTACAGCTTAAGAACTGGTTCCAGGTATTAAAACTCATCCTTAAAAGTAGTTTCAAATATGACTTAAAAAATTAAGAAGCTCCAGGTTTTAGATGCCACATTTCCTTTCTAATGTCACAAGTGATTTTTTGACAAATGCACTTGAAATCAACTGACTTTATCTAAGAACCCAAAGTGAATCAGAACTACTTAAAGTTCATAATCCAGTTAGAGTGAAACATCATTGTTCAGGGATATAGTACCGAAAAGCATTTTGTGGAGACAAATTGCCTCATAGGTTCTGGCTGAGATTTCTTTTCTGTGCACGTGGTTTCTCAAGGTTTTTCTTCTATTGTCCTTTTTTTTTTTTCAGGAGTTTTATATGAAGGGCCTTGGTTTAATATTCTTTGAACAATGTCTTGAGCTATTTGGATAATGGGTGCTATATAAATCTCATAAACAAATGGTAAATGTTAGAAAATATTAAATGGGAGTACATTAAAATGAAGTCTCATTATGCTGTGTTTGGCTTTGACAGTGTTCATAAACCATAGCATGTTTAGATTAAATTCATTTCCAATATAACACCAGCTCACCACATGTTTTGGAAATGATTTAAAAAAATCCAAATTTCCCTTAGAGTGGTCATACTTTTCCTAAATATTTCAGCTTTAAGCTGCAGCTGAAAAAGTTTCAGTTGTAATATTCCAAATTATTCTTAAAAGGCATAGATTATTTACATGGTATATAAATATTATATCACTGGGGTACCAAAAATGAATTTTCAATTTCCCAAAGTTCATGGGTTCAAGCATAAAACATGGAAAAGCATGGTTTATGAAGCTGGTGGGACTAGATAAAAGAAAGCAAAGTGGCCTTCTATATGGGAAACTTGTGACTCAATGAGCTATCTTTGAATTGATGTCAATTAATTACAAGGATCGTACTAAGATCAGTAAACATATGTGATCAGCACCAAAAAACAAAGTCATAATTTTAACCTTCTGAGATTCTGAAAAATTGAAGTTTTTAATGCAGGTTGATTGGTAACCTACAGTCTGGCCAGAGCCTGTGTATGTATATATATGTGTGTGTGTGTGTGTGTGTGAACATACACATATTTGTGTGGCAGGCATGTTATCCTTGTTTATATGTAACATTCAGAGCTTCCTGGCACAGGTAACATCAGTGTAGCAGGGAGGGAGGGAAGTTAATTAGATATGTTAATTCAAGGGCAAACACCAACTTTAACCAAAAACCATGAAATTAGACATCAGAAATTTATGGTACTGACAAAAGAGTACCAAACAAAATAAATTTTACACTTTCAGCAACAACTTGGCTAAATTAAGGCAACATTTTATAAAGACCAGGGCTTCTATTTTCCTAAAATGCATCCTAAGCTCTCATAATTACTGGAAACTGTCCTACCTTGGCCATAGTAATTCAATAACATCCTTTTTCCTTCCCAGTGCCATGGAAACATGAAAATCAAGCTGCAACATTTTTTCGTGCTTCCTACTTTGTTGCTGAGTATCTTTTCTCTTAGGGCAAAATCAATAGTAGATTGTGGGAATGGAAACAAATCTATAAAACAGCTCTAACACTTAAGAAAATTGAAACTTACTTGAGAAATATGAGAAGGATATAAGCATACAAACATGCATATACATACACATATATCAAAAAATCCTTTTGAAAATTTGTGTGTCTCTATCCTGGGCATCCAAAAGAGTGTCTGCCAGTTAATACAACAACAATTTGTGAATAAATGTATTTTGGAAGTAATAGTTTAGACTCTACTTGCCTTTGTGGATTGGAAAAGACACCTGTCAATGATCAGTAATGTAGATATAAAAGTCTTCATGACAAAGACTAGTTTGACATATGGTTAGAATTTACATAGGCAGAGAGGTATATGGAGGATATGGCATAACATGAACAAAGATGCAGGAGTATAAAAAACATGATATGTGTGAAGGGAAGTAAGGGTAAGGGCTTGACTAGAAGAGTAACTTTAGCTCTTAGTTTATACCTATACAGGGTCATATAAGGTAGGGACAAGTTGTAGTTCGATTATTTGAAAAGGTCAATTGTTCTAGCACCATCAGATGGACTCTTCTTTATATACAGTGGTTAAGTGGCATACAGAAGATATGGAATTTGGTGTTTGGAATTTTTTGGTAAAATATATTTTTATCTTTATTGTTGTTATACAGAACAAAGCAAATCTTTAGAGTTTGGTGTGCTTCTATCTTATCAAATCTTTCCACACCATTTGTTTATGGTGGACATTGTTGGTGTTCTCCCCAATAAAATTCCTACTTTCCCATTCCTAAACTTTTCCTAATTTTATTCAGGCACACAGCAGTCCCACACACATATAAATATTTAGACCTTGTGCTATGGAGATATTGACCCTGACCTCTCTAGGGGTCAGAATACTTTGAAGGTACTTCTCCCCCATAATGCTATGCCATAATGATTTTTTTTCACGAATTAATGTCTAAAGTAACCACCTCTTGATTTTTAAAATTTTATTGCACGGTCTGGTTCAAAAATAGTAATATGACCTAATTCAAGCAAAGACAGAAAATTTTTTAGTATGGAACTTTGGGAAAGACATTTTTTTTTTTTTGCCCTTACAAGAAGACCATCAAAAAAGAAACTCTCTCTTCCCTTGAATGACCGAGTATGCAGTAGAGAAGCCAGAACATGCTGCCTCAATTTTGCAATCACAGAGAAGATCAAAGGCCACTAGATTAAGCCAAAAGCTAGGCTTGAGCCACCTCTGAACTTCCAATATATGTATCACTAAATTATCCTGTACTTGTAAAGCTTATATACATTTCTCTGTTATCTACAGCTGAAACCATCGTAATTAAAATGCAGAACTTTTTAAAAATCCAGTTAGAAGACTAAGCACAGATTATGGTTTTTTTCATATGTTATTCTATGGCAATCCCTCATAAAACATTTATGTGCAGATATTTTTTTCACAGTACAGATTGACCTTTTAGTATTCTAAAATCTTTCTATACTATGACACAATTTCTTGTTAGCCTAAGACAAACTCAATTAACTCTGAGCATTTCTGTTACTTCAGATAAACCCAATGGCATGTCCTTAGAGGAAAGTAATTGGCTTCCCAGTATAATGAATATTTTATTAATTATAATGTATCTTCTGAACATGACAGACTACATGTGCCTTAAATTAACTTCATTTGAATTTAGGGAGCATGGGGTGATACCTCCAAATTTATATTCCTCTTAAAATTAGACTTACTTCTCCCTAACTCTAGTTATTTATCCAGTCAAATGAATATATTTCTATAAAATAATCAAAGTGTCAAGGAAAACTACAGTATCTGTAGAGTGTAAGAAGATCATGGAATCAAATTTGATTTAAGCATATTTCAAGCCATAAGAAAAATAAATTTCTAGTTGGCTTTCCTTTTGAAAAATAGCTTTTCATACACTTATTGAAACATTTGAAGGACTTTTATGAACTTTTAGCTTTATAATAAATAAGCTGCACACTTTTCTTGCATACACTGAAAATCACTTAAAGTGAAAGCAGGTCAGAGTATATATGATGTCATTTGAAAACACAGTGCTTGATTCTCCTGTTTGTAGTTGCTTGAGGCTGCCTTTGTGCTACAAGAATGATTTAATTTACTTACAGGGTGTGTTCTGTTAAAAGATGGGTTCTCTCCCATAAATGTCCCATATCCTCTCTCTGCTTTAAAGAAGCAAAGTTATATTTGATGGTGTCATGAGCAGACCAACTGTGTTTTGCTGTTATGATTTTCATCATCAAGGACTCTCATGTTTATGTCAATAAGATGGACTCACACCAGAGATAGTTCAAGGAATTTAAATCAAGCTACTCTTTCCAGATGGGTCAACTTGAGGGACGACGGCACGACTTGCCAAAACCACAGAGCTACCTATTGTAAGAACTGCAGCCTAAATCCTGAGGCCCCAAACATCAGACTAGCTCAATCCAGCACTAGTTCTCTAAACATCCAAATATAAGAGAGGGCAAAAGCTCTGATCCTAAAATAATTATGATTATTTTAATAATGTCTTTATAATATAATACTATTTATAATAAACTTATAGACGCTATTTACATATTCTCATTCAGTCTTTATCAACTAGCACTTGATATTAATATTGTGCCAATATTACAAATAATGAAACTGATACAGAAATTAACATCAAATGTGGCACACAAGAACTTACATTTGAATTCTGAAATTACTAAATTCAGGACCTTCAACTTAAAACTTGTTCAGTAGATACCTTTCTCCATAAGTTTGGGAGAACAAATGATAACCTCCAATTTTATATATATATATATATATATATATATATATATATATATATATATATATATATATATACTGTTTTCCCTGCTTAAATATCCACATTCTCAACCATCAAATTTTTTTTGTTTTCACTAAGATAGTCTTTATTTTAATATTTCTTAGTTTTTTTTCTTTCTCCTTTCCCTTTCATACATTCACAGGTATAGACATTGCAATTTCTTTTGGGGTGCAATTCAAGCCACATATATCTCGTTTCCTGAACATGGCAACTATGTTTATGTTATGTAAACTTGGAGATCTCTGGCCACAACTGAATGGCTAAGGGGAGGATGACTGAAGTGGCCAATCAGAATTGGACCTCTTTTTTTTTTGCACAAAAATATGGAATTTGGATACTGAGATTCTCATTCATCTCTGTTAAGAGGTTGAACCAAGAAGTCATGGAAAGTCATGTGGCCCTCTTCACTCCAAAGTAGAAAAAGCTCTACTTCAGAGAGAGAGAGAAAAAAATGAAGGATACTTGGACCAGCAGAAGCAGAGTAAAGAAACTATAGATTTAGAGAGATGGATAGAGTAGGAATATGGGTTCAGATGGCTTTCCAGTGTGCAGTTCAGTCTATTATGGGGTGCTACCACATCTGTCCTCATCTCCATGAGAAATCTCCAAACACACCCAATAAATTGTCTTTAAGCAATTTGAATACGTTCTTTTATAAAGTCACAGTAAATCAGATATTTTGAGAATCTCACATATAGAAACCATCATGCTTTCTTTGTGTGTACAGAAGTCCAAGTAACATTGGCAAACAGACATAAAAAGTAAAACCAAATAAATAAAATCAAAGAAAGAATTCCTGAGAAGGATGCATTATTTTATTCTCAAAAACTATTATACTGTTTTTAGGAATATTATTTATCATTTGGGCTTATACTAGATCAGAATTTGGTGTACTTGTACATTAATTTATTCAATTATTACTTTGAGAATGCTTACTGTGAGCAAGCATCATTGAAAAGCACTGACTATACAAAAATAAAAAAAAAATCAAAATCCCAGTTGTCCTTTTTAACAAACTGATACTAAAGTATATATGGAAATGAAAGGATGCAGATTAGTCAAAAAATCTTGAAAAAGAAGAACAAAGTTGGAAGATTCACACTTCCCAATTTCATAGCTTACTTAAAGATACAGTAAATAAGACAGAGTGGTACAGTTGCAAGGACAGACATATAGATCAAAGGAATAGAACTGAGAGTCCTGAAAGAAATCATGGAAGAAATTAAGGTTACTTGATTTTAGACAAAGGTACCATGACATTGCAATGAGGTAAGAATAGTGTTCTCAAAAAATGGTGCTGGGACAAGTGGATATCCACATAAAAATAAAGTTGGACCCTTACCACATTTCAGATACAAAAATTAACTCAAAATGGATTATAGACCTAAAACTCTTAGAAAAAATAGAAATAATTTTTGTGACCTTGGATTAGACATTGATTCTTAAATATTATACAACAAAACCAAGAAAAAATTAAATAAGTTGGACTTCTTCAAAATTAAACTCTTTTGTGCTCCAAAGCATACCATCAACAAAGTGAAAATACAACCCAGAAAGTAGGTGAAAATACTTTCAAATCATAAATCTGACAAGGGACTTATATCCAGAATATAAAGAACTCTTACAACTAAACAACAAAATGACAAATAACCCAATTAAAAACTGAACAAAGAACTTGAATAGCCCTCTCTCCAAAGGAGATACAGAACTGTTCTATAAGAACATAAAAATATGCTCAATACTATTAGTCACTAGGGAAATGAAAATCAAAATCACTTAACACTCACTAGAATGGCTAAAATAAATGAGAAAGACAATAACATGTGTTGTGGAGAATGTGGAGAAATTTGAACCCTCATACATTGATGGTGGAATTTTAAAATGGTACAGAAACTTTGGAACATTTTGGCAGTTCCTTAAAATTTTTATACATGGAGTTTCCATATGATCCAGCAATTCCACTCCTATGTATATTACCAACAGAAATAAAACATATGTTCATGCAAAAACATGCACATATGAATATCTATAGCAGTATTATTCATAGTAGCCAAGAACTGGAAACAGTTCAAATATCTATCAAATGTAAATAGATAACCAGAATTTAGTATATCCATATAGTTGGGTATTATTTGGAAATGAAGAAGGAATGACTTACTGAAACATGCTACAACATGAATGAACTTTGAAAACATTCTGCTAAACGACAAAAGCCAGTCACAAAAGACCACATATTGTATGGTTATGAAATTACTAGAATAGGAAAACCCATGGAGATAGATAACACTTTCTTGTTCTAGGGTCTTTGGGTGGGGAGGGATGGAGAGTAGCTGTTAATGGGCACAGGATTTCTTTTGGGGTTATGAAATATTCTGAAATTAGATAATGATGATGGTTGCAGAACTCTGTGGATATACTAAAAGAAGCACCTGAATTGCACATTTTAAAAGGGTGAATTTTATGGTTTGTGAATTATACGTCAGTAGACTATATAAAAATTTAAAATAATGAAACACCTAGTAAGTTACAGATCTGGACCATGAACCCATGCAATCTTGTGTCAGAACTGTGTACCCTAACCAACATTTAATTTTCATATGGAACATGAGTTTTACAGACCTCCTCTGCAAGTGTTGATCCTTTCAGTGGCTCTATGTGTAGACAGGTAGCAATGACCATCTTAATACTGAGAATGAGGTGAAATGGCTTTAAGTAAATGACAGTAAAGAAGACAGAACTCATGAGTGTGTTGGTAATAAGACTGAAAACCAAGTCTTTGCTTCCTAAATCCAAGATGGCTTTCTTCATCTCATTACTCCATGCTGCTGCTAGGTAGATTAGATCTGAATATGTTTTTGTACTGGTTTTTGTTCATATGTTAATAATTTTTACTTCCTGAAATTTGTTTTAATAAATGATGAATTCTCTCTTTTGCCTTCTGAAATCTGTGCAAATGCTGAGTGTTGAAATAAAATTTGCAGACATCTGAATAGATGTGATAAGATTTCTCACAAGTTTATATTTATCACGTTTATATTCTGATGATGATAGCAATTTAACCTCCTAAGTCAACTCAATTTCAAGTCTCTGGCCTTTGAAATGGAAGGTTCCTAACAATTATACTTATTTAAGCATGAAGTTAATAAAGAAATAAGCATGTTGCATGCACACACAAAGTATGTTCCAAGATAATGTATTAAACCAATGTGGAAATGTAGCCATGACCAATATATTTCTCTTAATATTGATTCGCTGGCAAACCAATATCTTTTACATAATTTTTATTTCATATGGAAACCATTCATTATCTTAGTAAACATCCAAAGCACAAACAAATCAATGGACTATGCCCACCAACAAATATATTATACATATAAGTCAATAAAATTGTTGCATGCAACTATTTTTTCACATATGTGGCAGTCTAATTTTGTCAGGCTCTTACAAATATCACAGTTGATTTTTTTCCAAAAAAAGGCACTCAATTTGGAGAATCAACATTACAATTTAGGGTTTCTCCCCTTTATTGTACCAAATATGTATATTGGATATTACAAGATCTTATGGCTCCATCAATTTCTGGTACATTAATTGTTGATATGCAAATACCACCTTTACTACTTTTTAACCTTAAAGTATGGATATTTTAGTATCAAAAGAAAGCCAACAATCTGAATGGACCAGAAGGGATATCATTTCCTGGTTCATGTAAGAGCAGCTTGTGAAAAGAAAGTAATTACTGCTTTACACCACTAGGTTATTTCTAAGAGGTAATTAATTTCTTTGGTTCTTAATAACAATAATAGAAGCACACACTTTCACTTGAAACCAGTTTGGAGACTTTTCACAGAAGTGACTAACCTTATATTTGCTTAGAAATTTGCATCGGTCATTAATGGAGCTCCATTTTTATTTTACTATCATATTTTTACCACACTGTTAAAATTTGACTTCATATCCAAGATGAAACTGCGTCTAAAGTGTAAATCATTAGAACTCATGCAGTCTGGCAGTTCCAATGGGAAAGGCCAGCTGCCATGCAGACCCCATGCAACTCCTCTTCCTTGGAAGAAGGGTACCACCTTGACATTGTGAGGGATACTTTCTGATGTCTCCATACCTATAAATATAGCAGACCTTAGAGGTCACCTTTCTGTACATCTGTTTTAAAAGAGCCAACCTACTATAAAAAATGGCATTAACCTTTAATTTTAATTCCTTTCTCTTAGTCTAGGCTTCTGGATTGCTCACTCAGTATAAAATCATGCAGCATGTTATTACGGTGTCATCAGCATGAATAATGGATTCCACACTCGTGGAGATGAACCTCAGAAAGAAGGGTTACCAATATGGCCATCATTGTTTACATGGTCCTTTTAAATGGAATGTTCTGGACATCTGAAGCACTGAAAGTGACTAGTCTGAAAAGCTATGACAGTAGTTTTAAAAATGCCATGGATTTTGAATGCTCCAAGGAGTATTAATAAAATGCCATGATCCTTAAAAGTGAATGTTGACTTTTCTGTTTTCCTGACAGTGAAACTGAAATGGATGTAGGTGGTTGGTAGTGTGAGAGTCGTATAAAAATAGTAGCTCCAGCACTGGTTGCTCTTGGGTTATTGAACATTGAGCTGGAGGTACAACGGTGAAATTTCAATGTAAGTGATGTTTCTCAGAAATGTCACATCTACCCGTCACATGTGCCTCTGCTATTTCCCTACAATTATTTGTGTGCTCCCAGAATTCAGCTGTCATCTTTGCATTTGTAAAGAAGAAATACTTGCATTTCAAAAATAAACATTCTAGAGACACTTCTCTTTTAAAGTGAATTAGCATAAATATTAATAAGATCGCTTCATTATTAAGCATTGATAGTTTCCTCTCATTCACATGAGAGAAACTTGTAATGTTATATATGCCTTAGATAGATAAAGGACACTAGCTCCTATATGATGCTAGTTAAATTTGTTCTCAACTAGGACAATTTTTAAGCGGTCAGAGAAGTTTATTAACTTAATACAGCCTGACTTTCAGTGGCAGTAGAAAGCCTCTACACCTAATATGAATTATTTTTTCAGCAGAGGTATGAAACAGACTAACTGAAAGTTAGTATCCTGTGCCAGATAGCTTCATTTTGCCCCTTTCTAATCACTTTCCTTCCTTCTCTACTATGGTCTCTTCCTTGGAAGACTAACTTGCAGGGATTATATTAAAATGTCCTTTATGCTCTAACATGTGATAGAGGAAAGTAAGAAAGTGAAGACAGAATATTTAGCCCCTGAGATCCCTCCTTGTGAGTTTACATTGAGCTGGCCATGTTCCTCTACCAATGGTGACTACTCTTCTCAAAAGTGTTGACGATACAATTATCTCCTTTTAGGTTCTGCTAACCAATCCCTCTCTCATCCCTTTAGACCTAGGCGTGGTATCACGTTGTTTATATAAACTCTGCATTACTGCACTATTCCTTCTGATTTCCTGATAACTACACCTTTACAAATTAACCACTTTGTAAATAAACCCTCTTTGTTTTATCCTATTCCCATGGTTCATCTGTTTCCTGTTGGGACCTGACTGATCCTATAGCATAATTTGGAATCAAATGGAGACTTGCTTTTTCTCTACAATCTCTACATAAAAATTTACTCAAATATCTAGGTCTAGTCTCCCCAGAATATGAAGATCCAAAATATCCACCGAAATGCTTCACTGTTTATTCTTTTTCTTTTCTTTCTTTCTTTTTTTTTTGATGGATAGCCAAAGTCTGTGCTTACCCCAAATGGGAAAATCTAGCCATAGGAAGCCTTTGTTATCATCATCTAGTATTATTTTTAGCATGCAGAGATATCCTTTCTAGGCTGAGAAAGATATCAGACACACATCTAAACTAACTGAATTGAGAGGAAACTTTCCATTCATAGTCCAACAAAATACATATTCAAGGTCCTGGCATTTTCGGGTTTTTTTACCAAGTAACCATCAAATACATTTTGACCTGCTCCAAATAAAGTTAAAAATAACAATTGATATCTTCCTAAAGTACAATTTATTTTAAAACTTCTAATACTTTTCTCATTAAAATACATTTATATTAGAAGTTTCATATAATAGAAATAAACAAAAGAAAACTGGTTTCCAGAAATCAACTCCCTCTTGACTTGATAACATCTCACTGGTTGTTCTTTTTCACCATCATTTGCTGATTCCTTCTTTTATTACTGGTCTCTTAACTCAGAGGTAAACCTTCCTTTATCTGTCTCTACACACTCCCTTAGTTTTCTGAGCCAATCTTATTACTTTAAATACCTTTTATATGCCAATGACTTCTAAATTTATCTCCAGCATGAATCTCTCCCTGAACTCCTGACTCATTTATCAAACTACTTACTCAATTGCTCCACTTGGGTATCTCATAAACATCTCACACTTAACACTTCCCAGACAAAACTGCTGATCTCAACTCTACGCACTCCACTCACCATCTTTTCTGTCTCCTGGGTCCTCAGTCTAAAGTTGGAGCTTTTCTTAGCTGCTCTCTTTCTTTCATACTCCACGTCAAATCCATCAGAAGATCCTGTTAATTTACATTAAAAACATATGGAGGATCCAACTCCTTCTCACCATTTCCATTATTATCTCTCTGGTCCAACCTGCCATCATGTCTGTTGTTAAATGTTGCACTGGGCTTCTAATTGGATTCCTGATTCCATATCCCCCCGCCTACAGACCCCCAAACTGGCTATCATCGCTACTGCATCCAGGGTGATCAAGTTAAAACTGAGGTCAGATGATGTCTCCCTGTTTATAATCATCCACTGATAGCCCTCTGGATTCATTTCCTAGGGCTGCCAAAACAAAGTACCACAAACTAGGTGGCTTAAAACAACAGAAATTTATTATTGCACAGTTATGGAAGCTAAAGTTGGAGATAAGTTGTCAGCAGGACTGTGTTCTCTCTGAGTACCCTGGGAAAGAATCCTTCATTGCCTCTCTCCTTGCTGCTGGGGGTTGCTGATAATCCTTAGCACTCCTTGGCTTGTAACTGCATTGTTCAATCTTTGCCTCCACCTTCACTCGGCCTTCTTCCCTGCGTCTCCTCCTACAGAAGTCCCTCTCATTCCTCCTATAAAGACACTAGTCATTAGATTTAGGGCCCACTCTAATGCCCTAAATTAAGTATAATCTCAGCTTAACTTGATTACTCTGCAAAGGCCTTATTTCCAAATAAGGTCCACATTCACAGGTTCCTGGTATATAAGAATTTGGGTGGGATATTATTCAACCAGTACCTTCCTCCATTCCATTTAGAGCAGGTACTTAATTGGTGCAATTTTGTTCCCTAGAGGATATCTGGCAACATCTGGAGACGTTTTTGGTGTTCACAACTGGAATTAGCTATGAGCACCTAGAGGTTAGAGACCTGGGATGTTATTAAACATCAAAATGTTGAGGTATTTATGCCAATTTATTTTGGTTCTAAATAAAGTTAAATAAATAAATATTATGGGGAAAATAATACACATTCATTGTTTATTACTTGGGACAGAGACATTAACTTTCTAGAAAATAAGGTTGTTCTCTACAAAAATAAATTTATACTTCCACTTGTTATTTGTTGAATAATTGCTGAATAATATTTGTATCTCTCTAATTTAATTTTCTTTGTGCTATGTTAAAAAACAAGGTAGCAGGCCCCAAAATGGAGTCTCTTATGCCAAGACCCATGTCACCAATTGGAGACTAAATTACAGTTTTGGATCTCCCAGAAATTGAATCTTAAACCAGTCAGGAATCACTTGCTCAGCACAAGTCAGGTAATCTGCCTGACAGACCCCTGTCATCCTTTAAAGAAAAGTAGCCTTGCAATAAACAACACCGTTTTTTGCCCAGAATAACTTCCTTGTTCCCACTCCCTGTTGTCAGTAAATATCTTTCATTTTGTACAGTTCCTCGGAGCTCCTTTCTATCTGCTAGATTGGATGCTGCCAGCTTCGAATTGAGTTTTGTTCAAATAAACTCTTAAAAATTTTAATATGCCTTAGTTTATGTTTGAACAAAAGCTTAGCTCTGGTGGTAATTAAGTTAGATGAGCAAACTATGAACTATTCCTGAAACATGTTTACCCAACTGGTAAACATCTATGATAGCTGCCTTCCAGGACTGTATTCAGATAAGGCATATAAATACTAAGAGAGAATACTATGTGGCTTGTAGTATGAAATTCATAATTATTAATTCCCACCCTCTCCCTCTTAAGTCACCATTCCTCCTTAAGTAAAGAACTTGTATATACCAGGGTCTTTACAGATATTGTTGAATATGTGGAACAACAAAATGATATTTAACCCATGAGACAAAACCAGGTCTTTATAAAGTTTAAAAGCATCGTATGTTTAATTCTATCATTTTATTATATTGCTATTATTATTAATCTTATTGATATTATTATTTTAGTTTCATCAATTGCACTCATATATTTTAACTCTTGATTCTGTTCTGAAAACAAATAATATCTAAATTCATTTCTTTTTATTTCCAGTAGGTCATTGAATATTGCACTGTTTATGAAATCAAAATATCTTGAAATTTTGGCTCAATCCCTATTTGCGGCACTCAGATACAGAGTTAAGTGGAATTTGGAAAAGGGCAATAAAAACATGAAAAGGCCTGACAGACTTGATTTATGAGTTCAGATTAACATAATTAAAGAGTAGATATTTTAGGGATTAAAGAAAATAATCCTAAAGGGAAACTATCATGAAAAAACAAGCGTAACTACTGCAACTGTGTAAGATGGTGAATTACATCACAGAGAAAGAGAAACAATGGATATATTTGTTAAGAAAGTTTAACACTGCACCACAAAGAAACCTAGAAAAAGCACATTTAGACTAAAGATCAGAAATTATAACCTAAGTGAACCTCATGACAGCTGTGGAATATTGTCCCTCGGGAAACAAGAAGGGGCTAAATATCTCAATTATTTAAAATTGAATGAAACTAAGAAATTAGAAACCATTTTGCTTTTGGTCAAAGATTAAGACTACTTCATAAATTTTGTGTTTTTATATTCTGTTTTTTAATTATACACATGCATGTATACTGGAAAACATTCTGGGCAAAAGTACATTTATTAAACTCTGGAGAGAGAGGATATTTAAATTTCTGTTAGAGTTATGGTAGATAAGTACCATGTCAGAGAACATGGCTGCTTCCTTTAGATAGCAAAGAGAGAGACTAGAAGTCAACTCTTTATTTTCTTCCCCGTTGGTATTTTGTCAAAGTCTAAAATATAAAACCCAGAAGTGACCCGTTCAGCAGGTGAACAGAAGGTTCACTGGGATAATTAAAGCAAGGGCTTGCTCCACCTGGATAGATGATCTAATGGGAATTTATAGCTTTTCTAAAAGCAATTCCAAAGATGCGTAAACCCCATCTTACCCAATTTCTCTTAACCTTTGCTGTAAAATCTTTCCATCTTTCAAGTATTTCAAGTTCTCTTAACCAGGCTTAATTAAGTTGTCTCAAACAAAGTACAAATTAGAAAAAAAATTGGCATATAATACATGATACTTACTGTAAGAAGGACCGAATGCCTTACCTTGATTCATCCTCTTCCTTCTCTTTGAGGAAGGAAAGTAAAGTGCTCTTTCTCAGGTTGGGTCACCACAGCTATGAACATGACACATGATAATTTATGGTGAGAATTTTTGCTTGTCAGTTTTCAGTGGACTGCGGATAATGGCAGGAACGTGGTTACTCTGAAGACATCTTCTGAGCAACCCTCTGACATCTGGAAAGAAAAGGGAGACTGAAATAATCTGTGCTTGAGCTTTCCATGTGAAATGTCCAATTAAAATAGCCTTTGCTTGCTGTATTTTTTTTTTTTTTTTTTTTTGCTTTCAAATAGAAAAATATCCACTTTTCTGGATTTTTTAAAAAACAAACTAGAGGAATTCTTATTTGAAATGTGAAATTAAGTTCCCATTCCAGCTAAATGGTCAAGATCAGTGATATCGTTGTAATCTGTGAATCTTTCAAGACAGACGTTTAATTTCCATGCTGAACTACTTTCATCACGAATGAAGCAGTGGGTTAAAAGAGCTGCTCTGCCCCTTGGGTCTTGTGGGAATAGCTAATTTAACAAAAAAATAGCATTGTTTTATGTCCCCTATGCTACTGAACATGTGTTAGACTCTAGATGTGTATTGTTGATTCAATTTCTCCATCTTTTTTTATAGTTAATGCACTTAATGTCCTTAAAATATACTCAGAAATAGACTTTATTTAGATTAAATCTTTACATTTCTTAACAATTATAAATACACATGGTTTCTAAGAGTTTTTCTTCTCTCTTCAAATATTTGAACAGATTAGATGTGTTCACCATTAAACAAGAAATAAGGAATAGGCACACATTTCTAATAGGACCAGAGAGATAACAATTGGTAAACCAAGAGAGATATTATTTCAAAACACTCGTTACTAACTGGAAATTAATTGTGATGCTGAAAGTCTAGTTACATTTGATGAAATTTAATGAATATGTTAACATTGTTAAAACTGCCAAGTATTAGCATTGATTTTGGCTAAAGTTTAATTTCCTGTTTATAAACTTATACAAGCTTGGGATTTCAGTGTCTATGAGATTTTCTGAACTTCAAACTTGACAAAAAAATTTATTCTCCCATTCTCAGTTTTATCTCTCTCCTGGACTATGTTTTAAAGCGATAAAAAGTACAATGATTAGATTACTTCTTAAAGCTTGATAGTGGTCCAGACAGCTGAGTTTGCACAATGGTGGCTAATAATAGAAACAGAGAAATGTTAGTTCAGGATGGTTTTTATTTCTTGAGACCAAGTTCATAAAACCCTAGGCTAAAATATTGTAATTCCCATTGATAAAGTAGTTTATTTAAGCTTTGTTTGAGTTCCTTAAAGCAAATTAGTTGCTCAAATAATAATTTATGAAGTGCACATAACTCTATTGAACTTAATTTATAGGCTCTGATTAACAAAATTAAAATATAGAAGTACAATTATTTATAAGGACATTATGATTCTAGTATATTGATTTTATAAATATTATAAAGTGTACTTGTTTGACATGATACTTAAGACACATGTTCAAGTTATATTTCTTAGAATTAATATCAACCAGTTCTATCAATATAAACATTCCATCTAGAGTTTATATCAGATCTGAAGTTTAGGTAAATACACATATAATATAGCATTATATGTGTATATAATATATATGTTAATCTCCTGATATACATGTACTCCAGATCTCAGAAATCAAATATATTGAATTTTTTCTATCATTCCTAATTTAAACTATGGCTGATTTAAACTATGGATTAAAAATTATGTTGTGAAACTTCACTCTTTTAGAAATAATATTACTCTTTCAAGAAGTCAAATTTCTTTCAGTGTGATTATACTTTGTGGATATTACACATATTTATAAAATCCTGTTGCTTGATGCTTTTCCACTTGGATTTAATTCAGTAGCTTACTGTTACATTTTAAGGTCTGTGTTTGCCTTTTCAATGACTGCATTTATAATTTAAAAAGCTACTACTATACATGATTGGCATTAAGTGGACATTTTATAACCCACCTGCTAAAACCTATATATACACTGGTTTCCTGATCTAGAACACTTATTTATTAAAAAACATATCTTTTAGTTTCTAAGGTTCTTATGAAAATAAAGAATATAGTGTTCCTGGCATTTAAAACACGAAGCCTAGTTGTGTGTTCAATAGCAGCTCCAGCCTTGCCACCAGGAAGGAAAGGAGACAGGTCACACCTTTTCTCAGGTGAGTGACAGAGCACCTCCTCCTCAATATGAAAGCACTAGACTCTGCTCTGCACCCAGTGTTAAAACTGCAAAGTTTTCGGGAGGGGGCAAGATGGCGAAAGAGTAAGACGCGGAGATCACCTTCCTTCCCACAGATACATTAGAAATACATCTACACGTGGAACTGCTCCTACAGAACACCCACTGAACGCTGGCAGAAGACGTCAGACCTCCCAAAAGGCAAGAAACTCCCCACGTACTTGGGTAGGGCAAAAGAAAAAAGAAATAACAGAGACAAAAGAATAGGGACGGGACCTGCACCAGTGGGAGGGAGCCGTGAAGGAGGAAAGGTTTCCACGCACTAGGAAGCCCCTTCGCGGGCAGAGACTGCGGGTGGCGGAGGGGGGAAGCTTCGGAGCCACGGAGGAGAGCGCAGCCACAGGGGTGTGGAGGGCAAAGCGGAGAGATTCCCGCACGGAGGAGCAGTGCCGAGCAGCACTCACCAGCCCGAGAGGCTTGTCTGCTCACTCGCCGGGGCGGGCGGGGCTGGGAGCTGAGGCTCGGGCTTCGGAGGTTGGATTGCAGGGAGAGGACTGGGGTTGGCGGCGTGAACACAGCCTGAAGGGGGCTAGTGCACCACAGCTAGCCAGGAGGGAGTCCAGGAAAAGGTCTGCAGCTGCTGAACAGGCAAGAGACTTTTTCTTGCCTCTTTGTTTCACGGTGCGCAAGGAGAGGGGATTCAGAGCGCAGTCTAAATGAGCTCCAGAGACGGGCGCGAGCCGCGGCTATCAGCACGGATCCCAGAGGCAGGCATGGGACACTAAGGCTGCTGCTGTTGCCACCAAGAAGCCTGTGTGCGAGTACAGGTCACTCTCCACACCGCCCCTCCCAGGAGCCTGTGCAGCCCACCACTGCCAGGCTCCCGTGATCCGGGGACAACTTCCCCAAGAGAACGCAGGGTGCACCTCGGGCTGGTGCAACGTCACGCTGGCCTCTGCCGCCACAGGCTCGCCCCGCCTCCTCCGTACCGCTCCCTCCCCCCGGCCTGAGCGAGCCAGAGCCCCTGAAGCAGCTGCTCCTTTAACCCCTTCCTGTCTGAGCGGGGAACAGACGCCCTCAGGTGACCTACATGCAGAGGCGGGTCCAAATCCAAAGCTGAACCCCGGGAGCTGTGCGAACAAAGAAGAGAAAGGGAAATCTCTCCCAGCAGCCTCAGAAGCAGCAGATTAAAACTCCACGAACAACTTGATGTGCCTGCATCTGTTGAATACCTGAATAGACAACGAATCATCCCAAATTCAGGAGGTGGACTTTGGGAGCAGGATATATTAATTTTTCCCCTTTTCCTTTTTTTGTGAGTGTATATGTGTATGCTTCTGGGTGAGATTTTGTCTGTATAGCTTTGCTTTATAATAGCTTTATTTTATTTTATTTTATTTTATCCTCTTTCTTTCTTTCTTTCTATTTTTTCTCCCTTTTACTCTGAGCCGTGTGGATGAAAGGCTCTTGGTGCTCCAGCCAGGCATCAGGGCTGTGCCTCTGAGGTGGGAGAGACAACTTCAGGACACTGGTCCACAAGAGACCTCCCAGCTCCACGTAATACCAAATGGCAAAAATCTCTCAGAGATCTCCATCTCAACATCAAGACCCAGCTTCACTCAACGGCCAGCAAGCTACAGTGCTGGACACCCTATGCCAAACAACAAGCAAGACAGGAACACAGCCCCATCCATTAGCAGAGAGGCTGCCTAAATCATAATAAGGCCACAGACACCCCAAAACACACCACCAGATGTGGATGTACCCACCAGAAAGACAACATCCAGCCTCATCCACTAGAACACAGGCACTAGTCCCCTCCACCAGGAAGTCTACACCACTCACTGAACCAACCTTAGCCACTGGGGACAGATACCAAAAACAACGGGAACTACAAACCTGCAGCCTGTGAAAAGGAGACCCCAAACACAGTAAGATAAGCAAAATGAGAAGACAGAGAAACACACAGCAGATGAAGGAGCAGGGTCAAAACACACCAGACCTAACAAATGAAGAGGAAATAGGTAGTCTACCTGAAAAAGAATTCAGAATAATGATAGTAAGGATGATCCAAAATCTTGGAAATAGAATAGACAAAATGCAAGAAACATTTAACAAGGACGTAGAAGAACTAAAGAGGAACCAAGCAACGATGAAAAACACAATAAATGAAATTAAAAATACTCTAGACGGGATCAATAGCAGAATAACTGAGGCACAAGAATGGATAAGTGACCTGGAAGATAAAATGGTGGAAATAACTACTGCAGGGCAGGATAAGGAAAAAAGAATGAAAAGAACTGAGGACAGTCTCAGAGACCTCTGGGACAACATTAAACGCACCAACATTTGAATTATAGGGGTCCCAGAAGAAGAAGAGAAAAAGAAAGGGACTGAGAAAATATTTGAAGAGATTATAGTTGAAAACTTCCCTAATATGGGAAAGGAAATAGTTAATCAAGTCCTGGAAGCACAGAGAGTCCCATACAGGATAAATCCAAGGAGAAACACGCCAAGACACATATTAATCAAGCTATCAAAAATTAAATATAAAGAAAACATATTAAAAGCAGCAAGGGGAAAACAACAAATAACACACAAGGGAATCCCCATAAGGTTAACAGCTGATCTTTCAGCAGAAACTCTGCAAGCCAGAAGGGAGTGGCAGGATATACTTAAAGTGATGAAGGAGAAAAACCTACAGCCAAGATTACTCTACCCAGCAAGAATCTCATTCAGATGTGATGGAGAAATTAAAACCTTTACAGACAAGCAAAAGCTGAGAGAGTTCAGCACCACCAAACCAGCTCTACAACAAATGCTAAAGGAACTTCTCTAGGCAAGAAACACAAGAGAAGGAAAATACCTACAATAACAAACCCAAAACATTTAAGAAAATGGGAATAGGAACATACATATCGATAATTACCTTAAATATAAATGGAATAAATGCTCCCACTAAAAGACACAGACTGGCTGAATGGATACAAAAACAAGACCCATCTATATGCTGTCTAAAAGAGACCCACTTCAGAACTGGAGACACATACAGACTGAAAGTGAGGGGATGGAAAAAGATATTAACATGCAAATGGAAATCAAAAGAAAGCTGGAGTAGCAATTCTCATATCAGACAAAATAGACTTTAAAATAAAGACTATTACAAGAGACAAAGAAGGACACTATATAATGATCAAGGGATTGATCCAGGAGGAAGGTATAACAATTGTAAATATTTATGCACCCAACATAGGAGCACCTCAATACATAAAGCAAATACTAACAGCCATAAAAGGGGAAATCGACAGTAACACAATCATAGTAGGGGACTTTAACACCCCACTTTCACCAATAGACAGATCATCCAAAATGAAAATAAATAAGGAAACACAAGCTTTAAATGATACATTAAACAAGATGGACTTAATTGATATTTATAGGACATTCCACCCCAAAACAACAGAATACACATTTTTCTCAAGTGCTCATGGAACATTCTCCAGGATAGATCATATCTTGGGTCACAAATCAAGCCTTGGTAAATTTAAGAAAATTGAAATCGTATCAAGTATCTTTTCCGACCACAATGCTATGAGACTAGATATCAATTACAGAAAAAGATCTGTAAAAAATACAAACACATGGAGGCTACACAATACACTACTTAATAACGAAGTGATCACTGAAGAAATCAAAGGGGAAATCAAAAAATACCTAGAAGCAAATGACAATGGAGACATGATGACCCAAAACCTATGGGATGCAGCAAAAGCAGTGCTAAGAGGGAAGTTTATAGCAATACAAGCCTACCTCAAGAAACAGGAAACATCTCGAATAAACAACCTAACCTTGCACCTAAAGCAATTAGAGAAAGAAGAACAAAAAAACCCTAAAGCTAGCAGAAGGAAAGAAATCATAAAGATCAGATCAGAAATAAATGAAAAAGAAATGAAGGAGACAATAGCGAAGATCAATAAAACTAAAAGATGGTTCTTTGAGAAGATAAACAAAATTGATAAACCATTAGCCAGACTCATCAAGAGAAAAAGGGAGAAGACTCAAATCAATACAATCAGAAATAAAAAAGGAGAAGTAACAACTGACAATTTAGAAATACAAAGGATCATGAGAGATTACTACAAGCAACTCTATGCCAATAAAATGGACAACCTGGAAGAAATGGACAGATTCTTAGAAATGTACAACCTGCCGAGACTGAACCAGGAAGAAACAGAAAATATGAACAGACCAATCACAAGCACTGAAATTGAAACTGTGATTAAAAATCTTCCAACAAACAAAAGCCCAGGACCAGATGGCTTCACAGGCGAATTCTATCAAACATTTAGAGAAGAGCTTACACCTATACTCTCAAACTCTTCCAAAAAATTGCAGAGGGAGGAACACTCCCAAACTCATTCTATGAGGCCACCATCATCCTTATACCAAAACCAGACAAAGATATCTCAAAAAAAGAAAATTACAGGCCAACATCACTGATAAACATAGACACAAAATCCTCAACAAAATACTAGCAAACTGAATCCAACAGCACATTAAAAGGATCATACACCATGATCAAGAGGGGTTTATCCCAGGGATGCAAGGATTCTTCAATATGTGCAAATCAATTGATGTGATACACCATATTAACAAATTGAAGAATGAAAACCATATGATCATCTCAATAGATGCAAAAAAAGCTTTTGACAAATTTCAACACCCATTTATAATAAAAGCTCTCCAGAAAGTGGGCAGAGAGGGAACCTGCCTCAACATAATAAAGGAGTGCCAATATGACAGATGGCTGGGGAATTAAAATTTTACAAACCCGCAGCAAACATTATTCTCAATGGTGACAATCTGAAAGCATTTCCTCTAAAATCAGAAACAAGACAAGGGTGCCCACTCTTGCCACTATTATTCAACATGGCTTGTCTTTTTTTTTTTTTTTTTTGGCTTGTCTTTTAATTTTATATCAGATTAAGAAGGGGCTTCCATTCACTTATTCAATCAATTAGCTACTGTACGCTAACTGTATATGCATGTCAGACATTATGTTCCATGTTGGAACTACCAGTTGCCTGATTAGCTGGCTGAATGGCAAAAAAAGCTGCACGCACGCACACACACACACACAAGTTCACACAAGAGCCCCCACCTCTAGTTTACCTGTAATCTGGCCATGCTTTCAAAATTATTGGCAGATACCACCCATGCTAAGTTTTCAACATTCCTGCTATTCCTTCTTTTTCTTCCTTGAATGGTTCTCTGAAGTTCTTCTCTGAAGTTTCTCCAGACAGCCTCCATCCCCTGAAGCCTCAGAACATGTTAAGACTTCTTTTCTCTCTGCTCCACAGACCCAGCCTGCACCCAAGATAGGACAGTTTTGTAGCACTCTGTTTATCTGTCTGTCTCCCCCTCTAGACAGTGAGAGACTCGAGGGCAGAATTTTCTCTGTGATCATCCACATATCACGAAAGCCTGTCTCAGAGTTTGGCAGAAAACGTATTGGAAGAGAGGAGAGAAATGAAGTGAAATGAAATGAATTGAAATAGACATCCTAGACAAGAGCCATGGAGTCTCCTTGTCAGCCTCCTATGCAGCAGTTCCAGTTTCTCCAGAATGTGTGTGTTGGGAGTGGGGCTGGGAGGTGTTGTCGTCTAGATATGAGATTCAAACATATTCCAATAATTTATTGTAATCCTTTTTCTTAAAGCTAAAGCATAATGCTTTGTCAGTAAAGGTATAATCAAAACAAAACAAAACAAAAATATATCACTAACAATCACAACTAAACACCTGGTATTTGAGATTTTTGGCAAAGGCCTCCAGTGGAGGGTCAAGCTGAGCCCACGCCAGTCTCCTGAGGGAGCCATTCAGTGATCTTGGTTAAATAGAACAAAGGGAGGATCTATTGCCTGGCTGTGAAATGGTGCTCTTTCAACCTGGTGTCTGTCAAGATAGGAAGAAGATAATGCCATTTTACATCATTTACAGTGAGGCTGGCGCAGCAGGAAGCAGGGCGGTGGAAAGTGCACCGCTCACATTGCTTCCTTGAGGCTCTCCTGGCCTCAGAAACAATGCATATTTCTCTGAGGATTAGCTGGCTGAATAGCAAAAGAACCACACACACACCCCAAAGGGAGCAAAGCCAAGACAGAGGAAAAGAGAATGAAAGTTCTCTGCCCTAAGACTGAAAATAAATTTAAACTTCTTACCTTAACAAGGTAAATGATATCTGAATTCTTTTCAATTTCATGTGCAAAAAATACTGAATAGGAGTGAAAATGCTATTTTAAAGGGAATCTTTTTAAAGCAATAGTACTAATTTAAAAATATAACTGCAAATCATCCATCATTTAACCGCCCCAATTCAAAACAATATGTATTAATGCATGTTATCTAAAACACTTGTGCATGTTTACATAATCATACATTTAGTATGAAATAGATTATTTTAATTATCAGATCAATATTTTTTTGTTTTATTTTAGTAGCTGAATAAATTTTTATTGTGCCTATGTGACTTATTTTACGTATCCTAGGGAAATCGTTGCATCCTATTGAGGCTATATTAGATAATCCTGCAACAAACATCCACATATCATATATTTTGTCTGCTTAGGATAAAGTCCAGGGGTAGAATTCCTTAATCACAAGATATGACTATTGTTAGGGGTCTTGTTTTACACTAACATATTGCTTACTCAGAGTCTTCTTTGTGGTTATCATGCCAAGGGTGATGGATGAGCACATCAGGTTCACCAGCTCATACTAATGCCTTTTCATTTTTCAATAATACATTTATTTAATAGATCTAAAGTGTTGTTTTGGTTGCTTATATCTTATGAGTTTTTAAATTAGGTGTGACTAATTCGTTCATGTAGTCTGTCCATGTATTTATTAGTGGATTGATATTATAGATTGAGTAAAGTCTTTGCACAGAGTAGAGGTTTGGCATTTTTTAAGTATTAAGTATATAAAACTTTTGAATATGAATATATTAAATATCTTCAAATTTTCTTTGGGGGTATTGCCATCATTGAAAAGCAGAGAAAGTTAAATTGCTCCCCAGTTTTGATGGTTTCTATTTTGTTTTGGCCAGTCTTGTTTTCCCCTACACTTTGTTTTTAATGTAAAACTCTTTAATCCACTTGAAATTTACCTAGTAGGATGGTACAGTAAAAGGATTAAATTTCTTCCTCCATAATTTTTTAAAATAGGAATTGTTATTCCATTATCTTGGCATCATTTATCACGTAATCTTTTCTGACTCCCCTAATTTTAAAGCTCACTTTTTTATACATAGTGAACCTTTATATATCATTGGATCTATTTATGGTTTTTCATTGATATGTGCTTTCATTTTGTGAAAGTATTATATTATTTTGAATATTGTTGCACTTTAACAGGGCTTGTAGCATTGCATTGGGTTTTACCCCCATTCTCCCTTAACCCTTTTAAAAATATTATTGTCTTTTTATTTTGTGATGTCACTTTTAAAAAAACACTAGATTTTAAATTACCATCAGTTGAAATAATCTTTAGATATTCTCCAGTATGTGATCAATATCAAATTTCACTAAGCAAATCACAGAACATTTTAAAGTTGGATTTAGATTTGTTTTTAAGAATCGGTCTTGTTTTTTTAAAAAAATGGAAATATTATAAAATTTTCAGGACATCCTCTTCAGGATTTATTTTAGAGATTCTTGTATTTAGGAGTTTTTCCTTGGAAATGACATCATGGATAGTCACTCAAATAAGTCTGTTTTACTGCCTGTCGTCATATTTAGATTTTAGACCCTCTAAGTATTACCCATCTTGATAACTCACATAATTCAGCAGACTGAACAGCCAAGGACAATTATCTATTTTTTAGATTTATTAGCATAACAAAATATTGTCCTGATGTGCATTTGATTAAACTAGAGAATTCTGATATATTTATATAAATTATTTTTGTATTAAATAAGACAGTAGAAATTATGTCTAACCACATGTTACACAAAGCTGAATAACAAAATAGAAAGCTAACATAAATTTTATCTAAAATATTAGAGTAGTTCTGCATCATGAGATTAATTGAGGCAAAATTATACATGCACTAGTCCTTTAATAATTAATATGGGAGTCATCAGACACAAAATACATGCTAAACTTTAAAAAATAAAATATTTAATGAGACAAATTAAATGAATTTTATGTGACCTATGAAGAAAAATTGAAGCACAACATACTTTGAAAATAGATGTTTTAGCATTTTCTGCATTTCTTCTATGGATTAGTGAATCACATCACGAAACCTACACTTCTTAGATATTTGTCAAGATAACGTTAGGGAAAGAAGCCAAGACACAGAACCACTTCTCCTGGCAGAGCAGTTAAGATCATTAGATTTGCAGTGCACTGATTATAGACTCAGAAATTCATAACTAAAAGAGATCTTTAGAGAACATCTAGTTTAAGCTCCTCAAATGATGGGACAATTATGTCATAACAAAATTGTTTGAGGTCTTAATGCTAACTAGTTGCAGGACCAAAACCATGCTAGTTTTCCAACTTGTTCAGTTTAATACCCTGTAATTTGCAAGGGTAGTTTTTGTTTTCTTACTCATATATGAATAAAGAACAAAATCTTAGCAAATACCTCAAATTAAGCTTAAAATTGAATTTATAATAATGTTTATAATAATGTAGCTTCATTATGTACTTGATAAAATCAGGTTCCATCCTTATTTTATGGTTCTAATACTATGATAAAATTAAATTATAAATTAAATACAAACAACACTAAAACTTTAAATAAGGATCTTAGTTTAACATACATTTTTTTTTCTGATACTAAACCAGCTCTCATCAATAGAATGCAGTAGGTCAGTTTTGCTTATCTTTAATGCCATGTACCAGAAGAACTCAGTTCTACAGACACTTCCATCTATACAAACTGTTTGAAAAGCTTTATTCATAAAGCATGCATTGGTGCATGTGGGTTTCAACTGATGCAGTGGAATCATTTAGGTGTTTGTTTAGTCTCTCTAAATTCATTTCCATTTGTCTGCAATAATTTAGCACAACTCCACAAAATTTGAGACAGGTCCAAATTTTGTGGGGCCTGAAGCTTCCACACTTTAGGGAGCCCTTTAAAAATTGGAAATTTTAATACAAAATTAAATGTAAAATTAATCACTATTAGAATAAGTCACAACCATTTAGATATCTAAAAAGGCTGACAAATATCTTGAATATAAAAATTGAGAAAATAGTGCAACATTGTTCAACATTAAGTCTTTGATGATTAAAGAACATACAAAATTAACTTAAAATCAAAGCACACCTAATAACAATCCAAATGTGCTTAAATTGCCACTGCATTGTTTTCAGCTATATAATTTGGCAATAGAATTACTCTTATACTATGTTCATTGACACATTGATGACCATGTGTAAGAGCTTTTGTCCCTGGAACTCCTGCTTCTTCAGGTCTTTTTGCAACATTGCTAGAAATTTTGTATGCTGTTTCACCTGGAACTACCAGATTTTAACAGCTCAAGATGAGTCAGTACTCAAAGATGGGATCTGACTTGTTGAAATGCGTAAAATGTGTGACTTCACACATGGGTCGATTCTTTGTTTTTAGTACTGCATCAGAGAAACTCTAATGAATTTTACATGATTTCTATAAAAAAAGGAAACTGTATTTTTTTACATTGATAATTGTATATGTTGCACTATAAGTTCTGCTGATAGCAGCATTATTCCCTTTTGTCAAGATGCTAAGAAAAACTAAATTTTTAACATTCAAGTTTGTAAACTGAAAATTGAAAGGCTTTTGCATAGACTAGCTTCTTGGTCTGTATGTCTTAAACCTTGCTTCTTCTTTTCTATAGGGATACCTCATTGTATGGCGCTTCAGTTTAATGTGCTTCTCAGATATTGCATTTTTTTACTACACGAAGGTTTGTGACAACCCTGCATTGCACCATTTTTCCAACAGCATTTGCTTATTTTATGTCTCTGTGTCACATTTTGGTAATTATCACAATATTTCAAAATTTTGATTATTATTATGTTTGTTGTGATCAGTGATCTTTGATGTTACTATGGTAATTGCTTTGGGGCATCAGTAACCATACCCATGTAAGACAGCAAACTTAAATGATAAACCTGTGTGTTCTGACTGCTCCAGCAACCAGCCTTTCCCCCATCTCTCTCCCTCTCCTCCATCATCCCTACTCCCTGAGACACAATAATATTGAAATTATGCCAATTAATATCCCTGCAATAGCCTCAAAGTGTTCAAGTGAAAGGAAGAGTCACATGTCTTTCACTTTAAATCAAAAGCTAGAAATGATTAAACTTAGTGAGGAAGGCATGTCAAAAGTCAAAATAGGCTGAACTTTAGGCCTCTTGTGTCCGTTAGCCAAGTTGTGAGTGCAAAGGAAAAATTCTTGAAGAAAATTAAAAGTGCTACTCTAGTGAACAAACAAATGATAAGAAATCAAAACCATCTTATGATTCATGTGGAGAAAGTTTCAGCATTCTGGATAGAAGATCACACCAGGTACAACATTCCCTTAAGCCAAAGCCTAATCCAGAGCAAGGCCCTAACTCTCTTCAATTCTAGGAAGGCTGAGAGAGGTAAGGAAGCTACAGAAGAAAAGTTTGAAGCTAGCAGAGGTTGGTTCATGAGGTTTAAGGAAAGAAACTATCTCAATAACATAAAAGAGTAAGTTGAAGCAGCAAGTGCTGATATAGAAGCTACAGCAAGTTATCCAGAAGATCTAGCTAAGATAATCAATGAAGATGGCTACACTAAACAGATTTTCAATGTAGATGAAACAGCCTTCTATTGGAAGAAGATGCCATCTAGTACTTTCACAGCTGGAGAGGAGAAGTCAATGCCTGGCTTCAAAGGACAGGCTGACTCTCTTGTTAGGAGGTAATGCAGCTGGTGACTTTAAGTTGAAGCCAATGCTCATTTACCATTCCCAAAATCCTAGGACCCCTAAGAATTATGCAAAATATACTATATAAAAGGAACAAGAAAGCCTAGATGACAACATATCTGTTTACAGCATAGTTTACTGAATATTTTAAGCCCACTGTTGAGACCTACTGCTCAGAAGATTTCTTTCAAAATATTACTGCTCATTGACAATGCACTTGGTCACTCTGATGGAGATGTACAATGAGATGGATGTAGTTTTTCATGCCTCCTAACACAATATCCATTCTACAGCCCATGGATCAAGGAGTCATTTTGACTTTCAAGTCTTATTATTTAAGAAATACATTTTTAAGGTTATAGCTGCCATAGGTAGTGATTCCTCTGATGAATCTAGGCAAAGTCAACTGAAAATCTTCTGGAAAGGATTCAATATTTTAGATGTCATTAAGGACATTCATGATTCATGAGAAGTGGACAAAATATCAATATTAACAGCAGTTTGGAAGAAATTGATCCCAACCCTCATGGATGACTTCAAGGGGTTCAAGACCTCAGTGGAGGAGGTGATTGCAGACATGGTAGACATAGGAAGAGAACTAGAATTCGAAGTGGACCCTGACGATGTGACTGAATTGTTACAATCTCATGATAAAACTTTAATGGATGAGGAGTTGCTTATAGGTGAGGAGTTGCTTATAAATGAGGAAAGAAAGTGGTTTCTTGAGATGGAATCTACTCCTGGTAAAGATGCTGTGAATATGGTTGAAATAAAAACAAAGGATTTAGAATATTACATAAACTTAGTTGATAAAGCAGCAGTTTGAGAGGATTGACTCCAATTTCAAAAGAAGTTGTACTGTTGGTAAAATGTTATCTAACAGAATTGCGAAAGGAAGAGTCAATCAATATGGCAAATTTGCCTGCTGTTTTATTTTAAGAAATCACCACGGCCACCCCAACCTTCAGCAACCACCCCCTGATCAGTTGGCAGTCATCAACATCAAGGCAAGACTCTCACCAGCAAAATGATTACAATTTGCTGAAGGCTCAGAAGATGTTTAGCATTTTTTAGCAATAAAGTATTTTTAAATTAAGGTTTGTACATTGGTTTTTTTAGACAAAATTCTATTGTACATTTAATATACTACAGTAGAGTGCGAACATAAATTTTATATGCACTGCAAAACCAAGAAACATTTGTGCGACTCCCTTTATTGAGATATTCACTGTATTATAGTGGTTTGGAACTGAACCTGCAATGTCTCCAAGATATTTCTGTCTTACTATCTTTCTGAGGCTAAACACTGTAGGCAATATTTATATTAAGATAAGACCTTCTGTCTGGATGTACAGAGAGATGATACAATGGGCCACATCTTACAACAGGATGCCTATCAATAACTTAATTATACGGACATACCTATAAACACGTGTGTATGTATACATATTTAGCCCCAGAAGACTCATGTGTTGAAGCCTTAACTCCCAGTACCTCAGAATGTGACAGTACTTGGAGATAGGGCTTTTAAATAGGTAATTAAATTAAAAAGGTCCTTAGGATGGTCCCTAGTTCAACCGGGCTGGTGTTCTTCTGAGATGTTAGGACACATAGAGAGAGACACCAGACGTGTGCCCACACAGAAGAAGGACCACGTGAGGACAGAGCAAGAAGGCGGCCAAGGCATGAGGTCTCAGAAGAAATCAAATCTGCCAACACCTTGATCTTGTCTCTAGACTCCAGAATCGAGACAAAATATATTTCTGTTGTTGAAACTACCCAGTCTGTGATATTTGTTACCTCAACCCTAGCAAACTAATACACTGCATCTACACCCCAAAAAATCCCACTGCCACACAATTGGCTGCCTAACTGAAATGAAGGACAAGAAGGAAGTGGCACTAAAAAGAGACAGGGATATTAACACACCTTACATTAATAAATGTTACAAAAATTTACAGTTACAAAATGTACAAACATGTTAGTTTTCTCCTGCTACATGAAAGTAGAGTGTCCTTATGAAACCTTTCCTAAGCCTAATGGCATAAAGCAAAGAAGCAATTATCTTGGGACACATCTTTCTAATGAATGCACAACATAAATTGAGATAAAGCCCAGATGCTCACAGGCACAGTTCAAAGCTATGGCGGCTCAGTGTTGAGATGCTGAGTGTAGTTTTGGGGAAGGAGTGTAGCTGGGCCATTTCTGCTGTGGGGGGTGCACGCTGCCTCCGTAGCTTCCCTGCCATACGAATGCTGAACACTATGTTCCTTTTTTTGTCTGTTTTGGAACCGTATGGTAGATATACTTCCTCCAATTAAAAAAATATACTACACTCTTATTGTAGCATGAACAACGATGGCAATTATAATAATTATGATTGGGAACCCACTGTGCCCACAGCACTATTCTAATTGTTCCTTCAGTGCTTCTACCTGACCACCAGTAGAGACAGAAAAGGGTAATTATGTTCCCTATCAATCACATGAATGGGAGGTGCTCTGTCACCCTTTAAGAAATGCTAGCTCCAAGCTGAAATTTTTTCGAATTCTTTACTTTCAGCTTCTTTAAAGTTTAATTCTGCATTCTTTTCTATTCCATAATGTCACTTATTTTGTTTTCATATACAAATTTTCTCTTTCTTAATAATTATTAAACATAATTTTTGTAAAAATGTTCAAACAGTATTTAGACTCGAAACAATGCCAGGTGGTTTTACATATCTCAGTGTTTCAATTAAATGTTTCCCCATTTAATTCTTACTTTTTTCCCTTCAGGGTAGATAATGAAAGTTTTAAACTTATGTGACTAGTTTAAAATCACAAAGCTGGTGAGGACCTCCCTGGTAGTCCAGTGGTTAAGACTCAGCGCTTCCAATGCAGGGGGCACAGGTGCAATCCCTGGTTGGGGAACTAAGATCCCACATGCCAAGTGGCATGGCCAAAAAAAATTAAAAAAAAAAAATCACAAAGCTGGTGAGTGGAAGACTGAGAACCAGAAATAGTGCCTATTGTTTTTGCCATGTCACCATAGGGCTTCCTATACACAGAGAAACGGGATGAGGAAGTGAAGCAGGGTGGTTCAGGATGGGCATCCTTGATGATACAGGATCTTAAGTTGGAATGAAAGGAAAAGGTTTTCAAACTAAAATGGAAGCACGGTGCCTTTGATCTAGTCCATGCTGACCAGGAGCTCAGATCTTTTTCACTGCATAAGGAAGATACTTTTCACAGATCAGCCTCTGATGCTTGCATAATTTTTTTGTATGTGAATCAATAAAATACCTTAATACTATGTGTAACATATTTACATAAATTTTCAAGTAGGCAGGGATCTTGTTTTATTTACTGCTTTGTCCTCTACATCTACAGCCAATTGATTGATTGAATTAATGATTAATGTCTTGGTTAATGATATAAGAAAGGTGGACCGTTTACATAAATCTAAATATACATCCAGAAAATTATAATAAATTATGGTTTCCTTTGTTTTTTTTTTTTTTTTTAATTACTTTATTTATTTATGGCTGCATTGGGTCTTCGTTGCTGTGCGCGGGCTTCTCATTGTGGTGGCTTCTCTTTTTGTGGAGCGCGGGATCTAAGCACGCAGGCTTCAGTAGTTGTGGCTTGCTGTAGTTGTGGCTCACGGGCTGTAGAGCACAGGCTCAGTAGCTGTGGCACGACATGTGGGATCTTCCCAGACCAGGGATCGAACCCGTGTCTGATTGGCAGGCGGATTCTTTTTTGTTTTTTTTTAAAACATCTTTACTGGAGTATAATTGCTTCACAATGGTGTGTTAGTTTCTGCTTTATAACAAAGTGAATCATTTATACATATACATATGTCCCCATATCTTTTCCCTCTTGCATCTCCCTCCCTCCCGCCCTCCCTATCCCACCTCTCTAGGTGGTCACAAAGCACCGAGCTGATCTCCCTGTGCTATGTGGCTGCTTCCCATTAGCTATCTATTTTACATTTGGTAGTGTATATATGTACATGCCACTCTCTCACTTTGTCCCAGCTTACCCTTCCCCCTATCCTCAAGTCCATTCTCTAGTACGTCTGTGTCTTTATTCCCGTCTTGCCCCTAGGTTCTTCATGACCATTTTTTTTTTTTTTTAGATTCCATATATATGTGTTTGCATACGGTATTTGTTTTTCTCTTTCTGACTTACTTCACTCTGTATGACAGACTCTAGGTCCAGCCACCTCACTACAAATAACTCAATTTCATTTCTTTTTATGGCTGAGTAATATTCCATTGTATATATGTGTCACAAATTCTTTATCCATTCATCTGTTGATGGACACTTAGGTTGCTTCCATGTCCTGGCTATTGTAAATAGAGGTGCAAGGAACATTTTGGTACATGACTCTTTGAATTATGGTTTTCTCAGGGTATATGCCCAGTAGTGGGATTGCTGGGTCGTATGGTAGTTCTATTTTTAGTTTTTTAAGGAACCTCCATACTGTTCTCCACAGTGGCTGTATCAATTTACATTCCCACCAACAGTGCAAGAGGGTTCCCTTTTCTCCACACCCTCTCCAGCATTTATTGTTTGTAGATTTTTTTGATGATGGCCATTCTGACTGGTGTGAGATGATATCTCATTGTAGTTTTGATTTGCATTTCTCTAATGATTAATGATGTTCAGCATTCTTTCATGTGTTTGTTGGCAATCTGTATATCTTCATTGGAGAAATGTCTATTTAGGTCTTCTGCCCATTTTTGGATTGGGTTGTTTGTTTTTTTGATATTGAGCTGCATGAGCTGCTTGTAAATTTTGGAGATTAATCCTTTGTCAGTTGCTTCATTTGCAAATATTTTCTCCCATTCTGAGGGTTGTCTTTTCGCATTGTTTATGGTTTCCTTTGTTGTGCAGCAGGCGGATTCTTAACCACTGCGCCACCAGGGAAGTCCATCTTTGGTATTTTAAATATTTGACAGTGTTTATCCATAACCATTATTTCATTTCCTTTATGTAATCAGTATGTGTATGAGAAAGGGTTCAGTTGATACTTACCATCTAATCAGAAAAAGTGTCAGAAGTGCAAAAAGAATTAAGTGTACATTGGTAGTAGACAACACAGTTTCAGAGTATTGGTTTTATATAGACCTTTCTACTAAATGCAGTGATGACTATATAAATTTTTCTCTCTATTCCCTTCTACTCAGATGTCTAGGGCAGGAGTTTGAAATTAAATGCTGGTACCACTCTGTCCTCTTATCTTTTCCTTCTCCTTCCATCAAAATTCTATGTCAGGTATGTATTAAATACTGAACCAGAGAAAGAGGAAGTGACATTCTTAAACTCCCAAACACAGCTAAGTATAACTATAATTCACATGTAGAAGGATGCTCTTTAAATGTTCATATTTTATTGTATTTCCTAAGCTTTTACCTTCCAATTCTTCTTCCCGACTTCTTAGTTATTCTTCTTACTTCAATCTCTTTCTACATAATTCGTCCAATACTTTAATGTCAGATTAATTTTTTGCAAACCCTGATTTTTCATGGTGATTCCTTGCCCACAAATTTTCAATGGTTTTCCATGACTTTAATAAAATGTTAAGTTCTGACGTCAAACATCAAAACTGTCCCTAATTCACCTCAAAATTATTCCTGGAATTATAGGTGACACTGGGAGGGACACAAAGTAGTGTCAAAGCCCCACTTTCATTCTCATCTGTGCTTTGTTACCCCTCAAATATGCTGCACTTTTTCCATTCAGCTATCTCAATATTTTAGAACCTGGTTTAAGCCAAATTATTTACATTATAGTCTTTGGAAACATTTCAGATTATAGCCTTTCCAACCATTCCCAAACACCCAAAATTAGTTCTCTATATTGTAAATTTTCATGCCCATATGTTGGCACTGCTAGAGCATTCTGTAGTGTTTTAACTTTGTGTTTGTACATCTCAACAGCTGTCCAGATAAATTGTCCACTGTTTGAAGGAAGAGGACTCTTCTTAATGCTTTTATTTATCATAGCATTTATTCTCATGTTATACAGATAGTGCCTTAAATGTTCATACAAATTTAATCTTTAAAATCTGGACTTTACTCTGAGCCAAAGGTCTTTTTTGCTTGTTTGTCTCTCTATTTCTTCTTTTTTTCTTTTTTTGAATAAGAGAATGAATGAATGAAATCAGTATTTCTAAAGCATTAACTTAATTACAGAATCAATAACAGTGTCAGGATAATAACGGTAAGTGGTCAGGATAGAATCAGTGTGGATATCTGAGTGATAAGAACTTGAATCAAGTGAATGTAATGAGAACCTAAAGAAGTAGAAATGTTTGAGAGATATTTTACTGCAATATAGTAGAAAAAACAAATACCTCATGTTACCACATTTCCAAAGACCTGGCTTCAATTCCAGGTCCTTCAACAGTATTTGAATTAATTTTGGTCATTTGTCTTAGTGAACCATTATTTAAACTCTCCAAAACAGTTATAAAATACCCAATTCACAGTATAATTTTGAGGATAAAATATTATAATGCGTGGAAAATTCTTATAAAGTGTTTGATACAGAAGAAGCATGTTATATATATATATATATATTTGTTAAAGTGGTACTTTAAATCAAGGTCATATGTGCAGATATTGATAAAGTAAGTCTTTAATGTTTGAAGTTTCAAAAATACTTATAAAGTAACCCTATTATGTTTGATGTACACTTTCTTTTTCCTTCCACTTTCCTATACCCTGCTTTTTCACTTTCATATTACTCATTCTGAACTTTAATAGTAGTGTATAAAGGAATCAATTGCATTCAATCTGCTCTTTTAGAGCTTGCAAAGTTTTGATATTGTACAAACAATTGCACAAATAATCAAATTAAATATTTTCATGGTGAATAAACTGAGATATAAGGTAAAGCCCAGGGACCCATAAAAAATGATAGACTAGATAGATAGATAGATATAGATATGGAAAAAGAGAAATATTTTCAGATAATGCTCTATCAGATATTTTAATGAATAACACATTTGTTTTATATTTTCAAGAGTAGATCATCCATGATTGGAAGAAGGGGTGGACTAATTGAGATGGGTAAGATGCTGTGTGCTGTCAATACTTATACCATGGACAGATTAAATCCTTAAACTAAGATAAGCAAAACAGAAAATTTTCTATAAAAGCTACTCTTTAATTTTAGAGAAAGGGACATCACACACTGGAGATATTCAGCATAAAGAAGATGAGAGGGAAGGAAAAGTTATCTGCAAGAGCCCTCTTGTCTATGGATTTGTAAAACCTGGATCTCCCAGCAAAAAATAAAATTAATTTTCGTTGAAGGAAAGTTTTATTGGTGATTGTTATCTTCTTTTGAATAATTTATCAGTGCAGAATCTCTGTGGGGTAACCATGAAGCTTGGTTATTGTACATGGACAGTAGACAGAAGATCCTAGAACTTATAGTAAGACAGTACCCTTGCAAGCTCAGCTATAATTATTAGAAAGATTATTCCAAATTCTTCCATCTTCGTCTTTAGAATGTCAACAATAAAGCTTAGAATATTCAGTTATGAAACTTCCTTTATAGTGTAGAATATCATTACTCATCATTAAAGCCGAGCTAATTTTATATTGCTGATATAACAGATTATCACAAAATCTGTGACTTAATTTAACATCAGTTTGCTATCTCCTAGTTTCTATAGGTCTGTAGTCTAGACAGACTGGGTTGGGTGCTCTGCTTAGGGTCTCACAAGGCTTAAATCAAAGTGATAGCAGAGCTGCACTCCGCCCTGGAGAGAGTAAGGTTGAATCTGCTTCCAGGATTATTTAGTTTGTTGACAGAATCTTCAGTTTATATGGTTGTAAGAGTGAGATGCCCATATACTTGCTGGTTATTGTCTGTAGATCATTCTCGACTTCTAGAGGACACCTATACTCCTTGGTTAGTGCCCCCAACACCCCATCTTCAAAGCCAGAAATGGTGGGCAAGGACTCTTTATGGAAAAATTGGCCGTCACTCAAGAATCTTCAGCCAGCAAAAAGCTCAGTCATCCAGAAAGGATGAGTGGACCCTGATTAGGCCATGAGTTACACTTGCAGGAAAACTCAGCTACAAATGGCAGCAAGGCAAGAAGCTCCCGGGGGGCTCTGTTTTTAGTTTCTTAAAGAACCTCCATACTGTTCTCCATAGTGGCTGTACCAATTTACATTCCCACCAACAGTGTAGGAGGATTCCCTTTTCTCCACACCTTCTCCAGGATTTATTGTTAGCACAGGGAACTCTGCTCAATATTCTGTAATAAGCTAAATGGGAAAAGAATTTGAAAAAGAATAGATATATGTATATGTATAACTGAATCACTTTGCTGTACACCTGCAACTAACACAACATTGTTAATCAAATACACTCCAATATAAAATAAAAATTTTAAAAAAGAAGCCCCTGGTGGAAAAGAGGCATGACATAGAATCCAGAGGATTTCTAACTAAGGACAAATTGCTCGTGTTTGACACAAGGATATATTATAATTTCTCCTTACATAGTATATGAAAATGTCCTCTTGGGAAAAGAAATGAGAAAAGGAGTAGTTTACTGAACAACTAATTTTTCCCCCAAGGCCAGCCAAACATTTCCTGAAGGAACAATTGAAATGATCAGAAAGGATTACGTTTAAATAATTTTGGACCTTTAAATCATATGGTTACCACTGGGTGGGAGGCTTGGAGAAAAGACTAGTGTGTGGTAAAGGACAACACTTAGATTTTTTTTTTTAGCAGGTAAGAAAAGTAATCTGTTTGAGGAGGGCAGCAGTTAGCTATTCTACCCACAAGTTTATAGCACATTTCAGAAAAATGGCTGCTGCTATACTGACATTTATTAGTTCAACTTTATTAGCAAAGCAGTTACAAAAGAGTTCATGAATGTCATTTTATAAATTTTACAAAGTTTCATTACAGAGGTGCTCCCCTTAGGACCAAAATCAAACAGAAAGCTGCCAAATTCAAAGATGGGATGCACTAGTAGTGGTTAATTAATGGGGCCCATCCCCAAGGGTATATTTTACAGAATTTTCTGGATATTAATACCATATTTATGCAAGTGTTGAATTTATATAAGGAATTTAAGTCAACCCCACTTTGTTAATACCTCTAACTTCATTAATGAGACCCCACCCTAAACATTTGTCATTCTAGTTAAAAGGCCCCTAATTTTACCAATAAAATACAATTTCTCAATGTGATGACTGAAAAAACTTACAGTGGTTCTCCCTGGAGTATATGCTTCTAACCATAGAAGCAGAATTAAATCATCCGAGGGATATGAATTCTTGATTAGGGCAGTAGATGCCCTTATATTCAAAGCTCAAGATAATTGACACATATGTATGATAAAACTATGCAACCTGACACTTTTAAGTAAATGAATATCATAACACATAGTCTTTTAATGTGAATTAATTTTAACATGACTAAAACCAGATGGTAATGGAAGACCTCTGTGCGGTTACCTTAAAACTAAACCCTCAGGCTTCCCTGGTGGCGCGGTGGTTGAGAATCTGCCTGCCAATGCAGGGGACGCGGGTTCGAGCCCTGCTCTGGGAAGATCCCACATGTCGCGGAGCAGCTGGGCCTGTGAGCCACAACTACTGAGCCTGTGCGTCTGGAGCCTGTGCTCCACAACAAGAGAGGCCGCGACAGTGAGAGGCCCGCGTACCGCAATGAAGAGTGGCCCCCGCTAGCCGCAACTAGAGCAAGCCCTCACACAGAAACGAAGATCTAACACAGCCAAAAATAAATAAATTTAATTTAATTTAAAAAGAAACAAACAAAAAAAACTAAACCCTCAATTAAATTATAAGAAACAATTCAAGAAGATTTAGAGTAAGATATAAATGAATAACAATTAAGACAAAAGCTCTAATGGGAAGAAGCCTGGCTTGTTTGAGAAAAAGGAAGAAGAGTAAGGGAGCTTCAGAACAAGGAGCAGTTAGTTGGGTGGTATGAAAGAAAGTCATAGAGGAATGCAAGGCAGGCTAGATCCCTAAGATCTTGCAGGCCCAGGACAGAGTTTGCATTTTGCAATAAATTCAATACAAGAGCATTGGAGATTATGAGACAGAAATAACATAATATGATTTATATTTATAAAGGATTATTCTGGTTCCTATGGACTGTTGAGAAATAATATTTGAAAGGGAAAGATTAACTAGAGTCTAGAGCTGTACTCCAGAAGAAATGATGGTGGTTTGCATGGTCATAGAGGAAGGAGGGAGTAGTAATTTGATTTTGAATAAAATATAAAGCTAACATGGCTTGCTTATGATTGGATTAGGTACTGCTATAGCCTGAATACTTGCATCTCCTCAAAATTCATATGTTGAAACCTAAACCCCAGTATGATTGTATTTGGAGGAGGGACATTTAGGAGATTATTAGGTAATGAGGGTGGAGCCCTTGTGCATGGGATTAGTGCCATTATAAACGAACCCAGAGAGTTCCCTCACCCATTCTGCCATTGTGTGTCTTGGACATACAAGAAGATGGTAATTTATGAACCAAGAAGCTGTCTCTCACCAGGCACCAAATCTACTGGCACCTTGATCTTGGACTTTCCAGTCTCCAGAGCTATGAGAAATAAATTTCTGTTGTTTACAAACCACCAGTCAACAGTACTTTGTTACAGCACCCTGAACTGACTGAGAAAGGGACAGTAAAAAATTAGAGGAATCAAGGAGGTGTCAAGCATAGTGAGAGGTCTATATTATTCTCCAATGAATACCAGGGAATAACGTCTGATCTGTAACAGAGAAAGAAGCACAGTTCATAACTTGGGTTTCTGGTCTGTGCAACTGGATGCATTTTGGAGCATTAACTGAGGTGGAATGATTGAAAAATGTGCAGGATTAGAGATAGGCAGAGATCCAGAGTTGTAATTTGGATGTGCTGACTTTGAGACGTCAATTAGACATTCAAGTAGAGAAGTCAAATATACAGTTGGATGTGCAAGTCAGGAGTTAAGGGGATACATCAAGGCTGGAAATCTAAAAGAGAGGGTCATCACTTCTTGTCCATTTTGACAAATATAAGACTTCTACCTCTATTCAAAAATGTCACCCAATTTTATATCTGGGATACCTATAGGTGTCTTACTTGAAATCACTCACTCACTCACTCACTCATAAGCCTCTTACCATGAGGGATTTGTTTTGTTTAGTTTTTAACTCTCCTACTTCCCTTTTCCATTCATGTATATTGCAGACATTTGCTAACTACTATCTAACTGCCTGATACTTACCATGAGTATACTCATATCCAGGTTAACTGTTATGTCTACTTCTGTCCCCAATCTTTCATGCCAATACGCTGCAGTTTCAGGATGAAGGTCTATCTGTATTGCATTTCCTGGAGTCCCCAATCTATTAAACAAATAAATAATCCATGTAGGAAAATGTTTACTCCACCACATTTTACCGACATACATATATGTACTCATGTCTCTCAGTATCTCCTTTGACAATTAGTATTATTATTTATTAGCTATATCCCTTATGAAGTTTCTTTCCTCAATAAGACTTACCTGAGATTGCCTGGTATTGCTTGGGAGAGCAAAGGTAGGGCTCTTACTATCCTCAGAAGTTTGTCTGTATATGTGAAGCCTTTCTAATAACCAGTTTCAAAATGTTTTATTCTTTACCTTTCTCTAAAGGATATGTTGAGTAATACTGCTTGTATTTGTGTATTTATGCATTATTGATAAATTCTGAAGTTTAATATATAGGATATTCTATAGTTTTTGATTCGCCTTAAAATTGACATTATGTTCTTTTACAAAAAAACAAAAACAGAAAACATTTACTCATGTAAATATAATACATATACATATAGGCATATGCAAGGAACTAAATGAGTTTATTAGGATAGTACATGAATTATATTTTAAATTCCCTCTACTAAATGAATAAAACCATTTCCTTTGTTAAAGGATTTCTTGGAACATAATATGACTCATCTATTGATTCAAGTGGCAAAGTCAATTACTGAAGTAACAGAGATGAACTATAATTTTTATTGTCCATGTTTCATGTTCCAAAACCAAAACTCCAATGAGGAAAACACCATACCAAGACATTTAATTCAAGCTATAGTCAGATTATTAATTTTTATGATTTATTAGTTAGAGAGACATTATAAATGTTCCTTATTAATTAGTGCAGAAAACAACATAGTGTTACTTATTGATTTATTAGTTTTGGACATGTTACATTTGAGATACCTATTAGGTATGATGGTGGGAACGTTAAGAAGGAAGCTGCATAGAGAATTTAGGTGGAAGGTATAGACTGGAAACATAAGAATCATCAGCATTTAAATGGTATTTAAAACCATGAAACTAGATGAGATCACCAAAGGAGTATGTTATTTTTAGAAAAGGGAAAACATGCAAGGATTAAGCCCTTAGGTCAGAGAGATAAAGAAAGACCAGGAGACTGATAAAGAGCATCCAGAAAAGCAGGAGAAAACCCAGATGAGTGTGGTGTCATGGTAGCCAACTGAATTTAAAAGTTTGCAGTAGGGTAGAGTGAACAACAATTAAATTTCACTTATTGTTCAGTAAAATAGCACTATATCAACTTACTGAGACTACCTCAACAAATTATCACAAACTGGATAGTTTAAAACAACAGAAAGTTATGTTCTCACCATTCTAGAATCTAGAGTTTAAAATCAAGGTGTCAGGAGGACCATGCTCCCTCTGAAGGCCTTCGAGCGGGATCCTCCCTTGCCTCTTCCAGCTTCTGGTGTTTACTGACAATCCTTGGCACTTTTCTGCTTATCGCAACATAACCCCAATCTCTGCTTCCATAGTCACATGGTCTTCCCCTCTGTGTGTCTTCTGCATGTCTCTGTTTTCTCTTTTTATTAGGATATCAGTCATTAGATAAGGGTTCACTCAAGTCCAGTATGACCTCATCTTAACTAATTACATCTTCAAAGACTCTATTTCTAAATAAAATCATATTCTGGGGTTATGGGTGGACATGAGTTTTGGGAGGGCAATATAAGGATTAAAAATAAACTAAAAGTGAAGTGAAGGGGAGTGGAGTAGAGAGGTGAGGGAAAATCATATGAATTGGATTGGGTTCAACAAATGGGAAGGGAAGAAATTAGAGAAAATGAAAATAGACAATGTGAGATAAAGGAAGGAAAGAAATCACATGGAACCTAGAAGATCAGTAAGGTCACAAGAAGTATCAGTATTATTATTATTATTACTATCTGCTTTATTTAGTTTAGTTATGCTTTGCTCTTTTTAATATTGAAGAAATAGCAATATTTTTCTACGTTGATGGAAAAGATGTGGTATTTTATGGAATACTGATGATAGAAAAAGAGAAAGAGAATTGCTGGAATGATTTTCTTGAATAAGCAAGATTAAGAGGGATCCAATGCTCCCATGAAGGGGTGACCTCAGCCAGGAGCACAGGCAGTTTATTCTGGGTAATGGGCACATGTTAGCCTAGAAGCAGGGAAGGGAGGAGATGAGGTGGTGTGAGCCTGTCTATCTCTCTTCTTATTGCTACAAATTTCTCAGGGAAATGGGAGCAGTCTAGAAGCTTTACCTTGAAATTGCTAGAAGTATAATGGAAAGCAAGATTTACAAATATTTAATAAGGACAGATGGGAACATGTTACTCTTGGAAATTTACAGACAGAAATCACATCATAATATGAGTTGGGTTATGTGATAGAAATTTTCACCACTCTCAAGAAATTCTTGAAGTGGCTAATGAGAATAAAGGGTAAGACTGATTTATAGGATTAAATAAAAAAGTAATTTTGAAAGTTCTTTTTAAAATTATAATGTGAATAATTTTATATTTCAAATACTAACGGATCAGTGGAAATGAAGAGGTTGTTATTCCCAACCCAAATAAAATGATAATATTTATGGATTTCTAATTTCTAAGAGGAAATCAGTAAACATAGGCAGAATTATTCATGTATCTTTGTTTCTTAAAATTCCTTTGACTGTAATTGAAAACAAACAGTAAAGAGAGAGAAGTAAATACCCTCCAAGATGTCTGGCTTACTCAGTAATTCAAAAGAATTAATCAGATAACTTTAAAACATGAACCCAGATAAAACATTTAGTTATAATCTGGCCTTGTAAGAAAAGTTATTATTATTGAATGACTTTGTGTTTTTAAAAAAAGAGAAATACCTTGATACCTCAGAGCAGGTTACTCTTTTAATAACACAGCTGTTGTTCACTGTTCTAAATAAAATTTATTATGGAGTTGAGATAAATGGTTGGTCACTGAAGGCATAGATAACAATTTACTAATTTGTAGATGTAATGATGCTATTTCTTTATTATTCTTATGACAAAACTTTTAAAAGAGGTTTCATGACACTATGTTTAAAGAATAGGTCAGATGCATACCACATATACATGCATAGGTTCACTTCTCTTCTTTTCCAAATTCTTGTGGGTTCTGTAGAAATTATATCTATAATTACACATACTCACACACATACACACACACACACACACACACTTCTGCTACACAAAGGAATTTCACTGATGACCTGATGATATAAGCCTCACAATGTGTGTATACCCTTATATTGATTTATAAGGATATAATAATATAGCTCTATGTATAAAATAAATAAATATTGTACATCTGGAACCATATATAGCTATACACACACTCACATGCACACACACACCATATATAATATATATATTTACCATATATTATATTATATATATTTATCATATATTATATTTATATTATTTAAGAGTTATTTTGGGGCTTCCCTGGTGGCGCAATGGTTAAGAATCCACCTGCCAATGCAGGGGACACGGGTTCGAACCCTGATCTGGGCGGATCCCACATGCCGCGGACCAACTAAGTCCATGAGCCACAACTACTGAGCCTGCACTCTAGAGCCAACGAGCCACAACTACTGAGCCCATGCACCACAACTACTGATGCCTGCGCACCTAGAGCCCGTGCTCCGCAACAAGAGAAGCCACCGCAATGAGACGCCTGCACACCTCAATGAAGAGTAGCCCCTGCTCACCTCAACTAGAGAAAGCCCATGCAGCAACGAAGACCCAATGCAGCCAAAAATAGAAATAAAATAAAATAAAATAAAATAAAGAGTTATTTTAAGTAACTCTTAAAACATAAGGCTAAATATATCTACTAAAAGCAAAATATATACATTTTAAATATGGAAAATGTCAAAGATACATACTGCTTTACAATTATAAGGCCATTTCTTTAAAAAAGAGACTTTTTCTAATTGTGGGAAAATGTTATAGGTCAGAGCACCCTGCTGTGAAGTTTTATGTGCCAGAGTATATCTGGGAAACAGCATGGAATATGTCCACCATCATAGCAGCATTGATTCCCCAAACGTATGTCCACTGAAAATCAACTACTATTTTTTAAAAATAATTGTAGTTTCTTGATTTTTTTTAAAATAAATAAATTTATGTATTTATTTATTTATTTTTGGCTGCGTTGGGTCTTCATTTCTGCCCGTGGGCTTTCTCTAGTTGGGGCGAGCAGGGGCTACTCTTAGTTGCAGTGCGTGGGCTTCTCATTGTGGTGGCTTCTCTCGTTGAGGAGCACAGGCTCTTGGCGCGCAGGCTTCAGTAGTTGTGGCTCACGGGCTTAGTTGCTCCGCAGTATGTGGAATCTTCCCGGCATGTCCCCTGCACTGGCAGGTGGATTCTTAACCACTGCGCCACCAGGGAAGTCCTGAAAATCAACTACTGTTAAAAAAATAAATAAATGGTCTTATTCTTAAGGGGCTGTGAATTGCCTTTAGGCAATCTTTATTAATTTGGTTGAGAGTTTAAGGCAAAGAGAATTCATGTACCAGGGACATTTGGATCTTACACAAATAATTTACATTGGACAACGGACAATACAACAGTCAACACAGTGAATTGGCTGCAATAGGAAGTGACCACAACAAATAATAATCACTGCAGGTAAACTGTAATAAGTTCTTAGTGTTTAATATATTTTTTCAGAACCTACCTAGTTGCTTGCTTAGCCTGACTATTCATTAGGACATGCCAAATTAATATATAGAAGACTATGTATTGAAATATTTTACTAATGAGCAGAGCAAGTGGAAATAAATGGCTGACACCTGTAGGATATTATGTCATTTTATATGCGGAAAACTGCATGGAATTTTGACACTTTTAGAATACTGTTAAAGAGGCACCTTATACTTTATGCCATTGACTTTCCAATAAACCATTAAATACTTTTTTATTCCTAACATAACTATTTAACTGTTAGACCAACATAACCCTGCCTAAAGCCTCAGTAAATTGTGCAGACATTTCCACCCCAAAGAGGTAGGATTCAATAGCCTGGCAGTAAAGATCATTATGTGGTACAGATTGCAAGCAAGAGGTTAGTGTCTTCTGAATTTCAGGGATAAAACACCTTTTATCATGGTGGTGCACTCTTCATATTTGCCTGGTTATTACAAAAGAAGTGCAGCAAACTCAGGCTTGAGAGTAGCCTGAGAGTTAGAAATAGAAGAACAACCACTACTATTTCCAAAAAGATGCCATGTACTCTGTCTTCCCCCACAGACAGTTGGGAAGACCAAAGAAAATACTGTATAAAATTACAGAAAACTCATGAGTACTATTAACGTGCTCATCTCTTCTCAGATGTTTTGCCTGTTTCTGGCTTCCCTGGTGGCACAGTGGTTAAGAGTCCTCCTGCCAATGCAGGGGACGCGGGTTTGAGCCTTGGCCTGGGAGGATCCCATATGCCGTGGAGCAACTAAGCCTGTGCGCCACAGCTGCTGAGCCTGCGCTCTAGAGCCCGCGAGCCACGGCTGCTGAAGCCCAAGCACCTGGAGCCCGTGCTCCGCAACAGGGGAAGCCATGGCAATGAGAAGCCCGCGCACGGCAACGAAAACCCAACACAGCCATAAATAAATAAATAAATAAATTTATAAAAAATGAAGTTTAGGGCTTCCCTGGTGGCGCAGTTGTTGAGAATCTGCCTGCCAATGCAGAGGACACGGGTTCGAGCCCTGGTCTGGGAGGATCCCACATGCCGCGGAGCGGCTGGGCCCGTGAGCCACAACTACTGAGCCTGCGCGTCTGGAGCCTGTGCTCTGCAACAAGAGAGGCCGCGATAGTGAGAGGCCCGCGCACCGTGATGAAGAGTGGCCCCCGCTTGCCGCAACTAGAGAAAGCCCTCGCACGGAAACGAAGACCCAACGCAGCCATAAATAAAAATAAAATTTAAAAAAAAAAAAAAAATGAAGTTTAGCCTGTTTCACTGGTCTGATTTAGCCACCCCACTCTTCTCCCAGAGCACACTAAGTCTAACCCTAGCATGGAGTCTTTCATTATTTACATTTGTGTTTTCTTTGACTGTAGTTAATGACTTTAGAGGGTCTTTTATTAATTGAGTGCCTTTAACTTGGTAGGCATTGGAAAGTCAAAGATGAGTGATTGCTGAATAAATTAATGAGTAAATATATGAATAAATTAATAAAATATATACTGATAAATTTAGCAGAAAAGGTAGATTTTTTAAAATAAAATAGAAATAGCTGTGTTCATAGCCCTCATATGTATCTATGTATTCCTTGTTGAATTAATTCATTCTTTCATCACCTCAATTCTTCAGTATTAGCATTTTCTTTTATTGCATCCTTTCTATATATTTCCATTAATTTTATCTATCTATCTGTCTATCTATTGTCTATATTAGTCTGGGTTCTCCAGAAAAACAGAACCAGTAGGTACTGCTTACAACAAAGAAATTTACTGTAAAGAATTGGCCCACCTGGTTATGGAGGCTGAGAAGTCCCCAAATCTGCAGTCAGAAAGCTGGATACCCAGAAAGCCAATGTCATAGTTCTGGTTCTGGCCCAAAGGTTTGAGAACCTGGCGAGTCAGTGGTGTTAAGTCCCAGTCTGTATCCATATCCAAAGGCAGAAGAAGATCAGTGTCCCAGCTTGAAGACAGTCAGGGAGAGAGAGAGACAGACAGACAGACAGAGACAGAGAATTCTCTCTTACTCAGACTTTTTGTTCTATTCAGATCTTCATTGGAATATAGGAGACCCATTCACATTAGGAAGGGCAACCTGTTTTACTCAGTCTATCATGCTAAATATTAATTTTATCCAGAAACTGCCTCAAAGACACACCCAGAATAATGTTAAATCAAATACCTGGGCACCCCATGACTTAGTCAGGTTGGCACATAAAATTAACCATCATGAATTAGTCACTGAAGTGCACAGTCCCCATACAAATGAACAACTGCACTGGAACAAGATAATGATGGGAAAGCATCACTTAAAATAGGAAGAAAGAAAAGTGATCCTCAGCCATCACATTACTAAAAAATAACCATGATATAAATTTCATAAAAAATATTTTCTTTATTATCCTATGTAATACAGCACTAAATTAAAACTTTTAAAATTATTCAGTCAAACTAGGTATTTAGTAAATGTCAGGTACTGAGCTAACTTCTAGCAATACAAATGCCTAAAGACATTTACGCCCTTTTGAATCTTATACTTTAGTTGAAAGGACAAAGAAGACACTAGTACAATGTACATTTTGTTACCTTTATACAACAATTTGGTCTTCAATCTTAAAAAGAAAAGAAGAAAAGAAAAGGTGACAAAAGAAAAGAAAAATGGTCAAGATGAATAAACAAGAAATCAACATGTTTATAAAGAACGTTTTAGATCTGTCCCACACTGGGTCTTAATATCCCTCAATGCAAACATTTAGCTTCAGTCAAATCAACCTCCTTACTGTGTAGATTTCCACAGTGATAAATTGTCCTTCTACTTTTGTTTCCATAGCCGCTAGCCCTCATTTTCTATTAAAAACCTTCTTGATGTGTGCCAGAAACTCTATGGTGAGTTGAGAAGTAACCTACCAACAAATAATAGCATTATGCCTTTCATGGCTGAACATTAACCGTCACCATAAATAAGATAACCTGATTCATACAATTCCTTGACAATTGAAAGTGAAAGTATCAGAGCAATTATGTCATCAAATAACCCAGTTCTTTCACTCTCATTTGCCTTCTGCAGTGTCACATTGTCTTCAGGCTGGATTCTAGCCCAAATTTTTGACAGGTGCAGGGTTTCCTAGAGGTACTGCTTCCTCATTCATGTCCAGTAAAGAAGAGATTCAACATGATTGGTCTGGCTTAGAGCTCTTGGCCTCACCTGACTTTAGCGTGGTACCTGGAAGGATGGGAAGACTGGCTGGCTTAGCTGACATCATTCACTCCACCTTAGAAGACAGGGATGCTGACAAATTTCCCATAATCGCATCACCTCCAAATTGAACATCTGGGGCTGTTGGGAAGTGGAGTGCTGGTGGGGAGCAGTTGCCAAAAGTTATCACTGATGTCATGGACAGAAATATTTAAAATACTGGGAAATATTGACACCAGAATTAAATTCACTAGGGAAGAGGTCTAAAACACAGTGTGATTTGCAATTGAGTTCTTTATTAGTTTTGGCCAGGGTTTTAGCATTTTAAATTAACATCATTGATGGGTTAGTAAACTACTGGTAATCTATTTTGTCTATTAGCAGTGACCCACAGGGTTAGATAAATTACATGTTACAGAAAAGCATACAGGAAATACTCTTACTAAATTCAGTTTGAGGTAGAGTTAAGATAAGCTTATATATCACATGAGAAAATTGTGTAAAAAATTAAATTGTTAGTGATAACCACAGTCCATAGGATGCTAACAGTTCTGTAAATTCTAATTTAATCTCTCCTCATCTATACTTAATTGATGGTTCCCAAACACGAAACCAGTGTTAATAGTTCCCAAACATGAAACTAGTGTACAAAAAAATTGTTGGTGATTTTAACTGCATCCTTAAAATCTGGGCTCCAAGACTGGTTAATCAGGTTAAGACAGTCAACCCTATTCTTTAGTAAATGACCTTCTTTTGCTTTCTCTGTCTCTCTGTAAAAACAGTTCCATAAGGCTTTTGGAGTTGGCTTCTTGACTATCTCCGTTTAGACATTCCCTGAAGTAGCTCCCATCAGGATTCAATTCACTGGCTACTTTGTCTTTCACAGTTAAACTTGATGATCTTGAAGAACCCTTTTAAGACTCACATTCCTCTTTTTTATAAAAGTTGAATACCAAAAAATGGACCATATGAGCCAGGAGCAGAAAGATCTCTAAAGTAATGTTAATTGCAGATGAGACAGAAGAGTAAATTTCTTCCTTAAATTATTGCAAATATACAATAAAAATTTCTTGTTAATTCAGCCAATTTCTTTTCATTGGGTTGGGTCCCATTCACCTTATGGTGAAGGGCATTTATTGTTTCTGACTACAACACTAAGCAATCCATTTCATTAGGCTCAGTTTAAGTTTATTTGGAAATTTCTCTCTCCTTTCCTCCTCTTCCCTTTTTTTTTCCCTTGCCTTCCCCTCCCTCTCTCCCTTCCTTTTTACCTCACTCCCTCCGTCCCTCTCTTCCTTCCTTCCTTCCTCCCATCAGCCCAGATTTAACTAAATTATACCTTATCGAAATCATATTCCAGTGAACTGAAATGTTGCACTGAGGGGCACAGCCCTATTTCCTTCCATGATTCTTTAAGAGACGTGTTACATGACTTTATGTGATCTCATTCTGAGGTTGAAGTTAAACTGCTCTTAATGACTGCTATGCGCGATGAGACCTCAAACCTTTCAATAGTCTGAAACACACAGCTTTAGTCTCATTAAGATGTCACTTTGTCCAAATATGAATATATGTCTGCATTATCTCAATTCTTGGCATATTGCTTTAAAATAACATTGTTTCAAGTTTCTCAGACGACATGGCACTATTCACAACATGTCCTTAATATCCAGACAAGTTTGGAAATTCTTCCAGACAAACTGATCCACAGTTATTTTTTAACCACTGATGACTCATAAGTGAGGGCAGAGCCCTTGGCTTGTTAGTAGTTTCTACCCTACACTCAAGTTCATTCAGCATGTCAACTCAACAATGTGTGATGTGTCAACTTCAAAAATTAAACAAACCAGACAACACAGCAGTTGCACTACAAAGAAATTGGTTTGTTTCCCAACCTTCCATTGCTAGCAAAACTGCTTTGACTTTTGTTCTCCACAAACCCCACGTCTGGCTTAATTCCAACTTCTATTTTCTGTTTATTCATCAGAAACTTGTTTCCTCAGCTGAGAAATATACCCAAAGCTTTTCTCATTTAAAGATCTTGTTTCTTTATGTAAATGCTTTCGTTTCTGACCCAGGGGTTACTGAAAATTTAAGGTGCTTTTAGTTTCTTTCAGAAACATTCTTGTAGCATATAAGGGAGATAATTGTTCCTCAGTAAATTGAATTATTAGTTATTACTTATTTCTAAATCCAAGAACCTCATTTCCTCATGATGCTGTTTGGTGTAAATAAAATGTAAATGCTCAAAGTTAGAACTGTAGCTTAAAGGTATACATGATAAATCGTGTATCTCTCTCTATACGTGTACACAGAAGAAAAGGTGGCAAACTAAAAAAATGTAAAATTCAGTCTGGGGTATTTATACACCCCCTCAAGGAAGAAAGATTCATCCATGCTTGGTCAGCTTACTGACCCCTTTCTTGTACAGAATTATAGTAATGAAACAACAGAAAAATTGAAAGGAAACTGAGAAACTGCTACTCTGCTTACAAACAGCTCAGTTAAAGAGGGAAACTGAGAGATTCGAGCACTCCAGCTTGGTCTGGAGTGAAACAGTCGTTAGTGTAAACATGGGTGAGACATCGAATCAGCCATATGGAGAATGAGCCTGGAGAAAAAAAATAGAGAAATTTTAAGACATTTTGATTTACTTAATAAATGATACTTGATGTTTTCATGTAACACTAAAGCAAAGATGTTAAATTACTTTTAATTTGTATTGCTTCATAAGCTAATACTACAACCTTGTCATGTCAAGACAGGGTGACAGACAATAAGATATTATGCAGGTTACATATATTAACATGTACATTTTCACATTTTTAATAGTTGCTACTTGAGAGAAAGATTGAAGAGAAATGAAGACCGATTTCTATATTTACTTTCTGGATGGCCATATAATGAGTATTTTAAGTAAACATATATTACTTTGTCAGTTTGAAAATAAACAAATTTTCTATAAATTATGACTCAGAACACTGATATTTTGTTAATCTAGTTGGCAATTATCATTCACTAAAGAGACAATTATCACTTTGGTGATGATCACTAATGGGACAAAATTAGTATTAGCGAAAAAGAATACAATTTTAAACAATGCTATTGCAGAAAATTCTAAGAATGTTTATATTATCCCAGATCCACATGAACCTCTCAGATCCACTGCCTCTCCCCAAAAAAAACGTTTTGTAAGGCAGGCTTTTTGACCCAGTTATTTCCAGTTCTTCTTGGGGTATTGGCTTTCATCATGACCATAATTCATCACTAATCCAGAGAGTTGTTGTGTTTTTTTTTTACCATATCTTTGAGTGCTGCCCCAAAATTCTCAAGCTTGTAATCAGTCCTTTGAGGCTCTCAGTCTCTTTTGATTTCTAGATACACTTTATTTCTTATGTAAATCCTAGTGAAAAGTTACTAGGAAGAGTCACAGATGGAGAAGATTGAGATATGTTACTGAAAATGTAAAAAAAGAAAGAAAGAAAAGAAATCTCATTATAGATATTGTGGGTGCTCCTTCTTCTTTATGCTGGGGAATTCTCAAATAGCAATACTGCCAGAAAGCATGTTCTCATGTACATTGATACTCAAATATCACATCAATACCTGCTACACAGATCAGAATTAAACTGAAGGACCTCTACTGTAGAGAAGTAGGGCATCTCTCACCACGGAGAAACCAGCACCAATCAGTCTTTTTTTTTTAGAGGCTCTTCTTTAGAAAAAATTAGTCATTTTTGCAGGATATATGTTGTATGACTTAATAGAAATGTGTATCTTACCTCTATGCTAGCTGCCACATGTGCTTGAAAAAGAAAAGTCAAAGATGCCTTTTTCCTGCCCGGAAGGTAGAATCAGTACAGTGTACTTCTCTGTGTGTCTCTTACTATATGATTTAGACTCAAGTAACAGGTGGAATTAGAAATCTTGGTACCACACTAGTATCAAGAATAGAACAGATTCCCAAATCATGCAACAAAAACTAGTTATGGATATTTTCAGACATTAGGACTATAATCTTATATTCAGAAATGTAGAGAATTACATGTAGTATAGTCTCAAACATACTAAGTGTCAATATTTTTCTGGTTTATGGAAAAATTATGTCCATCTCACAAAAATCAACATATAGAGTGAGAATCGTTGCTGCCGATGGAAAGGGTATCACCAGCAAAATGCTGGCAAGAACAGAAGAGGAAAAAGACATTTTCTAAAGAGAGAGTTCCATCAACTCAATCTCTCTGACACTCTGGTTCTCCCAACTCAAACAAAAAGTCCCGCGTATCAACACCAGCATTCTCTTGGCTATTTCAAAGCTAAAATTAACAGTGAGTGAAAATATGCTTTGAAACTGGAAAATATTGTATGAAAGCATGAGACATTATTAATGGTGACACTGAGCACTAATGAGGATTGATATGATTGTTTTCTCAGACATCAAGTTGTAGAAGTGCTTCCAAACTTTCCAGATAACTAACACAATGCATCTCTGCATTTGCATACTCTTTTTTTGTTTGTTTGTTTGTTGACATTTTTTTCACACACACACAGTGTATTTTATTTTTACAAGAGATAAATAGACTGACACGAAACATTGTACATGGATGACCACAACAAAAGCAACAATGATTGCAATTACCAAACCTGAAACACACTCATACTATGTCATAATATTGACATTCAGTCCAGTAATCCTCCACTGTAACAGCTCCTTTACTTTGCATACTCTTTTGTTCAAAGAACTCACCTACCATGTTTTGAACATGTTCGAAATCTTCCTTTTGTTAACCATTTTCAAAGCGTGAAACTTTATGTGGAAAATGGCTTTTATTTTATTTTTCCATTATTCATCTCTTTGTGAACTTTAATTTTTAGTGTACCATGTGTTCTGGGCTGAATTCTGAACCCCTAAAATTCATGTGTTGATGTCATAACCCCCAGTAGTGCTGAATATGACTGTAATTGAAAATAGGGCCTTTAAAGCCGTGTTTAAATTAAAATGAGGCTATTACAATGGGCTTTAATCCAGTCTGACTTGTGCCCTTATAAGAAGAGGAAATGTGGACCCAGAGAAACAGCAGGGGTGCACTTGTATAGACTACGCGGAAATGGGGAGATGGTGGCCATCTACAACCCCAAGACAGAGGCCTCAGAAGAAACCAACCCTGCCAACATCTTAATCTCAGACTTCTAGCTTTCAGAACCATGAGAAAATAAATTTCAAGCCACCCCATGTTCAAGTCTCTGGAAGTTCATTACGGCAGCCCTAGGGAACTAACACAACCAGGATTTCAAGAAAAGCTTGTGTTTATTGTATTCATATCTATAACGAATCTATAAACCATCACGAATTTTTATGTCCACTCTTTTCAAAAGAGCAGAAAGCTCACATTTCAGGAGATTTTTCTAAAGTTTAAAAGTCACATTTAAAATTAGGTCTTAGGGCTTCCCTGGTGGTGCAGTGGTTGAGAATCTGCCTGCCAATGCAGAGGACACGGGTTCGAGCCCTGGTCTGGGAGGATCCCACATGCCGCGGAGCAACTACGCCCGTGAGCCACAACTACTGAGCCTGCGCATCTGGAGCCTGTGCTCCGCAACAAGAGAGGCCGCGATAGCGAGAGACCTGCGCACCGCGATGAAGAGTGGCCCCCGCTTGCGGCAACTATAGGAAGCCCTCGCGCAGAAACGAAGACCCAACACAGCCAAATAAATAAATAAATGAATAAATAAATAAATAAAAGGTGCTAATAATTAAAAAAAATAAAATAAAATAAAAGATTAGGTCTTAGCTCCAGGCTTTCAGTGTATTCCACCAAGAAGACACAAGTTGCTATCAAAATAGTCCCCGAGAGCTCTCTGCTGCTTCAGCCCCTGATGCAGGCCCCCCAGGTCGAGCTGCGCACAGCCAGTGGGTGACAGGGCACTTGGGAACCACGGGCTCTGGATTCCTTCCACTCTTCCACCCCAGCTCCTGATTCTACTCTGTAACAATACATCAGATGAGGTCATTCCAAAGGACTCAGGGACAAATTACTCCATGGGCAGGTGCTTTGGTAAAGCTATATATTTATGGGAATTACTCTTCATTTCCCATTACTATTATACCTGTGCCTTCAAAAGTCTATGAGTTTTGGCCCAGGGGAGGGGAAAAAAAGACTTTCTTCACAGTCAGGGTTTCTACAGATGTCTTTTATGAGTTGATGGGACTTTCTTGTTATTTTATTCCATGGCCCCATCTCACATAAACAGTGTCAATACCTGCATCCTTAGTCCATGTATATGTGTAGGGTCCATTCTGCTATTTATCTCTTCCTTCGTCCAAGGCTGTATTTGTTGTGGGTGATAAAATTCAGGCAGAAGTTTTTAAAAGCTTCAACCTCAAACTTAATTAAAATGTCTGTTTATCACCAAACATAACAAGCCATAAATTATATGGATGTTTCCATTTATTTAGCTCTGCAAACATGTCACGTTGATCGATATGAATTTGACTTCACTCATATACAGAAACAGTCTTGAAAGTGACAGCTCAGTGATAGTTTCTCCCCCAACAGAAATGAAGAAACCTTAGATGGAAAGCTGTCAGTTGAGTGTAAATATGAAGTTTAGAATCAGAGGGCAGACAGGTCCCCAAGCAGGTTAGATGAAAGATTATGAAAAACATAGGGTAGTCATGGAGTTCTGCCATGCACTTTGCCACAGCATATTACAAAGAAAAAAACAGAGAGAAGTGATGAAGGAGTAGAAGGTTTTTACCTAATGGGAGAAACCCCACAGAAAGTGCATTTGAGTATTCAAAAGAAAATCAAAGAAGGATCCTCTAGCCATTTCTGAGAGATGGATATGCAAATATTATGAAGAAAAACGATTAAAATAGCATTAATAGAAGGAGACTGAAAAAAATAGAAAACCCAGACTTTTGAAATCTGTAAATGAATAACCTCTCTTACAGCTAACCCTAAAGCTTAGGTAAGTTATCTTTGGACAATTGGTAAAATGTTATTTTTTAATAACTTAATCTCTTATTGAAAACTCCCAAATTGAATTGAACCAAGCACTCTCCTGCTTTTGCTGAAGAAAGGGCTCTAAGAACTCAATAAATTTTCCTTGTTAGATTCTCAAGCACAAGGTGGTCAGAATAGATTTCTGAATTGCTAAGAAACTTGACAACCCCTTTTCCTCATTAGAGTAAAAAACATGTTTTAGCTTGTCTGGATTTCATGAAGTCTCGCCGGCAGGTATAGACTTGGTATGTGTTAGGGGTCACAATTTGTTTGAACTTGGAGTTGTTTATGACCGATTGTAATTAATTTTCTTTGTCACATTCCATATATTTCCTTTATATTCCTATATATTCCTTTATTCCTTTATATTTCCTGCATCCAAGGGACTATGTGGAGATGCCCCACGGTGGCTAATTTAATACCTGAAATTTCTATGTTTTTTCTTTTATGTCTTAGTTTGATTAGTGGGCAATGATGCCATCGAGTGCTGCATAGAAAATGCCTATAGCAGGCATTCAGTTTCAGATAAATCTGCATTCAGAGCTCTTAATAAGGATAGCATATTTCCTTTGAAGTTCTGGGAAGGACCTCTTGTAATTCCCCGTGTTGCTTCTATTTAACCAGAATATATAGCTGCCCTGATGTTTGTTCTCAGTTCAAATCTCGTGAGCTTGGTGTTTACATTCACTACTTATGTAGTGATGAAGAATTTTTTATTTGAATAAGGCCGCTGGGAATATATACATGTGCCACATGTACATGATTTGATTAGAAATTCTCTGTGTAGTTAGGACTGAGAGGCAGAGAAATGAAGACATAATAATAAGTCCCAGTCTCTGATCCAGGGCAATGATACCATGGGTAGATCACACAATAGACCTTCAATTCCCTCACCTATAAATGGGGGAACAATAGTCGTTTCATGACAGAATTTCTATGTGGATTAAGTTGAAGAATAGGTAGAAAAGTACCTGGTAAACTATAAAACAATATAAATATATTAGTTGTTTTAGAGTCAGGAAAGAGCACAGCATGAGGTGTTAGAGCCCAACAGACCTGAGTCTGAGCTCATTTCCACCACTTATTAGCTGCTTAACTTCTCTCCTCAGTGTTTGTCATCTGTAAAATGGGGATAATAGAGCCTCTCCTCATGGGTTATTGTGAGGAATGACTAAGATTCACACAAAGCATTTACACAATGCCGTAGTGGAAAGAGTATTTCCTTAATGATTGTTATATCATTCTGGGAGGACAAAGTCCTTCTACCTCTGATGGACTTCCTGTGTCAAGAAGCAAAAGTTTCTCTCCATTTAATCATGAATCACTTCAAATGTTTGGGAAGGGTCTCTCTCATGTCTCTAAACTACTCCTTTAACAAAACCAGCAATCACAATACAAGGAATTCTTTTCCTTTCAGGTAAAGCATGTCATATTAGTACTTGTATATTCATAGATCAGGTCTGAATGGCTGGGACTAGGTAAATCACTGCACAGGTTCTGAAAATAAGGGCAGCATGGGAAAAAAGTAGCCAAATATACAAATTTAGTCTGATAAGTTCCAGAATTGGTCAGATAAGGTGAAGCAGGCAGCGGAGGATCCAGAACATGTTAATGAACAAATCAATGAAAGAATGAGTGAATAAATGAATTTAGGAGAAACAGCTAGATACACTAATTATGGGAGTGAGTTATAGGGGAAAAAAAGATTTAATAAGATGGAAAGCATTCAGAGTAACTGCAGTACACAATCGTGTGACCTGTGATGAAAGGAAGTGCATCCAAGTAAGATAGATGGAGAAGATGTTAAGGATTAGACAGAGTTAAGGTGGAACTTTCCTCTAACATGGCATCTTGGTAACCAGCATCCTCATTTCAGTGCACACACGCTTACCTCCCATCATTGCCTTCACTGCCTCTCACATTTTTCCCTAGAGTTAACTTCTGATAACAGTCTCCTAAAGGTGATTTTTTAAAAGAAATTTGAATAGACTACTGAGGACCTTCAGATCTATAAAGGTGCCTTCTTAAAAAGAATAGTCAATGAACATTTTTTTATTGAGACTATACCATGTGTTAGGCGGGATAGAAACAAACTCTGAAGACTAAAATCCTAACTATTAAAATGCAGCTATAATCTAATTGAGGACACAGATGTTAGTCTTGTTTTTTTTTAAATGTGAAAAGGAAGATTGGGACATTATCATCAAACCACAAGCTGGGAGTAACAAACTTTTTTCTTCTTTCTCTCTTTCCTCTAGTTTACTGGGTGTCTACTATTTTCCCACCAGACATCAGGAACTACGATAGGCAATCAACTTACAGTTATTGAAGCCAGAAATTGGAGAGGGCTCCATCCAACAATCAAGGGAACTATGCAAACATCTACACCGCTTCCTGCATTTCCCATGCTAATTTGTGTCACCTCTGTTCATCTGTCAGACAGTTAGAGAGATGCAGCCATTTCCCCCTCTCCACTCTCTCATTTCCCCTTAATTCAACTCATATTCTCACAAATGAGCTTTCACTTGGCCAAGCATAAGGTTTCCCCTTTATTCAACCTTAGTCTTCCCTAATCCAGCAGGAAAATTGTGGGGAACCACAAACAACCCAGCACATCATGGAAATAAAAATAAAACCACTCAATTTTGTTAGAAGAATAACTCACTACAGAGCCGAGGAAATCAATCATCAGACTCAGATGTCAATCCGTTTGCCTACTTTCCAGACAAGATCTGGACCAACCTTAAATACTAGATTATGTGTCCCTATTTTCTATGACTTTTGCATTTACCACTATGATTCATTGGGAATATTCCTCCCACCCTCTCATTTTATTGCTTGTTTTCTGTGTAATATTTTTAATTTCAACTTTAACAGTTTGACATATTTTTCATATGAATTAAGTCACTTATAGGTAATTATTATTTGTCTTCATCCTACAGGTGACTAACTTGAAACTGAGTGCCACTGTGATTGTTACGGTCATGAAGCCAATGTATTTGGTTTACTCACCTAAATGTTCTTAGACACAACTCCCAAATTTCTGAGGCTTCACACAATAGAGGCTAGTTTCTCACTTATATAACACATCAATGCAGGTCTTTGATGGTGATTTGAGGACAGTGGCTCCTTCCACCTGTGACTTCATTATACCTTTGGGCCTTATTATTCTCTCCTAGACCTCTGCATCCAGCTAGACATAGGAGGAAAAGATAATGTGGATAATCAATGTAAGAGCATTTAGGGGCCAGCCCTGGAGGTGATGAACATCACTCCCATCCCTACTCCATTAGTCAAGACTCAGTTAACCCTCCATATATAACAGAAGGGAGAAAAGGGCATGCAGGCTACCTTGAACCCAGTGGAAAAGTGAAGCATATTGATGAAAAATTAGCCAACTTCTTTCTACCATGGTCTGCACCTTAGGAAACAAAATATCCATTTTACTCATCCTCACCCCATAAAATAAACACATCTTCTCCCCCTGGGTGCCAACTTAAAGAACCACTTACTTGTTGCATCCAGTTCAAAGCCATGATCTACAGGGAATACATAGTCTTTACTAGCTCCTCATGATATAATAATATATGAACTAAATGAGACATTATCCACCACTCCCCAACACCCAATATACAATATTAGAAAAGAGAGGGGATAACTCAGTGAATTTTCTCATTTAGAAAATGAAAGATTTTGAGAAAACAGCAGACACTGAAATCATTTCTGAAATCCCTGGACAATTATTATGAAAGTCCTCTACCCAGGAGATGTGGAAAACTCATTGATTAGACCAGATTCTGCTCTCTGAGAGATGTTCCATTGTCTCTTGTCTTCAGTAGTCCCTGGATCTTCCCGCTGGTATATTCTTCACTTTCCATTTTTCTCCATAACTAGGGATTGCTCAGAGCATCCTAGTATGTGTCTTTTGTCTCTATTTTTCACACTTGCGCCTCCTTCTATTCTTCAAAGTATCAGTTTGTGTAATAAAATATATGGTTACACCATCCATAGCCATATATAAAATGGGCATTGGGGGATAAAGCCTCCTTGAGGACTATAGTGTTTATCAAGTCTACTTCTTACCTCTGGTTTTGGAACTTAAAGATTGTTTTATTGCTTGAGCAATCAGATGATTCTTAGAAGAGCAGAGGGTCTGGATTGATGGGGTGTTTTTTGAAATATAATTCCTTCAAAGACTTAAGATGCCTCTGATCCAAGCAATTCTTATTCCAATAACCTCACCCAAATTTCTTCTCTAGACATAATTCTTAAACCTAATTTTTTAAATCAAGCTAACGCTGACTATCTTGAGGCTCTTTGGAAAATTAACGCTAGGTGGGAAGGGAAGTTAACACTCATAATCAGGTGTTTGATATTTAATTTTTAAAAAAAAAAACCCCACAGAATCTTCCTGGTTCTTTGAAACTCATGATCTATTTTAGTCTAGCATCTTACTATTTGGCCTTCAGAAGGAATTGTTCTTTGCTAAGTTTTAAGGCTCTTGATCTCTAGACTTTCCCATTTTTTTAATTCTCTTGTTAAAAATCAGGTAATTCCCACCTGGGAGTATCTCTTTCTTACTATACTTTACCTGAAAGCCCATAATAATCAAAACACAGCATCAGCCTGATTCTATCCAATGACTTACCCTAGAGCTATAGACTCAGTAATCATACTGTCTACACAACATCTTTATAGGCAGTTGTCTGTTTCTTTGCTGGTTGCCATCTACCAGCTAAACCACTACCACATATTTTTGGTTTTTGTTATATGGTACCCCAATTGGAAGTACAAATTTCTGTATTAATCAGGATAGACTAACTGTTGTAACAAACAATCCCAAAGTTCTTATGACTTGACATAATAAGTTATTTCATTCTCATTTAAAGAACAGTTTATTGTGATTCTCCATTGAGCATTCTAAAATATGATAACTCAGAGACACTAGCTTTTCCCATATTGGTGTTCTGCTGACCTCCAGACATTGGGGTTATCTGCAACTAACATGCAAATGGAGAATTGCATGGAAGCTTTTAAAATCCAGGTCTAAAAGTTGTGTGTATCACATTCAGTCATATTCAATTGGTAAGAACTCATTCACATGACCTCAATTAACTGGAAAGATAGTGAATAAAGTAGCATAACTCTGAAACTAGGGAAAAAAAGAGAAATAGTTTGGTGAACAACAAGCCAGTCTTTATTAGTAAATATGTAACCAAGCACAATTTTGTACATTGATCCTTGATAACGAATCTGATAGGTTTCCTTGTTCCCTTACAATTTCATCTAAAACTCAACAACTCCAATAAGTCTTTCTTCACTAAAAATATTAGCTGTGGTCAAACCTCGCAGCCCAGAAAGGTACAAAATGTAATTATTGAGGTACTTATTTCTATTTTACTTAAAAATAAATTTGGTTAATATTTGGTACAATAAAGCTATATGGCCCTGCAACACATTTCAAGGAGCCATCAGCCCTTAAGGTAAATAAGTCTAGCTGAAAATGCTCTTGACTCTGTTAGGTGTAAGATAAAACTACATAGAGTTGACGCCAAGTTAATATACATGAATAAATATCTATGAAGCTTTACAAAATGCAAATCCATTCAGAATTATGTTTGTTTAAAATTTTGGAACACATTGCTCAGAAGTCCTTAAGAGATTCTCATAAATATTACATCAAACTGTTAATTTAATCCAGATTTTTCAGAGAAGTTTAAGAAGTATATTTACAACATGATATATTAACCACCACCTTATTTCCTTAAAGTATGTTTTTTGTTTATTAGACAATTCCATGAAAATATTCACTAAGATACGTGAATAAAACTAATTTAAAGCAATGAATTACTTCTTAAAAATTTAGATAAGTAATATATGTTTATTACTAAACATTATACAATACAGAAAAAATTAAGAAAGTGCAAATCACCCTTAACACAATTTATACCTTATATATAAATTCTTGAAAAAACATTGGAAATAAACATATGCATATGCTAGCTATTTTAAATATAATATTTTATATATTATTTTACTTATTACTACATTGTTAATATGTCCTTTGACAATCAATGACCTTAGAAGTGAGAATATTTAAAATATTTAGATGCAGGGTCATAGATTCTACTAATGCTTTAAGTTTAGATATTTAGGTTGTTTTTAATTTTTCTCTTCTTATAAATTATGCTATAGTAAACATTCTTTTATTGACATCTTTCTGTATATCTGGTTATATTACTGTATAAATAAGTAGGGCTGTAATATGCTTATTTTTCATATACCTTTATTTTAATCCATAATTGTCCAGAGCTACAAATCAACCCCTTTCTGCCTTAGTTTTGTGGTTGTTCTATTTATCACACTGAGTCCTACAAATATCATGCCACCAATCAAATAAATCTTACATGTGTGTCTTAGTTAATAATTGGATACTTTTTTAAGCATAATTTTAGCGTAATATGATTTGTGAGTTTTTTATAATATTATACTGGCAGTGAATATTTGATGTTTTGGTAACTAAGGCTATCAATGAAATATACAGCCACAATTATTGAGAAATGTGTATATATGTATGTGTTTATATATATATATGTATATGGACATATGCACAGATATATATGTATATGCATATAAGAAAGAAAATTGTATATAAAATATAAATGTTATATAAAATATGTTTCCATATATATACATATTTCAGATGCTTATAAACATATAAAACACTTCCAATGGGTGTTGTTGTATATATAAAATAAATAGATAGCTATAATTTCCTTATATACATGGAAGCTTCTTTATAAATCTGGACATGTTTCTACTTAGACTGTCCATACATAATATATCTGAAAGTATATCTACATGCATTATAACAAAAATAACATATTAACATGTTTAGATCTTTAATTTTCTTTAAAACCCTACAGGTATGTAAACACATACTTATTCCTTAATTCAGACTACTATATATGAGCTGGAAAGAGTGATAATTTTAAGTTGAATAAACTTCAAAATAAACTGTACTATTTAAATATGTGTCAATAATTTAAAGTAATTGATAAAATTATTCCCAATGTATTTCTTTGCTTACATGATTGAAATTCCTAAACTTTGTGCTTCATACACTGTTTGAGCTTAATTAGTACTAGTTTCCTTCCTCCAATAGCACAATTTTAAGGCATTCCACTTATGTACTTGATTCTTATATTTGGCCAAATATCTTCACTACTCTGGGTTTAAGTTTTCTACATATAATCTTTAAGTTTTGGGCTAAAAGCACTGTATGTTTTATTTCTACTCCAAAATTTCATTGTATGCATTTTATATTTTTAATTAAGTCAATCGTATTTTATGAAATGTGTCTTTAACTATTTATGCAATCATTATTATATTTTTTGATTGTTACTTTTTATTTTAAAGCAAATTTAAGTGGTATCTCAAGGACTAGGTTTAAAGAACTAAATGTTTTAACACAACTTTCACAAGTGCTCAATTTTTCTTTGCAGAACTAATGCCTTTATTATGGTTTCTCAGATAGCTTGTCACTTTTCTATTGCTTTGATTTTTTTCAAACTGTATAATTGCAAGGAAGTACTCCAATTCTATGAAGTTCTTGTTTATCCAGAAAAGACAATTCAAAAATTTTCACTGGGAGATATTCCTGCACAATTTCTCCAACCCATGCTAAGAAAAACATAGTTTCAGAGTCCTACTCTCTAAAATGGTAACAGTAGCAAGTTTCTCTCCAGGAAACTTCTTGGGCATTCTCAATTGCCAGTCCATCAGCAAATGTTTTCTTTTCAGGCAGTATCATGTCTTCCTATTCTCATTCTCATGAATCTTTATAAATAAGTCATCATTTACCATATTATATTGTAATTTAGTTTGTGGCATGCTTCTCTTCCCCAGTAGAATGTAAGTTTCTCAAGAACAGAGAATATGTTTGTTCGTATTTTATTCCTATATATTTCCTAAGAAAAATCCTTGACCTTAGAATACTCAATGCTGAATAAATGAATAAGTAAATGATTGATTGAACTAGCAACAGTGAACTACATTTGAGTCAGAAAGAGACTGTCAATGACTTTGTCTATATACTGATTCTATATACTACTTCTAATAAAATTTCACTTTGTTGCTGCTATTTTTTGTAATTTCTTGCCTAGAAGAGCAGATGTTTGATTAGAAGGATGAAATGATATAGCTTGCTGATTTTATTCAAAAGTTTCAAAGTTTCAAAATAGAAAGAACATTCGCAACTTTTGAGTACATTTACCTGCACGTAAAGAATTTTAGCCTTGGTGGGGTGGTGAGGGGGAGGACAATGAGAAGAAATTATAGAATGACATTTATTTAAAATATAGAGAAAATTTTCATTAATATCTACAGGAACTTCAGTTTCTAGGGTCATCTAATTTGAAGTGCTCCATACTTCATCAATGTTAATTATTCTGAAATTTCCCTAATCTGAATGTTTTATCTAAAGGCAATACAATAGATGTTCTCCAGAGAATAATTAATTGTTCTGAGGAGTTATTCTCTAGTCCTTCTCTTCTTCCTCACTACAATCTGAAAAGTAGCCTGAAAAGTTTCAAAGAGTAGAACTCATATAAATTTTACAGAGTCTTAACAGTGCTATTTTAAATATTGAACCAGATTCTCTCAGTCAAGAGAACAGAAGACGAGGACTTAAAATGCTTCTTTGAAATAAGTAGAGATTTTTTTTTAACACCAAAACTGCATCTTGCAGCTAAAGTTTAAAAGATGTTTAAATGGATATATGCAGGAAAAAAATTAGCATGACAGTTAACTTGTCTTGGTTTCCCAGGAGAAACCTTGCATTTATAGGGTCATATTCTTAGAGTTCACATTCATCTGAGACTCACAACACAGCAAGAAATAAAGAATCATTAAAGAGATCTTAAATAACACTGAATTTTATAGTTTCCAAGAATATTGTTTAAAAGCTCAACTTTCTTAGGAACTCCTCTTTGCTTACTCTCTGATTCTGAGACCCAGATTCACTTTTGCCCATATTTTTTGTAGCAGTGTATGGAAACAGTATCATAGAGAAGACAAACTCATAGCTTTATCAATCTAATACAGCTTTTTTTAAAACCCTGTTTACCACAATTCTAGGTATGTTCTAAATTCCCAGTAATTTAAATATTAATAGGAAAAAATTATGACAATTAAAAGCATGGGAAAATAAAATATGGGAGAATAGGAGCATTACAGTATTATTTTCAAATTCAGACCATGGAAGATATATCATTTTTTCCCCTATTTTGTTAAAAGAAGACAATTAAGCTCCAGGAGATAAAGTGATTTATCCAAGACCATATCTCTAATCATTTTCAAAGGTAGAATAATTTCCTTATTCTGTTTTTCAAAACGCTGTGTATTCTCTGCTTCATTTATGTTTTTATCTCATCTATAGACTGACTTCTTTCTTTTTAAATAGGTAATCTAATCCAGATCAAAGCCTGAATGCCACCCCAATTCTGTTACTTTCCTAGTACTAACTATAGCAGGGTTCATAGAACTGACTTTTTATAGAATAATGACAATGGAATTATTAAGATGTGATTCAGGCAGAGAAAAACTTATCTGAATCTTGGGCATACAGAGTTAATCAAATCAAAATGTTCTGAACTGCATAGACATAAGAAAGAAAACATTAATGGTAGCAATCAGTCCCATAATTCATTCTTATGAATCATGCTGATACTTCTGTGTATAAGACAAAGATGAAAGTGTGTTGTTAAAAGTTTTCCATGCATCATGCCTGTTAAATACAAATGGAAAATGTAATATTAGAAAGACTGATCTTCCGGATTGCCAAAAATCACCAGTTTTAGGTAGAGCTGAAATCAAAGTATTGTGTTTCTTGGGATCTATAGCCTTTATTTTGACAGTTAAGCCTAGACTTCAATTTTTATTAGAAGTTTTAAAATGCCTCCTGCAGCTGACTTCTGAAAATTAAACTAGTTAAAGAAATGGCAAGGGGACACACACCTATTCAAGCCAGGCAGTCTCAGACATAAATATTTTGCAATCACAGTGCCATCAATATTTTGGGAATACTCACATACACGTACTTGAACACAGCATTTAGTGTCTGTCCTCAAAGACGACTTGGGGATATAGTATTAACAGGTAGGGAATACATTTTCAAAAAATAAGAGAATAGGCTGTAAATCTTTAGGAAAAAATATAGATTAATATTGGTTGGAAGGATTTGAATGATTTCATGGAGAACATGGAACTTGGTCAAGCTTGAAATGTGAATAGAATTTGGATAGATACTGTATCGATTCACCCCAGACAAGAGGGGGCACAAATATACAAAAGGATATATATGAAATATTTTAAGATATTGGTGATATAGACCTATCTCCACAGATGTATAAGTGGTTAGTTAAGAAGAATTGAGAAGGTTGCCATCATTTATAGTATCATATGAAATATTTATATCATTTCTTTCCAATTACACAGAGTTTTGGGAGAGGAAGAGATTAGGCATGAAATTTGAAAGGCTGTTTTGGGAAAAGGTGAGACCAAGAGTAGATGGCTTATATCCAGGTACTATATATTAATGAGATTTGAGTACATAGTCACCTTAGAGTTGAGTAATGAGCAGAGAAATAAATCATCTTGTATAATGTAGTGAGATGATACAGTTGCAATAAAAGCTCTGTGAGAGAAAAAAAGGGAATAAGTGATATGGCAAGAACCTTATGATTGAAGAGAAAGGTGGTCCTTGGAGATTCACAATGCTCTTGAGGAACTTTTAAAAAATAAGGATGCTAATATTCAGTTTATATGATGTGAAAGGGTTCTATGTTTCCAATTATCCATTCAGGTCTGCTACTTACAGAAATTGTTTGTGTGATGTTGTTTTGAAGAAAACCAATGTAAGATACTGATTTCCACATCAGATTTGCTGAGGCCAGAGGAAAGAGAATATATGCAAGATGTGAAATTAAAAGTTCAGTTATATCAGGGGCTGTTTATGCTTGGTTTGGATACTATCATGGGATCATATTTCAGGGAACTTAAATCATTCAGGTGTCTGCTATATTAGCAATTACAATCTCAATTTGAAGATCTTATGAGAAGAGTAATGATACATTTAAAGGAATGTTCCAGAGTAATCACAGCTTAGACTTTTGAAAGTTACCTTGAAACTATTGTTCTTCAAACACGAGGAAATAGCTATTATATGTTTATCTTCTTTTCTTGCCCAAAATGAAAAAAAAAAAAAGTGTTTCTGTTTTCTTCGTTTCTTATTTGAGGAATGTTTTTTTTCTCATCCTCACTATCTAGATCTTTCCTTTAGTGGAGAAGCTGTTTTTTCAGTACTTCTGCACCACTCTAACTGTATGATGCTCAGAGTCGAACACAATATTACAAGGTAGTTGAATCAAGGTAGAGATGGACATATGTACTGTAGTGTTTAAAACATACCACACAGAAATAACCCAAAGTGATGATAACTAAACATAAAACTTTGATGAAAAATAAAGATTTAAGACAATCATTCTAAAAGCAAGTAAATAAAAATTGGATTCACAATGTAGCACTAGGTATATAAAGATCCCTGGCTCCACTTTGCTGTAATATCCTAAAAATAATGATACAACTCTCTATTTAATAAGTTTAAGTCTAGTGTCGCCATTACTAAGCTCAATATTTAAAAAAGTAAAGTCCATTCTACAAAAACTAAATTGATGGTTTCTAATTGCTCTAAATAATATATACTCCAGACACAAACTATTTGCAAAGTTTGTTCAATAAGATACAAACAACGATTAACCATTCAGGAGAAAGCAGTTGATTCAAAATGTGGTAAACTAGTTAGTCATAGAAAAAGTTGACCACACATGTTTAAGTCCATGATTAGGTGCTTTCCTCCAGCCCTGCCTTTTATTTAGATTAGGAAGGAATCGGTTCTGTATTTGTTAGTGGAAAAACATGCACACCAAAAAATGCAACCAGATGCAGAAATTTTACATAATATTACAAAGGAAAAATGCGGGTATTTCCCAGCACCAAAATTGTATGAGTTAAGCAAAATGTTTAATTAAAAATTAATAAGGACTAGATTTTGTTTCATTGTAAATTGCACAAACACTTGATTCAGAAAAATCACTTGTTAACACTTGAAAATGTATGTACCAAGAATGTGTCAAGTATTGATTTAAGCACTTTGGAGACATTAACTCCAATTACTTAATGCTTCTAAAAACTCTATAAAGTATTTGATATTTAGTATCTGATATTTATGACAAAATAAGCTATTCCTGTTTTCTCCAATTAATAAATGCTGCACTAAAACCTTACCATTGTAAGACAATTTACCAAACAATATGTTGGCTATCCCTGGAAATCAAAATTTCATCTAATAATCCCAGTTTGGGGATTTAAAATTATACTGGAAATACTTGGACTTATAAAGCGGATAAATTTTGGTATATGAAGAAGAGTTTCTCAAGAAGAGATACTGTTTAAAACCAAGGCAATGGTTAGATGGGAAGAATGAAATCCAATATAGGGTAATGTTAAGATGCCAAGGAAAATGTATGGTCACCAGAGATTTAGAATATAAAGGGGGAGAAAGGTCATTGGAATTAGCAGGAAGAAAGCCATTTAAGGTCTCTGAAAGATCTGTTTCAGAAGAATGACGGGCCTGGAATTTCGATAGCAGGGGTTTTAAAGGGGCATGGATGGTAGGAGGTAGCAGCAGTGAGTGTAGATTAATCATGAAAATGGCTAATGGCTGTGGAAGGAAGGAGCAATTACATGGCATAAGATAGGCAACCGGGTCAAGTCAAAGTTTTCTTTTATTATTTTGCAATATTGGTGAAGCCTGTGAATATTTAAATATATCCAGAGAAGAAAGGCTTAGAAGGAAAGAAAAGAGAAGAGACAGACAGGTGGGGATGCAAAAGGAATTAAATGATCGGTTCAATCTAAGGTTGGTCATAAATGGAAATAATTAAGTGTTTGGGTAACAGACAATGTTAAGGATGTTAAACCTAACAAAAGGATCCTTAAATAAGCTATCTCAAAATATGGAGCTTAACAAAACTTTTGTATTACCAGTTAGGACAAGATGACTAAAGCACATGGATCTTGTCCCTGATGCTGAGTTTCACTTCCTCTTAAAGTTCTTTGGAAATTCCTCCATGATTCACTATATTACCAACACACCTAACTTTCTCCAGGGATGACATTTAGTATCCTAGTCCCTGAGAGGCTTATGATTCCTCTCATTGTCAAGGTTTTCACTGAAAAGAAATAAACAGGAAACACTCCCCACAATCCTTTCCCAAATAACCCAGCCAAGCGTAAAACGTCATTTCCAATGTGAGGGAGTCTAATCACCAGAGAATCAATTGTGACTTTAAAAGCCCGGTGCCCTTCCACCAGCTCCTAGGCTCAAGTCCTTCAGGAGCTGGCTCTGCCTGGACTCCAGTCTCACCCGCTGCTCTCCAGCAGCTGGGAACAGCCTCTCCTTCCTCCAGCATGCTCTGCTTTAAAGTGCTGACCCTTCTGTCTGTCATTGTCATTCCCTTCTCCTGTTTTCTGTGTATCCTTCAGAAACATGCTTAGTAATGGCATACTTCTTGGAAACTTTTTTGACAGTTGCAGTCAGAGTTACTTATTCTTTGCTTTGTGTCACATTAATGCAATAAACATACTTCCATTATTTCTCTTTTCATCCATAATATAATCATTATAATGACTTCTTGACGTCAATTTATCTCCCTTAGGAAAGAAGAAGACCTATATTCAGGGTTGTCAGTTTTCGCATAAACATTACCGTCTCCCAGCAGTTTACTTGAAAGGAACACAAACTCATTAAATACATAAAAAATAAGAAAGAAGGAGAAAAGAAGAAAATAATAGTGATGACAATGTTAATTATGCAGTAACTACCTAAACTTGCCAAAGACGTATTTATCTACATGTAGAAGATGCCATACTATTTCATTATTATATAACAATACAAGTAGCAATAAACTCAGAATATGAACAACATAATAGTATATTACCTGATTAAAACATTCAAAGAAATTATCATTTATTGACTGTTTTCTATGTGAGTCATTGTCTAAGGAGCTTGCATACATTTTATCTTTTGATCATCACAGTAAACCTATGAGATAGAAATTTTCATCTTTATTCCACAGTTTAGGAAAATGAACTTGAAGAGGTTAAGAATGTTTGTTCAAAATCAAATAAATACAGTTAGGATCAAATTTAAATCCGATTCATAGCCTGGGTGCTTAATAAATGTTCTACAGGCCAGTGCAGGGACTTTTTCAGGACATCGGAAACATTATTCAATGTAGAAATATTTAAGCTGTTCCCTTTTCAGAAATTGGATTCATCAAATGATTATACAGCAGTTCTGCTGTAATGATTGTTTTGAAGACAGATTTTATTCTAACAGCATTGATTTATTAGGGAACAATTTGAGCATAACAGAAATTTTACCTATGCTTATGTACAATTTAATTCATGAGAAACACTATGTGAACACAGAAAATGGCACCCAGCTAAACCCAGCACAATGGAACACACAAATTGCACACACCTCAAACATTTATGGATTTTCCATCTGATTTCAGATAACCCTTCTTTCTCTTCACAATAACTCATGAGCTTTATCCCTTTCGAAGTGCACTTCCACAAGCAAGCTTCAGTTCTTTTAGAAAGTAAGGTGCCATATTTATTATACTAATTATGTCTTTCTTAACCATTTAGCATGTGTTAGCTATCAATTTTTATTAAGTTCCTAATTTTTTAATGTTTCATTGATGATGTGTTTGAGTGCTGCACCCCGACTCCATTTTTCTCATAAGCCTACTGGGTTTTGTTATGTGATTTTGCACAGCGCAGTGGTTCTTAGTAACACACGTATCATGATAGCAGAACTGGCTGTACTTCTGGAGTAAATGATATGCCACGGGTTTGTTTGGGTATCTTAGAGACTTTTTTTCCCAAAAAGTTGACTATCATTAGTCAATAGGACAGCTACAGTGTGGGATTAGGAATGAAAAGTATAAGTAGTCATAACATTTTCTATTTTGTTGATAAACACTAAGTAATCAGCACACAAAACCAATTGTTACTGACATCTCTGCAAATTAAAGGCTGGCTAGAATTGGTGAAAGATGTTGTTTTAAAAATCCACAGTATTTCCCTCTTACTTTGTCAATCTTTTAATTTGTTTGTTTTAAAACACCAGTGCTGACGTTTTTAGTGTAATTTGTTTGTTTAAAAAATAGCACAGCTGTTGGTCATATGGTAAGTGTTTTGCAAGGCAGAATGGGAGAAAAGCTGCTAAGATTAAGTTCAGCCTGATCAAGATGTCTTCCCCTTCAAGTTAGGACAAAACTTTTTTTTGTTGCTCTTGTTGTTGTTGGGTAAAGGTCTGATATGATCTATCTCTGTCTATTTTATATAAGGTCAAATTCTGAGAATACTCACAGTTCATACACCTATCAAGAGATGTGAATGAGATTTGTATTCAAAGCAAGAAAAAGGTACTTAGAACAAGAACACAATCTGCATAATTTCAGCATCTGTCAGATATCCTTGTGTCTTTTGTCTTAATACATCCACAAGATGGCATGAAGGTAGAGGTGATGTTTGAAATATCTAACAGTCTATATGACAGAGGCACGGACCAATTAGAATGGACATCAGCTACATAAAGCAATCATGCCATACTGGTGTGTACTGGCTAAATGTCATCCTCACTGGAAGAAAGGGAAATAAAAAGTATAACTGGCGAATTAGGTGCCAGTTTTCAAACAAACACATAAAACCAACCACAGTATATTAAAATTATGTATTTCTTTCCTGCACTCTAAGCTTTTTTACTTTTTGGCTTTTTCAGGGATAATGCCTTACTCTTTTTAGTGTATCTAGTAGAAAACCCTATCCTGACCCATATAAAAATGTTTAGGAATGCCAAAGTAACCAAATCACCCATTGGTTGAGTGTTCAGTCTAAGTCAGAACTGGGTTAGATGTTTCATATGCGTGACCTCTAATGCCTCAAAACCCCAGAAGGTAAATGTGATCATCCCCATTTCGTATAAGACCAAGTTTCCAAAAGGCACATTGACTTGACTTGGGCCACAGTGTCAGACAGGGATTTAAACCAATGTATGCCTGCTCCCAGATCCTGCTATTTCATATGTCCAGCATAATGCAAATATGTTTCATGTTGGTTGGATTGAATTAAATCTCTTCATCTCAAACTGACCTTCACAAAATCTACATTAGACCTATTTCTTAGAGCAAGGGAACTTTTCCGAGGTTGTCATTTAACACACATAGAGGATGGAGACATTAAGAGACAAAAATATCTTTGTTTCCAAATTGATTTACATATCAAAGCTTCTTGGGGAAGGCTGGAATAAACAGTTAAGTTTCTGGAAGCTTATTTAAATCAACTTTCACATTCTTTGGAGAAGTTAACCACAACATTTTAAGGGGAATGTATAAGCATCGCGAGTTGGCACAAGATCCATTCACTTTTGTGTGGCCAAACATGGCACCTATTTTTTCCCTCATGACCTCACCAGAATCATAGTGGATCACACAAATTTCTTATTTTAAGTCTGTCATTTATCCTAGCATTTTTTTCTTGCCTGGAAACTTTAAAAGTTTAAAGCCATTGAATTTATCCTATGGACAACAGGCCAGATACAGATGTTTTGCATATGATCCTTTTGAAGTCACATTTCTTAGAATAGGCCATTTACCTTGAATAACATATAAAAGAGAAAAAAATGAATAAGCAGTTTTCAATATAAAATATAAAAGGAGATGGCTTTGTGTGATAGAGAGAAAAGAATTATTTTAACCCAGAATCCTAGAGAGTGGTCCCAGCTCTGCTATATTTTAGAGGTGATTTAATATCTCTGTGATTCAATTTCCACAACCATATAATATACAAAAAACAAATTATCTCTATCCTTTGAAGTACATGAGTTTTACATAAGTAAAAATACTACTGAGTGACATACTAAGTTTCTACTAAATGATGTAATTAACTTCAAATGAGTTAACATGATGAGAGTAAAAGTGAGACTCTTAAATTTTTATAATGTAGTTTAAACTACTTAAGATAAAAATAAATAAATTAGGGGACTTCCCTGGTGGTCCAGTGATTAAGTCTTTGCCTTCCAATGCAGGGGGTGCAGGTTCAATCCCTGGTCGGGGAGCTAAGATCTCACTTGCCTCAGGGCCAAAAAACCAAAACATAAAACATAAGCAATATTGTAACAAATTCAATAAAGACTTTAAAAAAAAATGGTCAACATCAAAAAAACTTAAAAAAATAAAATAAAATAAATAAAGTCTGACAAAGAAAATGAACTTAGATTATCATTCAAAATCTGGTAACGTATCACACAAAAGTGTAAAATAAGAAATTTTGGAGAAGAACCTATTCAACTCTTTCCTACTGATACTATAACTATCTCCAAAGAGTAGGCTGCTATGAAAACATAATTTGAATGGTCTAGATATTGTGCCAAGAATTTGCATTCCATATGCATTATAAATTAGTTTAAAAGCTGAGATTATGTCAAAGCTTTAAATATCTATTGCATGAGTTTGGATATTACAAATTTCCTCATTACTTTGGATTTGTATAGCATACTCATAAAGCTGAATATAAAAAAAGATTTATTACCTTATAAATCACATATTCAAATTAAAAAATTAGGTATTTATATCCATTTTATTGTATTAAATGAATACTATATGAAATAAGTAATAATAATATACAACAAATAAATGTGTCTATACTCAGAATTAATTATATAATTAATTTGTATATATACACAAGTCATATATATATATACATATATACATACACAAGTCTTTAACTATAACTAGAGTAATTTTTTAATGGATACACAAGATAAAAAGATTTAAGTTGATACATCAAAAACAATATGTGAAGGACAGAGAGTAAAATTGTAGAACATTAGTACATATTCAAGGTTAAGTTATTATCAGCTTAAAATAGACTGTTATAAATATAAAATGTTTTGTGTAAGCCTCCTGTTAAACACAAAGCAAAAACCTATAGTAGATACATAAAATATGAAGATAAAGGAATCTAAGCATGCCACTGCAGAATTTCAAAATCACAAAGAAACAGAACAAGAGAAGAAGAAATGAACAAAGGAATTACAAAGCAGCTGGAAAATAATTAACAAAATGGCAATAGTAAGTCCATATCTATCAATAATTACTCTAAGTGTGAATGGACTAAATTCTCCAATCAAAAGACATATTGTGGCTGAATGGATTAGAAAAAACAAGACCCTACTGTATGTTACCTACAAAAGACTCACTTCAACTTTAAGGACACAAACAGACTGAAAAGGATGGGATGGGAAAAGATATTCCATACAAATGGAAACCAAAAGAAAGCAGGGGTAAACGTACTTATGTCAGACAAAATGGATCCTAAGGCAAAGACTGTAATAAGAGACAAAGGAGGTCATTACATAACAATAAGGGTTCAATCCGACAAGAGGATATAACATTTGTTATAATATTTATGTATCTAACATAGAAGCACCTATATATATATAAAGCAAATAATAAGAGACCTGAAGGGAGAAATTGACAGCAATACAATGATAGTAGTGGACTTAAATATTCCACTTGCAACAATGGATAGATAATCCTGACATAAAATTAATACAGAAACATTAGACATAACCTGCACATTACACTGGATGGACTCAACAGATATTCAGAGAACATTTTATTAAACAGCAGCAGAATATACAATCTTCTCAAATGCAAATGGAACATTCTCCAGGATAGATCATATATTAGGCCACAAAATAAGTATTAATACGTTTAAGAAGACTGAAATCATACCAAGCATCTCTTCCAATAACAACAGTATGAAACGAGAAATCAATTACAAGAAGAAACTGGAAAATTCACAAACATGTGAAAATTAAACAACATGCTACCAAACAACCAATGGGTCAAAGAAGATATCAAAATATACCTTGAGACAAATGGAAATGGAAATACAACACACCAAAATTTATGGGATCCAGCAAAAGCAGTTCTAAGAGGGAAATTTATAGTAATAAACACCTACATTAAAGACAGGAAAGATCTCAAATAAGCAGTCTAACTTACCACCTAAAGGAACTAGAAAAAGCAAAACAAATTAAGCCCAAAGATAGTAGAAGGAAGGAAATAACAAAGACCAGAGTGGGAAAAAATAAAGACTAAAAAGACAATAAAAAAAAAATAAATGAAACTAAGAGCTGATTATTTGAAAAGATAAACAAAATGGACAAACTTTTAGCTAGACTTACCAAAAAAAAGAAAGAGAGAAAGACAGGGGACTCAAATAGAAGTATAATGAAAGAAGAAACATTATAACTAATTCCACAATAATAAAAAGGATCATAAGAGACTACTAAGAACAATTATACACCAACTAATTGGACAACCTAAAATAAATGGATATATTGATAGAAACATACAAACCACTATGACCAAATCATGCAGAAATATAGAATCTGAACAGACCAATTACTAGTGAGAATATTGATTCAGTAATCAAAAACCTCCCAACAGAAAAAAGTCCAGGACTAGATGGATTCTGATGTGATATGGTGTGAATTCTACAAAATATTTAAAGAATGAATACCAATTCTTCCCAACTCTTCCAAAATATAGAAAATGTGGGAATACTCCCAAACTCATCTTACAAGGCCAGCATTACTGTGATACCAAACCAGATAAGGACACTACAAGAAAAGAAAATTACAGGCCAATATCCCTGATGAACACAGATGCAAAATCCTAAACACAGTATTAGCAAACATAATCCAACAATATATTAAAAGAATTATACACCATGATCAATTAGGATTTATTCTAGGGATGAAAGGATGGTTCAAAATTTGCAAATCAGTCAATGTAATACAACACATTAACAAAATAAAGGGTAAAAATCATACGATCATCTTAATAGGTGCAAAGAAGGCATTTGACAAAATTCAACTTTCATTCATGATTAAAAAGTCTCAACAAATAGTATAGTGAGAATTTACGTCATAATAAACATAGTAAAGGTCATATATGACAAGCCCTCAGCAACATCATACTCAATGGTTAAAAGCTAAAAGGGTTTCCTCTAAGATCAGGAACAAGAGAAAGATGCTCATTCTCACCACTTTTATTCAACACAGTACTGGAAGTCTTAGTTACAGCAGTCGGACCAGAAAAATATATAAAAGGAATCTGAAATAGAAAGAAAGAAGTAAAACTGTCATGGCAGATGACACAATACTTTATATAGAAAATCCTAAAGACACCACCAAAATATTATTAGAACTAGTAAATTAATTCAGTAAAGTTGTGGGATAGAAAATTAATATACAGAAATATGTTTCATTTCTATACACTAACAACAAACTATCAGAAAGAGAAATTAAGAAACAATTCCACTTACGATTGCATTAAAAAATAAAATAAAATACCTAGGAATAAATTTAATCAGGGAGGTAAAAGATCTGTGCACTGAAAACTATGACACTAATGAAAGAAATTGAACAAGACAAAACTAAATGGAAAGATATTCAATGCTCATGGATTAAAACAATTAATATTGTTAAAAGGTCCATATTACCCAAAGGAATCTACAGATTCAATGCAATCCCTACCAAAATTCCAACAGCATTTTGCAGAGACACAGGAAAACAGTCGTAATATTTGTATGAAAACACAAAATACCCCAAATAGTCAAAGCAATCTTGAGAGAGAACATAGCCATAGGCATCACACTTCCTGATTTCAAACTATATAACAAAGCCATAGTAATCAAAACAGTATGGTATTGGCATAAAAACAGACACAGTAAAATGGAAGATAATGGAGATGCAAGGATAAACCCACTCATACATGGTGAATTAATTTTCAACAAAGGCACCAGGAATATATAATAATGAATAATAATGGTGTTGGGAAAACTGATATCCACACACAAAAGAATGAAGCTGGACTCCTATTTTACACCATACACAAAAGTCAACTCAAGATGAATTAAATAATTAAATCTAAGAATTGATACTGCATAATTCCTAGAAGAAAACATAGGGGTAGGGCTTCCCTGGTGGCACAGTGGTTGAGAATCTGCCTGCCAATGCAGGGGACACGGGTTCGAGCCCTGGTCTGGGAAGATCCCACACGCCGAGGAGCAACTGGGCCCGTGAGCCACAACTACTGAGCCTGCGCGTCTGGAGCCTGTGCTCCACAACAGGAGAGGCCGCGATAGTGAGAGGCCCGTGCACTGCAATGAAAAGTGACCCCCGCTCGCCGCAACTAGAGAAAGCCCTCACACAGAAACGAAGACCCAACACAGCTAAAAAAATAAATAAATAAATTTATTAAAAAAAAAAAAAAAAAATAGGGGTAATCTCATTGACATCAGTCTTGGCAATGACTTTTTGGATTTGACACCAAATTCAAAGACAACAAAAGCAAAAATAAACAAGTGGGACTACATGAAACCAAAAAGCTTATGCACAGCAAAGGAAACCATCCACAAACTAAAAGGCAACATACAAAGTGGGAGAAATTTGTGCAAATCATATACCTGATAAGGGGTTAATATCTAAAATATTTAAAGGACTCACACACAGAAAAGCTGGTTTAAAGAATATGCAGAGAAATTGAAGACACATTTTTCCAAAGAAGACCTACAAATGGCCAGTACTTTTATGAAATGGCGTTCAACATCACTAATCATCAGGGAAATGTAAATCAAAACTAAGTGAGATATCATCTCACATCTGTTAGTGTGGCTATTATGAAAAGAGATGACAAGTATTGACAAGGATGTGGAAAAAAAGGGACCCGTTTGCACTGCTGATGGGAATGTAAATTGGTGCAACCACCATGGAAAAATAGTATGAAAATTCCAGAAAAATTGAACAAAACTACCAAATGATCTGGCAATCTCACTTCCTGGTATATATCCAAAGAAATGAAAATATGATATTGAAGAGGCAGCTACACTCCCATGTTCACTGCAGAATTATTCACAATAGCCAAGATATGAGAACAACCTAAGGGTCCATCAACAAAAAAATGTATAAAGAGGATGGATGGAGGGATAGACAGACAGACAGATAGAAAGATAGATAGATAGATAGATAGATAGATAGATAGATAGATAGATAGATAGATAGATAGATAAAACACTTATTTATACATTTGTGAATAATTTTAGCCATAAGTGAGAAGGATATTCTGCCATTTGCAACAACACGGATGCACCTTAAGGGCATTATGCAAGTGAAATAAGCCAGACTGAAAAAAGACAAAATACTACGTAGTATCACAAGTATGTGTACTAAAAAAAAAAGTTGTCAAGGCCTGGGAATGTGAGAAATTAGGGAGAGGTTTATAAAATGGTACAAACTTTTAGTTAAAAAACAGTGTCTGAGAATCTAAAGTATAATATGATGACTATAGTTAATCACACTGTGCTATGTAATTGCAATTCAAAACATATATGTATATAGAAAAACAACACAAAAGAGTCTCATGTTGCTTTAGTGTGTTAAATATATCACTATATCTTAGGTTAAAAGCATTAAGAAAATCATTTTAAGCATCCTCAAAAGCTGTAGCTTCATAAGTATATCTGCAAGGTTAGAAGCTTCAGAAACCATTCACCTTTCAGGCTTCTATATATGATGCCAAAGAAGGTATCTGAAGCTTGTATACTAGTTCTGTTTTCCTATCTTTGTTTCAGAGAATAAGGAATTAGCCCTCTCCTGCTTTACAGTCCTATCCTGCTCTATTTATTCCCCCATCTAAACCATTAGGGGCTGCCTTTTCCTCATACACACCCTTTCAATACATGATCTCCTTGTTTGTACTCAGGACACTCCTGTGTCTTCAGCACCTTACCAGCACAATTTCTGCTGGAAGCTTGCCCTAACTGGAACCTCATTCTCTCTTAAATAGAGACTACATTTATTTTTTTTTAACATCTTTATTGGAGTATAATTGCTTTACAATGTTGTGTTAGTTGCTGCTGTATAAAAAAGTGAATCAGTTATGAGCATAAATATATCTCCATATCCCCTCCTTCTTGTGTCTCCCACCCACCCTCCTTATCCCACCCCTCTGGTGGACACAAAGCACCGAGCTAATCTCCCTGTACTATGAGGCTGCTTCCCACTAGCTATCTATTTTACATTTGGTAGTGTATATATGTGAATGATACCCTTTCACTTCGTCCCAGTTTACCCTTCCCCCTCCCCGTGTCCTCAAGTCCATTCTCTAAGTGTATGTCTTTATTCCTGTCCTGCATCTAGGTTGATCAGAACCTTTTTTTTTTTTTTTTTAGATTCCATATATATGTGTTAGCATATGGTATTTGTTTTTCTCTTTCTGACTTACTTCACTCTGTATGACAGTCTCTAGGTCCATCCACCTCACTACAAATAACTCAATTTCGTTTCTTTTTATGGCTGAGTAATATACCATTATATATATGTGCCACATCTTCTTTATCCATTCATCTGTCGATGGACACTTAAGTTGCTTCAATGTCCTGGCTATTGTAAATAGAGCTGCAATGAACATTGTGGTACATGACTTTTTTTTTTTTTAATTAATTTATTTATTTTGGCTGTGTTGGGTCTTCGCTGCTGCGCACGGGCTTTCTCTAGTTGTGCGAGCGGGGGCTACTCTTCGTTGCAGTGCGCAGGCTTCTCACTGCAGTGGCTTCTCTTGTTGTGGAGCACGTGCTCTAGGCGTGCAGGCTTCAGTAATTGTGGCACGTGGGCTCAGTAGTTGTGGCTCGCGGTCTCTAGAGCACAGGCTCAGTAGTTGTGGCACATGAGCTTAGTTGCTCCACGGCATGTGGGATGTTCCTGGACCAGGGATCGAACTCGTGGCACGTGGGCTCAGTAGTTGTGGCTCACGGTCTCTAGAGCACAGGCTCAGTAGCTGCGGCACACGAGCTTAGTTGCTCTGCGGCATGTGGGATCTTCCTGGACCAGGGATCGAACCCGTGTCCCCTACCTTGGCAGGCGGATTCTTAACCACTGCACTACCGGGGAAGTCCCCATGACTTTTTGAATTATGGTTTTCTCAGGGTATCTGCCCAGTACTGGGATTGCTGGGTCCTATGGTAGTTCTATTTTTAGTTTTTTAAGGAACCTCCATACTGTTCTCCATAGTGGCTTTATCAATTTACATTCCCACCAACAGTGCAAGAGGGTTCCCTTTTCTCCACACTTTCTCCAACAATTATTGTTTGTAGATTTTTTGGTGATGGCCATTCTGACTGGCGTGAGGTGATACATCATTGTAGTTTTGATTTGCATTTCTCTAATGATTAGTGATGTTGAGATTCCTTTCATGTGTTTGTTGGCAATCTGTATATCTTCTTTGGAGAAATGTCTATTTAGGTCTTCTGACCATTTATGGATTGGGTTGTTTTTTTGATATTGAGCTTCATAAGCTGCTTGTATATTTTGGAGACTAATCCTTTGTCAGTTGCTTCGTTTGCAAATATTTTCTCCCATTCGAAGGGTTGTCTTTTTCTTTTCTTTATGGTTTCTCTTGCTGTGCAAAAGTTTTTAAGTTTCATTAGGTCCCATTTGTTTACTTTTGTTTTTATTTCTATTTCTCTATGAGGTGGGTCAAAAAGGATCTTGCTGTGATTTATGTCAAAGTGTATTCTTCCTATGTTTTACTCTAAGAGTTTTATAGTGTCTGGCTTTACATTTAGGTCTTTAATCCATTTTGAGTTCATTTTTGTGTATGGTGTTAGGGAGTGTTCTAATTTCATTCTTTTACATGTAACTGCCCAGTTTTCCCAGCCCCACTTATTGAAGAGGCTGTCTTTTCTCCATTGTATACTCTTGCCTCCTTTATCAAAGATAAGGTGACCATATGTGCGTGGGTTCATCTCTGGGCTTTCTATCCTGTTCCATTGATCTATATTTCTGTTTTCTTGCCAGTACCATACTCTCTTGATTACTATAGCTTTGTAGTATAGTGTGAAGTCAGGGAGCCTGATTCCTCCATCTCCATTTTTCTTTCTCAAGATTGCTTTGGCTACTCTGGGTCTTTAGTGTTTCTATGCAAATTGTGAAAATTTTTTGTTCTAGTTCTGTGAAAAATGCCATTGGTAGTTTGTTAGGGATTGCACTGAATCTGTAGATTGCTTTGGGGAGTATAGTCATTTTCATAATGTTGATCCTTCCAATCCAAGAACATGGTTTATCTCTCCATCTGTTTGTATCACCTTTAATTTCTTTCATCAGTGTCTTACAGTTTTCTGCATACAGGTTTTTTGTCTCCTTAGGTAGATTTATTCCTAGGTATTTTATTCTATTTGTTGCAGTGGTAAATGGGATTGTTTCCTTAATTTCTCTTTCTGAATTTTTGTTGTTAGTGTATAGGAATGCAAGAGATTTCTGTGCATTAATTTTGTATCCTGCTACTCTACCAAATTCATTGATTATCTCTAGTAGTTTTCTTGTAGCATCTTTAGGATTCTCGATATATAGTATCATGTCATCTGCAAACAGTGACAGTTTTATGTCTTCTTTTCCGATTTGGATTCTACTTTTATTTCTTTTTACTCTCTGATTCCTGTGGCTAAAACTTCCAAAACTATGTTGGATAATAGTGGTGAGAGTGGGCAACCTTGTCTTGTTCCTGATCTTAGAGGAAATGGTTTCAGCTTTCACCACTGAGAAGGATGTTTGCCGTGGGTTTTTCATATATGGCCTTTATTATGTTGAGGGAGGCTTCCTTTATGCCTACTTTCTGGAGAGTTTTCATCATAAATGGGTGTTGAATTTTGTCAAAACCTTTTCTGCATCTATTGAGATTATCATATGTTTTTTATCCTTCACTTTAATATGGTGTATCACATTGATTGATTTGTGTATATTGAAGAATCCTTGCATTCCTGGGATAAACCCCAATGGATCATGGTGTATGATCCTTTTAATGTGCTGTTGGACTCTGTTTGCTAGTATTTTGTTGAGGATATTTGCATTTTTGTTCATCAGAGATATTGGCCTGTAGTTTTCTTTTTTCTGACATCTTTGTCTGGTTTTGGTATCAGGGTGATGGTAGCCTCATAGAATGAGTTTTGGAGTGTTCCTCCCTCTGCTATATTTTGGAAGAGTTTGAGAAGAATAGTTGTTAGCTCTTCTCTAAATGTTTGATAGAATTCACTTGTGAAGCCGTCTGGGCCTGGGCTTTTGTTTGTTGGAAATTTTAAATCACAGTTTCAATTTCAGTGCTTGTGACTGGTCTGTTTATATTTTCTATTTCTTCCTGGTTCAGTTACGGAAGGTTGTGCTTTTCTAACAACTGGTCCATTTGTTCCAAGTTGTCCATTTTATTGGCATATAGTTGCTTGTAGTAATCTCTCATGATACTTTGTATCTGAGAACAACTGCAGTGTCAGTTGTTACTTCTCCTTTTTCATTTCTAATTCTGTTGATTTGAGTCTTCTCCCTTCTTTTCTTGATGAGTTTGGCTAATGGGTTTTCAATTTTGTTTATCTTCTCAAAGATCCAGCTTTTATTTTTATTGATCTTTGCTATTTTTCCCTTCATTTCTTTTTCATTGACTTCTGATCTGATTTTTATGATTTCTTTCCTTCTAACTTTGGGGTATTTTTGTTCTTTTTTCTCTAATTTCTTTAGGTGTAAGGTTAGGTTGTTTATTTGAGATTTTTCTTGTTCCTTGAGGTAGGATTACATTAGGATTATATAATATAATATATATATAGGATTATATTGTTATAATATATAATATACTATATTATATATAGTATAATATATATAGGATTATATAATATATATATAGGATTATATTGCTATAAACTTCCCTCTTAGAACTGCTTTTGCTGCTTTCTGTAGGATCTGGGTTGTTGTGTTTTCATTGTCATATGTTTCTAGATATTTTTTGATTTCCTCTTTGATTTCTTCAGTGACATCTTGGTTATTTAGTAGGGTATTGTTTAGCCTCCATGTGTTTGTATTTTTTACAGATTTTTTCCTATAATTGATATCTAGTCTCATAACATTGTGATTGGAAAAGATACTTGATATGATTTCAATCTTCTTAAATTTACCAAGGCTTGATTTGTGACCCAAGATATGGTCTATCCTGGAAAATGTTCCATGAGCACTTGAGAAGAAAATGTATTCTGTTGTTTTTGGATGGAATGACCTATAAATATCAATTAAGTCTACCTTGTTTAATATGTCATTTAAAGCTTCTCTTTCCTTATTTATTTTCATTTTGGAAGATCTGTCCATTGGTGAAAGTGGGGTGTTAAAATCCCCTACTATGATTGTGTTACTATTGATTTCCCCTTTTATGGCTGTTAACATTTGCCTTATGTATTGAGGTGCTCCTATGTTGGGTGCATATATATTTACAATTGTTTTATCTTGTCCTTGGATTGATCCTGTGATCATTATGTAGTGTCCTTCTTTGTCTCTTGTAACATTCTTTATTTTAAAGTCTATTTTGTCCGATATAAGAATTGATACTCCAGCTTTCTTTTGATTTCCATTTGCATGGAATATCTTTGTCCATCCCCTCACTTTCAGTCTATATGTGTCCATAGGTCTGAAGTGGGTCTCTTGTAGACCGCATATATACGGGTCCTGTTTTTGTATCCATTCAGCCAGTCTATTTTTTTTGGTTGGAGCATTTAATCCATTTACATTTAAGGTAGTTATCGATATGTATGTTCCTATTAACATTTTCTTAATTGCTTTGGGTTTGTTATTGTAGGTCTTTTCCTCCTCTTGTGTGTCCTGCCTAGAGAAGTTCCTTTAGCATTTGTTGTAAAGCTGGTTTGGTGGTGCTGAATTCTCTTAACTTTTGCTTGTCTTTAAAACGTTTTAATTTCTCTGTTGAATTTGAATGAGATCCTTGCTGGGTAGAGTAATCTTGGTTGTAGGTTTTTCACTTTCATCACTTTATATATGTCCTGTCACTCCCTTCTGGCTTGCAGAGTTTCTGCTGAAAGATCAGCTGTTAACCTTATGGTTCCCTTGCTGCTTTCAATTTTTTTTCTTTGTATTCAATTTTTGATAGTTTGATTAATATGTGTCTTGGCGTGTTTCTCTTTGGGTTTATCCTGTATGGTACACTCTGTGCTTCCTGGACTTGATTGACTATTTCCTTTCCCGTGTTAGGGAAGTTTTTGACTATAATCTCTTCAAATATTTTCTCAGACCCGTTCTTTTTCTCTTCTTCTTCTGGGACCCTGTAATTCGAATTTTGGTGCATTTATTGTTGTCCCAGAGGTCTCTGAGACTGTCTTCAATTCTTTTCATTCTTTTTTCTTTATTCTACTCTGCTGTAGTTATTTCCACTATTTTATCTTCCAGATCACTTATCCGTTCTTCTGCCTCAGTTATTCTGCTGTTGATTCCTTCTAGAGTATTTTTAATTTCAGTAATTGTGTTGTTCATCGTTGTCTGTTTGCTCTGTAGTTCTTCTAGATCCTTGTTAAATGTTTCTTGTATTTTCCCCATTCTGTTTCTGAGATTTTTGGTCATCTTTACTATCATTCCTCTGAATTCTTTTTCAGGTAGGTTGCCTATTTCATCTTCATTTTTTTGGTCTTGTAGGTTTTTACCTTGCTCCTTTGTCTGTAACATACTTTTTTGACTTTTCTTTTTTATTTTTATTTTTATTTTTTGATGGGTGGTGCTGTATTCCTGTCTTACTTGTTGTTTGGCTTGAGATGTTCAGCATTGGAGTTTGCAGGCAGTTGGATAGAGCCAGGTCTTGGTGCTGAGATGAGGACCTCCAGGAGGTCTCACTCCAACTGATATTTCCTGGGGTCTGAGGTTCTCTGTTAGTCCAGCAGTTTGGACTCAGACCTCCCAGCATAAGAGCTCAGAGCCAACCTCTGGCCTGGGCACCAATATTCTGCAAGCTTCGTGGCATGGTTAACAGAAAAAGAAAGAAAAGAAAGAAAAAAAGGAGCAGTACAATATCAAAGAACAAAAAGCAAAATAAAATTAGAAAGATAAAAAATTAGGAAAAATAAAATTATAATTGAAACAATTGAAACAAGGTAAAATAAAACCACAACAGAAAAAAGAAAGGAAAAAAAAGGGGTGGTGGAACAAGCCTAAAAGAGAGAACAATAACACAGTATAAAAAATAAAATAAAAATTTTTTTAGGAAAAATAAAAATATAAAAGAATCAACAACAATTAATCAACAAGGTAAAACAGAACCCCAATCTAAAAGAAGAAGAAGAAAAAAAAGCCTTGGCTATGGGGGTGGAATTTAGTCAGGGGTGGAACTTAGGCAGGGGTGGGGTTTAGGGTAGGGCAGGACCTAGGCAGGTGGGGGGCATGACTTTTGACCGTGGGGCAGGGCCTCTGCTTAGGACCTGCATGGAAGGGGAGAGGCAGCATGTGAAAGGAGGGCCTCTGGAGTGTGGAGTTCTGGAGTCTGGAGGTAGGCCCTGAGGGAGGGTGTGTGGGTGGGGTTTAGTCCCAGGGCATTGGAGTGGGTCTCCGAGTGTAGAGGTGGGGCCCTGGGTGGGGGTGTAGGGGTGGGGCTTGGGTTCTGCGCAACAGGAGTGAGACTCCCAGGGTAGGGGGTTAGGCCCTGGAGTCCAAGAGGCTCCCTGGTGCCTAAGTGGACAGGGAAAACACTGGCTGCATTCCCTTCCATTCCTTTTCACCCCTCACCCGCCATGTCCCCAGGGTCTCACCCATCGCCGCTGGACCCCTAACCATGGGTGGGTCCCGGTGGGTGTAGGAACTCCTTCCCTCCCCCAGCCACTCTTGTCCTGGAGGTCTGGCCTTTACTTTTGCTCCCCCTTCCCTCCCTCCCACTGCCTCAGGACCCACGCGGCTGGAGGGGCCTCTGTGGGCAGAGGATCAGGCCTGGGATCTCAGCAGCTTCCTGGGGGCCCAAGCGGGTAGTGGAACCCTGGCCAGGCCCCCATTTGATCCTCTGCACTCCCGATGGTTCCCCAATTTCCCCCTTTGGGCGTGGGATCTCTTCCCCTCCCCCAGCCACCCCTCAGGGCCGCCAGTCCCATCCCACCTCCACTTCTCCTCCCCTTTCACTACCCCCACCCTACCCAGTTGCTGGGGGTTCCTCCCATCCCCTTAGGGGTCCCTGGTCCCCCACCAGTGCCTGGGCACTAGGTGCACTAATTGTGAGGAGATCTGAATTCTGTGTACTCCTAGTATGCCATCTTGACTCGGTCCTCACCTTTTTTTTTTTTCAAAAGATAAGGTTGATAACCATTTTGGTTTTAGATCATTACTTTTCTTACCTCTTTGCCCAATACAATGTTTATTTGAATTTACTCCATAAATATACACTATCCTCCCTGTCCTCTCTTAAATGATATCATTTACTATGTATTAATAACGCCCTTTCACTGTAGATTTGTTTTTTGCTCCCACCTTCTTTTCCACTGAATATCCTTTGGTCATTTTCAGGGACACCAATACCCTCATGAATAATGCACTCAAAACCTACCTATCGAGTCTTGGCATCTTCTTCTCCAAAACCAATCAATTTTAGTCCCAAATTCCCTTGTTATGCCCTTTATCAGAAAGTCAGAAATATTTGCATTCTTAGTTTCAGATATTCCACTTTGCAACCAGCATTTTCTGTACTTTGGATTATGTTGCTCATTTACTTCCATCGCCAAAATTATGTGGCATATTGACAGCTCCAATCCATGTTTCCCCACCCCCATTATTGATTTTTCACTCTTGGCTTCATTTATAACTTTTTTCAACCTAGTTGCCAATTTCCATCATTATAATCATGTATATAGTCATTGCCTTCTCCACTGGCAAAATCTTAATTCTTTATGAATCTTAATTCTTATTTTCTCCACACCAGAACCAGAGCCACCATATTTGGCATGAAATAAATAATCACATAAACTAAACAGACTTATTTTACATAAATTCTTGAGCATAAACCTCAAATTTATGCTTAGTAATGTCCAGCAACTCTATTGGATTTCTCTTGTGGGCTCATTTTTTCATGCCTTCAGGTAATAAATTCATACTTGCTTAAGCCCTCAAGACCTTGGCAGATGATCTTGCTTTATATGTGTAAATCGTATTCATTGGATGGGAACTCCTTTCTCTTTTTTGCTATTCACATTCAAGTGCAACTTCTCTTCTACCTTTCTGATATAATACATGAAGTGTTCCCCTTCTGTAGAAATGCATGTCTGTTCTTGTGCTATAGATACAGTGCCCTCCAGATTTTAAGAAACTCAGCTGCTTTGGTTATCCCCTCACTTTCCTGCATCATTGTTCCCTTACTTTCTACTGGTTATTCCCATTGTTTTTAAAAACCTTTTCTAGAAAGTTTCATAAAAATCCCCAAATCTTTCTGTGGTATTTCGTTTTTTCACAGAAATCCTTTGTAGTCAAACTTTTAGAAAGAGCTGCCTCTTACTGTATCCTTGGTGTAATTCAATGGGGTTTCTAACCCCCATTATTTAATAAAAAACTGCTGCTGATTCCCATTACGTCTTTGCTTAAAAGGACATAATATTTTATTTAAATGTATTAAATTATATGTAGTTAGGTTATTTTTATTTATTTTTGGTCTATTTAAGTTCCTTTAGGACATGGAGCCCAAATCTTTCTTGTTTACTATTATATCCCAACACCAAAGGCTGTGCCTGTAAATAAATATTTGTTGAATAAATTAATGAAATAGCCATATTGGAGAATATCATCCAAATAGTCAATTTTCATTTAAGATGATGCTTAGGATGCATATATTTCAAAGTGGAAACGATATAAATCATTATGTTGTTAAGAAATCATTTTTACTATTATGACTATGCCATACAAATGTTATTTTGTAGAGGTTGAGGGAACTCTAATCCATTTCATTTTAAAATTTAGTTATGAATTTAAGATCAATACAATAAAAACATTCTATACCACCTAAATTGTATTATCAAGGTTTGTGACATCAAGAAATTACTTGCAGTCTGAATAGACTTTCTAATAAGAAACACAAAGACCAATAATTCACATTTCTTTGTTCTATACATATCCCCAGCCTCCATGCTGTCTCCTTCTGGACTTAAAGCCTGAATTTTATGTTCATTTCAAATTGATTTCATTCATTAATATATAACAACTTTATCCACAAGGAATATAATGCAAGTCACATAGGTGATTTTAAATTTTCTAGTAGCCACATTTTAAAAAGTTTTAAAAAGTGAAATTAATTTTAATGAAATATTTCATTTAACCAAGTATATCCAAAATATTATTTCAACTTGTAACCAATATAAAATTATTCACATTTTATATTCTATATGTCATACCAACTTTTAAAAACCCAGTGAATATTTTATATTCACAGCACTTCTCAATTTGGATGCCAAATTTTCATCTAAAATATAGATCTGAACTTAGATTTTATAAAATTTACAGTTGAAAAATTAGATTCACATATCCATTATAGACATGCTTAAAAGTTTCCCATTTACTGAAGTATTGTTTTTATGCTTAAATTAATTAAAATCAAATTAAAAGTTCAGATCCTTTAGTCATACTAAGCACATTTTAAATGCTCAATACTCCTATGTGACTAGTGGCTGCCATTTTAGACAGCACAGGTATAAAGAAATGATGGGGCATAATTCCAATGAAAGCTTATATCCAAATGAGTTATTTTAGATTTTAAAATATACATTCACTACTTAAGGTGTATATATGTGTATATAAATAAACACAGGTACAATTACTCTAAACATCTGACATAGAGCAACACTCAAGTGGTAGCTTTTATTTCTGTATTTTAAATAATTTCTATAAGCCTGACAGTAATCCTATTTAGTAGGAATGGCAAGCTTTTTTCCAGTTTTATAAAGTAATTATCCAAAATCTAGAGAATTTACCTCAAAATGTCTACCCACATTTTTTTTTTTTTTTACAAAGTCACTCAACTGAGTAACAGGGAAAGCTAGAACCAGACTCTACATATGCGCCATCCTCACTCATTATTATATCCACAGATACCTAATTCCACATCCACAAGGGTTCATCAAGGGTTTGCTTTGTTCTACTATGTGCTTATTGTACTAGTGGACGTTAAAGAAAAACATTTTAAAATTTTATTGAGGAAACTTACATGTATGACATGGACCATTTCAAAAGTGCTTTTTATTAATTTCATTTTTCCCTTGATTTATTAGGGTAAAAATTATTGGAAAAGTTATACTTAAATATACTTACTTGCTTGTTAATGAAAAACATTAAAACAACTTCTTATGGGGAAAAATCTAGTCTAGAAACAGAATACTTTTTTATATACCTGAATCGGCAAAAATTATTTAATAGTCTCTAAAATTTCAGCAATAAATTGGGTTATAAGTCTAAGGCTGTAAAATGGTATACAATTGTGTATTTATTTTTTGGAACAGGAAATAGGAGTGTGGTATACTACCCTTGAAAATCAATACAGAAAGTCTCAGGATGGGGCTGCTTTAAGACACAATGTAAGAAACATACAGATGACAAATGCTTCAATCAATTTGATTAAATTTCTTCCAATATATTGATTTCTCCCCTAAACATTTGATTATAAATTTCAGCTATTTATACACAAAATCTGAACATGTCAATAAGAAATACCTGTCTGGTAGAACACTAGATAATCTCATGATACAAATTATTATGGGCCATTTCTAATTTGTCAGGTATATGAAGAAAGGAAAGATGTTCAACTCGGTGCCATCTCTGGAAAGGAAATGTCGTTTAACTCTTCAGTGTTTGGAGTAGAGAGTGGAATGTGTCAAGGGTGGGAAGCAGGGGGGCAACTGGCAAATGAGATACTCAAAGAAACAAGTGAGAGAGAACTGAGAAAAGAAGAAAAGAAATTTTCAATGATGTTGCTGTGGGTTACAACTTATATCCCTTTTAAAGTTCTTTGTGAGTTGTAGGTAGAGACAGGAATTTTTTTTTTTTTTTTTTTTTTTTTGCTTGCTGAATTGTACTACTTGGACTATTTCAAGCTGCGACAAAGCCACATGGGGTTCATAATTTATATTTGCTCACGTTACATTCCAGAGGGTATGGTTCATGGTTTCGAACCTAAAGTATCCAGATCCAACTTAAGATCTTCACTGTAAACCTAAAAGTCAAATATGTGTGCCCTGAAACTGCCAGACTGTTGAACTCCTCAGGTAACAGAGCAGGAATCAATCAGACAGGAGCCACTACAGATCTTAGAAAGGGATGTCAAAGTCACAGAGACAACGTGCAGATGATGCTAAAATAGAAAGAGGGATTTTTGTAAAGAAAAATGAGGCTTATGTGGTATTATGTGGCTTTACTCCACTGATGAAATCTTAAAGGCTTCCTGTGAAACAGTACATTGAAAATGAAGATTTCAGCAACCTCCTAGACACATGCTTTCTTAAGGAATGGCAGGCTCTTTGGATGGAAAGGAATGGTCAATGGCTGCCGTGCTGGAATCGGTTTAAGCATCCTCCAGACCTCACCAGCACAAAGAGCAGACACCCTTTACCACTGCATCTCCTGGAACTTGCAGTCCATTAGGGTTTTTGCAACCCCATACTATTAGGGTGTAGTCCCTAATAAAAACTAGAGAAATTCAGTGGATTGAAAGTCCTGTGACTCACCAATAATGAGTTAGCAAATGAGTGCTGATTAATAAGTAGTTAATATTAGCATTCTTGATGGGGGAATTTTCAACGTTTACCTAAGGTGGAATGGGTAAATAACCCAAGGGAAAGGCACCTATTACTGTTATAACCAGCTTCTCAGCAGCAGCTGCCTTCAAGTTACACTAAGCATGCACTTTAAAAAATTTTTACCTTTATAATTTTCAAATAAAATTGTATGATTAAGTCTAATATATAAAATACATCAAATCAAACCTGTTCCCTGATTGAAATGGGAGCAGGAAACTTTGCCTGCTCAACTTCCACTCTGCCTCTTTCCCTTGCCCAGCATGGACGCAAAGACACTTCCAAAAACTGCTTTAGGATCCAGTTAAGTGCATTTTGAAAGTCACAGCTCTAAGCCATTCCCTTTTAATTTCCTGTATCCCAGCACGCTGGTGCCAAATTATTAGGCAAAGCCCTAACTTCTCATTTAATAGACTTGCATTCTGTGAAAGAGTCTATTTTTCGTTTGATTATTTTGCTGCTTTCACTAACTAAATGTCCTTAATAGTCATAAGAGCGCACAGCTACTGAGTGCATACTATGTGCCTGCCTGTCTTCTAAACCCTGATTGCAATATGTCGTTTAATCTTCCCTACAACCATATAAAGTAGGTATGATTGCTATTATTATCATTATTAATTTTCCAGTTTTCCAGATGAGAAACTGAGGCTGAGAGAGATTAGGGAACTTATGCAAATTTATACAACTTATGAGGGTTCAGCCAGCGTTTTGAATCCAGGTCTTTAGGTCTCCAGCATCCTCCCAGATAAGCACTATCTATAGCTGCCACCTTTCTCATAGTTTGATACTTGGGATAGTCATTCCTAATTTCCGAATCAGAAATTCGATCTCTTCTCCCTATGCTGCTGTTTTTCCACCATTAATTTTATATGAATATATTTGTGTTTAGTCTTGAACATTCAATACAATTAGTCACCACCTTAAATGTATCATCAGGATATGTTAAAAACAACTTGGGTCAAAATGCTAGCTTAGGAGGTTGATGGTTGCTGATTTGCATGAGGAGCTGCCATTTGCCTATCTTGATAAATTGATTTCTATAAATGATAGGTCTGCTAACGCACTGAATGCTCCGGACTTTGCTTGGCCAAGGCAGTCATTGTTTGTACTCAGCATCCATGCTCTTTCCCAGGTTTCATGGGGAAAAATACATCCATTTACTAACTTTTTGCAGCAAAGCTTGCTAATCAGGTGCAGGCTGGGCTCCCTTTCTGCCAAGATGGAAGCAGGGTTTGTGAGTTCTCTGCATTCCGCAGACTCACTGGAGGGTCACCTGGTCTTGGTTAATTGAGTGAAGGAGTTTTGCCTGTGAGGTGAAAGGAATTAGTGACAGGCTTCCTATTCTCTTGACCCCCTGAGGTGGGATAAAAAGCTTGACTAGCTCCCCCATTTTATAAGACCAGTTGAGGAAAGATATAATTAAGGGAAATATGGTGTGTCATGAAGTTTTTCTCTTGTTTTGAGATGATAAAGTTCAAGTAACAATGTTGGGTTAGCTGGCTTTATGTTTAATATTTAGTTAGCAAGCGGTAGAGACAATCAACTATATCATTTAGCATCACTGGGTTATAAATTTATCATTACGTGATTTAGTTGAGTGATGTTGAATAGGTCTTGTAAAGTTTATTGGAGTTCAAGAAAGGAAACTATCACACCTGGCTAGCTCTGATATAAGGGAAAGTGCCTTCTGGGAGTTGGTTAGACTTTCTAATATGATCAATGGCCTGATGTTACCCAGCAGAAAGAAATAAAAGACTTGACTTGGAAAGTGTGTTAATTCTTCCAAGCTATTTAGTATAATTTAATGCACTGTATAGTGCTCCAGGGTATTGAAAGAGTTAAACTCCCTGGACAAAATAAAGAATTACACCCTTTTTCCTGGAAAGATCAGGCCCATATGTATAGAGAGAACTTTATTAGCAAGGGTATTAAAATTGGTTTCACTGTAAGCAATTTTCCTAGGTTCCATTTCTGTGCCATCTGTCCTTTTTTTTCCTTACCAGTAAAAGCAATAAAATGTACACATTCACTAAAAAGAAAAGAATAGAGTTTTATGGTATTCAAGGGACATTAAAATTCTGTTCTCTTGTAGAATATATCTTGATCTTTCAGAATACTGGTCTAATGACTGATTTCTAATATATCTATCTCAAGTTATTCATATTTTATGTTAATGGTCACATAGACAAACTGGGTAAAAACCATGAACAAAACAAACCCCATGTAATATAAGCAATAATTGCCACTGGGAATACAAATTGTGGTTATAGTTTGACATAGGAAGGCGAATCACAACATATCAGACATGAAATAGGGCTGACCTTGCCTTTGTGGTCAGCTTTTATTAAGAAAAAAAAAAGGCATTTAAGTTAATAGGAATTGGGTCTTTCAAAGAAATACTCCTAATTTCCTGGACTTGGGGCCTGATCACAATAGAAGATCATAGGTAAGAAAGAATCAAAAGATTTAATCAGCCGTGACCAATCGACATTGCTTTTTGTTAATTAAATACCACTTTCAATGAACTACAATTGGGTCTCCTGCCTTTGCCTCTGAGCTGTGCCTCTGCCTGGACTTAAGTTTTGTTACGGAGTGTTTTCCTGCACATGTTTAACCTTCAAACTACTAGCACTTATCAGTTTAAATTGAATAAAAGTTTTCAGTTTTACTTTTAACACGCAACCCAATATTCTCTGGATTTGTAATAGAATCATATTAAATACTGCCTCCAAGGAATTTGGCCCAAATGAAGACAGAAAACCATACATATGTTTGGAGCTAGAGTTTTGACCTCTATATAATTTAGATATGTCATTTTCTAAAATCTTGTGGGCTGGAATATGTCATTCTGTGATAGTAATAGTATTCTGAACTGAACCCTTTTTAATGCACGGATCTCAAATCATTTTTCAAAGAAATAAAGAGTGTTACACATGTTATTCAACAAGGGAAAGTCAAGGACAGGAAACTTAACTTTCCTTCCTGAAGTTGTTCTCTGAGTAGGAAATATTTCAAGGATAGTGCTTAAAATAACATACTATTGATTTTTCTGGGTCATTAGATCACAAGTATTTTATCCAACTGCATGTTTCACGCTTTACCAGAATGTACTGGCACCTTATCTCCATGGGCCTTTCGGGTTTTTAAAGCCCATTCTTGTCTATTATCTAATTTGATCTGTAGAACATCCCTATGCGCCAGTTGTCTTCTCTGAATCTGTTCTCTCTGTCCTAAAATGCGGATGAGTAGCTTGCTTACCCAAGGCTGAAACTGGTCAACTGCTGAGCAAGTTCACAGGCCCAGAAAAGGCCTTTCCTCTGTGTTGCACTCTCTGCTAGAACACTGAAACTAAAAATGTTGCTTGATTTTTAAAACAATACTTAGAAATAGCATGCTTAGTTTGTTGTTGTTTTTTTTTAATAACATAGGAATACATGACTGTTGCAAAATACGCAGAGAATACAGAGAAATAAAAGGAATAATCATCCTTGTAGACCTCCATCAAGACAAAAATGCTGTTAACATTTCCTTTCCAATCCCTCAGCTGTGCATTTGTGGCGCAGTTGACACAATGTTATATTTTCATTTTTGTGTGCTGATTATTTCCACTAGAATTGTAATGTAGATGTAATAATATGATAATAAGATTTTGTAAATTTTATTTTAATGGCAACTAATAACTGCATGTATCAACATCTATTTCACTATTCTATATTTGGACATATAAAACTTGAGTATGATAAATGAATGTGTTTGTTCATATAGTATTGAATGAATTTAGCATTGGTTGCTTAGAATTTTCTAGAGATACAGTTTGACAATTATGAAGGTAAACATTTTAAAAGCTGTTGATTGTCAAAAGTCCTCCCTTGCACAGCTGTCTTTGTTCTCTGAATGTCTGCATTCAGATCCCAGTTCTAGCTCTTATTCTTGTTAAGGTTAAGCAACTTAATCAAAATACTTAACTACTTTGATCCTTAGTTCTTCCTGTGTAAAGTAGTGATAATCATACAGATCATAGAAGCCATTGCTTTGAGAGTTAGAAAATACAGGTGCAGGACGTAGAATGATGCTGCCAGGTATCAAACATGTGCAGTAAATATTATATATTATATACTCCACCTGCACATATAAAGCCATTTATCATGCATTCCCCTTGACATCATAGTGTTTGCTATTGAATTAGGATGTTAAATGGATGTTTCATCTGAGTCCCACAGACGATAAAAGAATGCACGGAGGAAATGCTAAAAGGCATAAAAACCCTTATAAGCATCTCACCTATATAAAGGGGGTAAAACAATTGATATTTAATATAAACTATCCATTATGTCAAATTTCCACATTTTCTTATTTTGGTTCATCACTCTGTTTTGTTCCTTTGATCAATTTTTTTCTCTGTTCCATTACCATAGGAGATGCAGACTTTAAAAAGATAAGATGGTATTAGGAACATCTTTGTGTCAAAAATTTTAAAAATTAGTTAAAATGAACAATCTTATCTAAGTCACCAAAACTGTTTAAAGAAAAATTGGAAAATCAGAAAAATATTCATCTACTTTTTAAATAAAGATAGGACTTCTTCATTCAAATGATTCTTTTGCTCACTTTCTCTCTCTTTTTTTTTTTTGTTAATTATCAGTAGTTTTTCAATATTAATCTTAGAAAAGAACCAAGTTTTGGTTCTGTTGACTTACTCTTTTATATCTGCTTTATTTCACTAGATTCTCCTTTTTTTCCTAGTAAACATTTTGTTACAAATCTTTAACTAATTTTCATTTTGGTCAGAAATGTAATCAATGTTATAGAAATACAAGTTGCAGAGAGTATTAAGAACAAATTATGTCACCTATTATTATTAGCCAGAAAATCCATATATAATCTATAAGGTGTTTTTGCATAGGCATATTAACTAATTATACTAATTAATAAGTTAAATTATTGATTTTTGTGTTATTTAAGTTATTATCTGAATGTGTCAAGCATAATTGTAGGTGCAGGAGAAAAAGATGACGTGGCCTTTAATGTAAAGAGACTAATAATCTCGGCAGCCTATTATTTCCTCTAACCCAAGGCCACATCTCACTTTAGGAAGAAACACTAAATGGCTGTGGGTTGGAGGGAACCTTCACACACACAGCCTTTCTGGCAACATTTTTGGTCTATTTGTCTGGGCGAACCTTTGATACCCTTAAGCAGCCCCGTACCTAGTTACATAAAAGGTGGCTGTTAGTCCATATGTCTTTACCCACTGGTGTGGCAAAAATGCACAGGCTTCACTTAAATCTTAAAACTTATGGTTACCAAGGGGGAAAGGAGGGGGGGGATACATTGGGAGATTGGGGTTGGCATATACACACTAGTATATATAAAATAGATAACTAATAAGAACCTACTGTATAGCACAGGGAACTCTACTCAATACTCTGTAATGACCTATGTGGAAGAAGAATCTAAAAAAGAATGGATATATGTATGTGTATAACTCATTCACCTTACTGTATAAAAGAAACTAACACAACATTGGAAATCAACTATACTCCAATAAAAATTAAAAAAGAAAACTCAAATGATATCTGCAGTCATGCACTTTGTTTCTATTTTATCCCTAGTCAATAGTCAGCTTCAGTAACATAACTTTTAACACCATCTTAATTTTCTTTTGTTTAGGAATTTTGATATGTGAATAACTTGCCTCTAATGCCATATAGTCATATAAACAAAGCTTAAACGTCTTTGTAATTTTATTATTTTTGCACAACTCCTTCCTAAAATCATTATAACATGACATTTACTTACAAGTAAATGTTTCCTATTACTGGACTCAATGTCTGATTTCAGTAAATTTTCCCCTCTACTTAATATTTGGGTCTTTCGAATAAGAGGTAATAGCCGCTCATCTAAATGTACTAGCTTCCTTGAAATGTAACACGTATTTGTTGGCATATATCTGTTTTAGATACAATAATAATTTTTTAAAATTTCACCCAAAATTCTCCTTAAGTTTAGAGGACCCTCAGATAATACTTTTACATGATTACTTTTCATTCATATATGTGTGTGTGTTTGTGTTTCTCATCTTAAGTTTCTTCTGAAAACAGAAGTAGAAAACTGAATGAAAGAATTCACTGTGGAATGTTGGCCCCAACTGTGAATGCTAGGAAATATATGATAAAATTCATCCTTTAAGACTTCCTCATTTCCTTCAACTGACCTGAGAGAGTTCCTTCTGTGATAAATGTGGGAACATTTTAATGGACCAGTTTCTAGCAACAGAAGAATGTGCATTACTGTCTATGCTAACGTAAGTACTTAATATAATCCTATGAACTTATAAGTACCTTTTAGCTGACTGCCAAAAGTATTTCAAATCTTTGGACAAGAGGATTGTAATATTATTAATCTGGATTCCTACTCAAAATGATGATAGTAATGGTTATGGTATTCAGAAATCCCAATTGCCCAGTTAAAAAAAAGTTGAAATTACTAAAAAGGATAAGGTGCTAAAAGTTGAAAACGTAAATGTCACTACAAAATGTAAATATAAATACAGAACTCATGATATCATATGTGAAGAAATACAGCTTCTTGCAAACAGGCAGCATTTGTGACAACAGGTTTGTTTTTCTTGGTGTCAGTGTCTTCAGTAAGAACTTTGCCGAATTTCCATTCTAGATCAGAGGGAAAAGAAAGCCCCAAGGATAGTAATAACAAGGCTTGGAATGTTTCCATGATTTTTCTCATGTGAGTTAAGATTATTTTTAACAGCAGACACACTGAAGTAAATTTGTTATTTTTGAATATAAAAGTTATTGTTTTAATCTGAGAGCTGATATTTTTATGAAGCATTGTTGAATTTGAGGTATATATATATGAGATTTTGGAGGTGTTCCTGTCAGACTGTAGTTCATATCTTTTTCTTTTTCTTTGCAACTGTTGAGGTTATGAGGGGCCTGAATACAGTCATGAAAAGGAAAAAAATATAATAATAAAATATGTAATAGGAACCTGGATCTTGAAATTCTCTAAGAGCTTGAACTTTTTACCCTTCTAACACTTTTTTTTCCTTCTTTCTCAAGATGTCAATCTATTAATCACCACTAAATAACCCTCTGAGGATTATTTTTAAAATGTGTGAATATATCTGTGTGTGCGTTCATTTCCACTTGAATGAACTGGATAGGCTGGAGGTTGCTGAGAAAGCAAATTAAAACAAATATATATGTTACTAAAATTTAAAGTTTAGATTTGTCGTTTCTATTTTTTCTCTCCTCCTGTCTCCCCCTCATTTACTTGGTAGTTTCCTAATATTTTAATCTGTATCTTTTTCTGAGGATGTCTTTCTGCATAATCACTACTGCTATACACCTGGCACATTGACCTCTAACCTTTTTATAACTAGGTAAGAGGGCAAAGAATATACCTGTATAAAGGAGAAATGCTTGTAAACGTGTCTAGCACTCTAAATAGCTAGTTCCTTGGAACATGTGACAGAAGGCCACATGCCACTGCCCCTGTCTTAATGTTGCTTGATGAAATTATACATTGATGTGTCTTCCTTTCTTATAGCTCTTCCTTTAATGACAAGGAGCTTCCTGCATTATGGAAACTATTCCTGAATAAGCCTTTCTTCTCCCTCCCATCTTTACATTCCTTGCTTCCTCCATGATCCTTACACAAGTAAGATGAATTTTAAGAAATAAAATAGGATTAAAGTTTGGATGTTTGTAGTTTAAAATTTGTATATTTGTAATTTGGAAGGTTGTAGGCATTTCTTCTGGCTTTTCGTAATGGGTTTTTATCATGCTTATTTGAACCTTCAAATGCTATTATTCACATGTGATTTTTATTTACTATTAATGTATTTTAAGTGCCCAACTTTGTTCAAAACATTTTGAAACATTACTTTGTGACCTGGTTTATAGCCGTAATGCTTTACTTGGCAGAGTGGGAAAAAACGACAAGCTTGGATTCCAGCATACAGACTAGATTTTTAAGTGTGATAAAAGTTTCTTTAAAAGGTTTATTCTTATTAGATTCCCAGTAACCTTAATCGTAAACACTTCTATGCTTCCTTTCTGCATATATTCTTTTCACTCTCAAATTAAAAATTGAAATGAAACATAATAATTACAATGAGGAAGACATTTTTAAGAAAATAATACATGTTCTCAGAAATGTTGGATAATCTCAGGAAGGTTGTATTACGATGAATCAATAAAATTATCTCATTTCACACTCAATAAAACTTTTCTTTTTAGTGTTATGTCAGTATTAAAGAATTAACCTTGAATTGGTCCTTTAATATCAATCATGGTTTATACCATACCATATCAAAACAGTTTATCTTCAAAGGTATATAAGATGTAATTGTATCTTTTCATACTCACAAAATTAGCTTATTAGATAAGTATCCCTTAAGCAAATGAAGCCTCAATCATAAATTGAGGGAAAAAATCAAAATAAAGATCTACAAATTGTCAGAAGCTATGGGTATAGAAAAAGTGTTATTAAAATTGCTAAATTTAAAGCATCAGGAAAAGATGGTCATGTTGTTACTGTTTTTAAATTGCAGTAGATATTGAGCTTACTACAATTATCTGATTATTCAACTCCTTAACTGTATTAATTAAGAAACAAATCTCCAGATGCTAGTTGTAGCTATATACACCAATCATCAATATGAACCCCAATTTTGATATTAGGGACAGTTACTTTAAGTGGGCTCAAATTGTTTTAATGATTAGAAATGTAATTTTTATCTGATTTCCAGGGAAGAAAATAATAAGGGAGTGAAATGATGAAAGTAATATATTCAATCTTGAAATCAGAAGTGTTAAAATGTTGAGCCCCGTAAAGCAATCTAATTTGAAATCAAATTTAATAATAGAAGACAGAGCAATAATAGCAGGTCAGAAAATGAAAAATATTTAAACTCAGTAATTGTTGAAATAAGTTTTTATTCTATTTTCTCTTACTCCTTTCCATATAGAAAAAACAATGAGATTAAAATAACTAGACTGACTACTCCTAGAATACTTACATTATGTGGCTTCTGGATTTCTTTCATCGATTTATTTTATTCATGAAACTATCCTCTTAATATTATGAATACATCTTGGGACTGGTGGTCATCCACTAGATCCTTCACTTACTTTGTCTGCTTTCTAGTCAAATAAAAAAATAAACATAAATAAATAAATGGAAAATGTGACTGGCTTTAATATGGACATTTAGATTGCAGATTTCATGGTATTGCCCTCCTCCACACCAGTTTTATTATTTTGGGATTATTGCAAATGCATAAAATTACAGATTATTTAAACATATATGAATATAATTGACTTGTCACGTCAGCAAGGGAAGGGAATAGAGAGATCACCAGCTTTGCATCAATATGTTCCAATACCTACATTCTGTTGTTTTCTTTGTTTTTCCTTCAGATAGACCTCAACAACCTGAAGAGAAAGATGTACAGCTAATCATTTTAAAGGGCATATTGTGCAATTGTGAAGAGTTACATTTTCTTGAAATATCATTATTTAGGAAATATACATTATCAGAAAAGTAGACTGGAGTCAAATAATCAAGAGATTTAAGTTCTCAGGTAAAGAATTTAAGTTCACTGGCAGTCCAGTGGTTAGGACTCTGCGATTTTCACTGCTGAGAGCCTGGGTTCAATCCCTGGGCAGGAAACTTAAGATCCCACAAGCTGCGGTGCAGCCAAAAAGCATAATAAGTTCTATGGTAAAGATCCTGGACTTTACCTTGTTAGTAATAGAAAATTGTTACATTTATATGATTATGTTTTACTTCTACTATAAAAAGCATGCTTTTTTAGGTACCATTAGAAAATGATATAAAAATAATTGAAGCTGACTTCAATTATTTACTTCAAGGAGCTTACTACCTAGCTTAGAAAATAATAAAAATACTTAAAATACTTAATACTAAAAAACGTATCAGTAATTGCAAACATTCTTTATGGAATAAAGAAATAAGTTAGTGTTCTATCCCAAATATAGACATTGTATCCACAAACCATACGATTTTCTACGTAGAAACATTCCCCAAATCTCCAAACAAATTGTTAGAAGTAATAATAGAATTTAGCAAGGTAGTTAGACAGAAATTCATAATCCAAAACCAAAAATTCAATTGCATTATTTGCGCAAAACACTGAAGGAATTAAAAATCACCTCATAATTTTTAAAAGATTTAATTAAAAACATCATAATTTGCCAAAGCATCAAAATGTATTTAAGAATAAATCTAACATAACACTTCAGTACTATATAAAATTATAAAAATGTATTTAAATATATTAAAGAAGGTCTAAATTAATACAGACACATAAATAATTTTATGGATAAAAAATGCAATATGATAAAATGACAATCCTGGCTTGTTGGTCTATGGAATTAATGTAGTTTCAATTTAGATACGAACAAGTTCAGTAGGCCAATTCTAAATTGTATATGGAAGAGCAAAAGCCCAAGAATAGTAAATATTTATTGAATAATAAGAAAAATGTTAGAGACTTAGCTTTACTATACCCCAAGGTGTATAATAAAGCTATAGTACATTAAAATGTATGGTATTGACTCAGGGATAAATAACTTGACCAATAAAAGGAGTAGAAAGCCTAGAAACAGAACCCACATACATATTGAAACAAGGTATGAAACAAGTGACATTGTAGATCACAGAAAAAGAATGAATTATTATTGTAATAACTTTGTATAGTAACGGAACTAGACTTATCATGGTGATCATTTTGTAATGTATAAAAATATTAAATCACTATGTTGTACCCCTGAAACAATTATAATATTGTATGTCAATTATTATCCAATTAAAAATGAATTATTTGCTAAAAATTGGTGGGCAAATCAAATAAGTATATAAAAAATGTAATTAGATCCACAATTCACATCATACACAGAAATTTCAGACATTAGTATGACAAGCAAAGTTTAAAATTTTAGAAGAAAACATTAAAAAAGACATGAATTTGAGGTAGGGAATAAATTTAACTTAAGGAAATACTGATTAATTTTACTAATTAAAATTAAGACCTTGAGTTTGTCAAATATACTCTACCAAGTAAATGAAAAAAAAATCACATATTTAGAGTACTTACAGACTAAACATAAAAAAGATTAGTATTCAGAACAAATAACATTTTCTACTATCCATAACAAAAAAATACAAAAACCCAATAGAAAAGTGAGAAAAATAGAGCAGATACTTAACAGTAGAAATACCAAAAGTCAATTAGCATGTAAAAAGCTTGTCAGTTTATTAGCTGTCACTGTATGATATCCCATTTCAAAGCCTCCAGGTTAGCAAAAATTAAAGTCTGAAAATACCAGATGTTTTGATAGTATACTGCAATGCACATTCATAAACTACTGATAGTAGTACTGAAAAACAGGAATTAGATAGTAAATTTGAACATGCATATATGCAGCAATTATACACTCCTTCATGCATATGCACTGGAGAAAATCATTCGTATGTGCTAGAACACATGGAAAAATATTCTTAGAAGCATTGTTATAACTGAAAAAAAATTGGAGAAAAACAAATGGCCATCAAAAATAATGTTGATTGATAAATTATAGTACATTCACTAAATGGAATATTTTAAAGCAGTGAAAATAAATTACAGCTATGTCTAAAAACATGTGTAGATCTTTAAAGCATAACATTGAATAGAAAAAGAACATTGTAGAAGACTAACTATAATCTAACTCCACTTGTATAAAGCTCAATTCAAGCAGAACTAAATAATATGGCAGTTTGTTTAGACAGAGGGATTTGGAAAAGAATGAACCCATAGATAATATAGAATTAGAAATATTCTCCTATTTAAATATACTTTTTATAATTTTTATTTTAATTTTTCCATCAAAATTTGCATATGTATTACCTATAATCTTTTCTATGCTTTAAATTATGCCAATATAAGTTTCAGAGTTACCACTGACTCTCTCCCACCCCACTCTCCAATATAAGTACAGATCGGTATTAATGTTATAAAATGTGGAAGCAAATGTTAGTCTATCACTTACTAACTGTGTAAACTAAAAGAGGGTACATAACATTTTGAAAGATAAATGTAACATTACTTCCCTGCAGTGTTTGATAGGAAAACAAAAAATAGCGTTTATATAATACATGTAGCACAGTGTTTCAGATATAATAAAGGCTCAAATTCAAGTATCTAATTTTAAAATTCCATGGTGATACACTATACAAAGCAATTTTAAGTTAGTTTACAACTTTGGTGGGATAAAGTATTTTGAAGATCATTTTAAGTTGAGATTTGAAATACATTTTAGGTCTGAATTGGTAGGCAGGAAGAAGAGGAAATTTTTTATCATGAGAAAGTAAACGTATCAGAAGATCTGAAATGAAATAAATAAAGAAGGAGGGCAAAAAAGGAAGAAGGAAGATTGGTGGGCAGATAGATATGAAATTTCAAAATCATAAGTTTGATTGAAAAGGAAGGCCTAACACACAAAAATAATCAGAAAAGATGTTTGGGGCCAGGTTGAGAAATGAGGTATATTCATGGCAGTAGAGAGATGGGGAGTTGATAGTCTTTTGCTTTTGATTAGAATATTCCCAAACCTGTAGCACAGCTATAATATGTGAGTGAATTACAAGGGTGCTTCAAGATAGTTATTATTTGAGGATATCAAGATGGCGAAGTAGCAAGACTCAGGCCGTATCTTCAATAAGTAGTGCTGGAAAAACTGGACAGCTACATGTAAAAGAATGAAATTAGAACATTTTCTCACATCATATACAAAAATAAACTCAAAATGCATTAAAGACTTAAATGTAAGACCTGAAACCATAATAATCTTAGAAGAAAACATAAGTAGAGCACTCTCTGACACAAATTGTAGCAATGATTTTTTTGGATCTGTATCTTTAGGCAAGAGAAATAAAAACAAAATTTAACAAATGGAACTAATTAAACTTAAAAGTTTTGCATAGCAAAGGAAACCATCAAAACAAAAACACAACCTACTGAATGGGAGAAAATATTTGCAAATTATAATGACCAATAAGGAGTTAATATCCAAAATATAAAAATAGCACATACAACTCAATGTGAAAAAAACAACCAGATTAAAAAATGGGCAGAAGAGATGAACATTCTTTGAAAGAAGACATACAGATTGCCAGCAGGCAAATGAAAAGATACTCAACATTGCTAATCATCAGAGAAATGCAAATCAAAACCATAATGAGATATCATCTCACACCTGTCAGAACGGCTCTCATTAAAAAGTGTACAAGTATCAAATGTTGGTGAAAACGTGGAGAAAATGGAACTCTTGTAGACTGTTGGTGAGGATGTAAATTGGTGTAGTCATTATGGAAAACAGTATGGAGGTTCTTCAGATAACTAAAAATAGAACTACCATATGACCCAGCAATTCCACTCCTGGGTATATATCTAAAAAAAATAAAAACAATAATTTGGAAAGTTACATGCACCCATTGTTCATAACAGCATTATTTACAATAGCCAAGATATGGAAGCAATCTAAGTGTCCATTGACAAGATGAATGGATAAAGAAAATGTGGCATATATAAATATGGTATATTACATAAAAAGAATGAAATTCTGCTGTTTGTACAACATGAAGGGACCTAGAGGGTATTATGCTTAGTGAAATAAGTCAGAGAAAGACAAATACTGGATGTTATCAGTTACATATGGAATCTAAAAATAAAACGAATGTATATCACAAAACAGAAACAGACTCACAAATACAGAGTACAAACTAGTGGTTATCTTATCAATGGGAGAGGGAAGTGGGGAGGGGAAAGATGGGGTTAGGGGATTAAGAGATACCAACTACTATGTATAAAATGAATAGGCAACAAGGGTACATTTTATGGCACAGGGAAATACAGCAATTATTTTATAATAACTTTAAATGAAGCACAATCTATAAAGTATTGAATCACTATGTTGCACACATCAAACATATAATATTACAAATAAAAATGGAAGATAAAAAACAAAATTTAATTGGCACACGCACACATGAAAAAAGATAGTCATTATTTTCTAAATGTTTTGTGTTTCTTTCCTCCCTCCATCCTGCCCCCTCCCTCACTCTTGCTCTCTGTCTCTGTCATATTTCTCTATGAACTATTAACTATTTTTGACATTTGATGTTAAAAAGTAGCTAAATGCTGATTCTTGGTGAAATTTCATAATGTATTGTTGCTTTGGTGAAAAATAATTTATATTTTAAAAGAAATAATGACTGGAAAATGCAGTCAAATATTTCAATGATGAGAACTCGGATATTTAAAAATTCAGAAATTGAATATTAAAACATTTTGATCATATATGTATATAAATCATATTTTTATTTTGTACATTTTCCAGAAAATTAATTGAAAATAATTATTATTTTAATAATATTTTGTTTACCCCATGCTTAATGCTTTAACATTGTTGATGCTAATTAACTTAACATTTCTTAAAATGATCTGCTGTATGTTGCCTTCTTTTGATATCCTTAAAAATCAGTGTTTGCCAAATGTAAAATAGATAGCTAGTGGGAAGCAGCCACATAGCACAGGGAGATCAGCTTGGTGCTTTGTGACCACCTAGAGGGGTGGGATAGGGAGGGTGGGAGGGAGACGCAAGAGGGAGGAGATATGGGGATATATATATATGTATAGCTGATTCACTTTGTTATAAAGCAGAAACTAACACACCATTGTAAAGCAGTTATACTCCAATAAAGATGTTAAAAAAAAAATCATTGTTTGAGACAAGTACTGCAGTCCATGTAGTTTATTAGGGAGGGGGTTAGGAGAGGCAGGAATGAGGGAGAGTAGAGGGTAAGACAGGGAAAGAGACAAGCCAGTATGAAGTCCTGTTGTTCTGAGCTACAAGGATGTGACTCCTCCAGTATCTTCCAGACAAATAAGTCTGGAAAAGAGTGACCATGGAGGCTTCCCTGGTGGCGCGGTGGTTGAGAATCTGCCTGCCAATGCAGGGGACACGGGTTCGAGCCCTGGTCTGGGAGGATCCCACATGCCGCGGAGCAGCTGGGCCCGTGAGCCACAATTACTGAGCCTGCGCGTCTGGAGCCTGTGCTCCGCAACAAGAGAGGCCGCGATAGTGAAGGGCCCGCGCACCACGATGAAGAGTGGCTCCCGCTCGTCACAACTGGAGAAAGCCCTTGCGCAGAAACGAAGACCCAACACAGCCATAAAATAAAATAAATTAATTAATTAAAAAAAAATAACACAGTGAAGAAAAAGCAAACAAATGTAAGAAATACATATACCAATAAATCTATTTAAAAAAAAAAAAAAAGAGTGACCATGGAAAAGAATGACTGAAGAATCTCTCCATCTGCTCCCAACCCCCACTGGTTGCAGGTGACCCCTGGATATTGTTACTTGTCCTGTGCTTTCCAGCTGTACTTCGGCTTGAATTAGATGATTCTGTTTTGGAGAAAGCTCTGAGGCAGAATGCAGAAAGATAAAATATTTTGCTACAGAAGTGACTCTGCCTGAGTTCAGAGTAGAAGTGTCTCCTGTAATATATATAATATATATTTAATATATTACATACACATATATTACATACATATGACATATATGTAATATACTACATACACATATATTACATATATGTAATATATATACAGATTAGAAGTGTCTACTGTAATACATATATAATATTGTTTATATATATATTAAATAATATCATAAATCCTAATTTTAGTACCAAGACAGGCAATTATTTGACTGAAACTGTAAAGCTATATAATGTATAAGATAGAACAATCTCAAAAAAAAAAAAAAAAGAACAGTCTCAAAAGTTTATTATTGATTAGGTAATATAATGAAGATTGTTTGCTTTCATGTTTTCCTATAATTCTCTACCTCAGCTTAAACCTTTTACTTTTTCGTTATATTTTAAAAATAAACAATATTGCTAAGTTAACTACTTTGACACTTTGCTAAACAAAGTATCTCTATGGGGCAGAAAACAGTTTGTCATTGTTTTAAGTGTCTGCAAGTATAAAATAAGAAACAAATTACCCTCCTGAGATTAGTTCCAGCAGTATGAGATCGTTGTAAAGTAGTTAGTGACAAGATCACACGGTGAGAAATCCAAAATGCTTCACAAGTTACAGAGTGGTTTATTTTACTACCTTGCATAAACTAATGTCCCAAGCTAGTGTTTGGGACCAATGAAGCAAAGAAATAGAAAAGATACTATTTTGAATAATGCATGGCTGATGTGTCCAATGACATAAAGACCATACGAATTCAGAAGATGAAGAAAATATATATTGTATTGGTTAGAGATAATGAAGAGAAATACTTGGAAGACTTTATTTTTATTCATGGAAATATCTAAACAAACTATTTAGGACAAATATTCAAGTGGAAATAAATGGTTAAACAATGTGACTATATGAAAAGAATCATAACTGGTACTTTATATGCAGACGCAGGAATACAAAGTCAAGTGCCATGACCAAAATCCTTATCAGTGTACCCAAACCTCAGCATTGCCTAAGGCAGACCTTGGCTATGCCTTTTATTTGTTGTTTGATCCACAGCAAACTATTTGAATATTCTACCACAGCACGCTAATTTTTAAAATACAGAGGGCAGCATGTTCTACACCATAGGCTATTACGAGGATTAAGTAAATTAATATTAGTAATATTAGCCATATTAGTAAATATTAGCCATATTAATAAATTAATATTAAGATGACCAAGGATATTTTTTGTTTATACTTCTTGCCATTGCCTGATTGCTTTTTTTTTTAACATCTTTATTGGAGTATAATTGCTTTACAACGTAGTGTTAGTTTCTGCTGTATAAAAATTTGAATCAGCTATATGTATACATATATCCCCATATCCCCTCCCTCTTGTGTCTTCCTCCCACCCTCCCTACCCCACCCCTCTAGGTGGTCACAAAGCACCAACCTGATCTCCCTGTGCTATGCAGCTGCTTCCCACTAGCTATCTATTTTACATTTGGTAGTGTATATATGTCAGTGATACTCTCTCACTTCGACCCAGCTTCCCCTTCCCCTTCCCCATGTCCTCAAGTCCATTCTCTACGTCTGCGTCTTTATTCCTGTCCTGCCCCTAGGTTCGTCAGAATCAGTTTTTAATTTTTAGATTCCACATATATGTGTAAGCATACGGTATTTGTTTTTCTCTTTCTGACTTACTTCACTCTGTATAAAAGACTCTAGGTCCATCCACTTCACTACAAAAAACTCAAATTCGTTTCTTTTTATGGCTGAGTAATATTCCATTGTATATATGTGCCACATCTTCTTTATCCATTCATCTGTCGATGGACACAGAGATTGCTTCCATGTCCTGGCTATTGTAAATAGAGCTGCAATGAACATTGTGGAACATGACTCTTTTTGAATTATGGTTTTCTCAGGGTATATGCCCAGTAGTGGGATTGCTGGGTCATACAGTAGTTCTATTTTTAGTTCTTCAAGGAACTTCCATACTGTTCTCCACGGTGGCTGTATCAATTTACATTCCCACCAACAGTGCAAGAGGGTTCCCTTTTCTCCACACCCTCTCCAGCATTTATTGTTTCTAGATTTTTTGATGATGGCCATTCTGACCAGTGTGAGGTGATACCTCATTGTAGTTTTGATTTGCATTTCTCTAATGATTAGTGATGTTGAGATTCTATTCATGTGTTTGTTGGCAGCCTGTATATCTTCTTTGGAGAAATGTCTGTTAGGTTTCTGTCCATTTTTGAATTGGGTTGTTTGTTTTTTTGATATTAAGCTGCATGATCTGCTTGCATATTTTGGAGATTAATCCTTTGTCAATTGGTTTGTTTGCAAAAATTTTCTTCCATTCTGAGGGTTGTCTTTTCATCTTCTTTATGGTTTCTTTTGTTGTGCAAAAGCTTTTAAGTTTCATTAGGTCCCATTTGTTTATTTTTGTTTTTATTTCCATTCCTCTAGGACGTAGGTCAAAAAGGATCTTGCTGTGAGTTATGTCATAGACTGTTCTACCTATGTTTTCCTCTAAGAGTTTTATAGTGTCTGGCCTTACATTTAGGTCTTTAATCCATTTTGAGTTTATTTTTGTGTATGGTGTTAAGGAGTGTGCTAATTTCATTCTTTTGCATGTAGCTGTCCAGTTTTCCCAGCACCACTTATTGAAGAGGCTGTCTTTTCTCCATTGTATATTCTTGTCTCCTTTTTCAAAGATAAGGTGACATATGTGTGTGGGTTTATCTCTGGGCTTTCTATCCTGTTCCTTTGATCTATATTTCTGTTTTTGTGCCAGTAGCATACTGTTTTGAATACTTTAGCTTTGTAGTAAAGTCTGAAGTCTGGGAGCCTGATTCCTCCAGCTCCGTTTTCCTTTCTCAAGATTGCTTTGGCTATTCGGGGTCTTTTGTGTTTCCATACAAATTGTGAACTGTTTTGTTCTAGTTCTGTGAAAAATGCCATTGGTAATTTGATAGGGATTGCATTGAATCTGTAGATTGCTTTGGGTAGCATAGTCATTTTCACAGTGTTGATTCTTCCAATCCAAGAACATGGTATATCTCTCCATCTGTTTGTATCAGCTTTAATTACTTTCATCAGTCTTATAGTTTTCTGCATACAGGTCTTTTGCCTCCTTAGATAGGTTTCTTCCTAGGTATTTTATTATATTTGTTGCAGTGGTAAATAGGAGTGTTTCCTTAATTTCTCTTTCAGATTTTTTGTTAGTATATAGGAATGCAAGAGATTTCTGTGCATTAATTTTGTATCCTGCTACTTTACCAAATTCATTGATTAGCTCTAGCAGTTTTCTGGTAACATCTTTAGGATTCTCAATATATTGTATCATGTCATCTGCAAACAGTGACAGTTTTACTTCTTCTTTTCTGATTTGGATTCCTTTTATTTCTTTTTCTTCTCTGATAGCTGTGGGTAAAACTTCCAAAACTATGTTGAATAATAGTGGTGAGAGTGGGCAACCTTGTCCTGTTCCTGATCTTAGAGGAAATGGTTTCAGTTTTTCACCATTGAGAATGATGTTGGCTGTGGGTCTGTCATATATGGCCATTATTATGTTGAGATAGGTTCCCTCTATGCCTACCTTCTGGAGAGTTTTTATCATAAATGGGTGTTGAATTTTGTTGGAAGCTTTTTCTGCATCTATTGAGATGATCATATGGTTTTTATCCTTCAACTTGTTATTATGGTGTATCACATTGATTGATTTGCATATATTGAAGAATCTTTGCATTCCTGGGATAAACCCAACTTGATCATGGTGTATGATCCTTTTAATGTGATGTTTGATTCTGTTTGCTAGGATTTTGTTGAGGATTTTTGCATCTATGTTCATCAGTGATATTGGCCTGTAGTTTTCTTTTTTTGTGTTATCTTTGTTTGGTTTAGGTAACACGGTGATGGTGGCCTCGAAGAATAAGTTTGGAAGTGTTCTTCCCTCTGCTATATTTTGGAAGAGTTTGAGAAGGATAGGTGTTAGCTCTTCTCTAAATGTTTGATAGAATTCACCTGTGAAGCCATCTGTTCCTGGGCTTTTGTTTGTTGGAAGATTTTTAATCACAGTTTCATTTTCAGTGCTTCTGATTGGTCTGTTTATATTTTCTATTTCTTCCTGGTTCAGTTACGGAAGGTTGTGCTTTTCTAAGAATCTGTCCATTTCTTCCAGGTTGTCCATTTTATTGGCATATAGTTGCTTGTAGTAATCTCTCATGATCCTTTGTATTTCTAAATTGTCAGTTGTTACTTCTCCTTTTTCATGTCTAATTCTGTTGATTCGAGTCTTCTCCTTTTTTTTTCTTGATGAGCTTGGCTAATGGTTTTTCAAGTTTGTTTATCTTCTCAAAGAACCAGCTTTTACTTTTATTGATCTTTGCTATCATTTCCTTCATTTCTTTTTCATTGATTTCTGATGTGATCTTTATGATTTCTTTCCTTCTGCTAACTTTGGGGTTTTTTTGTTCTTTCTCTAATTGCTTCAGGTGTAAGGTTAGGTTGTTTATTTGAGATGTTTCTTGTTTCTTGAGGTAGGATTGTATTGCTATAAACTTTCCTCTTAGAACTGCTTTTGCTTCATCCCATAGGTTTTGCGTTTTCATTGTCATTTGTTTCTAGGTTTTTGTGTTTTATTTTTCCTCTTTGATTTCTTCAGTGACATCTTGGTTATTTTGTAGGGTATTGTTTAGCCTCCATGTGTTTGTATTTTTTACAGTTTTTTCCTGTAATTGATATCTAGTCTTATATTGTTGTGGTTGGAAAAGTTACTTGATATGATTTCAGTTTTCTTAAATTTACCAAGGCTTGATTTGTGACCCAAGATATGGTCTATCCTGGAGAATGTTCCATGAGCACTTGAGAAGAAAGTATATTCTGTTTTTCTTGGATGGAATGTCCTATAAATATCAATTAAGTCCATCATGTGTAATGTATCATTTAAAGCTTGTGTTTCCTTATTTATTTTCATTTTGGAAGATCTGTCCATTGGTGAAAGTGGGGTGTTAAATTCCCCTACTATTATTGTGTTCCTGTCAATTTCCTCTTTTATGACTGTTAGAATTTGCCTTATGTACTGAGGTGCTCCTAAGTTGGGCACATAAATATTTACAATTGTTATATCATCTTCTTGGATTGATCCCTTGAACATTATGTAGTGTTCTTCTTTGGCTCTTGTAATAGTCTTTATTTTAAAGTCTATTTTATCTGATATGAGTATTGCTATTCCAGTCTTCTTTTGATTTCCATTTGCATGGAATATCTTTTTCCATCCCCTCATTTTCAATCTGTATGTGTCCCTAGGTCTGAAGTGTGTCTCTTGTAGACAGCATATGTACAGGTCATGTTTTTGTCTCTATTCAGCCAGTCTCTGTCTTTTGGTTGGAGCATTTAATCCACTTACATTTAAGGTAATTATCAATATGTATGTTCTTATTACCACATTCTTAATTGTTTTGGGTTTGTTTTTGTAGGTCTTTTCCTTCTCTTGTGTTTCCTGACTGGAGAAGTTCCTTTAGCATTTGTTGTAAAGCTGGTTTGGTGGTACTAAATTCTTTTAACTTTTGCTTGTCTGTAAAGGTTTTAATTTCTCTGTTGAATCTAAATGAGATCCTTGCTGGGTAGAGTAATCTTGGTTGTAGGTTTTTCCCTTTCATCACTTTAAATATGTCCTGCCACTCCCTTCTGGCTTGCAGAGTTTCTGCTGAAAAGTCAGCTGTTAACTTTATGGTGATCCCTTATGTTATTTGCTGCTTTTCCATTGCTGCTGTATATACTAAACTAAGATAAACATAAAACTAGAAACAAATTAGATGCAGAAAGTGAACCCCAAGTCTACAGTTTCTCCCAAAGTCCACCGCCTCAATTTTGGGATGATTCGTTTTCTATTCAGGTATTCTGGAGATGCAGGGTACATCAAGTTGATTGTGTAGATTTAATCAGCTGCTCCTGAGGCTGCTGGGAGAAATTTCTTTTCCTTTTCTTTGTTCACTCAGCTTCTGGGGTTCACCTTTGGATTGGGCCCCGCCTCTGCATGTAGGTCACCTGAGGGCGTCTGTTCTTCACTCATACAGGACAGGGTTAAAGGAGCAGCTGATTAGGGGGCTCTGGCTCACTCAGGCTGGGGGGAGGGAGGGGTACGGAATGCAGGGCGAGCCTGCAGCGGCAGAGGCCAGCATGATGTTGTGACAGCCTGAAGCACGCCATGTGTTCTCCCGGGTAAGTTGTCCCTTGATCACAGGACTCTGGCAGTGGCGGGCTGCACAGGCTCCTGGGAGGGGAGGTGTGGATAGTGACCTGTGCTTGCACCGAGGCTTCTTGGTGGTGGCAGCAGCAGCCTTAGTGTCTCATGTCCATCTCTGGTGTCCGCACTGATAGCCATGGCTCACGCCCATCTCTGGAGCTCGTTTAGGCGGTGCTCTGAATCCCCTCCCCTCATGCACCCCGAAACAATGGTCTCTTGCCACTTAGGCAGTTCTAGACTTTTTCCAGGACTCCCTCTCCATTAGCTGTGGCGCACTAGCCCCCTTCAGGCTGTGTTCACTCACCAACCCCAGTCCTCTCCCTGGGGTCTGACCTCCGAAGTCTGAGCCTCAGCTCCCAGCCCCCACCTGCCCCAGCGAGTGAGCAGACAAGCCTCTCAGGCTGGTGAGTGCTGGTCGGCACCGATCCTCTCTGTGCGGGAATCTCCCCACTTTGCCCTCTGCACCCCTGTTGCTGCGCTCTCCTCCGTGGCTCCCAAGCTACCCCCTGCCACCCCCAGTCCCCAACAGTGAAGGGGTTTCCTAGTGTGTGGACACCATTCCTCCTTCACAGCTCCCTCCCACTGGTGCAGGTCCCATCCCTATTGTTTTGTCTCTGTTTTTAATTTTTTCTTTTGCCCTACCCAGGTACATGGGGATTTTCTTGCCTTTTGGGAAGTCCGAGGTCTTCTGCCAGCATTCAGTAGGTGTTCATTCAGTAGGAGTTGTTTCACATGTAGATGTATTTTTGATGTATTTGTGGGGCAGAAGGTGATCTCCACATCTTACTCCTCCACCATCTTGAAGGTCCCTCTTGCCTGATTGTTAATAACACCCATTTACTCACAAAAGTGTCTTGCCTTGGGAGAGAAATTATATGATTTCATTCATTAACATTTATTCTGAGAAGTCTGGGGTTTAAATAATACATTGTTTAATTTGCAGAGAAGACCTTATGCATCATTGCCTGTCTGTAGATTCTGATCTGTATTAAATGGTATTAAAAGATCGTGATTCTAATAGAGTTCAGGTCACTATATTTCTCCAGCATTATGCAAAGAATTAGAACAAGAATATCACTTTCTTTTGTTACATATGAACTGCTTTTGCTGAGTAAAAAATAAATTGCCAAATGTTTATGAGCTAAGAATTTTAAAATTTGTATAAAATTAGTGTGGATAATTAACATTTTGCAGATTGTTGAAGAATAATTATTGGTGTGCCGAAGCAGCTAATTGAAGTGAAATTTTTGAACACCTTGAACAAATATATTTTTATCACAAAAACTACATGAAAAATATCACCATGTATTGATATAGCTTATGTCTTTAAGCAAAAACTTACGTCAGGAGAGTATGGTTACTGATGCTCACTGATATTATTTAATTAGTCTTTTAACTTGAACCATACAGAATAATTGTTAAAATTAATAGAAAACATTTTATCAATGTTTTGAAATTCATGATATGAGAATGTTTGAATTTCAAATCAATATTCATTACCATAAGAAATTTCAACATTTCATTTGTTAATAGCATAAAAGAAAGAATGATAGATTTAAGGAATAAATATATATTTGGAGTACAATTTAGAGACTGACTACTCTGTAATCTTGTTAATACTTACAGATAAATTTCCTGCAATTGGCATAAAAAAATTATAAATTATCTTTTGTCATTTGCTGCCACCAACATATGTGAGTAAAATTTCCTGTTGAAGAAAATATTCAAAAAAACTGGAGTAAAAAGTGAAAATGTTGATCAATCTTCAGGTTAAAATTTGAAAAAAAAAAAGTTCACGGAAGCCAACCCAAGTTTCTATTTTAAAGTTTTGAATATATCCTATTGGAAATTTTCTAAAAATTAAAAATTTAACGTTTTTCATATTCCTTTTATTTTGTGTTTCTTTTACTTGTGTAAAATAAAAAGAATGCATTCCTTCATCAAGCCCTATGTACCACGTAGAGGTATTCAGTATCCTCCATTTACCCCACCATGTGTATAAGTTATCATTTTCTCTGTGTATCATGACATGAAAAAATTAGGGAAGCAATTCATCTGTTAATAATGGTAATGAAGGTCAATTGTTGGAGAATCATAAGATAAAAATATTTATCAGAGAAATATGTAGCTGAATGCAGTTGGATTGAAAGAACAGGGCTTGGATTGTGCAGAAAACTGTCAGTGATGAGATATGGACAAGTTCCTAAACTATGGGGAGATGTGTAGGAACAAAAGAGAGTATGAGTCCATGAGACTTGGAAATAGAGCAACCCTGTGGGAGACCAAGAGTGTAAGTTCTCTAAGTTTTCAACGTTGGATTGAGAATATCTTGTTATTATGATACTCATAATCATGAATATGAACAATTCTGTCCTGGCATTATTCCTAGATGTCTTCTTTTTTATGTTTAAATTCCATTTATCATATAATTTTATTAAATTTGTGCACTTAAATTGTGCCGGTATTTTTGGTGACAGGAAATTCTGGGCAGTGATAGAAAAGAGTTATCACGTACCATATACAGTACACGCAATGCACTGTAATATAGCAATATAATCTAGTCTTTTATGCCAATCAGATTTAAGGTGAAACAGACTCAGTATGGTCACTCACAAGTTCACCTGAAGTTCCTTTACAATTTTGCATTTCATTTGTAATATGCACAAGCATTACTGAAAAGATTTCTCCTCCTTCCAAAGAAGTGAATTCAACTCTCAATGAAATTTCATAAAATAGAGCTGCAGGAAGTAAAAAGTTTGCCTTGAGACTTTGTCAAGTTTATCTCAAAACTTCTTCTTAAGTATAAAGCATGTGGCCTCACAAAGGACAGAAACCACGGTTGCCAAGATTCCTAAATCCACAGCTTAGGAATATGAAAAATTCCTGATGCGTGAGAAGGCCGATATTTGACCTTGAGCCCCATGATGTACTAATCTTATATCTATAGGATTTCTCTCTGAATCTTTTTCTATCCAGTGTAAAATGAATATAAAGATTTAGGCCCTCTTTATATCTCACAGAATTGTTATATTGACCAACTGTCATAGTATATTTCAAAGCCCTATGTAAACTAACAAGAACTTTACAAATACAGAGGAAGTATGTATTCAATAATATATGCCATGATAATCTCTTTGTTGTCCGATCAGTTTGGTATGAGAGATATATAAGGTAAGTAGTTTATTTTCACATTTTGACTTCTTTTCCAAACCTATAAGGGAAAGAGTTAAATCCCTGTACTTTTAACTTCACAAAAACTGAGTTTGTTGTTTGGACAATCTACAGGAGCTTGTCAAATAAAAGGGAGGTAGGTATACATATAACATATAACTCAAGGTTACAAAAATAAAGTCACTTAATAGATATTTCTCCTGCCTCAGTTTTAGCCAGATCTCTGGTCCAGTACTTGAACCTATAATGAAGTCCGATAAGGAATATGGTTTATTGGTGACATGGATAGTAAAACTCTCAGCTTGTGAGGCATTTGTGAATCAGTAAAATAACATATTTCAGATAACACACTCAAGTCAAAGAGCCAAAACACCCTCTTTTACCACAACCTTGGGCAACTGTAAAATACAATCTGCAATAACAGTTAAACAGAACAGTTCTTTGGGGACTTATATACCAATATATAAAAGTAAATGGGTCACCAGCTTTCCAAATGGGGTTTGCCTTTGGAAAAGCAAAGCTACAAAGTAGGAAATGTGCTAGAGAAAGGAACAGGCAGTCTATGCACGGGCATTGAAACACTTGTGGTTCTGTTTTGTTTTCCCAGATGAAAGTGTTACGTGGTTTCTCACAAATGGGCCCACTCTGTTGATTATCAATTAAGGGTAGCAAAGGACTAAATGAACAGCAGCTTAATTAAGAATGATAAAGTTCCTTCCTTCTGGAGTAAGTTTTATAATTTATATTTTTTTATAATTTAGTGTTATATGAGAATTGCAGGTCCACAATTATGTAGAAAAGTATATCTTCTGGATTTTTTACTGGGAAAAGAATTTGTTTTGCAGCTCTCATGGTTGTAATGATTGAAGGTTTATGTTCCTTTAGAAAACAGCAACAATAACAACAACAGTAAATAATCACCCACAGATCATAACTGTGGACTATTAGTTGGGATACACAATATATCAAATTGTTTTCTACAATGTTACCTTTAACATAAGTGTTGGAATCCTGTTGTTCCGAGAACAGCATAGATGAGGATTCATTCACATCATAGCTCTTGACCCTCAACTGAAAGGGAAACCTCAAGCCTATGTTGCTGAGAGACAATGAGAAGAGAGGGTGACAAGTTTATTTGGCATCCACCCAGGTAACAGTGTCAAAATGCCAGCTGGTCATTATTAAACCAATAATGATATCTGCCCCATTGAATTTAGCACTTGGCCATACACAGACTTCTTATTTTCTCATACATGCATATATTCCTAGGACTTCCAGCCTCTGGGAACAAATGGTTCACATTAAATCAGTTGTCAAATTAGAACGTTTTTTTAGCTGCTCACAATGACACCAGCTGATCTAAGCACCCAGCTCTGCTGTGAGGGCCGTCTCCAGGTTTCTCAGGGATGAGATAGGAATCTGCTCATGCCCTCACATTTCTCTGACAAGACCCCTCCTGGCTGCCCCTGCTGTCATTACTGAGCGGCGTCGAGGCCTCATCAGCAGAACCACATGATGGGTTGTCACTAACTCTCTTCTCTGGGAATAAGACTCTGATGTCTTTTCCTAGGGGCCAGTGCATCAGACACGTCCTCTTTCCTTTAGCTGAAAATTGAAAGGCCCCCCTTTTTTTTTTTAACAGAAACCCAGTGTGTGAGTCACACAGAGACAGACACCACCTCACCGTTCTCTGAATGCTGTGTTACAATTTAAACTCAGTTGAAACACCTTGCTTTTCTAGGATCCTCTCTTTTGTTCCTCTTCTTCTACCTTCACTCTAATTTTTTTCTCTTTCAAGATTTGATTTTCTACATTTAACTAGGCAAGAAACTTAAAAAGATAAAACAAATCAAATCTACGGACATATTCTAAGTTTCTACTTTATGGCAAAACAAGTTCTGAGGAGATAAACAAGAAATATCACTTAAGACTACTGAGAAACAGACATTTTAAAAAGTTTCTATAGTACATTTGTTAACAAAAGATCTTTAATGGCCTTGGAAAATTTCCATTAATGAGTGTGAATCATGCCTGATTAACAGTGCCCCACATGTATAATGTGTTTACCCCTGGAGAATTGTAACTTACCAATTCATAGAGGAGATTCATCACAGAGATGATTTTCCTTATGGGGACAAAGTCTGAGAAAAGGTATGTAAATTTCATTTCCTCAAAACTTTCCAATATTTCACTGCATGCCAAAAGCCATATCACATCCTACAAAAAAAAGAAAGAAAGAAAAAAAGAAAAGAAAGAGGTAAGGGAAAAAATCCAATAGAATGGTGTTTGTTTTTTTTAATTTGTAAAACAAAAAAAAAAGCAAAAAAAAAAAAAAAACTGACAAAATGTGACATGGAAACCTAAGTAGAGGTTTACAGAAGAAGGTATTTTGGCTAATATTTTAAAAAGAGGATGACTTCCTGAGAGCTGTAATATTTCTAGCACTAGGGAAACTTGGAGATTGTTAGAAAATAATCATACATAGAATGCCTCCACTAGATTGACCAACTACTTGAATGAAGAGTGACAGGAGATTCAAACAATAATGAAAAGTTAGGAAAAAACCCTTATTTTTATCATATAGCAAAGAGCCTCATAAACCTTCAGGAATAATATACTAATAAAGTATAATGTATTAATTAGGAGACATGAATGATAAATCTAACAGTTTATGTAAAAGAATTAAAGTGATAATTTGCAAAGAATTAGTAAAATAGAATCATTTTGGTTGATCAATATGTGTGTTTTCACAAGACAAGGAAAACAGAAAGGAAAGGAGGAAGACAAACTTAAGAAAAATAAACCTACAAAGTGGATTTAGGCATGCACAAAAAATAGGATAATCTGAGTTAAATGTTGTTCTTAGTATACCTTGTGATTGTGGGTCACAACATGTATTTGTAAGTAATTACTCCTTTATGTATTGGTATATATGCACTACTGTTTGTCATCATGGCAAGCAAATGTGAGTTTCATTCATCTGTGGATTTCTGAGTCCTGGAATTGTTCTAAATAATTAGAGATGCTCCCAAGTATTGCCGCACTGGTTCCAAGTTACCTCCGTTTGGACAGGGATGTCTGCCTTTTGTAACCTTAGTCCTGTTCATAGCATTAAGAACACAGTAGATATTCCATAAATATGTATGGAATGAGTAAAGAAGTGAATGCATCCTGGCCTTCAGAGGAGTGGGTCATAAATGTCTGCCATAAAGTAATAAGACATGAAATATGAAGGCTCATAAAATTAACTGAATAACTTGAGACGTATACATTTTGGCACTGTTCTACAACAATGTGGACACTGTCCATTTTAACAGGTGGAAATGAAAGACAAATGAAATCAATCTCTTAGTGTCTACCAGGCCCCACCACTTTATCTCTGTTTTCTCTTATGTTAGGAACAAATGAATGTTTAAATAAATAACTGAATTCCTACTTTGAGCATTTTCCTCTCTCTCTAGTCATCTTATACCAGAACTACACCATGGTTAGTGTGTCTCCAGGAATCTGAGTAAAACATCAGACCATTTTCCTGTAAGTCAAGAGAAAACATGATGAAAGCAATAGGGTTTGGAGGTCAGGAGACTGATTCCTGCAAGTGAGGGAAAGATGTAAACATCAGTCTTCCCTGTGCTAAAAACAAACCAAACTTCTTTGCAAGATTGACTGAATTAACAAGGGAAGAGAGAAAACCCAGCAAATCCACCTTGCAACACTGAACACTCACTTCACTTCTGCTTTTCATATTGAATATATCCTAAAACTTACAGCATCAGCTTTTCATGCCACAGTGCACCCAGATGGCAGTCTTCTGGTCAGACACAGAGGTGAACGTGCGCACAACTATCAATTCTCAGTTACATTATCACCTTTCTCATTCCCCCTCCCTCACCTATCCCGTTCCTTTCTTGTCTCGATGGATCAAAGTGCGGCACGTACACTTAGCACCTGAGCTAATTGTATTACTGACCCGTCGACGTGAGGTGCTGGGGCTAGCAGCCCTGTTAGCAGCTGCAGCTGGGCGCCTCTGAGCCCAGGGTTCGAAGAGGAGACACTGTAGCCCTGACACGTAAATTGCTTAGAGGGAGGCAAGAGACTGCTGCATCCATTACTACCATTATTGGCCGATTTGTCAGCAACTCAGAAAGCAGAACAGCTCTATTGCAAGTCAGAGGAGACCCAAGATGGTCCCCAAGGCAAGAGAAGAGGAGATGAATTGGAAGAAATTGATTTGTGACTTGAGGCCAAACGGCAAAGTTATGAAGCAAAGGGAGTCCTACAGACCTCCAAACGATGGGACTGGGGAGAGAAAAAGGGGGAAAAAAGTGTGTGCATGCCCATAAATAGTGTACCTATGGAAATTTCTTTGGTTTTATCCTCTGTGTGTATGTGTGTGTGTGTGTATGTGTGTGTGTGTGTATGTGTGTGTGTGTATATGTGTGTATGTGTGTCTGTGTGTGTGTGTCTGTGTGTCTCTGTGTGTGTCTCTGTGTGTGTGTATGTGTCTGTGTGTGTGTGCACGCACGCATGTGTGTGTGTGCGTGTGTGTGTATGTATATGTGTGTATGTGTGTGTGTGTGTGTGTGTCTGTGTGTGTGTGCGCACGCATGTGTGTGCGTGTGTATGTGTGTATGTGTGTGTGTGGGTGTTTTAATCCCCACAGTACTGCTGTAGAACTGGTTTCAATAAAAGAAAATTCAACTGAAATTTTTTGTTTCAATGACTAAAGAAGTGGATAAGATGCATTTAGCTTTGATCTTTGACAACAACAGCTACCAACAGAATACCAGAGAGAATGAATTTAAAAAGTCCTGCTGAGAAGGCAGAACACACACACACACCATCACACACACCTGGAATAACCCAGTTGCTGTTACATTAACACTCAAATCCTCTTCTCTTTATAAAGGAGCTCGTGTCTACAAACTAGTCTGCTTGTTCATTCCTTGTTTTATCTGGCACTGGTCCCCGAACAAAAATCAATCTCCAGTTCATTTTAATGTTTAGTACTGAATCCAGAAAGTAAAACAAAACATGGGAGTCTCATATTTATTATGGAACCTCTTTTATCTTGCTGGAGGGCAGCCTTCTAATCAAGGGAATGAATAAACAGTCATTTACTTACTTTCAGGGAATAGAGGAGACAGCTCAATCTTCTTGAAGGCCAGGCAAACCAAATCAGCCTCCAATTTGTAAATCAAAACATTAGCAGCTTGTTAATCTAGCCTGGCAATTATTAAGATGTAAAGAATTTGGTATTACAGTGTTTACTGATGGAGGTTACAGGTAGGAGCCAAACTACTTACTTGTCTTTCTTTGTGGAAGAAAAATATCTAGTAGTTGAGACTAAAAGGCTTTTTTGGGGACAGACATTTAGTGAGGCTTTAAAAAAATATATATATACACACACACACACGTATATATATACATGTATACATGTATATATATATATTTCCTTTCTCTCAAATGTTAAAAACAAGAAAAGAAAAAAGTAAGTCAGAAATCTAAACAACAAAAGTGTTTACAGTATTACCTTATTGTATGTTCAGAGGTATGGTGTTCTGGTAAGATTCACAAAAACGACCAAAAAAACAGGGTATTGACTGAGGTTTTCACATCCGAGCTGAGTAATGTCATACACACACACACACATGTGTGCACACACACACACACACCCCATGAACTCACTGTCCTGGGTAAATCCAGAGAAAACAATTTCTTGTGTTTGCTTCTACATTTTAGTTATTTCTTTATCCATATAAGTCGCTGCACTTGTGTATACTGTTTCAGCTACAATTCAAATTCAGCAAAATAGAAAGGACTCTGTGTCTCATACAGCACAGAAAATGTGAATCTGTATATTTCTTGTGGTAGACATTGAGGGGATAGGATGCTTTCATGCAACCAATTGGAAAGCCAGCTTTTTGACATGGAGGGTCTTTCCTATGTGGCTTTTATTTATGCTGCCACTTCAAAAACCTAAAATAAATAGTTCCACATTATTCTTACCCTCTCGATCTTCTCAGATCTATTTCCCTCAATGAAGCTGAAGGGGGCGCGGTAGAGGAATGAAGCTGTCTGCTTCATGCATCATCTGGTAATGAAATAAATTCTAAACTGTGATGGTTTAGAAAGGCACTACAAGAAAATATAAGCAAATGTTTCTGTAATTTCACGGTAAAGAAAGATGATAAACAGAGCTTCAAAGTTAGAAGGCAAAATGGAGAAAAATGGTAGATCTGATGAATGGAAGAAAAAAAGTGTTCCACAAACTAATGTAGAAGGTAAATAAACTTGGAAAATATTTGTAACATATATGATTAATGTGGCATTGATATCTTTCATAGAATGAAAGCTCTTTAAAGTTGTTTTGTTTTAAAAGATGGACATCTCTACTATTATTTGTTCAATAGCATTATTGTCTATTATTCTGATATATACCCTGGAGGCCCTGCTGAAACTGAGAAATCAAAAACTACCCCCTAGAGAGTAGACAGGGAAACATGGCAGGGATGAATATTATCAGTGCTATAGCTTAACACTGTTCTGGATATGATATGAAATGTTACATATCAAATAATCACAAGGCACCCTTTATATATCTTACAAATTTTTTGTCACTTATACCTCAATAAAGATGAAATTTTTAAAAATCCTGTGAAATTTATACATGATATTAAAATACAATGCACTTTATGATAATACTCCTTGGTCCTTTGACTAACATAGTTTGCTAAATTGAGTCCCTTGATCTGTAGTAATATTGTGTGCAGTGGCGTAAAGTATTCCACAACCCTACAAACAGTGGTGCTCACAGAAGCAAGGCACAAAGGGAAAAAGAAAACCTGGTGAGGGAAATTACTCTCCCTTCCAGTGTTCCACTTAAACTAATTTGCCACCAGGTGGCTTGTTGATCATCTCCAGACATCGTACCACATTTGGGTCTCAGAATTAGTTATTGCCAATGCTTTTTCGCACAAAGCAGTGGGACCTACCAAGTCAATCATAGCGAATGGAAAGTCCATGCTTTTGAGTCCATACATAACTTCCATTGTTGCCACTAGAGATATTTTGTTTATGAAGCTTTTGAACAAGCACTTGAGTTGCTGGAGGAAATGAAATTAAATCCATAGAGGTTCATCTTGTCTCTGGGTTTATGGAAAATACTCTCTGCAGTGAGGTTCTGCATGCGTATGCATGTGTGTGTTGACCATTCAAATGAAACACAATTCTGAAAGTCATATTCTGAGCCCATTCAAGCCTTCTATTATATTGTTCCTTATCCTAAACATCAGCCACTGATCACGTACCTACATAAATCCATGCCTCAGTTTCTCTCTCCATGCAGAACAAATGGACATTCTGCTTGATGTTCTGCCAGCTGGAAGAATCTTCCCATTGTCTTTCAGGAAAAACCTTAAAGAGAGCTGGAATACTTCAGGAGCCACCTGTACTTAGTGTCAGCAGACCCAATTTATTTTGCTTTATAGTCAACTCCCAAGTCAGAGGAACTCCCTTGTAGATTTAGGTGGATATCAAACAGGCAGTAGCAGTGCAGCAGTTGGATGCACCGGAAGAAGTCAGCTGCTCATGGAATGTCTTTGCTTTCAGGCTTGTCACCTTCGTGAAGAAATGCCAGGGAGTAGAGGATGGGTCTCCAACACTCATAAGACCTTCAATGCTGTCTGCCTCCAGCTTGGTTGAATCTCTTTTAGTCCCTTTCCCTCTCTTTATATTTCTTTATTCTACTTCTAAGAAATGTTACACTATCTTTTCAGTGAGTTTAAGCATTAAAAATAACACGGGTTGGGAAGATAAGACTGCTTTAGCAAACTTGTGCTTTTTACTCAACTGTACACCTTTCTTTAAGACAAGAAAGAAAAGTCGATTATCTGCCTATATAGGACCAGAGAAAGGGAGAACATACACAAAAAGAAAATGTAAAAAAAAAAAAAGATGAACAAAACAAAACAAAAAAACTACCAGAGTAAGGAAGAAATTAGAGAAAAAATTTTTTAAAACTACATCATGCAATATAACAAAACTTATTTGGTCACATGTATTTTTTTTTAAAACATCTTTATTGGAGTATAATTGCTCCACAATGGTGTGTTAGTTTCTGCTTTATAACAAAGTGAATCAGCCATACATATACATACATCCCATATCTCCTCCCTCTTGTGTCTCCCTCCCACCCTCCGTATCCCACCCCTCTAGGTGGTCACAAAGCCCCGAGCTGATCTCCCTGTGCTATGCGGCTGCTTCCCACTAGCTATCGATTTTACATTTGGTAGTGTATATATGTCCATGCCACTCTCTCACTTTGTCCCAGCTTACCCTGCCCCCTCCCTGTGTCCTCAAGTCCATTCTCTATGTCTGTGTCTTTATTCCTGTCCTGCCCCTAGGTTCTTCAGAACCTTTTTTTTTTTTTTTTTTTTTTTTAGATTCCATATATATGTGTAACCATACGGTATTTGTTTTTCTCTTTCTTACTGACTTCACTCTGTATGACAGACTCTAGGTCCATCCACCTCACTACAAATAACTCAATTTTGTTTCTTTTTATGGCTGAGTAATATTCCACTGTATATATGTGCCACATCTTCTTTATCTATTCATCTGTCACATGTATTTTTAATTCTTGTAAGTATAGCCAGATTGCATTCCAAAAATGTTAGAACCAAAAAGAATCAACATTTAGCTCTTTTTTATTAGGTCACATTATTTCATCAGCTCAGCAACATTATCCTGATGAATATACTGCTGTGCACGGCCTTTCATACAAGGTCATGATACAGGTGTGCACTATCTGGTCTTTCCATTATGAATCAGCTGTTTGCAAAACTGTGCAATGTGGAGGGAGCACCTGCAAAGTCACTCCTCCCAATTATCAGTGCGTTTTAACCCTCTTCTCCCAAACACTTGCTCTTCTTCCCTCCTTAGTCACACCAGGGTTTCCCAGGCCCTTTTGTTTAATGAAAGAAAAGGTTCTGAACAGATTCCCACTGAACTGCTAGATGAGTTAATATTTATTTCTTTTCTGCACATGCCTAGAAAGGATAAGGCTTAGTCTAAAGTAAATACGTTTACTGAATGGTAGATTTTTTTTAACTTTTATTTTTTATTGGAGTATAGTTGATTAACATTGCTGTGTTAGTTTCAGGTGTACAGCAAAGTGATTCAGTTATACGTATGCATGAATGGTAGATTTCACACACAGTGGCACTTGACAAAGGCATTCTACAGTCACTATTCTTGACCCTCTGCAATAAGACCCAACTACATATTCTGAAGCCATTATCTGTTAGGAAGATGGGTTGAAAAATCAAGTTCCTAGCAAAAGAGAAAGCTACATCTATTAAGCAATGATTCCCAGCAAGAGTTTCTCCAAGCTGTTAAGTAGGTTTGGCTCTTTGAAAGCCTCCTTCCAGTCCATTAGGCAGTGTGAGCATCCCTGGGGAATAATGCTCACTGATGATCAATCACACTGTTGATACAATTAAGATCCCCACAGCTAGGGACTTTAAATACCTATTGTTATGTTTTTGTCATTTCCTGAAATCTTGCTTCTTTTATATTTTTCTAAGCATAAGGTTCATGAAAAGGTGAACGTTAATCGCAACATTTGAGAAAAATCCCTTAGCTCATTATGTGCGATGAATATGTGAAAAATAGGCTTAAACCACTGCCAAAAATGTTACTTGTGACGTTTTAGTTAATTATGATAACTTCCAGAAAAGAAAAAAGGGTAACTTTGAACTTCGTGCCTTTTGTAAGTAAACTTGAGCTAGGAAATCTTGCTCTTATAAATTTTAACATTTTACATTTTCTTGATTTTCATACTTATTAAATCATAACTTTGATTCAGCATTAATTTTTTTAGCATTTTACTATTAGCATAGCTAACAGTCTGGATAAATTCATACCTCATAGAAATCAGTGGGGAATTTTAATGCTTAAAGTACTTAAGTGCTCAATTTGTAATTAATTAAAAATAATGTGTCCAAATAAAATAAAAGGAATACACAGGGCCTTTATTTTTATATAACCTCCCTTTATTTTAAAATCCATTCACAATATGAAGAACCTTAGCACAACATCAATTTAATTTTCATAAACTCTTGGCCAAAGAAAACATGTCAAAAGAGATAATTTTTTCAAAGACAGAAAAAACACATGCTCAACTATACTTGCATTTTAAATATTGAATGTTCTAATCATTTCAGTCGATAATTTTCCTTTTAAAGGGATTAAGATATTTAATTATGTTCATGAAATAACATATTGTAAGCATGCATCTAAGTAACGATTTTCAAAATAGAAATGATTAAATTGTGGGCTTTTCAACCTAATAAAGACCTAATTTATTAATAAATTGTTTTTTATATTCTCTAGGGAAGCTTTGCTCAATATATGGAATTAAACTAATGTCTATACAATTCCAAATCAATTATATTTTTGTTTTAAATAAGTTTGGGGAGTATGTGTATAATATACTCACAGTTTTTTGGTAATAGATTTAATTCTACTCTGGAAGTAATCTTATAGTAAAGATTAGCTAAATATTAGTTTGTCCTTAGGCGGAAATTAGTTGAATACATAATTTTTTCTAGCTTTTCAACAACTGTTTGGGCATTGGGTTAGACAGCTTATCAAGTGCTTAACCGTCCCAGCCTTTACAGAACTTTTGGCTACTTCAAGGGAAAAGCAAATATAGTAACACAATGAAGGATATTGCGTTACGCATTTCAGTCTATTGTTCTAGATTTTGTTGGCTCACTCCTTGCCAAGATCAACATAAAGGAACTTTAAGTCGCCAGTGAAGTGCTGACAGAGAACAAATTGCCATCCTTAGTACCAACATGTATCCGTGTTTATTCACATAAAAGCGAGCGTCTCTTCTGTCTTTTTCATGACGGTTTTAAACCTAAGGCTGAATATAGGCCTATAGCACTGGAAAGTGTGCAAAGTCTATACTTATATCTCCAAAACTGTGGCAGGCACAGAGCAAGTGTCCTACAAATGCATAAAAAATTCTGATGATATACCATTGATATGTCCTCTTATATGATATTCATCATACAAATATTACACCACTAATTATTCACAGTGCACAGAAACAGTTCTTTGTTCTCAGGCCACACCTCTCCTTCCCTAGCATTGCCTCACTCTTCAAAATTTGCCATTTGATCTACTGACCTACTTTTCTGTTGCCGTGTATGAAACATGCCTCTCCTTGGCTCTTCAGGAAGTATTTGGCTTTGCTTAAAACCAGCTCTGAGAGAACTGTCACTGTGATCTCTTGGGTAAGATTAATTCTAGAGCCTGCTGGCCTCTTGGCCAAGTTTATTACTACTAATAAATCACAGTTGGGCCACCCACCCCTTCTGTCTCCTCTCTTTGTCAATAGTCTCCAGAAATCTTCTTTAGCCCTCACTGTCATGGTGCTCAAGATTTACAAGGTCTTGCTCCTGCCTGATCCACTTTGAGAACTCCCATTAATTTCAGTGTACAGGTTCACGCATATATAGAATTAGTCAAAAGATTCTGAAGTGTTAGCTCAAGCTGTCAAATTAATGGAATTTAAGCAGACTTTACATGCCGGGAATTTAACAATACAGAAATTAAGAAAAAAAATTATTTATTCCCTGGGGATATCTTCTTCCCATATATGTAAATATTAAAGCAGGATATCATTTTGAAGCTATTCTTTCATTAAAATTTCTAGTTTATACGATGTTGGCAGGCAGGGCATCCTATATTACCTGAGGGTTTTTTTGCTTTGTTTGTTTGTTTTAAGTACTGATACATCTACAAACTTTAGACTGTAAAGCAGATGGCTGATCACTTTAGAGTTGCCAAGGAGTAGAAATGTTAGTAACATATACAACTCTGACTTGTCCCCTTTTCTGTTCAGCAGGTTACTAAGCCGTGTCTCCTTCCTAGCTCCTGACATATTCTTAGGAAAGGAAGTTTTGTCAACCTAGAATTACAAATGTAAAGATAGTATCAGATACAAAAATCAATCGTATAGCTCAAAGAAAGCCTTTATTTTTTAAAATCTGGTGTTTTGGGTTACCAATTCACTTTTCCCTTATTTTACAAAGATCAATTGAAATCCAAATACTTTGGTTTGGAATTTATTAATCCAAACTCTTGCTTGCCTATCCAAAAGCAATTCTGCCCATCTTTTATAAGAGCAATCTGATATTAAGTTAAACTAGCAGTATACTCAAGGAAGATATCTACTCACCTCACCTTTTCTCCCCTTCCCCAACTGTAGAAGATCCACCTTGATGAATCTGGCATCCAATTCTCCATTTCCAGGGATTGTGAGTCCATGACCTCTGACCCACTGGTGCAGATGAAACTGGGGATAGGCTGCTGAAGGTAGTTGGGAAGATTTCCTTCTTTTATAAGGAAAAGGAGGGAGGACAGAGAGAGAGGGAGAGCGCGTGCAGTGTGAGAAGAAGCAAACATCTCCACTTTCTTCTTCTTTGCCTTCTCTCTCTTGCATCTTCCTTCCTCGGTTATTGTGCTGGAAGCTTCTGAGCTCCTGCAGCCGTCTTCCAGCCATGAATGGAAGTGCCGCAAATGGGGGAAAGCGGGCCTTGACATCATCTCCCTGGTGACTTGGCCAATTCAAGGAGGCTCCTACTCTTGCAGGTTTTGTTATGTAGTTTGTTTGTTTGTGTTGTTTTTACTGAAACCAAAAATGTCATTGTTGATACAAGGACATAATCTTGACAGATCTATCAAAAGTTGAGCTATTCAATGTCTGCATAGAAAAGCCCGCCATGGGAAACTTTTAAATGTCTATGAAGCATAATATAGGAGAAGCCGAGTGTTGAGAAGTTAACTTGTCTCACAACATGTGGAGGCTGTTCTTCCAGAAATCTACGATACAGGAGAACTCTTCAGGCTACAGTGGTCTAACATATAGAATCACTCACCTTCCTCCTGTGTGATGCGTCAGCATTTGACTCATGCCTTGATTGTAAAATTCATCATGTAGTTTTGTAAAGAACAACATCTATTTGTCTTCCTTGCTTGTCCATAAATCAACTGATATTTTTATATCAGAAATAGATTTCTTTTGGTATATAATCAGATAATGTGGAATGAAGCTGAAAAGATACATATATATACACACACATATAAATATATATATTTGAAAAGATTTTAAATGTATATCTCTCTATATATCTTTTTTCTCTATATATCTTTGAAAAACTATTATATTTATATATCTATGTCTATATATGTATGAATATACACACATATCTATCTAGCTGTCTAGCTGCCTACCTATTTATAAACTTCTTATAGGTTTTTTCTCCCCTCAGTTTTAATTATTCATAAGGGAGGTAGAAGATAATGCCTAGAATTAAGTAGACATGGATATAACATATATATTATGTATATAATATATACATTTCAGTGTTGGTGCCGAAGACCTACTCTATCTTTTCTCCGGATTTAGTGAAAAAGGTTGGATATCTGCATTACTTTAATAACCATCACAGGTATTTCTGTTGACCAGTCAGTTCTGAGAACTGCTTGCCTTGACAATACGCAACAGAGAAGCAATGACAAATTGCATCCAGAAACTGTAGAGTACAACCACTAGTATATTAATTGAAAAATAAAAGAGTGCCCAATAATAAATGCCATTCTTTCTAGTGTATCAGATGAATTCTAACACAAACAACAACAAATTCAGCAGCTTCAGATGGAATTCAAACCAGCCTCATGATCCTTCTTATTTTCTTTATTATCTATCTTGTTAGTTCCATATCATTTTCACTCCACCTGCACTTACCTGTCTCAGTTTAATGGATTTCTAATTGGGAAAGTACAATATTCAGAGCTATCAAAAGCAGGTCGTTTCAGGGGTATGGCTGTTGGAAGGTTTCACTTATATTCCTCTAACCACTGAAACACCAATGAGAGTGACTTCAAGCCCAAGTGACACTAATACTTTGTCACTCTCTAAGACTGTGTCTATTCAGGGCAAAGTGAACTGAAACTCCATCAGAAAAGAAAATAAGGGCCATTCTCAGCCAGAGAGCTCATTATCATGATATTTGTCTCTGATGCTTCTAAACTGTCTTTGTGGATGGACCTGAATTCATAAGTCATTTATACAGCTCTAGTTCACTTCAGTTGTTTAAGATCACTTCTAGAATAGAGTTTCAGTGAAGGCCTTTGAGAAATAGTCAAATAAATGGAAAGTTCTGTTTAAACTATTTTATGCAAATACAGTAGTCCCCTTTCATCTGCAGGGGATACTTTCCAAGACCCCCAGTGGATGCCTGAATTCATAGCACCAAACCGGGTGTATACTGTTTTTTTCCTATACACACGCACCTATGATAAAGTTTAATTTATAAATTAGGCACAGTAAACAATTAACAATAATAATAAAACAGAACAATCATAACACCATATTGTAATAGAAGTTATGTGAGTGTGCTCTCTTTCTCAAAATATCCTACTGTATAAATATAATGCCTTCACTAAGCAGCATGGCCATAACTTTTTCAGTTTGAGGTGTGGCAGTGAAACTAGCATGAATTTCTTTTTCTTTCTTCACAATTTCATAGCTGGAAGATTAGTCCTTACCATAGATCTTAGAAACCTCAGGATACAATAGTTTTTCCTTAGGTGGAGAACTTCCATCTTTTCACTTAAAGGAAGTACTTTACAGCTTCTCTTTGGCATATCTGAATTGCCAGCAACAGTACTCTAGCGATTTGGGGTCATTATTAAATAAAATAAAGATTACTTGAACACAAGCACTGAGGTACCACAAGAGTCAATCTGAAAATCAAGACAGCTACTCAGTGGCTGAGGGGCGGGACACTTGGAGAAAGGGATGATTCATGTCCTGGTTGGAACAGAGCAGGTCAGTGTGAGATTTCATCAAGCTACTCAGAACAGTGTACAACTTAAAACTTACAAATTATTTATTTCTGAAATTTTCCATTTAATATTTTCAGACTGCAGTTGACTGGTGCATAACTGAAACCAGGGAAAGGGAAACCTTAGATAAGTGGGCACTACTATAAGGGGGAACTGCTAAGCAATTTAAATGCAGGTAAACCAAGGAAGGCAGACTCGTATGTGGAAAAATATGTGGTCATTGGAATTCGGCTCCTGCAAAGTACTTGGCTCTGCAAAGTAAGTTATTTAGATTTTTCTGAGCTTCCATTTTCTAATCTAAAAAACAGGGGAAATGATATTTATCTTAGATGATCATTTTAATGACCAAAAGAAAATAGCTACAAAAAAGTTCTTTGTATGTGGTAAGGAAGCACACTTGTAAAGGTCAGCTTAACATCACTGTAATTATTAAAATGATTTAGTGGGAGTTCCCCTTGGAAATATGACTATAGTATTGTACGTTATCACTAAATAAATGTAGAATCCTAAATCTAAAGAGATAAAAATAATTAGCATAAGATGGAAATAACAAAAGAATAACATATGAGCTAGGTAATTTTATCTGTTCTTAAAGAGTTCATCAAAAGTTCAACCATTATTCAGTAACTCTATGCATGATTTGAATTCTCTGACAATCATTTTTGGGGGTAAAAGTACTTAATTAATTTATTCTTCTATTTTTCTTAAAATTGTGAATACACTTAGCAAATGTATTAGTTTTTGAACTGTGGGGCATAGAAATATATGAAGATAGAATTCCTAACCACACAGTTTATAAACTAATTTAAAAAACCCTAAATAATAGTTTTATACAAACAGTAAGATAAATAAACAACGAATAGGTGAAGTAAAAGTTAGACACACATGTGAAAGAAGACTTAGTGGGATTTCTCCCATAATTAAGGGAACCACAAAACAAAAAGCAAATGTTAGTGATGAATTAATTATGAATTGGATTCTTAGTAAGAGATATCACATAAGGGATACTGTTGAGGATCTTGAAAGAAGAGTAGAATTTATGCAGCCATATTTGAGGTATCATTACATGTTAGGCAGAAAGATAATTGTGAGGATAAATAAATTCTGGAGTCACAAAATCCCTTACCATGTCCACTGAAACCAGATTCAATGGACAAGAATGAGACTCGCAAACTTGACTGAGGCTGGATCGTAGGAACCCATTAAGGGTTAAGAGAAATTTATAAAGGGTGGTTTAAAGTACACTTTGACACAAAATAATGACACTAAGTTTACACGCTGATGTACGTGTAAAAGGAGAGATACACAGATTGAAGAGTGTGTAAACTAAACTATATAAAAAATTTGAAAACTAAAATGCAAGTTAGAAAATTGTTCTTATTTTTATTTATTTATTTATTTTAATTTTCATTTTTTGACTGCTCCATGTGGCTTGTGGGATCTTAGTTCCCCGAGACCAGGGACTGAACCCAGGCCCACGGCAGTGAAAGCGTGGAGTCCTAACCACTGGACCACCAGGGAATTCCTGGCAAGTTAGAAATTTGAAAAAATGTTTTAACATATGCAGTAGACACATTTCAGAATAAACAGCTTTTAGAAATCAATAAGAACAATAAAAATTTTAAAAAGTACTCTGAAAGACAAATGACCAAAGTTTATCAATGAAAAATTCATCAAATAAGCCATAAAAAATACAAATAACCACATGAAAAAAGTCAAACTACAGAACAAACAAATAATATAAATTGAAACAGTGTGAAGGTGTAACATACCTTTCAAGTTGATAAAAATTTATTTTAATGACAATATAATATATCCATCAAGGTTCAAAGAAAAGCGCATATCACATACATATGTTAGGTAAGATGAATTTGTCCTTTATGAAAAAAAAATTTTGATATATAACAAATGGCTCAATATTTTCTTCCTAGTCCGAGTAACACTAAATATAGGAATTCATTCTAAGCAAATTATTTTGATTGTGTCCAAGGACCTTATCCTTAAAGATGTTCATTATATTGTTATTTAATATATAAACCTGGAATTGTTTACAATGGATTTGAGGCAGGGCCAGCAAGTACAGCCTCACAGAATGCAGCAATTCATATAAACTATGATTCAAATAGATAGTCCTAGAATTTTGCAAAGTTCTGATTTGAGATATTATTTACATAAATTATTGAAATATATATAAAATACAAAGATGGAATTACATTTATAATCTAAAATTGATGTTAATGAAAATGTTAATATAAAAATATATTAATGATATATTAAATGAAAAAAGCAGTTTATAAGATGATATATATGTAAAATTCAAAAATAAAATAAAGAAAATACTATAAATAAAGCACACGCACACTACCAGAACAAAAGTCTAAAAACAGACACAAATAACTATTTTTAAAACATATGGGTGGTAGATTTGTTTTCATTTTATGTTTTTCTGCTTTTGCAAAATGAATATTTTATTCATATGACTACTTAAATTATGAAAACTAAAAATGGATAAGCACAGGGAAAACATAAAACAATAAAAATATTTAATCTTTTTTAATGTACATTAGGGATAATGTATATGGAATTAGGACAAAGTCAGTTGGAATGGAAATAAGGATGTGGAGAACTTATTATAAGATGTTCTCTGGTGAACTTACAGGAGTATTCAGATTTGGAAATCTGCAGATATCTAATTTCTTGTAACAGAAGGTTGTGAGGTTTTCCGTAAAACATTCAGGAAGTTCATTGGAATCCAAAGGCTATAAGAAGACATCAATCTATAAAGGTTTTTTAAAAATTCTGTATACTGACATGTTGTCAGGTTAGGTTGGGTGAATACATTAAGTCTATTTATATTTTTAGAAGAAACGGAAGTAGAATTTTACATTCTTGTGGCACCTGAAAGGTTAATACTCCGAGTTCACCACCTCAGCGTACAGACAACAGAGGTTCCTGTTCAATCCAATCAGAGTGCAAATTCTAATACCTTTGATGTAGTGGTGTCACTGAGGTGGAGACACTCACTGAATAAAATTCCCCAAGGGGATTCAATTAGTCTTCTCACAAAGCCCATATAAAAGTCAAAAAAGAATTCTCTAATTGTAAATTTAAATCCTACTGACAGGCCCCTCAAATATGAGAGGTCTTGTTTCTTCGGGTTTTAAGAGCATCACAATCTCGCTCAGTCTTCAAGTTCCCATCTCAAAACGTTCAATTGTCTCTTGGAGTTAGTTTTATTTGAATGGACATTTTTATAAGGTGATTACCTAAGGATCTTACTTCTCTCCAGGCCTCACCCTCAGAAACACACACACACAGTACAGATCCCAGACAGCTTGATTTTTCTTAATTCTAACAACTATATTTCAATGGAAAAATTTTTGGCAGAGCGAACTCCACTTTCAAGTGTGAAGAAATATTGCAGTGAAACCTTATCTTTGATCTTTCTCTTTACAAGTGCTTTTTCTTTTCTTTCTTTCTTTTTTTAATGATGATAGTGAAGCCTGAGTAGGAGCACAGATTAATTTTATCATGGAGGAAATTACCTTGATCCAAGGGTAGTGTCCACTATACTATCAGGCCAGTGATCCTAGAAATAAGAAGCCTTCAAAAGACTGAATTAAAATGCTTGCATTGGATGGTTTATTAAATCCAATGCTGTGAGAATCTCAAGAAGATGGATGGGGTAAGCTAGAGCACATAAAATACTGTACAAACAAAGCAGCAGGATCATACGAATCCTGGGATACACACTGTTCAGACATCCTTTTTCTCTCAGAGTGAGTGTGGAGGATGCTTGGGGCCACTGACATACAGGAGTTCTATCTGAGGGTTTCAAGCCCCAATTGGCCTGGTCACAGCTGTAGCTCACCAAATAGCTGTCTGAGCAGCTCTGGATTTTATGTGCTTCTTGGGGAGAGGACACTTGGCACCAGAAGGGGTGTCACCAACGGAAAGCTTAATTAAGACTTCCTGATTATGGTGTGTCACCTGTGCCTCATGTATACTTAGTGTATCAAAAACATTCAATACCTTAGACACCTCACGTATATTTAATGCCTGGTGAACATTTAGTGTCTCTTACATTTAGGGCCTCATGTATATTAAGAGTCTTTAGTATTCCATGCATATTAGGTGTCATTTTGTCCTTTCATCCCTTTCTATGTTCACACATATGCACTACTCAACAATGCTTTATCTGTTCTAACTCATCTTATGAGTTTCATCAGCCCCATCTGTTTTTTGTCCTCAACAGCAAGCTTGAATGTTCTCAAGAAATACAACATATGCACATGATAGATTAAAAATAATATTTATATTTCTAAATGCCAAAATATAAGACAAGGCATCTTCTTTTTCTTAAAAGTACCCTTAAAGTATAAGGGAACTATCTTATACTATAGTCTTATAGCACAGTTCTTTCTTAATTGCTTTCTGTTAGACAACAAAGTATCATTTGGAGAAAAAACATTGCCAGAAAGTATACAAATTATCATTAGCTTGGTAAGTTATGTGATTCATCTGAACAATTCCTACATTTATATTATATATACATGCATACAAATATAAATAGGGAGGTGGATGATTCAGAGCTGCTTTCATATTTAGTAACAATTCTCATGGGAGTGACTTCCATATGAGATGTCAATTTAATCATGCCTTTTTTACAGGCTTTACAAAGTAGTATAATAGAGTTTACATTGTGCAGATCAAAAGTGTACCACCACAGGGTGAATGGGGGAAAAGTCAGAATACACTGAAAATGAGAATTTGTATACAAACATTCTCATAGCAACACCATACACAGTTTTAGAAGTGGTGTATTTCAAAAATAGAATAAAATGAAAGAGTGTGTGCTTGGACCTACAGTGATGATGAAGTCAGAAAGTGGTTCTAGTTTGATGAAGACACCAAGGTCCAGGATTCACATTAAGAAGTTGCAAAAAGTTTTCCATGATCTGAAACAATAGAAAAAAATCTAATTATATAATATGTGGTTTTTTTATATGTTACTGAAGAATAGAGTTAATATAAGTGCACATGTAACTATTTCATCTTCATTCTTGAATATGAAGATGAACATAATCAAGTTGACCAAAAATTCTTCTCTTTTGTACTTCAATAATGAAAATGAGGGATTACTTTGTATTCGAAATCACCTTAAAATCTAACATCAAAGCTATTATAAGTGTAATATGTGATCATTATAGAACTTGAGACTAATACAAAAAAACATGAAAAACTTTTCAAAAAGTGTCCCCACCCATTAGTAATTGTCACTATTTTGTGGTATTTCCCAGAAATTTTTCTGAACATATTTACATTTATATAATTAGTATCAAATGTGTGTATACATATATATATATGTGTGTGTGTATTCATTTATTTATGTAGTCACTTTTCAGCATGTAAAACAAATAGTAATTGAGTTCATTTTATGAAAAGACAAGACCTGTATGTCACTACAAAACAGAAACAGGAAAAAAGGGTTTAATTTGTACTTCAATAGTGTAAAAAATATTGCAAAACTCCATTTAATAATTTAATATTTTCTGAAATGTTTTCTCATGAGTTGGTGTTGAATTTTGTCAAAGTCCTATTTAATGTCTATGAAGATAATTATATTTTTTCTCTGCACATCAATTGATGTTAATTATATTATAAATTTACTAATACTGAAATATTTTTGAATTGATACTGAAGAAAACCAACTTTGCCATTATACATTATTTTATTGTACTATTAGATTCAGATTCTACAAATTACTTATTATGTTGCATTGATATTCATAAGTAAGTCTGGTCTTTAGTTTTCTTTTTAATGTGTTATTTTGATCAGGCTTTGGTTTCAAAGCTATCCTTACTTTAAAAATTGGGAATTTTTTTTTCCTTCCTTATGACTCTGGAGCTACCTTAAATTATCTAGTTGTTGAAAGTTTGGTAAAATCCCTCTGTGAACCCACCTATAGTCATCGTATTTTTATGGCTGTACAGTTCTGTGATAACTTTATCCATTTCTTCCATAGATATTTTTCCTAGAATATTATCCATTTCATGTAGGCTTATATATATATTTATATACAATTTTATTTTATCTGAAATCTCTCATATACAGAATCTCATATACCCATATCAATTATAAAAGTGAGGATGGGCTGTTTTTCATATTTATATATTAGGAATTTAAATTTTTAGAGAAATTAACATTTTATATATATATATATATATATATATATATATATATATATATATATATATATATATATTAACCTAAATAACCTTATAATATAGGTCCATTCAATAACTACCAAATATCTTATTGGGTTGAAAGAAGAAAACTATAGATCTGTATATTTACTCAGGGATCCTGACATTACCCAGAGGAATACAGAAGAGTTTTAACATTGAAAGTACGACTGCCTTCCCCTAAAACTGTGTTAGAGATGAAAAACAGAATGACAGATACCTTCCATGCCTGGGAAACACTTGTAACTAACATTCGGGTCAGACACCTGAGTCTGTCAGGGAGGCGATGTGACATACATAGGAACATTTTCAGAGTAACAGCATTGCTATTGCAAAAGTATATCTAGATATAGACAGAAAAGGACAATATATCTAAAGATCAACTTTAAGTAAAGAGGCTTAAATTCAAGGCTGTTATCATAGTTGGCAAAGTCGACTAAATGAAGTCATGTGTTGCCTTTCGTAAAATCTGGAGAAATATTTAAGTTACCTGATTCAAATAAAGCACACAGAAAGCCAGAGGGAATTAGAAGGATAGGAGTGAGGGAGGGAGAGAGAATGAAGAGAAAAATTCATGAGAATCGCGTAGTTGCTTTCTGGTTTCTCTGGCTGCCTTTGCAAATTCTCCCAACAGAAAGGCAGGATGTTAATCAACATACATAGGGCCACCTTGTGCATGTCCCACAGAGGAGGAATGAGGGGCTCCTCCCTTTATGGCCAGTCGGATGCTGTGGGCTCTGTATGTCCCCCTTTGCCCCTTTATTTACATGGCACAGTCTCTAAATCTAATAGGATGGTTAGAGAGCCGCAAATAAAAGTTGGTTTAAGGAGACAACCTTATTTACTGCATGTTCCACTCTTGCTGGTAATCAAAAGCAGCAATGCCCTGCAAAAGCTCAAGGGACAAGGTCTACAGAAACATCGAGCTCCTAATACCTCTGAAAGGACATGCTCCAGTTAGGATGCATTCCCAGGAAAGCAGCTAACATTTGTGATTCTCACTCTTAGCTATATTTACTTCTTTAAACGTATTGAGTTTTTCATGGAGAACTGAAAAAAACTTCACATGAGAGGAAGAAAGTTACTTCATTACAGCAGTTTTTCGGGCCTGACCAAAAGCTACTTGCTAAGTCACGTGCTCAGACAGCTTTGCTATAAGATACAAAGCTGAGCCCCAAATGAAAAGGTGGCGCCCTCCTGAGATGCGACCCAAGTGAACAGTAAAAAAAGTCATCTTCACTCAGACCTGGACAGTCTCTCCCTCATCTTGCCTCCTTTTCACATGGAAAAAATATGTTGATGATTGCTCCTGGCTGTATTCTTCAAAAAAGGGGGAAAAGTTAAAACCTTATCCTTCAACGCTTCCTTCACCCCAAAGGCATTCATTTATCTTTTTTTTCCCCTTGAACTCTTTTCCTTTGGCATTCTGTTTGGGTCACTCTTTAACCTTTTCCTTGCCATCCATCTGATTTAAACAGTGTTCTAGCATCCCCTACAATCCTTATTTAAGTATGTAAGTGTTTTGTTACATTGATTTTTAGCTTTTTTTAATGGTTTATATTTCATAAGGCATCATTAATACATTATTTGTGGGTATAAAACAACATGGAAAACCTCTGCATCTATTCCTCCCTATACCTTGTGCCAAAGCTAAGAGCCAACAATTGATGGTAATCTGCTATTCACTCAACAAACATTACAACTAAAGACAAAACAATCTTATGAAGGCTGAGTGAGGTTTTTCATGCAAAAATGTAAACCATTATGCTTGCCCTCTAACATAGAGGTCTTGTGAGGAGGATACTTCCAAAACTGTAATATAAGACAGGCTATGGTAAATGTATTTTGAGTCTAATTGGATATAAGTGTATAGGTATTTATAAAAAAGAAATATTAATTTGCTTGGGTAATCAGAGAAAACACGCTTAAGAAGTTGGTACAGGCATACCTCGGAGATATTGCTGTTTGGTTTCAGGCAAAGGCCATAAAACGAATGTAGCAATAAAGTCAGTTACACAAAGTTTTTGTTTTCTCAGGGCATATAAAATTTACGTTTACACTATACTGTAGTCTATTAAGTTTGCAATAGCATTATGTCTTAAAAAATACATACCTTAATTAAAAAATGCTTCATTGCTAAAAAAAGTTAACTATCATCTGAGCCTTCAGCGAATCGTGGTAATAACATCCAAGATCACCAATCACAGCTCTCCATAACAAATATAACAATGATGAAAAAGTTTGAAATAGTGCAAGAATTACCAAAATGTGACACAGAGACATGAAGCGAGCAAATGCTGATGTTTTGGTGCTGATCAACATGTTTGATTTGGGGTTGCCGCAAACCTTCAATTTGTAAAAAATGCAGCATCTGTGAAGGTAATAAGGCAAAAAGAAATCAAATGCAGTATGCCTATATATTCAGACAGATTCTATAAATCAAGACTGAAAAGAGATTTTCTATATTTTTGAACTGTAAGCTGCCTAAATGGAACAAATACTGATTGAACCAGGCACTATGCTAGGTACACGATACACGTTTTGGTTAAATGTCATTATCAACCCTGTGAAGTAGCAAAACTGATTTTATGTTAGATGAAGACGAAGCAAAGCGGATACATGACATATAAAGTGTCAATTCCTAATAACCAATGGAATTGTTATTTGAAGGTAGGTCAGTATTATTCACTATCTTTTTATTAAATGACATCATGATATTTGGTTTTCCTCATCAAGGCCTTCGGAACTGAAGTCACATGTATGCTTAGGAAAAGGACCTGATGGGCAAAATAAAATCCATGAAGGGTAATAGGCTAATAGATTATATTTTGAAAAAATAATATAGTTATTTTTCACATTTTACTCTGATATTAAGCGACTTTATCGAGCAGGACTGCTATCACCCTCTGAATTAGGAACACATCATTCGATTTTCGAGGGCAAGTTGCACAGTTGCTCCAGGAGAGTAAGGATTCTGACAGTGATTCTTTTAGCCTTGTCTGTCTTTTTCTGAAGTGTGCATTTCCTGTTTTCACAGAAAAAGAGGCTATTTCCTCTTTTTATCCATTTATTTGTCATCAGTTCTATTTAAGGTTAATTTACCTTGAGAGCCAAGGAATCTTATATTCTGTAAGAAAGAGAGCTAATCTACAATAATAGAAAAGGATTCCACATAGTTTTGCTATTTTCACAAAGAAACCAGCAAAAGCAAAGCTTTCCCCACATCAGTTTCACGAAGAAAAAAACAAGAAAAATAGAAGCTATTATATAAAATGTTCAAGGGAATGTTCACAACTTGCTGTTTGTGCTATTGTTGTATCGATGATTAAGGATGTCAAATGTAAACTAATGAAGTCCAATTCTTCATATCTATTTTTGAATTATTTGTAGAGTATGGGTAAAAGAGCATTTTTTTCTTTTCTTTTTGCTAGCAATGTATCGGCCCCAGAATGAATGGATTTCTGCCCAGACACAAGTGGGTCATTCAGCTGGTCAACAAGGATGTTTCTTGTGAGAGCAGATTTTTTATGGGGACAGCTGTCTAGCAGGAAGTATATTGCCATGTGTTCTTTTTGAATTTAGCAAAAGGCTGTCAAATATTCCTGGTAATGACCCACTTAATTTTATAGTCAGTACTTTTACATAAAAGTGTATTAATAATAATAAATCTGGATCTGGAATCAAGGTTACTATAAGTTGGTTGCAGACAAGACCAAAGGATAAATATATACTATGTAATAAATGACAGCATTTATGTATTCAAGTGACCTGACTTCTATTCACTTCAAAGAAACAAGTGACATTGAATGTAACCTCATTTCCTAGACTCTCAGAATCCCGACCTGAAAAATGTACACTTTACAACCATCCCATGGAAGAAATGTTTTCTGCTGTTAAAAGCCAGATGGAGTAATAGAGTAATTTTTATTGAGCTTGGCTGTGGAACCTTACAAGAATCAGCTTTTCCTAAGCTACTATGGGAATATTTTACTCTATTTCCACTTTCTTTGGGGTGTAAGCATTGACCTTGAAAAACATATGAAGCACTTTACTGTGGTCACTCCAATGAGCAATGGCCATTTGGGGGAATGGACCCATCTGTTGTTTATGGGGGTGTCTAGTTCTTTGGAGAATCTAAGGTGATGACTTTCATAATATGGGTACTAGTCTTCATATTATCCTAACATAACTGATATGAACAGCAAACACTAGCATATCATTGATTTGGATTTATTGGACTTCATAAAGTGAAGTAACAGTATCATCTACCTTGAAGGAGAAACCAGATTCTTAATTTGCCATTTATTGTCATTCAAGAGTTTATGCAGCTACTTATTTGAGAAACAGTGCCTGGGCATGCTCCTATCCCAGTGGGGTCACAGAACCACGCTTATACCATGCAACACATCAGCTCATTGTCCTGACTTTGATTCAAGTCTTGATCCTTGGACACTTAAAATTCTGTTAATCATGAAGATGAGATTTAACAATGTTAGAGGCTTGTGATAATATGGGCTCTGATTCTTATATCTTGTGGTCAGTTCTCACGTTCTAAAAGATTATCCCAGGGAGCAGCAGTAGTGAAAAAGTACATCAGTTGATGTTGCTCATTAGCCAAACATTGACCACATACATCACCGTCTTTCTGCTATTCCTACTTCTACCCGATCAAGTCCATGAGTCCTTTATTTCCTGGCTAATTCCATACAGCGATAGAACTTAATGCCTGAACAATGCTGATACAATTGGAAGGGAATTGTAGCTTTTTGCTACAGAGGGATCCATGCTTTAGGCCAAGGACCCATGATAAGGACAGATACCATGAGTGCTTTGATGAGACACAGGTCTGGTGGACCGACTTGAGCATACTCTTCATAGGGGACCATCCATCCCAATTTGCCTGGCATTTTCTGTTTTAGCACTGGAAACACACTCATAGTCCCAGGCAAACAAAGATGGTTGGTTCATTCTAGTTCTGAATCTGGTCTATTCGATTTCAAAGACATTTCATTTAGCTTCTAAAATGTACAAGATAGAAAGCCATCAGATTCTACTAGGATTGCTGGGTCTATGAAATATTGTCCCTTGGTTTCAGTGAAAGCCCTTCCCAGTTGAAATGGGTCTGGCTTATGTCTTCCAGAACAAGACTAAATGGATAAGATGTTTTGCTAACAGAGTTTCCTACTAATGAGTGAGATAAATAGAGATATAGCTATTCAATAAGTCAAACAGTAGAATGTTTGCTATGGAGTAAAATCATGCAAATATAATGATGACAAATAATGCTAGTCTCAAGAAGACTTCTTATTAACTAGCGATTTTATCAGGGAACAGTATTATATTGACATATGACCGATTAGATACTAATTCAAATTGCATGATTGGATGGTTGTGATTGGCTGGTTTGATGATAGCCATGATCCTTGCATGACTCAAATTTTCTTGATCTCATGACATATCTTCTATCAATCAGCTAAAAATGGTTTCATCTGTTTAATTTTGACCATCTCTTTTTAAGGCTTTGAATAAATCATGAAATGTAAGATACTTTCACTGATTTTCTACTCACTCATCATAGCCCGGAGAACTCTCCTGGTCTCCACCAGATTTATTTACTATGTAATTTACTCTGGTCCTAAGAGGGTCTTCTTATTTTTTATTTTCTTGTTTGCTTGCTTATTTTTAATCTCAGGCAGATACATTATCTTGACTTTTTAGAGTAAAAAAGCATCTGATTTTTCTTAATGTTTTTACAGTTTTGAACTTTTTTGTTAAACCATTGTATTTTCTGTTCTAACTTCCCTTTATACCCATATACAGAATTATAACTTCAAAATGAAATGTGCTCAAGAAAGGCTTACAGATGAGTTCATCATTACTTTGCTGAATCCATATAAATTATTAAACATATCTTGGTGATATAAAATAAGAGATTAAAGATGATTTTGGTCTTTTTGAGAGGTAGCAAAATGTAATGCAATGAAAGGTAGGAAATATGTTTTCTTCTTCCAGAGTATATTATTACAAGGTATAGTACTTTACTATTTCTCATCTGTTGAGAATTCTCTACTTCTCTTTTTCATCTAAATAATAAAATAAAACAAATAGTATTTTAATATTAAATTCATGAACATTGAGGATTTGATGGAAGCAAGGATTACTGTTTTTAGAGAAGCTACATGTCATAACATAATAGTTAGAAACACACATTCTGATGTCAGATTGTCTGGGTTTAAAACAGTAATTCTGCTACTTACCAGCTCTATGGACTTTGGCAAAATGTTCAACCTCATTGTGCCTTAATTTCTAATCTCACAAATTAGTGTACTAAGAGTACCTACCTCATAGGGCTGTTATGAGAATTTAGCAAGTTAATATATGTAAAATACTTAGCATAGCACAAGCAGAAGAAGAACTATATGTGTCAGTTACTGTATCTGTCATTTTGACTTATACCTCCCTTTCTACAGCTGTGTGCTGATAGGTAACAGGGAATATGTATGCCAGGAGTACTTTCATCTCCCTACCTTTCTACATTCTTCACTATAGTTTAAGGAAATGTAGTAAATAAAGCTGCTTATAAAAAACCTTTAAAAGATAAAAGTGAACATCTTACTATTTAATTATTTAGGAGCTGTTTTTCAGTTACAGATATTAAAGTAATTAATTTGTTTTATTCCCTAGGACCCAAACATGGTCTTTAATATAATAAGAAAGGGAGAATTATATCCAGTTGCTATCTGTTGGTCAACAATTTGGTAAGCAGTGACTCAAGGAACAGACTGATTCTAAAGTAAAAGGAATTTGTCAACAGATGTGTGTATGTGTGTGTGTGCATTTAACATTCTCCTATTCTCAAGACTGAAGAACATGTATGCCCTGTATGCCATTTGATTGGTTTTTTGCTTGCTGGTCGTCATGTCTAAGTATACAAATAAATTCTTGACAGCTTTCATTTAATTTTTACTAATGCCAGTTTTTTTTTTCATCTGTGAAACTGAGATAATGCCTATTTCATAAAACTAATGAAAGAGTTGAAAGGGATAATAAATATGAAGCAACTTGGACAGAGACTGGCCTAAGAATGTTTGATACTGACTTTCCGCACCTACCTCCCAGTACAAGTTCAGTGCCTTTGGTTTACTGACTTGGGAACTGACTAGAGTATTTTAGAGTCCACTGTGATCTCCAGGACCTTATAAACTTTCCCTATTTTCTTCGCACAAACATGGGAGTTTGGTTTTAGACCACACTCAACTTTGAATTCTCCCCAGGGTTACCTTGAAAAAGACTTCACCCTGAACTTGCCTCAAAATTTACTTCCATTTTCTGTTTGTACCACTCCCTACTTTCCATTTTCCTTCTTTTCTAAAATACTTGTAATAAGGATGGTTCTTACTGTTAGAACCAAAATTCTTAGATTTTCTGAAAAGTCACACCTGGGTAAATCCACATATGAGGAATTGGAATCCAGACATAAGAACTGGACAAAAGGAGATCCAGCGTTTGTAGAAGGATTAATCTATTACAAATCCCAGTAGGACATAGATATGGGAGCCTTTAATTTCAGATCAATTAAATGCACACACACATCCACACTTTCTATTAATGTTATCTATGCCATAAAATTAATATAAAATGAAGCTTTCATTCGTGCAATGTTCAATTTTCTGTTCATACATGAATTTGTAGAAGGAAAATCATATAAAAAAAAACTAATAGCCATCTAGAATTCATCTTACAGAAAACCTAATCACAAAGTAAGATATTTGTGTATCTTTGGTAGATATATCAGAAGCAAAGGATCTTTTTGTAAAAGAAACATACTAAATCCCTGCTGCTCCTGAGAGACCATCTCTTCTGCTAGTCATTTCTATCCACTAAGAGAATTTTTGTGAACTTAAAGAGTGTTTTAAGAGTAAAAAATAGCCTTTTACAGACACTCACACTTCAAGTTAACTGAAATATTATGTCATCTAGAAAACAAACTCTGAATGGGGACACTTGGACTTTGTTGAAAGTTCATGTTTTGATTGCTTGAACATTTCCAAGCAGTTGAGTCAATGTTCCACAGCAGCATTTGTTCTGGACACCCTGGTTTCCTTCAAGTCCAACTCAAAAGATACACCCTACTTACATTTAAATCTTAAGCTAAAAGATACATATACCCTGCTTAATGTTGTTTGCATAAACGACATTCCAAATCTACTTTGTTCTGATGATGGTTTGGTATGTGCTAAGAACATGGCTGAAAGTTAATTCAACAATGCAGTGGTGAGCTGGACTCGACTTCAGTATAGAGACAGGGTGAAACGTGGTCTCTTTCCACTTGCCAGCAGTCACATTCAATCAGAGTTTCATTGTCACTGCTTCACCCCAGGAACAAAGGTAAACCAAAAAAACATGGAGGGGAAGAAGGAGGAGAAAAAAGGGGAGGGGTTGGCTGTGGGGGAAGAGAAGGAGAAGGGCAAAATGAAACACAAGCCAAAAAAACTCCTTTTCTGGTGTAGTAGTTGACAATCTAAAAGTTATGTGTATGACATTTTTTAACTAAACAGCAACTGTGCTTCTCCCCTTTTTTTGCTTGCCCCACTCATGTTTCCTTTGAAAAAGATTTCAGGAGTTGTAACACCATGAAACCATTTCTTGAGGGTCAGTTGAGAGTCTCGGTTCACTAATTGAAAGTGTACATACTCTTCCACATATTGAGAAGGTTCATTTTCCATTTTCTTCTTTATGCATTATTTAAGATCTGTGAAAAGGTATGAAGGGATAAAAACCCTTTAGTTTTCTGTCCAAAAGATCCCAATTTTATCTTCTCTATAAGCTTCACGGGAAAAGGAAAAAAATTCGGTAGAAGTTGCAGTCATATTTTTGCATCAAAGATTTCCTTGCTCTGCCTTGAGTCTCAGAAATGACTTTAGAAATTCTTAAAATCAGTAGATTTGAATGATCTCATTCCCTACCAAAGACAATGAACAAACAAGAGAAGACATAAGAATTGAACTAAGTTCATGAGACCATGAACACGGCCACATACACATTAATTTCATTTCTAATTAGCTCACCCACTCTGAGTTGAAACTTAAACTATTTGTTCTGCTTATTTAGTTTCAAAGATGGGATTTCAGTTGTTTTGATATTCATAAAATAAAGTATAAGCTATGGAGTTTTTAGCATGGCTTTGTTTTGGGCCTAGCACAGTAAAAAACAAATCTATTACCTGATTATATTCTCAGTAATCTATACCTATAATCTATTTGGAAAAATAAGATTAACAAACACAGGACAAGTAGAGAAAAATGAGCATCTGCTAAGTAATGTTGGTTAAAAGGATGTTATGGGTTTACTGATGGGAGAGATCAATGTGTTTTAATATAGTGGGGAAAAAAAAAGAAAAGGAGAAATGTCCTTGAAATGAACTAGATTATGAGCAGAGCCTGACATAAAACACAAGGTCAGATGTTGATCTGATTTAGTAGAAAAGGAAGCAGGCTGGGGAAAGATCATGATTATTTAGATAGAGCATGCCCCAATTATAGGAAACTTTCCCTTTAATGGCACCCCAAAAGTTAGAGGGTATATTTGTGGAGAAAAATAAACTACTTTTCCTTTTGGGTTACATCAGCAGACATGGGCTGGATTTTTCCAAACAGAACCTAAATAACTGAAAATTTTAGTGGAGAAAATAAACCTGCTCGGCACTTGTGAAATAAGATATACTGAATCTTCTGCAGTAGAAAGATAGACAGATGATAATCATATGTGCATGATCCCAGTATCCAAGACAAAATTCACTCTTTCCAAATTCTCAAAAGAAAGCAAATGAGAAAATGAATTAGCATGACATCATTGTATAGTCAATATCCTAAACTAGAATCCACTGTAACAGATTTAAAAATCAACTGTTTGCAAAGTTTGCTGTCTTTTACTACTATTACTAACAAATTAATCAGAGCACACCTCGCACCTCTCTTTGGCATGTAGTGTGCACAACACTGCAGCTGAGAACCACATTCTTTGTGCTAATGCCATGTGTCACCTTTTTGTGCAGCTGTAAAGGTCATGAGGTGGTTAGAATGAGAAGAATTTCATCACTGTGATGTTCCTTTGCCAGTCAGAGGCAGACTGCACTCTACACACAACTACACACACAAAATCCCTTTCAGTCCCAAGTAACTAAGAGAAGATGTGGGAGAACATCTTCATGGGAAAAAGAAAAAATAAAACAAAAAACTGTGTAGAAGTTGCAGTCATATTTAAAAATTTTGAATCTTAAAATAAGATAAGATTATTTTATCAAAGGGCAGAGCCTTCCTAGGAATACATTTTGAAAGTAGCTATTTCTTCCCACCAATTAAGAAAAAAAATGGTGGGAATGGGTAGTATAAACAAATACCCCCAACACAGTGTATTAAGATTAAAAACTTTGTGATTCGCTGGTAAATCAAAGGGACTGAGACAAGAGAATTCAGTAACTTGGATTGACACGGACCAGCAAAGTAGGCTTTTTTGGCTATCCCCACAGAAAATGGATAGATTGTGAGATTTTTTTAATCTGAAGAAAGACAGCTAAATTGTAGAGAAGGTCTTTAGAACCTTGCTACTCAAAGTGGAGCCCACGGACAAGCAGTAATAGCATTAGCTGGGAGCTTGTTAAAAAGTCAGGCTGCCAGGCATCTCTCTAGAGCGTCTGAATTTGAATCTGCATCTTCAAAAGGTTCCTCAGGTCAGTTATAAAGTTTAAGTATCACTATTTTAGAAGACTGGGAGAGCTGAGAAGTGTGATTATGGGACAGATGGTTAATGAGAACAGAAATCCTTCACAGTGAAAGAAGAGTTCTGAAAATTAAGTGGAATCTTCAGGACTGTCCATGGGAACATGCCAGAACCCTCCCAGGAGGCTCCCAGAAGCTATTGTTAGAGTCAGTGAGAAGGAAAGGTAGGCAAGCTTCAAAGATCACTGGGAAACCAAGCAAAGCACAGACTAATTCAACCTACCACCAATCAGATGTCCAGAAGAGGTACTGACAGTATCAATGCTGGCAGTTCCAGAGAATTTCTTGTGGTAAAAACTTAAGCAGACATGAAGAGTTTTAGACAAAATTTCGGAGACCCTGTAACCATGTTACTCAACAAATTGCTTTTAAGTCCATACTGTGTGCTGGGCATTATGGTAGCTGTACTTGTTAAGCAAGACCAAATCTCCACCCTCGGGGCATTTAAAAGGCATTTGGTTTTAGGTCAGGGAAGTAATCAAAATCACAACATGGAATAGTCACAGCATGGAACAGAAATCCTATACAGACTTCTAGGCACATGGCAAAGAGGGTTTGCAAATCCCTTAGGGACAGACATTTTTGAAAGAACAAGGCCACACCTGTGCTATATAAATTGTAATTGTGCCTGTGTGTGGGCATGTGTATACTTGTATTCAGTTTGCCCAAACTGATTTTAGTCTTATCATCATTATTTTTAGTTGTCTCCAAATCCTTAGGTCAGAAATAAAACCCAACCCCCAAACTTTGGGAACTGCCAAGAGTGGCCCCAGCAGTCATAGTTCTAATCGACTCTTCCTACACATTTGATTGGACCAAAAGTGAAATCTTTACTCAAACTGGTCCTATAGGATTCTCTCTCCCAGAGATCTGACCTTGGGAAAAAGAGGCAGCTGCAAGAGTAGCCAGACCTTGGAGACATTGTAAACTTGAAGACCATTGGGTGGCATCTTCCACCATATGTTTGAAGGAGAAGAGACTGGACTGCAGAAAGAGAAAAGTAAAGCAGAGAGCAGAAAGGAGCAGACATTAGAAATCATGTGGCCTTTCCAATCCTGCTTCAATTCTTTCTTCAAGTTTGGCTTTACTTCATGCTTGTGGATTCCAAAAGAGAAACTTGTCTTATGATGAATTTCCTCACTTAAACTGTTTAAATTAATTCCTTAAATTAGTATTCATTAGCTTTGATTTTACTTGCAACAAAAGACACCTTAACAAAGATACCCACTGACTATGCTGGTATGATGTAGACATCAGGAGGCTGGACCACTTGCTAGAAAACCAGTACCGACACCTGGTTATATTCAAGCAGCCTTCCTCTTTAAAGGTGTATCTGTTACTAACTTTGAATATATCAGGTTGTAAAATTTTACAACCAGTGATCATACTTGGTGGTGCCTTTATGGCTACATCTCAACTCATTTGCAATTGGTCAGAACAATGAAACCAAGTTCCTTTAATGTTCGTGGATGATACAGGTGCAGGGTTTCACAAACGTCACTTCGCACAACAACTTGAGGGGTTCTGTAAGAAGTCCAGAATCTCAAGCCTCATTCCAGTTATATTGAATCACTATTTGGAAATGCATATTTTTAACATATCCCTCAGATGATTCTGTCTCAGATAATCCAGAGAACTTACTTCTAGAAACATATTTTAGACTGTGGTTCTTAATTCAGAATTGCTCACAACAATATTTTGAAAAGCTTTTTTAAAATATACATGCTGAGTACCACCTCATACCTGCTGAATCAGAAATTTGGCCAACATGTATTTGCACAAGATCCCCAGGTGATATCAAAGCCCACTTCTGGTTAAGAATGAAAGATTTGAGGAACTCGACAGTGATTGATTCAGCTCTACCTTGAACGTGGCCTCCTTCCATTGAGATCTACTCTGCGACACCAACAATATTTTCTTTCAGGGGCCACTTTCAATGTTTAAATTTGTTCAAATCCAAACTAGTCAGACTATAGCTATGTTGACCTAATTTAAAATCAACATTTAAAACACTGTCCTTCCTTTATCCTCTGATCAGAGGTGCATTTTTTCTAATTTGGAAGCTTTCCTACCACTGTAATTTAAATGGTAAATAACTGGAGATGGAATTGACTTTAAATACACTATTCATTTATTTGCTTTGCAGTGTCTCAAAGTTCTAAGGCCAAAACTCCAGACTTCTCCAAACTAAAAGAAAATTCCTTCTGTCCTATTCCCTGCCACTTGTATTTTAGACCTTACATATCTCAAAAGATAAACAAGTCTTCTTTATATCAGATACCAAGATCAGAGCAAAAAATCAAAATCCGCAAAGTTTTCTTTGCATAATTTAGCCTTTTCAAAGTTTTCCTGAGGAACACCAGCAATGGATTTCAGTGAATATACAAAATGCCCAAATTTCTGCAAATTTGTAAAGTCCATTGTTTTTGTATGCAGAAATTGATATACCCTCTGTGACTTTCTATTACCACCTCAACTCATTGGCTTTTGGATAATGTGAGTTCCAGTCATTTATTTAGAATTGACCTTTGAGGGAATTCCTGCTACAGATCTATAAGCAATGAGCACAAGGACATATACAGTTAAGCTTTGAACAACATGGATTGAACTGCATGGGTCTACTTATATGCAAATTTTTTTGAATAGTAAATACTACAGTACTGCACAGTTGAATCTGTGGATGCAGAACTTGGGATATGGAGAAATCATGGGGCCAACTATAAGTTACATGATGATTTTCAACTGCACGGAGGGTCAGCTCCCCTAAACTTGACATTGTTCAAGGGCCAACTGTATATAGTTTCCTGTATGTAAGCATGAGTGTTATATGTACTTGTGGATGTGGGTTTTTTCCCAGCATTTTTTATTACGATCAAAACCAAACAAATAAATGAAGAAATGAAGTAGAAATAATTGGACTACCAGTGAAGAGGGATATGAGTTGAACATTTTAGTATATTCACTTCATGAAATAATACACAGCTATTAAAACGAAAGAAAGGGGTAAAGGGGGTATAAATTTATTTTATAAAAAGATGACCCAGATAAACTTCACCTTCATAGTGTCCCAGAATCAAATAATATTCCTCAATTAATTAAGAAGCAGGGGCAAAATTTAAATAAGTATCAAAAGGAGGGGTTCATATTCAAATTGCCTGGTTGGAATAAGTGTCAGATTCTATTTTTAGACAAATAACTGAGCTGTCCACATAATGTCCATCCCATTTGCAATATTATGTTGGAGAGAAGGACAACCACCCAAAATTACCTAAAGAGGCTAGAGCAGAAAATGTTGGTCAGTGTCTGAGTAACTAATAAAAATTGATGGAAAATAAGGAATATCTCAGTTTCTAAGAAAACCTAATTTTCTCTCTGTGCAGAATTAACGCTGTGTTGCTGTCATCCTTTATAGGTCAAAAGAGGGCTGCAGTGGATTTCTGAAACCAGAGTGTAGCCATGAGGTGAAGGGTAAGAGGCATATGAGGTGATGGTCCAGAAGCTCAGAATTCTTGGAAAGGAAGTCACGTTGATGTTGATAGAAACCCAAGCTTCTGCCATGGTCCTCTTCTTGTGGTCCACCCCCCTGAGAGATTGGAGATGTACTCTCCCTTCAGAACAGTAGAGAGTGTTCCTGTTTGCCACCTTGGTGAACCTTTCTTTTCCTGACGGGCCCCTGGGCCATTATCCTCCGCAGCTTTTGCTCAGGAAAGTAGTCGGCAGAATCTTGCCTGGGCTGCCTCCACATTCTGCCACTCTGGTATCCTGAGAGGTCTACCTTCTTCCCTCTATGCGTATATGCCATGAAAAAGGCCATGTCAAGAAGGAAAATGACTTTGAAATTACTCTTTACCAAATGTTTCCACAAAATTCCCTTCTTTGAGGTGTTCCTGAACTGCATTTTTGGGTTTCTGTGTTACATCTTTTTCATGTGTGTGCATGGCATCTTGAATTACAGTTCCATTTATTTATAAAAAAGGAAAGGAAAGGAAAGGAAAGGAAAGGAAGAAAGAAGAGAGAAAGGAAGGAAGGAAGGAAGGAAGGGAGGAAGGAAGGGAGGGAGGGAGGGAGGGAGAGAGGAAGGAAGGAAGGAAGGGAGGAGGAAAGAAAAGGAAAACAGAGAGGAAGGGAAGGAGGGAGGGAGGAAAGTAGATTCAGAGTAACTGACCTAGAAGAAGGTTCTATCTAAAATATTAAGTGTGAAAAGTCAGCTACAGAGTAATATACGTAGTCAAATCAATAATCAAAATAACAACAAAATGTAGACCTGTTCATATACCTGTATATGTTGATGTGAGTATAGGAGATGTGAGCAAGAGTACAAACATTCAAATGTTGCTTCAAGGAATGGGATTGGAGGGGAGTAGTATTGTCTTTATGCATTTCTATAGGGTTTGATTGTTGCATGAGCATGTTTTATTTTGTACTTTCACAAAATGTGATACAGAGAAAAAAGGTAGATCAAGAGAGAAAAATGGGAAAAGAAGATGAATAAACATAAAAATAAACAAAAATGGCTAACAAGAATAAAAGATTCTGCCATACTAATAATTAAAAATGCAAATACAAGTAAAGAAATTCTATTTTCCCATCTTAAACTGGAACATATTAAAGAAAAAATAATTCTCAGTGCTGATGAAGGCACTCTGAGAACAGCACTTTCACACACTGCTGGGGTGTAATTTGGAAAAATCTTTCTGGAAATCAGCTTGAAAAAAATATCATGCACATAAGGATGTTCACATCTTTGATTCAGTGGATCCTTGTTTAGGGACTTATATTAAGTAAACAAGCAGAAATGACAGCAAGCATGTGTGTAAAATGGTCTTTACTATAGTTTCCTTAAGAAGTAGCACAAATGATCCCACCATCCTTGCCACGAAAAAAGAAAAAGAAATCCATAAATGCTTTCTTATATTTCTCTCTTTCTCCTCATCTCCCTTACACCCAGCACATCTAAAATGCCTTCCCTTCACTTATCCACACAACCCCTCGAGAGCCCTGCTGACCCTGTTTACGCCATCCTTTCACCGGGAAAGTGACTGAAATGCTCCTAGCACAGAGTCCCCAGCACAGTGGGGCTTTTCTTCTCTGACCACTTTTCTGCAGCAAATCAACCCCAGCAGGATAATTCAGCTGAATAAAACAAGTAGCCCTACACCAAAAAATATAATAATCCAAGATGTAAACTTGTAAAGAGTGGTTTTTAACTTTTCTTTCTAAATTTCTATATTTAACAATTTTCTATTATGGACATGAGTTGACTTTATAATCTAAATAAAACACCTGGTTTAATTGTTAAATATTTGCAATCCTCTTAAGAGGCCTGTTGCTTCCTATAACTTGTGAAGAGTGCTTATTCTAGTATTAATTATTTGTAATTTGTAAAAACAAACAACTTAATTATTTCAGATAGACAGATATTTGGAGTGAATATTCAGAAAGACTTCGTAAAATAAAAATGTTATGATTCAAAAATATGCACAGGTGGTTCTCCAAACTGCTCAAAAATCATGGCTATATATATATATATATATTGGATCAAGTGTCTCTTGGAGAATCTAATGGTATTACCTTCTCTCCTGAAAAATAAATATCTGCCCACTCTATTAGTTTCTTAGGGCTGCTATAACAAAATATCAGAAACTAGGTGACTTAAAACAGAAGATATATATTGTCTCACAGTTCTGACAGCTATAAGTCCAAAATTAAGGTGTCACTTGAGTCATGCTTCCTCTGAAACCTGTAGGAGAATCCTTCCTTGACTCTTCCTAGCTTCTGGTGGTTTGCTGGCCATCTTTGGCATTCTTAGTCTTGTAGATGCATCACTCCAATCCTCCATCTCCACATGGAACACTCCTCATGTCTTCACATGGTCTAACCTTTGTGTGTGTCTGACTCTGTGTCTAGATTTTCCCGTTTTATAAGGACACCAGTCATATTGGATTGGAACCTCTTTAAAGAAACTATTTCCAAACAAGCTTATAGTCTGAGGTACTAAGTGGTAGAACTTCAACATGTCTTTTTTTTTTTTTTTTTTTTTAATTTTATTTAAGTATAGTTGATTTACAATGTTGTGTTAACTTCTTCTGCACAGCAAAGTGATTCGGTTATACATACACATGCATACATAATATGTTCTTTTTCATATTCTTTTCTATTATGGTTTGTCACAGGATATTGAATACAGTTCCCTGTGCTATACAGTAGGACCTTGTTGTTTATCCATCCTATATGTACCTATATAAACTAATTTGCATCTGCTAATCCCAGTCTCCTAATTCTTCCCTTCCCCACCCTTCCCCCCTTGGCAACCACAAGTCTGTTCTCTATGTCTGTGAGTCTTTTTCTGTTTTGTAGATATGTTCGTTTGTGTCATATTTTAGATTCCACATATAAGTGATATCATATGGTATTTTTATCTTTCTCTTTCTGACTCACTTCGCTTACTATGATAATCTCTAGATACATCCATGTTGCTGCAAATGGCATTATTTCTTTCTTTTTTGTAATATTCAACATGTCTTTTTTGAGGAGACACAAACACAATTCAACCTGTAACAGTCACCCAACACATTTCATCAACCAATCCCAGGTCAGAGACATGCTAGTATTTTGTCTCTGGACCCCAACTTGAGGACCTCATTCTGAAGATTGCTGGAAACCTACTATCCCTGAGCAGTCATTCTCACAAAGTTAGGTAATGACATTTCCAAACACAAATCAAATCAACCCCAAAGGCAGGAAAACCTTTCCACTAAGAACCTTAAGAAGCTGTAGGAAAAATGTATTCTGAACAATTTGCCTTCACCTCAATGTCAGAAGTCTAACAATCGAGACATTTGGAAGACTTTGCTGATAGTTATTGGCTTCTTTTCTAATATAAACCTAGCTCACAATGTATCTCAACAAAGATTATGAATGGGCACAATACTGATGTCCTGATGGAATGCAAATGCTTCTGAAGTTTACCTGTCAAGAGCAATAAAGCCTAGCTGAAAACTCTTAGTAATAGAAATAATTTTATTTGTATTTTTATGTTACTATCAGAATTGAATTTTATATATTATAATGTTACTAGCACTGAATCTAATATATTTTTACATAATATCATATAAAAGTTGCTGTACTTTACTCAGATTCTGAATTTTTAATTTTGCAAAAAGTAATCTGTTCCAATAGTTAATAGGAAATCTGAAATCAGAGAGGCATTGGTTTTCTAGTTACTGATTATGGGCATATTACTTATCTCTCTTCATCTTAACTTTCTGCTTTGTAAAATGGGGAAAATAATAACTACCTCACAGGATTAATAAATATGGAGTAAGAATGACTGTTTTCCAAACCTATCTCCAAAGCTTATTAGCATATTCCCCAAATATTTAGCCAATATGTGCCTCAGTTTACCCATGTACAGAAATTAAAATATAAAAAACAAGCATGACAATGGTATTTATTGTACATGTTTGTTATACAAATTAAACAAAGTAGACCACATAGAAGAGAATCTATATGTAATGTATGTATAGTGTTGGTCAGGATTCACCAGAGACACAGATCTAATAGGATGTGAACATGTATAAAAGGATATTATAAGAAATTGGCTCAAGCGATATGGAGGCTGGTAAGTGCAAATCTGCTGCCCTTTGGGAACAGGCCTGATAAGCAGGCTCCAGCCACACTTGTAGGACAGATCCTAGGAAGCTGTTCCTTTTGTCTGACTCCTTCCTGGTGCCTTGCCTTGTACCCAGTGGCATCTTCCCACAGCCTTTTACTTCCCTCCTAGCCTCAGGGTCACATCACTCCTTTACTCAATCTCTTAAGAGTTCTCAGAGCAATAAAGGGTGTCCTATGTCTTCAGGCTCCTCCCAGGCCCGGACTGTCCGGGGTTTGGATTCTGCTGTGGGGCAGCCAATGTCAGTGAGGTTGGAGCTGATGTTGGCTTTGCGAGGTCAGCTCAAGGTGGCTCAGGGAGTTGTCAGCCATACCAGAAACTCATGGCAGGTGCAGGAACCAGCGACACCTCCCTCTTCTGCTGGGCAGCGGCCTGGTAGCCCATGTGCAGCCCACCTGTGACCCTGTTGCACTGTGGCCGACTGGAGAGCCCAGAGAACCAGTACTGCAGAGAAAGTCACAAGGCAGTCTGCTGGAGAATCTCCGCTCACTTGGGAAGGCCTATCTTTTTGTTCTATTCAGACCTTCAACTGATTAGGTGAGACCCACCCACATTACAGAGGGCAATCTGTTTACTCAGAGTTCACTGATTTAAATGATAATCTCATGCAAAAATACCTTCCAAGTTGACATATAACATTCACCATCACTCGTGCTAAATAAATATTGGATATTCTTTCACGTCACTGTCTTCTAGGTAGGCTAACACCCTGGCCACGAGGTGGAGGGTGTTAGAAGGCTAACAGAATTTTCTTTTAAAAATCAGGAGGAAAACAAAGACTGAGCTTACAGAAAAAAAGATACAGGGTGGGACTCCAAGATTGGAATTAAAAAAAAGAAAAAAAACTAGAAAAGATTTGAAAATCTAGAAATTTAGATTTAAGATTTTAGAATAAAAATAGAAGCAACTGAGTGGGAAGCTTTCTTACTAGGAGGAATCTAGTAAACACATTTACTGAAACTTGAGAAGGCAGCAATTACACTGTAACAAGAGATTGCCACTGAGGCTAAGCAATTTGCTATTCTCTGTTTCAGCCCTCCTTGGATCCCTTATGTGATAAGATTTCTGGTTAAGGCCAATATAGATCTTTTAAGATTAGGATAACATGAGCAATTTCACAGAATTGGAGAAGAAAAGAAGTACTTAAGTTAACGTAGCAATTTCTGCACCATATTCTGTCTTCACTAATCAACTGTAAATAACCAGTTCATACAGTTCTGAAAATCAATCTCATATGTTCATCCTACCATTTGGACTGAATTTAACACAGTGTTATGTAATTAGCAGACACTGTTTACTGTGGATTGAACATGTAATTGATGATTTGATATTGCAAATGACGGTTCTGGGCAGGAAATTTTTTTCCAATAAATTTAGTAGCACAGACCCATTGCCTGCATTTTTCTCAGTTCTGCACTTTGCATGAAGTAGGCACCATGATAGCCAATCAGAAAATCTGTTGGATTCCTGAGGTAAAACTGCCACAGTCTTTTAATTAGTATCTCTTTGCACAGCCCATTCTGTGAACATATTTTAAAACTTTCCCCCTTATCACATATGTGTTGCAAATTAATAGTTAGCAACTTTCCTCATGCCTGGAATTAAAATATATATCAAAGAGACTCAGTATTGGAATAGCTAGAACTTCCAGCCAATTGCCCTGCCAACATTATGAAATATTATCTCTGGGAGTATTTTCAGGCTGTGAAGACTTCTTATGGGTGGAGCAACAAAAAATAATAGCCCTACTCAAAGTTAGGATAAAGACTATTATTTGGAGATTGGTTCTAGATAAGAACTCTTCTTTGGGAAGTTATACGAATGCTTGAGAGAGTGTGTGTGAACACGTGTTGAGCACAAATTAATGTTGACTTTTCAGAAAATATTATATTTATAATAACTAATTATTAAGTGTAACGTGTGATATACTTACATTTCATGAAACAATGTGTGTAAACCAAACCAAACAGCAAGGTGCTTTTAAAATGTGTGTTCTCTTGAAATTTAATCCTCAGTGGAAATCCATGAGTTGCCATTTTTTTCCTAGCTCTGAATGAGGAAACTGAGTCTCAAAAGAGTTAGTGACTTTTTCAGGATGCGCCAGGTCTATCCACTTCCAAGACCCATGTTCATTCTACTAGACATGGGGTCAGAAAAATTCAGGCCAAATTTGGCTTGCTGTGTGTTTTTGTAAATACTGCTTATTCATTTATGCGTGGTCTATGGCTGCTTTCACACTACAAGGGCAGAGTCCCCTAGCTGCAACACAGATCCACATATATCCTCAGCTATCTACTGCCTTGCCCTGCACAGGAAAGCTGGCTGACTCTTGCACTAGACTGTGCCTTCAGCTTTGTGTGAAGAAGGATACCACTAGACTTTTCCTTTGAGACCATCAGTAAAGACAAAGAAATAAGATACAAGCTTTTGTTCTGGTTATAACTGCTCAAATGCCTGATGAATAAGGTTTACCCATTTCTACTTCTTTGGATTCTTTGTTGTAAACAAAAGAAAAAAGCTTTGATGGACTTAAGTTAAAAGGAGTTTTTGGATAAGTTAATAGCTCCAGAATCAAAACAAAAACTACAGAAAAAAGCTTTGGAGGGTCCAAAGACGGTGAACTATGTCAAAGTCCTGGTCTCGGGAATCCTGTCTGGGCATTGCTTTGTGTGCTGTCATCCTGGAGGACTTCAGGGCAGCATCGAGGTATGAGCATTGCTGCTCCTCTCCATGACATGCAGCAGGAGAACAATTCTCCAACCAAGTCTCAAGATCTGAGGCTCAGGCAAAGCATCTGAATATTTGTATTTGGACAACATGACTCTTTAGTCACCAGGAGTGCACAGAAAGAATAAGTATGTCCATCACCACCATTTCCATCAGTGTCTATAGGATGGTTCCCCAAATCAGAAGGATATTCCAATGCTGAGCTGGAAATTCAGTAAATGTGCATTATACCATTCTCTTGACTCCCCATCTGCATCTTTCTAGACATCTACTAACTAAAAGACAAATTCCCCTGTTATTTACTTTCCAGATTATGGGTATAATTAATGAAATATTAATACTATGCCCAACTTTTGACAGTTGCGAAGGTAGAACCTCAGTTCCGCATGCACACTCACATACACACACACACACACATACTTTCAGATTCCTTCCCTTTTGTAGGAAGTGGAGATGCTCCCAGGGGTATCAGAGTATATTCACCAACAAGCATATTACCTTCTCTTGCAAGTGGTTACCAAATTACCTTAGCCCCCTTCTAGGCTGATGTTTCATAATCTCTTAGCGTCACCATTTTTGACATTAGGTTGCTCCAGGGCATGCTCCCTTCACTTTGTTCCTTTTGCCAGAACTGCCTTTAAAGCATTACCCCATACTGTACTCACTTGGCCACCTTCCTCGCGGCTGCCACTAGTCACCTCGGGGCCATTGTGCAACAGTTCCACTCAAGCTGCCACCTGCATTGCTAGACTCCCAGCTTTGTAGCCTCCACTTACAGCTCCCTCTGGCTGCTTCCATGGGATAGTTTTCTCCCAGCTGATCCCTTTCTGCTCCATTTAATGGATGGATGGCCCATTGGTGGCCGCTGCCCACCCTCACTCTCCCAACCCCCTTTAAATAAGTAGGGAAACAATTCTCCTTACATAAAGCTTTTAAATAGCAAGTAGCTACATATTGAGGTTTAAAACTCGTAGCTTGCATATGCAACTTATTTTTTCTCCCTACATTGTGCGCACTATTTTCAGTAGCTAGATTAAGTTTGGTTCAAATAACAATGAGCACACAACACTCAGAGCCATTATTCTACTCTGATCCTCAAGCTCTGTGTTTGATTCCAACTTGTATTGGCTTCTTTTCACAAAACAAGAATTCTTTTCAGAGGGTCCTATAATCCCCTCTTGAAATTCCCCCCTTATCAATTAAGCTTCAAGTCACAGGAAGTGTCTGAGTACTAATAAAACCCAATCATTTGCACTCTTCACATTCTTTTACTGGGAGCCTCCTTTGTCTCTATATAAATTAGTTAATTCTAATATGCACCAGATCACTATTCCCTGTTCCCTCAGTCAGGAAATTCTTTATAAAATCTCAAATTTATGTTTCCCTTCATTAAAGCCTGAATTCTTTCTATTCAGACTTTTTCAACATAAACAGAGGATTTGTAATCTTTTCCATCTTTTATCTCTTTCTTTCACTTACTCAGAAATGAAGATTAAGAATTAAAATATAGCTAATTCTTAGAGAGTTTATGGTATGCCAGGAGTTATTTTACACTCCATGTAAATGACCATTTGAACCCTCACTACATCACCATAAGCTTATGAATTAGGTCCCATTATCACCATCCTTGTTTTACAGATGGAAAAGTTAAAGCACATAGAGTGTATGTGTGACATAATAAGAAATATATATTTGGTCTTGGCCCTGGTTCTTGATAATATTTAGGCTCTGTCCTCATTTCCTGGCACACAGCTCCTAAAACCATTGGTTTCTCTGAAGCACTGTGTCTTTTTGTATGCTAATGAGATGACTGGTGGCTGTGGACTCCTGGATAGCTTCAGGACCTGGGCTGGCCGCCAGGGGAACTAACCAGTGATTACAGGGTTGGAACTTGAAGCGCCCGCCGCTCCAACCTCCAGGAGAAGAGATGACTTGGACTTTTAATTAATCACCAATGGCCAATGGTTTAGTCAGCCATACCTAAAAATTAAGCCACCATAAAAATCCTAAATGACAGCTACTAAATTTATCAAAACGCTTCTAGGTTGGTGAACATGTGGAGGTGCTGGGAGGGTGGCCTGTCTGGAGGGGACATGGAAGTGCTGTGCCCCTTCCCCCATATCTTGCCTTACCCATTTCTTCCATCTGGCATTTCCTGAGCTGTATGATTTTTTTCCTCCTCAACATACTTATTTTTCAAATTTTTTTGGATTTTTTTTTTTTTTTACTGAAGTATAGTTGATGTGCAATATTATATAAGTTACAGGTGTACAACATAGTAATCACAATTTTTAAAGGTTATAGTCTACTTACAGTTATTATAAAAATATTAGCTATATTCCCTGTTGCACAATATATCCTTCGATCTTATTTATTTTATACATAATAGTTTGTACATCTTAATCTTCTACACCTACCTCGCCTCTTCCCTTCCCTCTTCCCACTGGTAACCACTAGTTTGTTTTCTGTATCTGTGAGCCTGTTTATTTTTTGTTATATTCACTAGTTTGCTGTATTTTTTAGATTCCACATATAAGTGATATCATGCAGTACTTGTCTTTCTCTGCCTGACTCATTTAATTTAGCATAATACCCTCCAAGTCCATTCATGTTGTTTCAAATGGCAAATTTTCATTCTTTTCTTTTTTTTTTTTTGTGCCTGAGTAGTATTCCATTGTATATTTATACCACATCTTTATCCATTCATCTGTTGATGGACAGTTAGGTTGCTTCCATATCTTGGCAACTGTAAATAATGCTGCTATGAACATTGGGATGTGTGTTATCTTTTTTAATTTCCTTTTTTTTAGATATAAACCCAGAAGTAGAACTGCTGGGTCATATGGTAGTTCTATTTTTTAGTTTTCTTAGAAACCTCCATACTGTTTTCCACAGTGGCTGCACCAGTTTACATTCTCACCAACAGTGAACGAGGGTTCCCTTTTCTCCACATCCTCACCAACATTTGTTACTTTTGTTCTTTCTGATGACAGACATTGTGACGCATGTAAGGTGATATCTCATTGTGGTTTTAATTTGTGTTTCTCTGATGATTAGCAGTGTTGCACATCTTTTCATGTGCCTGTTGGCTATCTGTATGTCCTCTTTGAAAAAAATGTCTATTCAGGTCTTCTGCCCACCACCCCCCTTTTTTTTAATTGGATTGCTTGGGGTTTTTTTTTTTTTTTGATATTGAGTTGTATAAGTTGTTTATATATTTTGGATATTAACTCATCAGTCATATCATTTGAAAATATTTTCTCCCATTCAGTAGGTTGTCTTTTTATTTTATCAATGATTTCCTTCACTGTGCCAAAGGTTTTATGTTTAATTAGGCCCCATTTGATTGTTTTTGCTTTTATTTCCCTTGCTTTAGGAGACAGATCCAAAAAAAAACATTGCCACAATTTATGTCAAAGACGTAAGTTGTATCTTTTTATAATAAAAAGGTGATTAAAATAATTAAACTATTTTCCTGAGTTTGGCGAGCCATCCTGAGTTCTGTGAGTCATTCTAGCAAATTATAGAGCCTGATAAGAGGATTGTGGGAACCTCCAATTTGTATCCAAGTCAGAGAGAAGCTGTGGGTGACCAAAGGACCTACTACTTGTGATTGGTATCTGCGGCTGGGGTGGAAGCGTGGATGTCTTGTGGGACTGAGCCCTTAACCTGTGGAATCTCCAGCTAGGTAGTGTCAGAATTAAGTCAAATTGTAGGACACTTAGTTGTCATACACAGAGACTTAGAGAATTGCTTGTCATGGGAAAACCCCTACCTAGTTGGTGGCCAGAAGTATTAAGAGTATGGACAAGGTGTAGAGAGAAAAATAATGTGAGTATTTTTCTTTCAGCATGGCACCATTTAAAGTCACTCCGTTAGTACGTGGCAGAGTTAGAAATTGGACCCATACGGTCTGACTCTAGAGTTCATACTTCCAAACACTATGTTTACTGTCTTTAACAGTAGGTGATTCTCAGTGGTATGTAAAGTTTATTCTTTTTTAAAAATAATTAATTAATTAATTTCTGGCTGCATTGGATCTTCGTTGCTGTGTGCAGGCTTTCTCTAGTTGCGGTGACTGGGGGCTACTCTTCATTGCAGTGGCTGCTCTTGTTGTGGAGCATGGGCTCTAGGTGCATGGGCTCAGTAGGTGTGGCTCGCGGGCTCTAGAGCGCAGGCTCAGTAGTTGTGGCGCATGGGCTTAGTTGCTCTGAGGCATGTGGGATCTTCCCGTACCAGGGTTTGAACCTGTGTCCCCTGCATTGGCAGGTGGATTCTTAACCACTGCACCACCAGGGAAGTTCCGTAAAGTTTATTCTTCAATTACTTGCTTAGATCATTATTACTCCTTTTTTAAAATATCAGTGATAAGGATGTAATTCTTTTAATATAATTATTTTTATTTTTTTCAGTAATCAGTACAGGATATTTCATAGTTATTTGATAAGTACTCTGATTTATATTATTATTACTTATATTTTCACATGTTGTTTTTCTTTATGTATAGATATATTCTAAAATATAGTTCATTTCAATCAAATCTCATTGTTCACATTGCTAACTATTGAATTCTCAATGAATCCTCTAGAACATTTTTTAATTTTGCTCAATAAATATTTGTTGAATATACATTAATTAATTAGTACCAATCACTGTACTATATGCTAAGGTTAAAAAGATAAAATGAGATGTGGTTCTTGACCTTATGACACAGACATATAAAAAGATAATAGTACAATATCAAAATGCTAAGATGGGTAAATTCAGAATACTAGAGAACATGGAAAACTGATGCATATTTGTGCTTCAATGGCATTTAAAGAAGCAGAAATTTTGAAAGCTGAATCATAGAGCTTTAGTTTCTATATGTGCACATACATATTCCTTTTTTTTCTTTCTTGTCCCAAGATGATCCTGCTAACGGTACCTATAATGACTGAGAATAACTAAAGAGAGATAGATTTGTTCTGATATGCTCTACAAGTTGAAACATAAGTGGTCAGTGTGTTGTCTGTTTAGTATCTATAGCCACAGTCTTGAGTTCCTTTGATCTTTGTAGCAAAGACTAATTATCCTTTAATAGCCAGAGAAAAGCTCTATTCTAAAGGGAATGTTCTACATCTATTTCAGCTTGGTTCACACTTAAGCTTTGTTATCTCTCTCTGCCATCAACACTTGGCTGCCTGACTTAATGTTGGGTATTTTCTCCAGCCCACACTGGCTTCAGTTAAGGGTTTATCCTCCCTCCTGTCTTGGCCAAGATACATTCTGATACACTGCATTCTGTTACTGTATCTTGTTGTCCAATAAACAGTCTATTAATCCATTTCCAATGGAGAGAATTCTGTTGAGTAACTACTGTGTGCTGTAGTAAATAAAGAAGAAAAAAATTCTGGTCTCTGTCCTCAAATATTTGAAATATGACGAAAAAGACAAAATTTCTGTTCAGGAAACAACTGCAGAAAGATGCAAGACAGTAAGTAATCAAGTGGTAAAGTGTGTGTAACGGTTAATAAGTGTTATAAGGAAAACTTCTCGTCACATCATAATCGAACCACTGGAAACTAAAGACAAAGGAAAGAACCTTGAGAACAACCAGAAAAAAAGGCACTATCTATAGGGGAAAAATGATGTGAATTTCAATGGATTTCTCATAGAAAACCATGAGTCAGAAGGAAATGGCATGACATGTATAAAGTGCTAAAGTGAAATCAAAGAACAATCAACCTAGAATTCAATATTCTGCAAAAATATTCTTCAGAAATGAAGGTGAAATAAAGGAAATAAGAGAATTCATGGCCACAAGACCTGCTCTAAACGAACTGATAAAGGAAGTTCTTCAATCAGTAGGGTAGTGATTCTAGAATGAAACCTGAAACCTCAGAAAAGATGGAAGAGCAGCAGAAGTGGTAAATATCTGGGTAAATCTAATAGACTATTCTTCTTCTCTTGAGTTCCTTAAGATGTAATTGACAGTTGCAAGCAAAAGTTAAAATATTTACTCATGGAATTTATAAAGTACATACATATAATATATAAGACCACTGTAAAATAAAGGGGAGAAGGTAATAAAAAAAGACAATATAAGATTTTTACATTCCACTTAAAATTGTTAAACAGTGATTCTAAGTAGAATGTGAAAAGTATGATTTTTTTATATTATAATCTCTACAGTAACCACAAAAGTAAAACTATTCAAAGAGATGCAGTAAAAAAAAGTACTAAAAGTTAAAACAAAATACAAAAAATGTTTAACCCCCTAAAAGGCATGAGAATGAAAACACAGAGTACAAACAGAAAACAAATAATAGAATGGCAGCCTTCAATCCAAACATATCAAAAATTACACATTAAATGTAAATGATCTAAACAAACCAATTAAAAGGCAGAGGGTGACAGAAAGGATTAAAATGGCTCCATTATATTTTGTATACAAGAAACTCACTTCTGATATAATTATATTGAATATAATAGAATAAAAAATAAGAGGATAGAAAAGAAATACCATGCAGATCCTGATGAAAATCTTCAGTGTCTACATTAATGTTAAACAAATTAGACTTCAGAACAAGGGCTATTACTAGTGACAGAGAGGGATTATTGCATCATTATAAAGGAGTCAGTTCACTAAAAGACACAATAATCATAAACAATAAATGTGTATGCACCTCACAGCAGAACTTCTAAATATATAAAGCAAATCTGACAAAATCACTGCACAAAAGACTTTGACAGTTTCTATAAGGTTAAACACCTCATGACCCAACAATTCCACCCTCAAGTATTTATCCTAGAGGAATGAAAATTTATGTTCACATGAAAACCTGTACAAGAGTGTTTATATCAGCTTTATTCATAATCCCCCCAAATTGGAAACAATCCAATTATTCTTCAACAAGTGAATGGATGAACAAACTGTGTATATTCATAAGGTGAAATAGCAGTCAGCTATAAAAAAGAATGAACTGCTGATACACACAATAGCTTGGATGAACCTCAGATGCATTATGCTCAAATGTTACATACTGCATTATTCCTCTCCTATGTCATTCTTGAAAAGATCAAGGTATAAGTAACGAGGAGCTCATCATTGGTTCATAGGGTTTGGAGGTAGGGAGAAGATCTGATTATAAAGTGATAGCACAAAGAAAGTTTGGGGAGGTGATGAAACTATTCTGGATCCTAATTTTGATGATGATTATATGAATCTACACATGTATTAAAATTCATAGAACCATACCCAAAAAATAAGTCAATTTCACTGTATGATAAATTGAAAATAATAAATAAAATAATAAAATGCTAAGCACTGCTTTCAGACTTTTCCCAAACTTCTCAAGTCCATAGATTATTCCACCCATACATATACATTATGTACCCATTATTCCAAATATGTATCTTCATTTTTATCTCCTGATATTGGAATAAGGCATTTTCTCTGCCTATATTCTTTTACTCTTTACCTGACAATTGTTGAAGTAAGAATAGGGGTTATCTTTTGGGGGAAAGGGAAAGTTTTGGAAGAGAATTCTTAAGAATCATGGGGTGCTGGTAATGTTTAATATTCTGATCATGATTGTATTTACATGGGTGGGTACATTTTCTCTAAATTCATCAAGTAGCCTGTGCTCTTTCCTATATTCATAAAAAAGGTTTGAAGTGAAAATTTTAAAACAGAACCCAAAAATCTCTTATCCAGCATTTAAAACCTATTCAAAATATTAATTCCCCTGAAGCCTTCCCCAATCTCCTGGAGAGCAGTTAGACCATACCTATGCCTCAATTGTAAAACTTGTCATATTTTATGATAATCTTTCATGCTGTGTGTGTGTGCATGTGTATGTATGTATATACTCACACATATGTATGTGTGTGTCTCCTGCACTGTCCTGACTGGAAATAGAACATTAAATCTTTCAATTCTTGGCACTCTGCAAGCACATGGCTGGCACCAACAAGCATGTATTCAATGAACATTGAAAAAAAAGTATGTAGAATTACTGTGTCTAGGAATGGTCCAATAGGCCCTGGTTTCTTTCTCCTGGCATCTCACTAGTGGCCATTCGTTTCCTAGCTTGAGCATATCAGATGCTGCATTATGTAAACAGTTCCTTTTTTCCCTTTGATTCTTTGCTTGACTACCAATAACACTTTGATCCATTTATTAATGCAGTGGAACCTATCCCCGTCACATGAGATGTGCAGAGATGTGTCCTAGCAGAGGTAATTCATAAGAGTCTTGAGATGAGAGTACTGGTAGAGAGAAACACAATGCTCCAGTATCACAACTTAATAGGCAGGGTCACGGGAATATCTTTAAGTTGTTTGATTTCGATTACTTTTTTGGAATGGACTTTCTTTTTGCGGGGGGGAAGAGTGAGATCTTGAACAAAATAATTTGTTGTATCTAATCATACCTGGAAGGTGACATCATTGTGAACTTAAAAAAGCCTAGCCTAGTTCTTTGGTGAGACTACTGTAGTCCATGCTACTGCATAATTCTATTGAAAATCCTGGTACGGATTTAACTTGCTAACCGCCCCCTGGCATTGACTCATGGCCATGATTAATCTCTATATTTACTGTACTCATTTGGTGATTTCAGGACCAATGATCATGTCAGCCATGTTAATTTCAGTTGCTATACACAGTTTCCATTTTTCTACTTGTCTGACCCCTGAAAATCACTATGTAGGGATGATCTCAGTTGAAAAGGTAAAAAGAAATGTGCTTGAAGAAAGCTGTGTGCTTTCTCCCTTGACCACAGGGAGGAAGAAAAGAGTTGATTTGTATCAACTCTACTTATTTCCATTGAATATAGTGTCCTTTGACCTTTGAGTTCTATGCATCTACAAATTAATCTATCATGGAATAAACTTTTTTTTTGGGCTTTGTCTACATAGTCAAAAGAACAAAAAGATGAACTTTTTCAAATGAATATTGACTCCCATGTACCTGAACATTCAGGTTAAAAAGTATTAAACTTCCAAAGAATATGAGCTGAGATATTTCAACAAATTTGATGAGTCACAAACTGTAAATTTACAACAGAAGCTGGACTCATAATAGTTCTCAAGCCTTAATGTAATGCCTACAAATTATGTAAAATTCCAAGCAATTGAGAAATTCCATGTAGAGAGCAAGGACATGCTTTAAGACTGAATCACCTGCTTTTTTGTGTTAAAAAAAGAAGAAAATAAATGCTTGCTACTAAGCTGGTTAATATGTATAGTGGGTTTTTTTGGTAATGAATGCTTAAAAGGAATAATAATAATTAGAATAATAATACTAAGCTTTTAGAAAATGCTTTTTATCTTCAAAGCATTTCACAAAAGTGCATGTAGTTAATCTCTGAACCCTAAAAGCAACTTGCCAAAATATTTTGTTTTACAACAGATGTATTTCAGAAGGGTTTCACTCATCTTTACATTTTCTTGGGCATAACTCCGTATGTTTAAAAAAAGTGGGCTGTAGAAAATAAAATCCATCAAAGCCTTGCTTTTTAATGCAAATAAGCTTCTTTCTAGAGGAAAGAAATTGTTCAGTTGAAACTGACTATAAGCCCAATTCTGTTGAATCTGTGTAATAAGGGTCATTTTGTGTAGGACTGAGGTTCAGCTCTTCTCCGTCTCCACTCAGATCCAAACAAACAGAAATGGGCTTAAATGGCAAATGGCAAAGTAAATATATTTTTAAATATTTACTGCTGTACAAGAATTAAATTTACTTAAGATAAAAATCTTTACTAAAAGTAGTCATTTAGTGGAAACTGAGCTGGAATTTATTATTTCGATGGAGTGGGATCCTTCTTTCCAACTGCTTCTGGAAAAGCATTTTCGGATACAGCCAGAGCTGACCTTCCAGGAGAACACACAAGTGTTAAGTGGAAGAATCAGGGCAGGGACTGCCTGCAGCCAACTCTGGGGAAGCAGGTGAAGTGCCAGGCACCTCTGTCTCATTACCCTGTATTTAAATTAGCCTCAAAGTTAGCGCCTTGCCTCCAAAACGTATTCAAGATGCCAGCCCAGCACTCCTTTTCTTTGGTTTCTTTCTCTCTTTTAATTTAAAAAAATGACATCAGCAATGCATGTTAATTGTTGAAAAACGAATTTAAGGAGATAAATAGAAAGGAAAGAAATGCAAAAATCTCCCTCATCCCTGTCAGAGATAACATTACTAAATTCTTCTGGACCTTTCCAATAAAATGATACCTTATTTAACAAAAACAGGTTCTCACTATACTTGTGTAATTTAACATTTTTAAAAACCTAGTATATATCCTTATAATTTTCATGAGAATATAAATATATACACCATTGTTCTAATTGCTATATGGCATTTTATTTCTTAATGTCATTTTACTAAATGTAATGATCCTCAAATTTACCATATCATAAAAATCACCTGGAGGACTGCTTAAAAATATAGTGATAGCCCTACCCTAGACATACTGCATTAGAATCTCCAAGAAAAGAGTCTTGAGAATCTTTATTTTTAACCAAGCTATCCAGGTTATTTGAGAAACAATGATTTAAGTCATGTTTTGTATGTTTCATTTAATTCCCATTAAAAAAAAAAACTTTCCAATATTATATCTCTTCATCATGTTCTATCCTGATAGTTTCCTTAGTTTAAATTCACAGAGGTGGAATTACTCGCTCACACTGTATGCACATTTTAAATCTTTCAGCATATATTGCCTAATTATTCTTAATTGGGCTATAATAATTTATATCTTTACAGCTTCACATGGTACCACACTGGTTGTCAGGATCAAGGTAATTGGATGCAAGATGTTTGTATGTGCTCCCCTTTGGTGGCACTGTGCTTCCAGAACAGGTGATGGGCAGGACCTTTTATCCTCAAAACAATTATAAGCTTTAACCTCTGTAACTAGCAGTAAAAATTTGAGGATGAATCCTAACCCCAAACCAATTCATTTTGTAGAAAGTATCAAATACGTAAGTTAAAAAAGAATTCCTTGTTTATACCCTCCTTTTTTCAAAATGTTAATACTTTGGATATTCACTATGGAATTTTGAAAGTAAAAATGTGACAAGTCTTCTGAATCCAGTGTTCCTTAAATTTGGTTATTGGTTAAACAATATGGAGTAATTATTTAAAAAACAGATTTCCAAACTTACCTAAATCAGGAAGGAATTTTCTGGAAATCTGCATTTTTCTAAACCTCCCTAGATATTTCCCATGTACAGTCAAGCGGGAAGACCTCTGCTGACCCCCACACCCAGTTTTGTAGATGGAAAAAGCAGACCAGGGTAATTCACTGTTTGGCCCTATGGCAGATGCAAGTGAGTGACAAAGCTGTGATTAGAAGCCATGCCTGTGTCAGTGGATATAGTTTGCTTTCTGGTACTTAACGGTATCTATGATTAGGTCTATGGATTTATCAAAAATAGGCATTTTTATTAAAATTCTACAAATAAAAGCTACTATTTTACAAATTCAATTATACTTAGACATATAAAATTTGATAAAGTAGCTAATACTGCTTTAATAACCAATAAAATAGCACTTAACTTAATGCTTTTAGGTTTTATAGTAAGTATACCTTCCCTATTAATGGAAAATAAAGGCAAATATTTCAGAACTTTATCCAAATATAAAAAGTGTTTTACGTAACTGCCCATTTTCTCTCCAAAGAGCCCCTGTTTAAACTTTGTCCTTTCAATTCTTCTGAATATCTCTGCGAGAAAGCCTCATTTTTGTGCTAATCGTCTTTAAAGATTTTCTTTCCTATTCAGTTCTTCCTCTAAACTGAGCATATGTACTGAGCCTGGAGGAACCAAGAACAGGCAGAAAGGAGGGAACAGGGGGCTTTTAAAGAGAATCAAATGCATGAAACTTCAATGACAAAGTCTAAAATCTTTAAGAGTTTCTCTATCCTTGATTACCAAATGAGTTTATTCCAAGTGCATGATCACTGTTTTTCTTATTCTTCCTTATCTTTTATATGTTAAAATGTATGTGATTCTAGACTGAGTTATATTGCCAAGTTAGGTAGGTTCCTAAATAAATATGTGTAATTTTTGCTCCAAGAAAAGCTCTAAAGTTACATTTAGTCTGCATGAGCAATTTGATCTGCTCACTTGGGATTACGCGGATGAAACCCTCTTTTCTATGATATATATCTCATTAATGTTACAGAATTTAGGGGCATTTCAATTTTGAGCCAATATTTCCATTATTTTTATCTTTCTCAAAAGATGACTATTCAGAATTGGAATTTTTCATGGTTGACATCATTCTGACAAACTACTGTGCTCTTTCTGAGTGATATGAATGGGAATAAATAGTATTTTTTAAAAATTTTTACCACTGCAAAATGCCTCCTCAATGTTTTATTGTGGAGAAACAAGTTTATTACATGAATTTTCCAAAATTTAACTTGTTGAGGATATTAAGAGTTTTAATTTATTCAAGTTTACAATTTGAAAAACATTACTTTTATCAAGATTGTGTGTGCTTGTGTGTGTATGTACACATAAACAGTATCAAGAAAAGAAACGACTTATTGAAGGAGCTGACCCTTTATAGATGTATGCTCAATAATCTCTCATTCTTATAATGTATATAGTATGTACCTCAGATAAATACATATGTGCACATGCATATGTGTAGAAACATAGACAGGTAGATTTTATTAACTTAGTTGTTGAAATTGAAATAAAATATTTTGAACACATAGTAGACACTGGTGTGTCCAGTTAGATGTTGCTCAAGCCTCTTAAATTCAGTAACTTAAAAACTGAATCTCCCCTATGCCCCCTGACATCCACATTTACTTCTTGTATTATCAGTTTCCATAAATGGCATCACACTTGTTCATCAACTCTCCCCAACATGAAGAGTCATCGAGTCCCAAAGATTTTAATGTCCTAATATCCCTCATGGCTAGATTTTCACCTAGTTGTACTGCATTGAGTATAAGTCTTGTGGTATGTTAATAGGTGCTACTGCAAAAAAAGAGGAAGAAAAGGAGAAGGAAGAGGAGAAAAAGAAAACATTCTGGGGTTGCTACATTTGGAGAACGCTACATCATGCAAATCAAGCATATTTTGTAATTTCAGGTTTTGAGGAAACCTTTAAAGAATTAAAATACAGAATAGTCACCATTTTTAAATTAGCTTCATCAAAGAACCATTTTACTGAAACATTTTGGGAAACCCTGTTTAGGCTATTCCCCTATTAACCGTTTCTCCACCGCCACTCAAATCTTTATCATCCTTTACTTGGTTTTTGCTGAGAGCTCGCAAATATTATCCTTGACTTTATCCATATAATGCTCCGCCTTAACATGAATAGCAAAGATATTCGTGGTTTCACATCTTTGTGTCTACTCTGGGTGCAGCCGCTCCAAACTTGGTGCCAGCCCTGTGCTCTTTCATTCCCCCACTTATTGCACACACTATCCCATGGTTTCTCCAGCCTATCTATGCCTGACTAGCTGATGCTCAACCTTATGAACTGCCATGGGAGTTTTCTCAGGAATATCCTCTCCTCTCCAAATCACTCTCAGTCCTCCCAAGGTGAGGTGGGCGAGACTTCTCCATCTCACCATCACACCACACCCTGACTTAGCCTATAGCACTGAGCACTGAGTGAATTTTAACCATTGTTTACTCATTTTTTCCTCACCAAGGAGCTTGACGTTCATCTGTATGTCTGCAAAGTGGCTAGTATTAGTTCAAAACCATGATTAATTAGTAAACTAATTAATTTCTACCACATCTAACAATATCAGCATTAGCATCGGGGTGGGTTCTTCAGGATTCTAGTGTCAAGAAACACTGCGAGGGCAGGCAGGATAGTCTAGTGGTAGAAAGCCTGGGAGCCAAACTGTCATTTACTAAAGGTGTGACTTGGGCATGTCACCTGACTTCTTTGTACCTGATTTATTTTTATATTTAAAAATATGTAGCTTATGAATAATATTAATAAACACATTTTAGGGTGTATATGGGGATAAAATACGCTATAAGAATAGTACCTAGGACATAGTGTTTATTAAATTTGTGGATCCTCTGTTTTGTTTTTGCTGGAGCATTGGAAGGCATGATATTGAATTCTCATTTAAACAGGCAACATATTAAATATACTATTAAAAATTAACTCTGCTCCACTTTCTGCAAGGTATTACTAGAGAAAGAATGGTATATATCATGCTGTTTTTCTAAGAACATACACACAAACACACATAAACATATACACATAAACATGCATACACACATAAACACACACAGAACACACAATGGTGTGCTTTAAGTAATTCCCCCAGAATTGCATCTTCATTTTTCTTGTATAAACTTCCCCCTAGATAGCTTTCAGGGAACCCATTTAATAATTTTTCCCATGGGTATTGGTTAAGGATGCTGATTTCAAATCCCTAGTGAGGAGGTAGGTAGAGGTCACAGGAATCTGTACTTTATATGACACCCCAGATAATTCTTGCTGAAGTAAAATTGGAGAATGGTTGTATAGCTTGAATCTGGTTGTATAACCATCTTCTCTATACTTAAATTTCATTAACTCTGTCTTCTTGATTTATTCTCTCTCCCACAACCCCACAGACCTACATGCTTCTATTCTAATCCCTCTAAGCATTAGTTCAGAGGCCAGCCAGATATTTCACCTTTAACCTCCCACCCAGCCCAGGCCAAAACCCTAGATCATTACTATAACCAAGGGCTTAGTTTTCCTGAAGCAGAGATAGACTAGAGCATCCCTGAATTTCTTTTAAGTTTTCCAAAATATTCTTGCTCCCCATCAAATCTCATAAAAATAGAATGACTAATCTCTTTCTCTTTTCCTTCAAATACACATACTTATTATGAAAACAAGAATTTAAAAATCCTCCCTCTGTCATACTTTTCCATTTACATAAAGAGATCCTAATGGAAACAAAAATTCAGTTTAATTAGAAGTAAGCCAGACCTGTGGTAGGACTCTGGTCAAGTTATGGGTTTGAGTTTTCTCTCTGTATTAAAGGCACAAATAACTTTGAAAATTTCTGCTCTTGAATATTTTCAATGGAATGGTTTAAGTGCTGCTTTCTCTAGACATAATTGTTTTTCCAGACCTTCCTTGCAGCTCACCAATTAACATGCCCAGTCACAGATTCCCTTCTGCGTCCTGATCTGGACTTGGTCTGGTGCATTACATTCTGTCATGTGGTTTCTTCTTCCTCCAAGAACAACCCAGCTTCTAACATATAGCAAAATGGTTCACAAGGAGCCTACACAGCTCAGCGAGCTTCCCTATGAATTTCAAATATGTATTTAAGGGATTTTTCCAATTATATATTGGCTATTCAACCTGCCAGATGATCAGTGGCTGTAATCAAAGAGAGATCAAATTAAAGTAAGGATTACTTATTTTGGTAGAGATTATTGGTTGTTCTTCAATACCCATTCTTTCCTTCTACGTATTAATAGAATGTCTAATTTTTAGCTAAGTACAAAGCTTCTGAAATATTGGACCATTTCCTTGCTTCTTTTACAGCTGGATGGTGTCATCTGATTAAGTTCTTGCCAAAGGATATAAATGAAAGTGTCATGTGAGAACCTTTTTTATGACAAAAAAAACAGATGAATACCCTTTGTCTCTGATTATTTATCCTATCATACTTCCTGCTGGATGGACATCAGATGAAACGGTTGGAGCATTGGCAGCCATCTTGGACTATGGGGGTGACCATGGGACTGGAAGCTACATATGACAAAGAAACAGGAAGGACAAAGAAACAGGAAGGAATAAGCCTGGGCCTCTGATTTCATTAGTACTGCAACAGTGTTGGATTTCATCAATAGAAAGAAAAGTAAACTTCTATTTTTGTTTAGGAAACATTCTTTGAAGATTTCTTATCATTTGCATTTAGACCTAATCTTAATACACATAACAATTCAGAAAATATTTTCAGAAAAAAATATTAAAGCTGACATATGTGAACAGAACAAAACGGAGTCATGGAAGAAAGGGGAAACCTGTCATTCCTTATGCCTGATTATCACATTTTGATATGATCATTAACTTTAAGGTTCTATAATAGAGGAGGTAAAGAGAAAATTATTCTTTGATCATCCACTATGTGTTATGCCTGTGAACTATGCTTTATATTATTTCTCTTTGAGTAGCAAGTGCAAGTTCCATTCCCAAAATGCATAACAAGTTGTAATACTGAAATCAACCTGCCTTTTTCTGGTAATGTAATAAGTTTAACCAATCTCCTCTACTGTGTTTCATAGTTTTTCCCTGAATTTTTCTTATATTCTAGAATTATAAAATCTTCAAGGTAAAAAATCTTTAATTGTATGTAGAATAAAAAAAAATGGTTTAGGTGATCTCTAATTAATTAAGTAATAAACACTGGATAAAAATTCAGATCACTTGACTCCATTTTATTATTGCATTTCCTCTCATGATTGCATAAAATGTAGACTTGGAAGGAAATGTAGAAGTATCTAGGCAACTTGGAAATTACTTTTGTTACATGTATACAGTTTTAGTGAGTTCTAGTTGACTTGTGTAGTCCGACTTATTTTCCTGGATGCTCACCTTCTTTTTTTTTTTTTTTTTTAACATCTTTATTGGAGTATAACTGCTTTACAATGGTGTGTTAGTTTCTGCTGTATCACAAAATGAATCAGCTATACGTATACATATATCCCATATCCCCTCCCTCTTGCGACTCCCTCCCACCCTCCCTATCCCACCCCTCTAGGTGGTCACAAAGCACCGACCTGATCTCTCTGTGCTATGTGGCTGTTTCCCACTAGCTATCTATTTTACATTTGGTAGCGTATATATGTCCATGCCACTCTCTCACTTCCTCCCAGCTTGGATGCCTAGTTTCTTAGGAGGTATTGGTTTCTCCATATCCACTGTGGCATGTATCCTAGGCTTCATAGATTTGATGTTAATAACAAACTGCAATTCGCTTGAAAAGTCTATACTGCTAATATTTCTGAGTCCCAGGCATGTGCAAGTCTAAGAAAGCAAAACACTTAGATAAATACAGTTCTCCCTAATTAATCTGCTTGCTTCCTCACTTGACCCTGTAGTCTATACTCAACAGAGCAGCTGTAGCAAGCTGAAACCCATCATGCCATTTCCCTTCAAAAATTTTCAAATGGCTCCTAAATTCAAAATTAAACCCGAAGTCTGTCCTAGGCTTATAAGATTCTGTATGATCAATCCCCCTCCATAACCCTTCAGCCTTTATCTTCTACTGGTCTTCCCTCAGTCATGCAGCTCCAAGCTTACTGGTCTCCTCCCCATGCTCTGAACCAAGGAAATGGGGCCCCAGAGACTTTTTTATCAGTCTGGACAGCTCTCCCTCAGACATCCAGGTGAAGCACTCCTTCACTTCCTTCAAGTTCTTGCTCTAACACCAACTTCTCCATGTTTAGAATATAATCCCTCATGTTCCTGATTTTCCATTACCCTCCACTCTTTCCCCCATAATATTTATAATCATAAAGTATACAAATTAATTCTTATTGTCCATCTCTGCCTACTAAAATGTAATCTCCATGAGAACACAAATTTATATTTATTTGGTTCACTGTGTGCCCATTCTTAGAATAGTAAGTGCTCACAATACACTTTTTGTTTATATAAATTCATCCCAAGTCTTAAGCGTCTGTGTAGAACTTGGTTCTAGTGAGGAAAGTGTAAGAAAAGAAGTCTGAACACATTTGTATCTAAGCTCCTAGAACAGAGCTTGTTAATTTTAGCAGACGTCTCCTTGTGTTCTAAAGTATCTAAAAATTGAGAATAGGAGCATCCTGTAATTAAATGAGGAGAAATGTAGCAGAACTGGTTGACTTATTTCCATCGTTTCTCTCTCTTCTCTAAAAGTTGTATTTATTCTACATTCTAAACACCTCTTGAAATTACTTCTTCTCAGTTATTTCCTCTCAATTCTCAGGTCAGTACTCTTGGTCCAGCTATCCTTAGATTATGTTATATTGTGTCACCATATGTCCTCATAGTATCATTCTGTTCCTTGAGCCTTGACCATCCTATTTTACTGAGAACACTGATAGTCTCATGAAGCCTTCTGAGGGCCTACACTGGTTCTGTTCAGCTCAGTATGACATTTCTGTTGACAAGCACAGTTCTTCACACAGAATGGGTGACAAATAAACATTGGTTCAATGAATGAAACTCTTACCTGAACCTTTGTAATAGTCTTCCATCTGCTACCTTTGACTTCCATTTCTCCTGTTTCTTCCACCCAACATTCTGCAGAAGCAGAATTTTTCTAAAACGCAAAATGCGTTCAGTTCTCTTTCTTGCTTACCACCATTTATTACCTACAGGAAGAAACCAAATCCCTTAATTTTCTCCATAATATGATCCCAAACTCCCTTTATGGCTTTCTCTCTAGTGATTTCATTCTACATCCCATATATTTTGGTCCTCGATGAAACAACATTTCTTTGAAAATGTCTATTTCTTCATTCCAAAATACATTTACACTGTTGTCTCTTCCTGGAAGGTGGTCTAGTCATCTCCTAACCGCAGCCACCTTGGTTTTGCAGGATCTCTGGGGTCAACTGATATCATTAAGACAATAAAAAGCCCACCAAATTCCCTCCACCTTATCATGATCCCATCCTATGACATTTATTATGATATACATGGGAATTTTTGTTTTATAACTGGTGAAGGTGTGTTGAATGGGGCCCTACCAGGAAGGGAAGCTGCAGAATGGCAACCCATCACCCTCCTCCAGGTCCTAGTTCTGAACTTCTACAGTGAAGGGAGATTAGGATCATATTTGATTGAATTACTCCTGAGAAAACTTGTAAGGCACTTGGTATAAGCATAGCCTTGGATCCTCTGTGCCAGAAATAGGCAACTGGGGAGGACACCACCTAGGAAGTAAGCAGAGCTTGTTGTTACCATGGATGTCTCAGCATGGACACTGCTGTCTTAAACTCCCTTTCTCTCAGAGACCTATATCACTAGTTCTCTCACTTCCTTCAGGTATTTGTTTAAAAAGGACTTAAATAAGGCTTTGCCTAAACAGCTTGTCTAAAATTTCCATACTCCCAGTATACATATCTTCTTTCCACGTGCTTGTTTTTTTCCTCCTAGGACTAATTTTATATATATACACTTATCTTGATTGTTGTTTGTTTCACCCATTAGAATTCAATCAGAGAAGAGATTCCTCATATCCATCCTACCTCACTGTTGCATCCTCACTGGCTAAAACAGTGTCTGGCATATAACACATACTCTACAAATGTTCACCAAATGAAGGGGGTAATCTGTCTGTACACCTACTGCCTCAACTAAGCAAGGAGCTCCTTTTAGAGGGAAGTGGAGATATGATGGCTTATTTACTTCTCAAACCCTCCACCTAGCAAGTCATCACACATGGCACACAATGACTAATATTTGGTACTTCTTTCATTACAGCAACGAAATCCATATCAAAAACCCCTCCACCTTATTTGTTTTGTAGACTGTTTTTCCTTCATGACATTTTGTACATTTTGTACAGCATCTTTTGTGATGCTTTATTGGATTTTCAAAGCACTAGGTGCAAGGGAGAAATTCTTATTCTCCTTTCACAGCCAGGGAGATTAAGACACATGAGAAATAAGACCCATATTTAAGTCAGTGACATGGTTAGGATTAGAATTCAAAATGTACTCAGCCTATGATCTCCTGAGTCATCCTCGTTTCAACGAATTACCCTTGGATAAATACATTAGAGGAGAAACAAATCCTTTTGTTTTCATCAGGGAATCTATTTGTTGACATCTGTCTTTTTCAGAGACAGAAGGAATATGTACTTTTTTTTTTTTTTCTTAAAGCAGAGGAAGAGGAAAAAAATTCTCACTAGAAATATTTGACAATTAAGTTCATTTAAGAGGGCAGTCAACACCTGGATGTCATTTTCTCAATTCATATCACCGTAAGTTTTATAAAAAGAAAATAAAAGTGCACTTGTGAATAGACTCAATTCAAATATTTGGGGGCGTATTTCAAAAGTTTCTTACTAAGGAGAAACATAGAAATAAGAAATGTATGTTTATGAAAAGGACCTAAAAACTTAGCACCCATTTCAGTACCTTTTTTTATGTGGGAGTCTGCTCAGAAGTCTTCTTTAAGTAAATATTTATGAATAAACTCTCAAATTTCTATACAAAAATAGCGTATTTATTTGTAAGGCAAGAATCTTTCTTTTATGCACACTGTTGCAGCATGGCAAGTGTAAGAAACGGGGAGAAATTTGAAGTGAGGGGGGAGTAGTTAGATTATTGCAATGGTTTAGGTAAGTTTTAACTTCATTCAAGCAAAATTTATTCATCATCTATCTTGTCAATGGGGATACTATGATAAGTGAGACAGACCCAGGATGGACCAGAAGAGGGCTTGGTGAAACTGACCAGTGATCCTAATAAGGTTTGATGGATATGGCTCAAGGGAGAGAAAGGCGCTATAGGATATATGGTGGCAGGACCTAACATAGCCTAATGTGCTTTGACAAAAGCAATGGCCTGAGAATCAAGAAGAAATAAATCTAAGAAATGTATAGAATGTAAAATCAATACAACTTCTAGAGAGGAACAAGGAGTCCAGTGTTTGTAGGAGTTGGAGAGCGGAATGTAGAGGGAGAATCACTACTCCTTAACATTGTGAAGAAGATTCTAGAAAAACTTACCATCCATCATCCCTCCCTCTCACTTATTTTTTGACATAGCATTCTAGGCTTCCGTGGAGCCCCACATGTAGGTGGCCTTGCTCATGTTCCTCTTCCTGGAACTGCATCCCTTACCTCTCCACCAGGCTACATCTTATCAATACTCTAAGATTCATCTCTGTTATGACCCCCTTGAGGAAACTGTTCTGACTCGGCATTCAGGTTCATCCAGTTCCCTGGTGCTCCCATTGCACTTTGTTTACACCTAGATGATGACCCTTAGATTATAATTTAACAGTTTCCTATGGACCAGGGTAGGTGCTATTTGTGTTTGTAATGTTCACTGCTGAAGGTTGTTTTTTTTTTTTTCTTCCCTTCTAGAGATTAGAGATAATATATTTCTCTAACATTGTTTGCTCTTTTTATCTCCTCTGTAGCTTCAACAAGCTGTTGAAATGTTTCCCTGGTTGGTTGGTTGGTTGGTTGGTTGGTTTTTTTTTGTCCTGTCTTTCTTCTCTTTTCTCTGACTTGCCTTTAAGATCTTATTGAGTGTCCTTGCTGCTTGAGCCCAGTGGTGAATAGGTGTGACTCCTCGTTAGCTGAATATTTATTCCACGAGAATCCAGTAGTTTTTGCTGCTGCTCTGTGAGTGTGTCATATCAGTGACTCACCTCTAGACCAAGTCACTGATTTTCACAGTTGAGACATCATATCCCTCCCTTTCTCCCTGGTGGGCAATTGAGCTGGACGGGGCTAGGGATAGAGATGCTGGAGTTGAAACAGGATGTTTTATAGCCTTACTTCCTTTCCCTGCACTTTTACAACTTTTCGTGGACCTTTCCTAGCCCTAATGCATCTGTATCTCCTGTGAAGGCACGAATATGAGAAGGTACTTCACAGCTGATCCAGAAAACCCATTCACATGTGCTTAGAGTTTCTATTATATGAAAATCCTTAAGCTCTGCCGTTACACAGATGCCTAAAATATGGTCCCTGATGTCAATTAGGAGCAACAGACACTAAGTTGGCATCTGTTAAATGTTTACTCCATCACTAAACATCAAGAACTTCTACTTGAGCAAAGAAGGTAAGAGTGAAGGGTTTGAAAGTAAAAAGTTAAATAATGTATAATTAGTAGTTCACTATGATAATTTATGCTCATATGATTTAAAACCAAACCCCAATGGATTAGTATGTTCTTTTCTAGACATATATTTCTTAACATATTTGAACTTTCTTTATTGAAATAAAATATTTAGGAGACCTTTTCTATTTTTTATACCTTTATCTGAAATGTAAATGGACACTTTAAAGTCACAAAACATTAAAATGGTCACTTAGACATACACACTCACACATATGCACATATACACGAAGAAAATAAAAACAAACCTCTTGTAACAGGTTACAAGTTCAGGTTACAAGTTCTTTATTCAGTACTTTTAATTCTGGCCCATTCAAGGTTTATATAGGCTATCAATATTTCCAAAGTTGGGGTTAAAACCATGTATGGACTAATTAGCTTTAATGTAGGAAAAAAAATAATTATGAAACGAAATGGGCAATACCAGGCAAATTGTATTTAAAAAGCATACTACTACTCGTACAATTTTGCTTCAATATATTCTCATGTGAATGAGAAATAAACCAGCTAATGAAAGACACTTTTATATTCTGCTCATGTAGTTACTGTGGTCATTTCTAATTGATTCACCATGGACAAGAAGCATTGAATGGGTCAGTTTTGCTAGTGATTCTCCCTGATTATTTATTCTGCCCCCCAAAACCATATTATTTTAGCTTACACATAGTTATAAAATGTCTTTTATGTTTTTATTATAACCAATTTCCTCCCCCCCCTTTCAGCAAAAGCTAAATGTGGATGAATGTTCTCACATTACACATAAAAGCTTTTTAAGAACAGTTTCCATTTAAAAGAATCAAAAAAAATTTTCTTTGGAAGGGGGTAAGATTGCATACACAATAGTGCAGACATTCAGGGAAAAATAAAATAATTTAAATTTGACTTAGAGAAACACTTAAAAAATTTTTTTCATTCTTGAATTTTTTGCTTGTTAAAGATTTTTGTGAAACTGATTCTCTGGAAAATTGGGATTAGATTTACGGCTCTCCCCTTGGGTATGTAGCAAAGTCCCTGCCCTTCACACAGAACACTTAACCATCATCCCCTCCCCTGTCCCATGTCAGGTTAACTCTCACTTACCTTTCAAATGTCCTATGCATTATTACTTTTTTCATAAGGTCTTTGGCAATCTCCTTGTTGATAGATTTTTTCTGTATTTCCACTACTTACTTAGTTGAATGCCTGCACATAATAAGTGTTTAATAAATAGCTGGTGAAAAGTAAAGAAATAAATATCTGATGTTCATATAATTTGAAACGCTAACTACCTTTATTAATAGGTGCATTGGTTTTTCAACTGATTTTTAACAGTTACCTTTCATAAGAGTAGAGTTGTCCAGTTTCCCCCTCCTAAGTCTTAGATAGATTCACCCACAAGCAGAATTGAGAATCAAGCAGCATTTTTTATATACAGTATTATTCTTTCTTTATCTCAGTGTCACATTTTTTACTACTTCCCAGAACTACTATGTCCTACTCCACTCTACCTCATTCCCATTCTTTTCTTTAATAAAACCGAGTCTTACAATTCTTGAATTTCTCAGGGTCTCAGTAGAACATTGATTATTTTATATAAGACCTGTTGAGTGGCTGCCAGGTTTTGAGAAAAGGACAAAGACTTTGAACCACAACTAAAAAAAAAAAAATCAGATTTTAACTTACAGCTTCCCTATTTCCCAGTTCTGGGGCTTTGACATTTGTTTAACCTCTATAAACTTTCTCTACATCTATAAAATAAGGATAATTATAGAAAACCTACAATATTGCTGTGAATATTAAAGGAGTAATGCATGTAAAGTGCCTAGAACAGTTCATTCCTATAAAGTAGGTAACTGCTAAATAAAATTATTTTTTTCTTAGTATTAACACTATCGTCATCTAGAAGAGAATATTAAACTGATATCACCCTGTAAATTTGTTTTAACAAAGTACTAAGATGTCTTTTTAAAACTAAGTTACTGAATAGTTGGCCAAGACAGCTATATTCAATCAAACTGGGCTTTTGTGATTCCTAATGAATCCATACATGTTAACATATACTCTCTTCCTGCTTTCCTTAATCATAATACATCCTTTAATTCCAATAGAACTCTTAAAATATTATATCCATTACTTAACTTCTACCTTCTGATTTATTTCTATTACCACATGAGAGAGATAGCTGAAAGAGTATTTTTGCATCTCTTTTGAAGTTAAACGGGTTGAAGAAGAAAATGATATTCTGCAGCACCAAGCCTGCTGGGAGCACAGCACATCAAATGAGTTAAATAAGCAGGACCCAACAGCACATTTGAAGGAAGCAGCAAGATCAAACACACCATTCTTTACCACTCACCTTACATTCTTTACTTACTCACCTTATAGATGAGTATGCTGATATCATTGGTACAGGTCCCCAGTTCTCCTATAGTCTTACCTAAGACATAGAATATGTCTACTCTTTAGAGGGAAATCATAAATAGAAAATTCATTTCAATCCTGTAAATATTTAGTAAACAAAAATCTCTGCCATATTACTCATTGCTCCCCAAATTACCAATAATACCTAAAGGGCACTTGAGATTTACACATTTTGAAAAGATTTTATGTTTTCAATTAATGAAGTTTTGAATAAGAAATACATAGAAATGGAATAATCATCAATCATAGACACATAAAATAAAACAAAGTTTGTTACCCTGGATTAAAAAAAAGAAGAAGAAAACAACAAAAAACCCCAAACTAAACCATACCATTTACTAACATATCCATAGTTTAAATATAATTATACAGAAATGTTGAAAGTAAAAGAACAAAAAATACCATATAGCTATACTAGTATCAGAAACAATAGGCTTTAAAGCAATGTAATTGCCAAAGAAAAAGTGAGAAATTACATATTGATTAAAGGGTTAATTTACCTATATGCATGCACCTAATAACATAGTTTCAAAAACATATTGTATGAATTGACAAAACTAAGCAAAAACAGTAAAAATAAAGAAGATATGAATAATCTGATTAATAAACTTTACCTAAGACTATTATACTCCAAATTGACAGATCATGCTTTCTTTCAAGTGTTCCTAGAGTATGCTAACATTGAACTTATGATGAACCATAAAACAATTCTTAAGAAATTTTTAAAATTTAAAAATAATTTAGAGTATCTTCTCTGACAAAGGAATTGAACTAGAATTCAATAAAACAAGATAAATAAAAAATAGCCACATATTTTGAAATTATACAATATATGTCTACATAATCATTGAGGAAAAGGAAATTAGCAAATATTAAACCAAGGAACTATGAAAATGAAACATATCAACACTTGTGTTATACAACTACTGCAGTGTTTACCAAGAAATGTATAACTTAAAGCCATATTTAAAAAGAAAACCTATAAATCAATGATCTAATGATCCATCTCAAGAAGTGAGAAAGAGAGCAGCAAATTAAACCCAAAGAGAGTGGAAGGTGGATATATTCGTTTTCTAGGGCTACATAACAAATTACCACAAATTGGGTGACTTATAATAACAGAATTTATTCTCCCATTGTTCAGAAGGCCAGAAGTCTCAAATCAAAATATCGACAGGATTGGCTCCTTCTTGGGGGCTCAGAGGGAAAATCTGTTCCATACACTCCCCTATTGCCCAGCGGTTGCAAGCAACCCTTGGGATTCCTTGCCTTGGAGCTGCATAATTCCAATCTCTACCTCTGTTGTCACAACAGTGTCTTCCCTTGTGTCTGTTTCTGTGTCTCTTCTCGTCTTATAAGAACACTTGTCATATCAGGTTAAAGGATCATCCTACTCCAGTATGGTGTCATCTTAACTTATATCTTAATTACATCTGCAAAGACCCTATATCTAAATCAAGCCACATTCACCGGTACCAAGGATTGGGACATGAACATATCATTAGGAGGGACACAATCCAACCCAAAACAGAAGAAAATTATAAAAAGCAGACCTTAAGGAATGTATGAAAAAAAGCACAATAGAAAATTATTAAAGCCAAAAGTTGGTTTTTGAAAAGAATAATAACAGACTAATAAGGCTCATAGATACCAAAGAAGGTTGATAAGGAAGCACATATACATGCACACAAACACTTTAATTGAAGTAGGAAACACCTCTGTTTTCTTTCTAAGCAGATATTAAGCAAAAATGAAGAAGATGAAGAGTAAAAGTGAGATCACTGTGATGTAGTTGAAAGGATCCTGGTTTAGAAAGTACACGATACAGTAGTCATGTCTCAGATCTATGATTTATGAACTGTGTGAACATAGGGTAATCAATGAAATTCCAGGGATTTAGTTTTTCTCAGTTGTGAAATGTGAGGAGAGAGGCACAATCATCTCATGGTATTGGTTTAATAATAAATATAGATTAAAACATCTTATAAATTTGAATGGTAGCAAATAAAGTTTTAATGTGATTACAGAATATATACTACCAATTTATCAATTGTTTCCCTTCAATTATTTAGATATTGTCTAAATTACTATATATCATAATTCCAAATCTTCTTAGAAAACTATTAGCAGTAAAATCACTCCTTCATTTTTAATCTTGACTCCTAGAGTTCCTGTCAGAATTTGCATCATCACATTTTAATTTTGTTTTTAAGAATAATTATACTTCTATTTGCCTTTTATCTCCCTTCAGTTTAGTGTATAAAGCAATATAATATCAAAATAGCATTTTAGTGAAAATAGTCATTTCATGTAAAACATTCTTAAAGAGAGCAAAAAAATCTAATTGTGACAAAACACAGGGTGGAGTTTATGGTTGTTGGCACAAGATCTGAATCTGCTTCCCCAAATGACTAGTTTTATTTTCACAAAGTAAATATTTCAAGAACACATTTGGGAAAAGATGTGCTTTCCATTGAGATTTAGAAAAATAAACAAAAACATAATTTTTTACCCTGATTGCCGTATATGGTTAAGAAAGTCCGCAACCAAGTATGTGAACTCATTGCTCTGAAGTGCAGCTGCAAATAAAATGGCAAGAGAAAAAGGCAGAGAAACCACAGCAGGAGGTGATTTATACTGTGCGAAACAAGTTCTGGCCCATCCTGTGCCATTGTTTGAGCACTTCGTGGCCATAAGTGAACCACGTTGTGTTTCCATTTTTGGTTCAGCATGAGTAGCAGTAAATTATGGACTACAGCGATGTGGTGGAACCCTCCCCCTGTGAGCCACTCATCCTCTACATCTTCTTTCTCAGCCTATATCACTAGTGCCTTGTGCTGCTTCTTACATAAGCCACATGTGCTTTCCCATGGCCTATGAGAAGACAGGGAGATACTTACGTTCAGTAAGTCAATCAGAAATCCTGGTGGCCTTTCTACTGCTAAGGATCTGCAGAGGATGCTTACCCAGGGAAAATCTTTGTCATGACTCCCAAAGGCCATCATCTGGTGCCATGATAGATGAGATCCGATGGTCCATATAATTCTCTTTGTTTTCATAGATACTAATGTAATTATTGACTATAAAATTTGCCTGCCTTTTCAAATACATGCAGAGTATTTTACTGATGACCTCCTTCTTTAGGTTGAATAAAATGATATATTCCTTTTAGTTTTGAATATAAAAGAGTAAAAATTAGCTGAATGACATTTTTAAATTAATAAATATTGGTTAGCTTACATTATGTTACCATATTTTCAATTGTCACAGTTTTACCTCTCATAAAGCTTAGCTCTATTACATTAACCAGATTTTTGTACTCTAAAGCACGAAATGCCAGCTTTCATTTTTTTCCTACCTTTTATGTTTTGTTTTTTTTCTAAAGGATATCTCTCCCTTTGGCCATTTAAGGTCTGAAATCTTATTTTAGGATCAGTTTATTTCTGTTTTCAATAGCTCCTACTACGGTACCTACATAAAATTGACAAACCATGCATGAGAGCTATGTAAATAAATGAACCTTAATATTTTTCATTTTTATTAAGGTCTAGTCTAGTAAAAAGTGAAATCAATTGGAAAATAATTTTTGCTGTAGATTCTCTAACATCACTATTAAACTTCTGTTTCTCGAACATTTCCATAGAGGTACACTTAACAGAGAAAGGATTTATATATATATACACATACACATACCCCATGGCTAGGAATATCTCTAAATTCTGCAGTGAGGGAACCATTTCTTTGAAATTTTATGACTTATTGTTCAACTGTACTCACAAATTGGTAAAAGTCCTTCAGCTAAAAGCATACCAGTAAATAAGCAAAGGCCTTGTAGAAAAATATTTTATTTTACGTACAAGTACGGTATTTGGCTAAAGATAAATAAAATAATTAGCTTAACACGAATGCAAGAAAATAAAAAAAATAAGATATTTTAAATTGAGCATACATACTACTTACTAAGTGCCCGTTTCTGTTAGAAGTACAACATCTACAGCAGTCTTCTGAGGTAGGTGCTGTAATTATGTCCATTTCACAGACAAAAATTTGAGGCACATGGAGGTTAAGTAACCTGCTAAGATTACCTGGAGAGTTGTAAAGTGGCACTTTAAAGCTGGCTCTTTTCACAGTTCATGGGATTAATCGCTGTGCTTTACTTTCCAGTGATAAAAATAATGTCAGAAATCAAAGGAACCGATAAATGAAATTTGAAACATACAACGTGTTGCTACTATGAAATCCGAATGTGGCTGTAATTTGAATTTTATTAATTTTTAAAATTTGGTTTCTATTTAATTTGTACTTTTATAGTTTGGTAAAAATATAAGAAATTTTTATCTAGTTTTGTGTCTCTACATATTTAAATAATATAAAAAAACAATATGAGCAAATATTATGCACCTGCATTTTTCTTTTAAATAAATCCATATATTTCTTGGTTTTGAAAAACAGCTTGCTATGTACACTTTTAACCAACTTTTTGTGTCATAAGAGTTACATACTTGTGTCTCCTATTATTATTTCTCTATATTTTTCATTTTATTTCATTTTTTTGCCTTAAAATTAAGTCATAGCCAATTGATGCTCTATTTAACTCATAAAGGCTTACAGATAGTTATATTTAACTGCAGATTACACCTTATAAGAGTAGAAAATAAGCTCTTTTTTTGTTTGTTTAGTGCTTTCTGCTTTGATTTCTACTTTGTGTGGAATTATGACTCTTACCACCCCTTTCCTTCCCCACCTTGTATGTTTTTGTCTAATATGACCTTTGACCATCCCTTTTATTTTCTGTGACATTTTGTTAGGTGTATTTTTTGTTTGTTTTTGTAAGAAACATATAGTTGATTTTTGATTTTCCATCCAAACAGAGGTTGCATATTAATAGTGGATGCCAGCCCTTATTCATTTTGTCATAACAGATATGTTTGCTCATCCCTATGTCACCTTGCTCTATGTGTCATTTATATTTTCACTTTCTTTGTTTCTACACTCTGACCTATGTATTATGTTCTCTTTGAAGTTAAATTCTAAGTTGACTCAGAAAGAATCCAAGTTCAGTTTTATAAACAAGAATAGGTGCAGTAAAGGTTGAAAGCAAGTTTCTGACCTTCCTTTTTCCTCCCACCTCCCTGTGTAAATAACCCATCTGTCAAAATAAGTTTATAGGTGTGGACAGGGGCTGGGGTGGGGTGAGGGCGGGCGGTGATTCCGTGTGCTTTTGAGGCTTTGAAGTATCTGGAGAAACTGAGTCTTCATTATGTGTTGTTGTCAGGCTTCCCCCCTGGGCGGACTGGAGCAAATGTGACATTTATCTGAGAGTCCTTCTAGATAAATGCAGGATAGAAATCTTCCTGTCCATTTGCTAGCAGCATTGATGGGCAAACTGCTGTCAATGTATTTGGAAAGAGTGGGCATGTTCTCTTTTGTTTGCCTCAGGAAAGGACTGATGACAAAGGGAGGCAACCTCACACACGTCCTCCTCGGGGGGGACTTCATCTCTCTAGCGTGTTTCCTGTTAGACTATTGGCATTAAAGTGCCATGACTTCATCTCAACCCATGACTCCATCACTGTTACAGAAATCCCAGCAACTTCATCTATAAGGTTTCTTAAAACAGTACCTTTGGAAAAATTACCATATCAAACAAAAACCCATCAGGAAAGAATCCTACAATCCATTTAAAGGGATTTAAGGGAATTAAACTAAGCTAAATAATGAGAACAAGAATGCCCTATTTAGGCAGAATTAATAAGAGAAAAAAGAGGAAACATTACATCTATAAGAATTTGTTCAAGGTTTTGAGAAACATGCTTGTAATATTTAGAATTGATATTGCTGCAACTGAAAGAGGTGCAAATCAAATTGGTGTTAAAAAGTCAGAATTTAAGGACTGGTATGGCTAATCCAGGTGCTCAAATTACATCACCAGGAGTCAATGCCTTTTCATTGCTAACTTCAAAAGTTAACTTAATTTCCAGGTAGTATCACTACATGTTGATCTTACCAAATTCCAGACCTTTAACCTATCAGTTTCAAATCCAAGAGAAAAAGATCTGTTAACTAACAGACTTAGAAAACATAAAGATTAAGTATTGAGTTCCAGTGAATTAATCTGGCTTCTCTGTACTTTCAAGAGACAGAAGTTCTGGGAGAAGATGAATAGATAGATTTTGAGGGGGATGATCCCTCAGGAAACTAACTGTGCTCTCACCAGAAGAAGCGGTAAGCCAAAATCCCTTCTTATCATTATTATTAAAACTGATGGTGTGAGTCCTTGTATATTATTTTGTTAATTTTATTAATTGTGTAATAGGGAAGAACAAATCTGACTCCATATTGGATCTGTTTCTTTTACTTTAACCTTTGTATTCTATTGTTTTTGTTACAAGTTAATCACTAAAGGGATGTTGCCTACAAGCTTAGATTATACATAGTGGCCCATCTCTGGGAACCCTGCTTCCCACATTATGAGCGTTAAGCTAAAATACATTTGTTTAGCTCACAAGAAACGTCCTGACCAGGCCCACCAGTGAGTGCTTCAGGAAAGAAGAAATTAACACATCCCCTCCGGAGTCTGACCGGAATCAGGACTTTATCCCCTCCCCTTTTAGTATAAAAGAAGCCTGGATTCTAATTTAGAGATGACGGTTCTTTGGGACACTAGTCCACCATCTTCTGGGTCTGCTGGCTTTCTGAATAAAGTCTCTATTCCTTGCCCCAACACCACATCTCTCGATTTATTGGCCTGGCCTGTGGTGAACAGTACAAGCTTGGGCTCAGTAAAAACTGTATTATATATCTTCTTTTAAAGAATTATCATTGGTATTTCCAATGTGATTGTTATTCCTATTTTTATTACTTATCTCAGTGCTTAACTGATTTAAATGCCCACCAATAGTCCTTTTATTTTTTTTTTACCTCTTTTGTGTTATTATTTGTAGTTCTCACTTAGCAACCTAGAGTAGGGATTCAACATTTTAAAGGGATTTTTTTTAATTAATTAATTTATTTATTTATTTATTTATGGCTGTGTTGGGTCTTCGTTTCTGTGCGAGGGCTTTCTCCAGTTGTGGCGAGCGGGGGCCACTCTTCATCGCGGTGCGCGGGCCTCTCACTATCGTGGCCTCTCGTTGTGGGGCACAGGCTCCAGACGCGCAGGCTCAGTAGTTGTGGCTCACGGGCCCAGTTGCTCCGTGGCATGTGGGATTCTCCCAGACCAGGGCTCGAACCTGTGTCTCCTGCATTGGCAGGCAGATTCTCAACCACTGCGCCACCAGGGAAGCCCTCAAGTTAATCAACATGAGTAAGAATTAAAAGTGTGTAAACATGTTAAAGAGTATAAAGAAATATAAAACCTATGACGGGAAGAGATTCCACTAGCTCCATTAGAGAACTGAGGAGACAAAATCAAAGGAGAAAGAATATCACATAACAGAAAAGAAAATTACAACAAAGTGAACACTGGCATATATATATATTTGTATATATATATATAATTTATATATTATATATACATACGTATATATATAATTTATTTGGAAAATTACTGTGCCTTTTTCCTTCTGAATAGTTAAAATTTATGTGTGGTCTATTGTACTTGGTGACTTTTTTCTTAAGTTTTCTAAGAGACCAATGTACCTTTTACAACAAATGCTATAAATAGAAGTGCGTACAATGATACAAATTCAAATTCTTACTCTTCCTTTGGAAATTGGATAACCTAGGAGAAATTCAGTATCTAACATTTAAAATAAAGATTCTTAGAGTTATTTCACAGTAAGACTTCTTTGAAATATTTCTTGTTAAGTACCTAACAATACACCTGGTAAATAAGAGATAATCAATATTGTTTTTTTTTTCAAACAGAAACAGATATATACTCTCACCACCACCCTCTCCCCACACATACACACACCCTGAGCTCCCTTTTTTATTCTGAAAGCAGTTCCTTTCCTATCTGACTTTTAGTGCTATGTGAAACCACTGCCAAATGGAGAACTAACTCAGCTGGGAGAATTACAGTCTGATGCTTGCTCTTCTGCTTTAGGGCCTTATTAAAATTTTAATTTTACAAATAATATGCAAGGCATATATTCAAATGATGTGGAAGCTTTGAGGTAAAGATGGTACTCTCAATGCAAACAAGATAATCAGATCTCATCAGGGAATCCTCTGAGTCTTGATTCAAAACAAAGCATTGTTTTCTCTGTATGTGTGGTGAAGATTTGAAGACATTCCCCTTCATGGTAGTTAGATGAAGTGGACCAATAGAGGCAAAGACAGTTAAGTAGATAGGTAGGTAGGTAGTTGGGTAGCTAGATGCTGAAATTAAATTTCTCATGAACACAATTCCAAATCCATATCTATGATTTTAAAGGACAGTATCAAAATACAACAATTAAACCAAGTAGTTCAGGGGTACGGTTTGAATATTCTGCAATAAAATATTGGGTAATACAGATGGACACAACTTAAGATGGTTTGACTTACAACTTTTCAACTTTATGAGGGCGTGAAAGCCATACGCATTCAGTAGAAACCTTACTTCAAATCCTGAATTTTGATCTTCTGCTGCACTATCGATATGCAGTCCAATGATGCTGGGCAGTGGCACTGAGCTAGAGTTCCTGGTCAGCCATGTGATCACAGTGGTAAACAACTGACACATTTATAACCATTCTGTACGCACACAACCATTCTATTTTTCACTTTCAGTACAGTATTCAATAAATTAGATGAGATAGTCAACACTTTATTATAAAATAGGCTTTGTGTTAGATGATTTTGTCCAACTGTAAGCTAATGTGTAAGTGTTCTGAGAATGTTTAAGGTGGGCTAGGCTAAGCTATGATGTTTGGTAGGTTAGGTGTATTAAATGCACTTTCAAAACATACTTTCAACCTATGATGGGTTTGTTGGGATGTAACCCCAAAGTAAATGTAGAAAGATCTGTATACTGTATTGGGTAAGCAATATCTTCCTCAAATCTCTTTTTGTTTCACATTTTGTTGCGAAAAACTGTATATATGCAAATATCTATATATAGGCATATGCATGTATATACACATATTTCTGCCTTAATCCAACATTTTTTAAAAAACAAATTTAAAAAACTTGAGACTTCTATAAAGATAAAAATATCATCATTCTAAAAAACAGGTCTCATTTCCTTATACAGAAACTGACATATAAGTCTAGAAATTATAATTAATTATATGACAATTTCCTAAAATCCTATAATTCCCTCATGTTCCCACCAAAATTTGAAAAATGTGCTTGCTTTCTTGGAACATGAATCTTCCCCCAGAAAGTAAAAATTGTGACCAAATAAAATTCAGATAAGTAAGAATTCACTCTTTATGATTTTAAGATTACAATGATTAATACTTTGAATTAAGACAAGAGGGACATCTACCATTAGACACCATGGATTGCCAGACACAAAGCACCAAACCAAGGAGTGACATTCTAAGACAAGCGGGAGATTTTGTCAGTGAGTTGGTGCAAACACACTTTCTGATTTCTGGTGTTCATCAAATGCTCCTCTTTGTTTTCCCACAAGCTCACTGTCCTCATACCAACTGAGTCATCTGGTTCTATTCTATTCTATTCTAATTCTATTCTATTCTATTCTAATTCTATTCTATTCCTAACTGATAAATAATAACCAATATGAGAACAATGGGTCATTAGGCTCCTTTGAGTAGACACCAGGCATCCACAGCTTAAATATGTAAAGCTCCAGGCTGACAGATACAGGCCCGCCTCTGTATCAAAGCTGAGTCAAAAGCAGGACCCTAAGTGGGAGGGGAGGCCCTCTTGAAATTCTCACAGGAATATGTTTCTTTTCTCTGGCAGAGCTTTTAGCTCTTTACTGTGGTTTCTTCCCTGCACTGAACTCTTAAAATTCCCTTGATCTTTCTAAACCATTTAAAAACCATCATTTATTTAAATCTTCAAACTTGTCATGGCAGGAAGTATTGTAATGATATGTATGAAGGAAGTATGAAGAGAAGTGCAATGTGTGTGTATGTGTGTGTGTGTGTACTTGTGCAAGTCAGTGTGGCAAGTACAGAGAAGGATCATCTGGTAAATGAAAAGGATATTCCAATCAGAGTGAAAACGCCTGTCTTCTGTTTTTAGGTGGGAATGTTTTACCATTGATCAGCAATGTGCATCTTCTAGTCACAAGCCTTCCAACATTAACATGAAAGAATTGGAACAGAACAAATCTAATACGGATTTCAATTTTGAGATTCTAAGATCCAAACTCACAGATCTACAGTAAACATTATTTTAAACCATTTGACCAACTAAGATCTTCCAACAACTGATATCCTAGTATTTTCTGGTAAACAAATCAACAGATTAATAAATGTCTAATGTGAGCCAGGTCATGGGACTTGGGCAACTGTGCTTGTTGGAAACACACTCCTTGTTGTACACTCTTCTATCTCTGTCCTTCCCTACAGCCATTTGTAAACAATACTGATGCATCATTTGGGCATCAAAAAAAATATAGACAATCATTTTTAATCTGAGTGCCCGTACAAGCCTCCTTCCCATCCCAGGATCTGCACTTAGCTGAGGAGGAATATCAAGACATGCCGTGATAAAATTCTATCAGCTGATAGAATCTGGAGCAGGAGAGTCAGAGTAGGAGGTTTGGAACCAGAGAGACCCTGGGTTGAATTTTGCTCTGCCACTGACTGGATGTGAATTTTGCTCAAGTTTGCTCATAAGGTTGCTATTAGGATTCTGTGAAATAATCTATGCATATTATTTCTTTACCTGCATGATCTGTGTAGATAGAAGGACAAGGCCAAAATGTATTGAACTAAATCAGGAAAAAAACCCAACAAACAAAAAAAACAATCTTCTTTCCCCCTCTCCTTTCTCGTATTTTCAGCAAAGTGCGAGTTCTATTGGACACATTGAAAAGGTGTGATGTCAAAGCAGAGCAATTGGAACTTCGGATGGAGAAGAGCTAGAGGAGGAAAAACAACTGCCAGGACCATTTCCATTCTAGATTCAGTCAATACGGGTGATTCAATCTTCTTTATGGAAGAGAAAACAAAAAACAAAAAACTTAATACAAAGAATACATATCTGGTGAAAGCAAATATATGAGTCTTTTGCAAACTGATGGTCTCTGTGGAAGTTTTTACAAATGTTCTTCATTTTATCACTGTAGAAACCACCAGAGGAATTTTAAAGAAGGAAGCAAGGATTGGGTAGATATGCAGGCACTCTTAGATCTTGCAGTAATATACCAAGTGCTATTTTAAAACATCAGAGCATTAGCCACGTGAGAAGGAGATTTTTGAATGCAAAACGGCCAACTGAAATAGGAATAAATACAAGCTAACAGGACTTTAAAGGCAATATGGGATAAAATATCCTGTCCCGTTTATAGATTTTATACATGCATAGTGATTTTATTATTTTATTAAATTAAGTAAAAATTATAAAAGCTGAAAAAAAAACTGCTTTCTTTTTCAGGGATCACCTCTCTTTCATTATCTGAAAGACGTACAAAATAATGCTTAACATCTGGGTTTCTCCCTTATTTACACTGTCCATTGTAAAATCTGCTCTGCAGGGTATAGGGAAAGAGGAAAGCTCCCGTAAGCATCCTTAAACACTAGGCTTGTGAGATCTCTTACCCACAGCAGTCTAGTTGAGCAGTCCCTGATCTTATAGGAGGTATGCTCCAAATATTTGTGCATTAGGTTGATCATGGTGTAATGCAGGCATTATTTGGAGCCAGAAAGAGTTGGATTTGACCCTCAAAGCCTCCATAAACTGTTCTGTCAAGTCGGGCATCATCAGAGTGCATAAATTTCTTGCACTTCAAGTTGGAGATCATGCAACCCCTCTGGGAAGCTGTTGCAAGAAGTATATATAATGCATGTCAAACACGTAATTGTGGTAGCATGGTAGTCACCATATAATATATTTGTTTTAATATTTGAGGTATCATGCAAAAAGATAAGTGGAAAAAAACTCTAATTAGTGCCTGATCATTTGGTATACTTTGGCCTTATTTCAGAAAAGTATGTATAACAACAACAAACCATCTGTTAGCCATTCCCATTCTCCTAGGTAAGTGATTTTGGCTATCCATTGTAGTCTATCTGCTCAGGCTTGCAGACACTGTATTATTTTAAGTTGAAAAATATGTTGCATGCTATAGTAATTGTTCTGTTCATTGATGTTTCTCCCAGTACCCATAATAATGCTGAGAACACAATAGGCACTCAATAAATATTTAAAAATTCATAAGTACCTAATTTTTATAATCTTTCTTAATGCAGACTCTAAAGCAAACCTAGTTAGGTTTAATTCCTAGGTCTGACATTACCTTGGGCAAGCTACGTAACTTCACTAAGATTCCATTTCCTTATCTATAAACAGTGATAATAAACCTCATCTCTGAGGACTTGTATATAAATAAGTTAAATGATATCAAACATTCCCATAGTACTTGAGAAAGAGTAAATCATCATTAAGTTAAATATTATTATTGTACCTTTTTAACATTGTGTCATGTATCAAATACACGTTATAGTGAATATCAGATACAGGTCAATATTTGTTTTTCTGGAAAGAAAATAGAAAAAAGAAAAAAAAAGGAAAAGCTATCTTAACATGAAAATTTGATAACATAGTTTCTCATTTTCCAGTGAAAAGTAGGCTGAGAATATATTTGTCTACTCAGGGTGTTGGGACAGTTAATTTTTTGAATGAATACAAGTCAGTACTTCTACAGAGAAGTAGCAACATGCCCTGATCCTCTCGAATGAATCATAACAAAAGGAAAATTTGGAAATTGCAAAGTTGTGCATTCAAACACCCTACTAGCATTTCCTCCAAGAAACAGTGACAATTGTATAAGGAATTTTTTCAGGAGTCTAGAAATGGCCTCAAAATCTTTCCAGCACACTCCTGAGATCCCACACAGAAGATACAACTTATTTGTTATGAATGCTTAGCCTTATTTATCCAACTAGAGAATCTATGGGATGTGATTATTTCCTGTAATCTTGTTTGCTCAGAATTAAGCAGAAAAGATCCTTAACTCTCAGCCAGAATACACAGGATCTTTTCTGAAGTGTACTAATGTTTGTTAAAATAATTTCAAATCTTTAATCTCGAGTTTCCTTTTCTCTGATCAGTTCTGGTTTATTTATATGAGCATCAGCTGACTGGCTTAAAAATTAAATTACTTGTTTCGAGTTTTCAATTTTAAAATGTTTGTTTGCTTTCTTGCAGTTTGTTCTTTACTCTTAGATGATTAATCGCAGTGACAAGCAGGGATTTTGTCATCACCCTAGAGTACTTTTTGCAATCAATTAAACAAGAACATGAATAGCATTGTATACTACAATATGTGTGTTTTCTTCTTAAAGTCAATGTGAATCATCTGATTGTTCATATAATGTGACTGTATTTTAAGGAAATAATTCATTTCCTCTTGCCTGCATTTTGCCATTCCTTTTGAAAGCTGGTAATGGTAATAACTAACTTGGTTTCTTTAAGTTGAAGTTACAATGCTGACACTTGCATGTGCAACTGTTTCTGAAGAATGAGCAATTTTTGTTACTTTATTTCTAAACTGATAAAGTGGAGACAAAGGTCATTTTAGTCCTATGCCAGCATACATTCAGTCAGTCGGGCATCCTTTCAAATTTATCAGGTCCACGTTATACCACCATATTTAAATTTACCATGCTTATGGGAGAAATCATATCAACATATCAAGCATATCCTTTCTCTTTTATTTTTATTTTTGCCAACTGACTTGTAGAGGCATAGTCACAAAGTTGGGACTACATTGCTAATTTATCCTAGTTTGTGATGTCTTCTTTGCTCACTGTGAAATGACCTGAAATTTGAACTTGCATCCACATTGTAAAAGATCCCCAAATCTATCTTAATGCCCCAAGTATATATAGTTCTCCCCAAAGTGGTGTCTTTTTAATGTAAATAGTTTAACCCGCTTAGTGCTTATATTTTAGACTCTGAAGTATTAAGTATGAAAACTTTCAAATCCAAGCTTCTGTGAATGGATTTTTATTTTATCCTGTGTCATACATGCCTATATTTTAAGGCTCTAACTCTTGCCCCTTTCCCCTGTATTTTTATGTAAATGTATTCTGAGCCTAATGTGTTTATAAATATTAAATGCCATGTGTTGGTCTTCGGTGCTGTAATAAAGTACATCCGTGCCTTCCGAATTTCTCTGGCAGCTATCTCATGTTCACTGTCCTCCAATCAGCATCTGCAAATGTAACCACTTAAATCTGATCCCACTGTCTGAACCAGTTACCCAGATAAAAGGCAGCCAAGATCTAAGCCCTGCTCCATGTGGAACTCTCTTAATACTTCCCCCCAGAGTGGACATGGTTCCTCTTACCAGGAGTGTCTGTTTTTTGTTTCTTTCACTCATTCTTTATCTACTCCCATGTCTCCTCCTGGATTCTTGCAAGCTCTGTCTTAAGCAGGAACCAATTATGCAGAATTTAACCAAAGGCTTTCTGAAATTCAAACAGTCATAACATAGGTACTGTCATTCTCAACACTGCTGGTACCACTTCAGATTGGAAAGGATGTTAAATCGGCAGATCTGTTTTCTAAAACTAAATTTATCATTTCTGTTTTAGTCCCTGGGTTAAAAAAAAATCACTATTTCATCAACTTATTTTTTAAATCTTCAATTATTAAATAGGTATTTGTGCTGCATAATCCTCAATAAAATTAATCAGATTTCTAAAAACTTTACTTGATTGCTTTTCTTTGAATCAGCTTTAAGCCAATGGATGATTCTGTTTTGTGCATTTTTCTTCAGGGCAAAATTGTGATATCGGCATGCAAGTAAAATACAAATTTTAAAAAGCTCCGTTACAGGAATATCCAGGTTTTAATCGTGGCTACTCTTAGAAATAAGCTGGAGACTTGCGTTAATACATGCTCTTCGAAGCTGTGTTTCATTAAGCTTGCTGCATGGCACCTCATTATTCTCCTATCTATGAAAGCATGGCTACGGTCCTTTCATTCTTCACTACGTTAAGAAGATTTTATTTGGAATCATTAAGATGACTAAATTTTCTCAAGTTTAATTCAGGGACAAGAGTAGCAGGTAAGCTTGTTTTGGCATTGAGTATTCAATAGACGTTCCATCTAAGGTCTAGGAGTGGTAGTGAGCACTTGATATGTGCTTTAAGAACATGATAGACGATTTCATATTTATTTTCACGCTCATGCAGTCTTTTCAGGTAGGTGTTAATAGTTCCATTTTTTTCAGATGAGAAAATTAAGATTTAGAAAAGTCTTAGTAATCTGCATAAAGTCCCACAGCCAAACTATTAAAGCTTGCATTCAAACATCAGAATCATATGAATCTGAACTATATTCTTAGCCACCGAACATACGCTGCTCCAGAAAATGTGCACGCATGCACACGCACATACACACACACACACAGACACACACCTGAATCAGAGATGAATCTCATTCATGAACTCCAGATCAAGAACTCTTTTTCCGGGCTTCCCTGGTGGCGCAGTGGTTGAGAATCTGCCTGCTAGTGCATGGGGACACGGGTTCGAGCCCTGGTCTGGGAGAATCCCACATGCCACGGAGCAACTAGGCCCGTGAGCCACAACTACTGAGCCTGCGCGTCTGGAGCCTGTGCTCCGCAACAAGAGAGGCCGCGATAGTGAGAGGCCCACGCACCGCGATGAAGAGTGGCCCCTGCTTGCCGCAACTAGAGAAAGCCCTCGCACAGAAACGAAGACCCAACACAGCCAAAAATAAATAAATAAATAAATTAATTAATTAATTAAAAAAAAAAAAGAACTCTTGTTCCAAGTTAAAGTGAAAGTTGAAGGGGATCTTGAGATTTCTTCTGGGTCGGCTACCACATTTTACTGGGAAAGGGAAGGAAATTAGAAACCAGGACAGAAACTCTATCTTAGGAACTATCATTGTTTTCTGCTGGACAATAGGTGGCAATTTTTTTCTCAAACCAGAGAGTAATTATCTTGGCATTTGTGGGCCATGATATGGTCTCTATTGAAACTACTCAGTTAAGCAGCTGTAGGCAAAAGTCAGCCATTGACAAGAGTAAATGAACGGATGTGGCCAAATTTGATCTGTTGTGGCTCCCACTGGTGACTCCTGGGCGAGAATACACAACATGCTGTGGTTCATGGGAGCCTGGGTTTTGTCATCAGGATACAGGAGAAGGCACAGGAGCAAAGTCATGATTTCAAACTTACTCTACAATGGTAAGTCCCTCAGTCATTATTTATTGATATGCTTTATCAAGAATACAGGCTTCTCAAGGGAGCTCTGTTACTACCAACAGAGACCAAACCATGGCAACTAGGTTTTCACTCTGGTGATGAAAATAGGTATCCATTTTTGGCTATTCGAGGGATAAAACAGAGAGTGAACTTTCTGAATGTAGAGCTTCTCATGTACTAACAGTATAACATTTGGTGTGAGCATTTGGTAGTGACAAGCTCTGAAAGAAATTAGTCACATAGTTGCAAGGCTCATTATTAGGTTTTTGGAAGAAGGATAACATGAATGTGATGCTCAAGGAAAGAATTCCACAGGAGATGTAGAAAGTTTAATGGAAATATTAGAAATTAGACTGTGAAATGGTGTTTGACAGCAGGCCTTTAAAATGGTCAAATTACAGCGAAAAAAAAGTTGATATAAGGCCCAAGACATAAAACAGCAAGTTAAGAACAGTAACAATTAACAAAGAAGGATTTGAACATAAAAAAGTGAGTATATAAATACGATATACCTTTTGAGTAGTTTATTTCAAATGAAGCACTTGCAAAAGGCATGCATTTGGTCTTGTCCATCTCAAAATACAGGTCAAGAATGAAGTACTTGGAGGTGGGAGAGGAGGACCAATGGGATTATTGTTATGTGAAATTTACACATGAAAAAACGTTCATGTGACAAAACTGTTACCTAATAGCAGTCTCTAGCAACAGCTTCATAAAACTCTATCTTACCTCTCCATTTCTGTGACCTCCTCCTCTTTTTCACCCAATCAGACCTCCATGTGTATTAAGTGTTGATCAAGTGGTTGTGAACACCTTATAGGCTTCTCATTAGACTCAGTCACCCCCAAAATTATGACTACTGCCAGGACAGCTTCTGTATAATATGAACCCATGAAGCAGGGAAGGGACAATATTCCTGATGTTTGCCTGGCTTGACATTTATACACATAAAACCGTTTAGAATTTTGTTTGTTTGTTTTTTCTGGGGGCATAGTTTTACAAGAACATACAGATGTTTCCATTTCACCTAGAGAAAAAATATGTGCTATATAATATCGAAGATAGAACTTAATTGAACCCATCAGATGATGATAAAGAAACAATGCTACACTTCAGTTGACTTAACTGCAGCTTTGTCCTCGGCTCTTTTCCCCCCAGCACCCTGTGGATTTCTTCCATGGCCTTTCCCCTCTTTGAAGTCAGTGGGAGCCCTGAGCTTAGAAAAGTCACCCAGAGTACAGAGGTGCACAGGGACAAGGCTGTTTGACTTTCTGCCCTCGCAAGGATCACGGGGTGGGTGAATTAGTAAGCAGAGAGAGAAAAAAAAAATGCTAAACTTAGTCCAAATGCAAAGCAAGCATTTTTTTCTTTCTTTCTTTCTTCTTTTTTTTGAAGTTCAATATTGTTTCCTTTACTTTTTTTTTTAATATTTTGTGTTTTTACCTTTGCCCTTCCTGTTTCCAACAGGGGTTGGAAGTGCTTAAAACTCTTCAGAAAGCATGTTCTGTTGATATTTCTAACAGGGACTGGAGCAGAAAGTATGACTTATGAACTTCTACCCCTTTGATGCACCATCACTGAAGCTGGGAGTGCAAAGCATGAATGTATCAGGCTTGCATTAGCTCTCAGGGGACTGCCGAGATCAAGGAGTCGTTGATGGGGATTTCAAAAGATGAATAACCAAGCAGACTCCTTCAGTGTGCATTAACACTAATAATTATTAGAGGGCATTACCCATGCTTTCCTTAAAGCAGAGATATTTAATGTTCCTCTTTAATTGTATATGGGTTTCAACAAGTATCATTTACTAAAACATTTTGAATCCGTAAAAAGAAAGATATTTTATAAACCCTTACCATAATGGCCCATCACTACATTTTAATAAGCTGTTAGTATTTATTAAACATACAATTACTATCTTATTAAAATAAAAGTTAATGCCGATTAGAGACATTTACTATATTACTACTTTGGCTAGTTAATATCAACCTCTTCCATACTTTCCAACAGATGAATAAAAAATTTAATTACTGTATATTAAAATTTTCTGGGTAGTTTACTTTTACTGCACTACTGGATTTACTTTCTCTTTTAATCTTCTTTGACTTTCCTGGGCCTACATCAATTCACCTGGTAACTTTTCCATCACATAAGACGGAGACATTTCCCTTGGGTCTACGGTCAAAGAACATGCCTGAACTGATAGATGGATTTTGATAGCAACCAACTGAATTTATTTCCATTCAGTAGATGTTAATTGAGCACTGGTCACATGCAGGAAATAATGCTAAACATTTTAGGGAAGAGAGGAAGAAGCCCTAAGGTGACCAACTGTGCTGGTTTGCCCAGAATTGAATGGTGCCTGGGAATCGGACATCAAACCAGGACAGGCGTTTCACCCTAAATGAAGTCCTGTCCTTACGAAGCTTTCTCAAGTAGAAAAGGACAATAAATAAAGAACATATGCTGTAATATTAACTTTTATTAGATGGCCCAGCAATGCAAATAGGCATATATTAATTCTGGGTTAGTGGCCAGAAAAGATGCTGCTAAAGTAGTTTTTGCTGCTATTGATTAATTATCATCATGGTTTTCGCCATATCTTGTTTTAATGCAAAACCTCATAGAACATATGATAATCATGGTACTCTTCTGAGAATTCTGAAGTTCTGAGTAGCTAAAATAGCTGCACTAAGTTCTCCTTAACTTGGTGCTAGAAATTTCTTGGTGTTAGAAATTATAAAAATTGAGATATTTTGAGTTATATCTTCACTACCTAGTGCTTTATGTTTTTCAGAGCATTTCCTTAAATAATCTTGTTGGTACTGTTGTACGCGATACATAAATTAATGCACCCAACAACAATTCCATAAGGTATTTCAATCTTACATATAGAGACACCGAGGCTCAAGGTTAAGTAACTGGTCCAAGTACGAAAGTATAAATTGTAGCCAGGATTTGAACTTGAGCAGTCTAGCTTCAAAGCCCACATTCTTAACCATAATTATTACCTGCCTTCCTGCAGGAATGTTTGCCTTTGGTATTACAGTAATTATTATTCGGTTTAACTGGAACTTAATAATCAAGAGGTTTATCCCACACCTATATCTAGCACAGCAAGTGAGGTACAGGCTTAAACCAGCTATCTTAAATTTTAGCCTGATTTTCTTTCCATTAAAATTTAGTTAAATTTTTGCTATACCTAGCATAATGTCAACCCATATAATAGCATTTATTCATTCACCAAGTTATAGACAAAGTAGTGTTGGGGAATCAAAGGCATGCTGGAAAAATGATCACTTTCTTGGCATTTATAATCTAGCAGGGAGAGGAAATGTTAGTTTTGATTTGTTTTATTTTGGATTCATTTATTATTTTTTAAAAGCTGTGGTATTCTTAAGTAGATGTAAGCTTCATTTGAATAAGGAAAAATACAGAAATAAACAAAGGGTTTCCACTCTGGTTGAAGCAGGTGAGCAAGATTTAGAGCTCCACCTCCCTGATGCCCATCCCCCTTCATCACCCAGGAGGAGGGATGAGCTGAGTTCTGACCAGCATGGCTTAGGAACCATTGCTAGAGATTCTAAGGCCATGGTATCTGTGGTCATGTCTGGGTGAAGTAATGGAGAAAGATCTCACAGATCTGGTGGGATTTTATATTGGCTTTAAAGCATAAGTAGTATTTCACTGATTCTACTTAGGGAAGTAGTTTTATTGTGTGGGGATGGTCAGCAAGAAAAGCCAGCCATTTAACAGAATCAGGACATTTGCACTGAGAAATAATGACCCAAAAATGGTGTGAGGTTGTAAATGGCTTGAATGTGACATTATGCCTTATGAATTTCTTGAAGAAAGAAAATAGCTAAAAACAGGTAAATCAAAGGGAAGAAGCTGAATAGTCCTCAAAACAAGCTCAACATATGTGAAATTTTGCTCTCAAAATGATGTAAATAACCATCACACTTAGGTCTTTTCACAACTTCAGGGTAAGTAATATTGACAGTACCCTTGAACTATTAGAAAGGTCAAAAATTCAGTCAGATTTCTTTTTATTATTTTAAAGAATTGTAAAGTCCTATCAAACTAAAAAGTTCAAGGTGTGCCATTCAAATCCCAATTTACATTTCTGGTCATATTCAATCACAGTCACCAGAACAGGAAATGCCAAGTATTTGGGGATGAATTATTATACCTAATTGAGTTATATTTATTAACCTGAAGAAGATTAAATTAAGCAGAGAAATATTTAAGAGAATTTAACTTGGATGTCAATATTCCCATTTCAGAATATGCTGTACATATTTGACAATTTGAGAATTTAGCCAATCAGGCTAAATACTCGCAATTCCTTTTTTAAATGTGTTGAGTAATTAGTCTAGTTTTGCAACTTTATATTGAGGTCTAGTAAAGTTTACACACACTAAATAATTATTTAAGAGATTACCATATATATTGTCTTTATTTAATTTACAAGATTTACTTAAGTATTTGGGACAGTTTATTGTCCCTTGGATAATAAAAGTACTTAAAAAAAGAAACTATAATTGTTCTATAGATACAGTTTAAAATGTTTGAGGGGTGTATTTAATAATTTTGTAAATGGAAGAAAGCTGTATTAAGGCTCCTTAAAAGTGATTATCACTTGCCATACTTACTAATAGAGATTAAAAGCAAAGCAGAACAAAAAACTAAGTTTTAGGATATATAATATCAATAAATTTGATATTGAATATTTAAATCAAAATATTTACAAACGGAAAATCATCCTTGAGGACATCAAAACTCACATTGGCATTAGGTAGGTGAACTGAATTCACTATAAAGGAAAATACTTTCTGTGATACTTAGTAATTATGGAACAACTTAGAGATGGAGAGGTAGTTGCACTAAAAAAAAATTAAAATGAATAGATAGAAAGCTACTCTGTGATTAGACACTCCCGGAAAACTAAGGAAAAATTGAGATTTTACCAGGTATCATGTTGATTTCTCAAGTGCCTTAGCCTTTGGACAGCTAGGAACTGGAATTCTGAGGCAAGTTAGGGTGAATATTGTTACATGGAAGAAGTTTCCACGGCTTAATGGACCACTTCACACCCTGCATAACGAGTGCCATTATCTGTCTTTCATAATTCTCATGCCACATCTAAAAACAAAGTGACTGAGATATTTCACACTGTAATTAACAAGTGTCTGATGATTCCAGCCTTAACTTCATTTGATTGAAGAGTTATGGCACTCATGACTGAACGTAAGTGTGGGCCACATAGTTAACCCTACATTAGCATTCAGTCCCAGCTGAGGAGTGGGGCTGGGGTGAGGGGCTGGTATCTGCTGCTTATATTGCAATCGTCCATTAGTCCTGAAGCCTGCCAGAAAAGCAGTAGTTCTATGGTATCATGAATGACTAAATGATCTCCTCTCATTTTAAACATGGTTGATAAGGAGATATATTGGGCTGATTTTATTAAATAGCTATGTAGGTCACACAGCCTAATAGTATAATTTGACAATCAAATTTGAAAGCCATTTTCTTTCCTACATAGTTTGGATCCCTCCAGAGGCAAACAAATCCCACACACTTTCAGCCACCACAGAGGCAAAAGTACTCATTTGTGAGAACCACATCAAGGCACCGGTTGGGGGTTTTCTTCAAAATGAAACATTTGCGGCCAGTTGACATTGCAGAAGGTTGGGTTGAGCAAACTGTATCAAGAGGGAAGTGTTTGCTGACAGTTTGACAAAAGTACATGTTGCTTTTGCTTTACCAGAGGAGAGGTTAGGCATTACACTGCCACTCCCAATGAGACCTTGGGGTATTGCGTAGCTATCCATTCACAGCTTTCACGGTGATGAATGAGGTCTTAGCAGATGCCTTGCAGAGAGGGTTAAAGAAGAATAGATTCCTCATATGTCTACCCTTTTCCCCTCAGATTGGACCAGGCAGATGATTAGAGAAAGAATGGTCTGGGCAGTTTAATGAAACCCATCTGCTTTGGCAGTTAACAGAAAAGTCCTTCAGAAGCTCTTGGAAAGTAAAAGCAATTTAATTTAAAAAAAACCATATATATGTGCATATACATGATTTTTATATATAATAATATGCTTATATTATTATATATTATAAACACACATATGCACACATAGCAAAATATGTATTTATTTATTCCAAGGATAAAACTTTCCTGTTCTGCAGTCCCAGCTAGATGGCTATATTGCTGTATCTATATCCAGCATGGGTCCCTGACTACACAGTTTGGAACTCAATAATGGTTGTGTTGATTGAACACAGAGGAAACTGAACCAAGGCAAATCCAAACCATTTTAACCTGTTAGGTTTGCAAAACAGCATAGGGAATTTTATAGCAAAAGATAATTTATTGAAAATACCTGAATGTCCTGATGGCATGAGGTATTGAAATCATACTGAATGCTTCCTTTCTCACAATGCCTTCAGGACTGGTTTTCACATAGGATCTTACTGAGGCAGCCGAAAGCTAAAACAGAAGGGGTAAAATCATTATTTCAACCTACACACTTCAAAAATCATAGGTGATGTTTGAAAGAGATTTATTCTATACACACTAACTCAGACACTCTTTTATGCCATATGAACTATTTTTGTTTGAATCGGGTTTATATCAAAATTTAGTTAAAATCATTTTCATTCATGCTCAGAATTGAGTGTATTGCAAAATATAGATAAATATGTGTATATCATGCATATGTATTTCCTAACGAAAGAATAAAACATGCAGAGAAATACTAGTGCCATTAAAAAAGTAAAAAGCATTAGTTTTTTTGAATATTTTCATACTGAAACTTAAGAGTTTTTGATACTTCATGACATTTCTTAAAGTTACCAACAATGTACCATTGCTGCTGGGCAACTAATATTTTTTTATAAAGAGAAATATAATGGGCTGATATATTGTAAATAAATTGAAATTTTAAGGAAGAGCTCTTAAAACAATTTTTATTTTATTAAATTTATTTTTATTGAATATATTCTTCATATAATGAAAGTGTTTCATGAAAAATGTCCAGTTCTTTCAAAATCAGGACAAACATTTTTCAAATCTTTATGGAGAATACCAAGGAGGCTAGCCTGGGGATTATTTAACTCATAGCAAAATACATAATTTTTAACTATTAAATGATATGCTTATTCTTCTTTATGAAGAAATGACTCATAATATCAGTTTTAGAACATGGACTCTCATCTGCTTTAAAGCATAAAAAAAAAACCTGTTTAAAAACAAATAATGGAATTGAGAACTTCCATGCTAAGACAAGTTGAATAAGTCATAAAAACTTCAGGGACCTTAAGGTTTACAACAATGGTTCTTAAACTTTAGAAAGCACCAGAATCACCTGGAAGACTTTATAAAGCAGACTGCTGGGCTCCACCCCTGGAATTTCTGACTCAGTCAGTCTGCAGTGGAACCGATCCCATGTCTTTTCTATAAGTCCCCAGCTGATGCTGAAGCTGCCTGTCTGGGGGCTATGCTCTGAGGACCACAAGTTTATGCTACCAATTTGATCTTTGAGTGTGAATTCACTGCTACTAGTAAGAGAACAAAAATATGAAATGATGAGGTACGTTAATCATAAAGAAAGGAAAATGTTCTTCCATCTGTTTGAAAAATAGCATTTTTTTTGTTTCTTTATCTTCTTTTGCTTGCCCAGAAAACCAAATAGGAACCAGGAAATTGGAGGAGGAAACGTGACGAGGCGATTTATTTGTATTTATAGCCATTGACCTTGCTGTAGAAGAGTTTTCCGAATCTCACACTCAGCCTTCTTAAGTCACTGAAGCATCCTTCTTTTCCATTTCTGTGACTTACTGAGATGTAATGGTAATTTTATATGGTTATTGTATTGTATCCTTCATAATTTTTTTTATCATAACTCCATAACAGAACATGCTTTGTATTATAGTGATATAATGTCTTGCAAAAGCTCTCCTTTTCTTACTTATGCAAACATTATTTGTCTAAATTTGTTGGGACATTCTTAGCTCTCTAAACTGTTTCTATTACAAATTAATATACATGTTAATGGTTATGGCTTTTCGTCTTCCTGACAGGAATTTCCTTGAATAGCCACAGTAGGCTTTACCCTGCAGGCTTAGCAATTATTGCTGCTTCATTACCTGGAACATCAAAACTAGGCATCATGTTTGGGTAACAAGGATGTGCTTTCATACCTGGTCCACAAACCAGTGTAAGCCTCCTTCTCCAAATGAGAGCAAAAACCACCCCTTTCTTTCTGTTTCTTCTCCAAAGGAATCTGAACTTAAGCCCCATCACAATAAGAGGGTGATTTTCTGGAACCCTGGGCTCCTAGCCCAGTTCTCACAACAACATAGCTACTCAATAGGAGGAGACAAAATGTAAGAATGTCATGGCATCATTTTTATATAATTTCTTTTTGGTAAAATGATCATCTCTTTTCCATGTCCACCTCCCCTCTTTCTGGCAGAAGGTTGATTAGCATAAGCACACTAGTGACTAATGTGTTGCTTTGGGAATGTCCCTCAACATCTCAGGGACTTAGTTTCCTTCAGTGGCTGGCTCTGAGTGCACTCTCACATGCTTTTCAGATTTAGAAAGGGAAGAGACCATGGTGCCAAGTAAACGAAATTCCTATCACTATCGGCGTTTAAAACACAACTTGGTTTGAAGTCAAAGCTCTGTGTCCTTCTTCATCACCAGGCATAATCCCTAGGAGCCGAAGCACAGTAGGTACAAATCTCAATATATAAGCAATGCGTAGAAAGAAAACAGTCCAGCCTGTAAAGAAGCTCATTTACTTCTAACTTAGAGAATATCTCACTGACTGCCTTTAAAATATTTCGTAAGCCAGTTTGATAACATCACTGAAGATGCTAAGTTCTTCACTGGCCTTATACATTGACCCCTGGTCCAGAAAACAAAATGATGTTCTGGGTGGGTTTTTTGGTATCAGAAAATTCAAGTTCATTCAGCAAGAATATCCTCACATTTTCTCCCCAAAAATCCATTTTAAAGATTCTGGCAAATGATCATATCACAAATATGTGTCATATGGTGGTAGCTGTCTGTACATTTTCCCCATGTATCCTCTTGTTTTGGTCTTTTGATGAAGTACAGTTAAGGTCTCAGGAGCCCCAGCCACTTAATGGAAGTGAACAGCATTTTGAGAGACCCAGAATTTTCATCATTGAATCTATTTAGGGAGGCTGCACAGGAGTCATTCTTCCCCTAATCTCCTACTGATTTTCAATGCAAATACTGCCAGCCCGGCTCTCGGCCACAGGATTTAGTTACGCACTTCACTGAAAACCATGTGTCAATGCAAATTCAGAGGATAAACCAGCATGCAAATCCCCAAGGCCTCAGCAAGTTATAATTCAGCCACAGTATTAGCAAAACAAGATAGCAATTATGCAAGAAATCAGCTGAAAGGTTATTTTTAATTTAAAATTTTTGCATCTTTACAGCTGGGAAAAATGAAACCCTGCCTATTCGTTCTTGTAAAACGCACCCAGTAGAAGCCAAAAGCGATATGGTTCATTATCACAGCCATGTTCTAAGATGAGGCACACATACACACACATCAACCTGCAGCTCCACAAACTGATTCAAGAAGAGTAAAGAGACTTCCGATGAGATTCAATTGTTATATTTTCTTCCAGTGTTTTTTTAAAATCATCTTTCAGAGATCAGACCATAATTGGCATCCAGTAATAAAAGATAGATGTTTGAAGGTAATTAGCCCTGGGCATTTTTTCACCCTCATTTTTGAACACTTGTCTCAGGTCTGACAATTTCTCTTCAATCCCACTTCTGGGTGCTGTTGCTAAGGTCACTTAAGCTGAGATGGGCAAAGACAGAGGCTCTACCTTTCATCAGTGTGTGAGGACCGATTTTGTGTTCAGAAAAGACCAACTATAATTTATGACTGGTAGAGCTATTTAGTTTATTTAGTTTAGGTCTAGAGAAATGAAAGTCTTCCGACTGCATTGTAACTCTAAGAAGGCAGCAACCACCCGTGCACGATACCCTGGACACCCTGCAGGGCTCATGAGTCAGGGGCAAGACAACCACATGTTTCATTGCAGTATTTCCAGGAGCCAGAAAGAGAGGCACAATTTTGGAAGGGAGACAGGGTAGTTGGTGTGGCCGCATTTAGGAATGGCCAGAGTTTAGGAAAGCAGAGAGCATGCTTGAGAACTCAGGAGTCAGCCTGGTCTGGGTTAGAATGCAGGGTTTTCCCTAACCTGCTGGGTAAACTGGATAAGTTACTAAGCTTTCTGGACCTCAGGTATTCTGCCATAAATGTTTAACTCCTTGTTTCTCAAAGTGTGCCCAGCATCAACGACACCCCAAATCCACCGAATTAAAACCCACCTTAAAGCAAAGTTCCCAGGTGATTGTATGCATGTTAAAATTTGACAATTATTTCAATACCATACAACGGGTCCTGCATAAATGATAACATTATTAATTTACTTAGTACCGACTGTCTCCCCGATGCTGTGTTAGGCTCAGTGGCTATAATAGAAACCAGAAACTACCACTGCTTTTTACTCGCTTAGTAGGAGAAACAGATTTGAATTGCATAAATGAAAAGGCTAACTGCAGATTGAGATGAGGGCTCTAAAGGCATTGGAGGAGGCCTTCTGAGCATAAGGAAGTTTACTTGGGAAGGGGTGTCACAGGAGCTGTGTGATTATTCTTAAAGTTTTTCCTTAGTTCTGTTCAGAGAGACCCCCCATGTCATTCCTTCTTTCCCAGAGTATTTCGGTCTTAACATCTTATGTGCTAACCAGTCTTGCACTTCTGAATACATGTTAGATCCCCTGAGGATTATACATTCTCTGTCTCCTCCTTGACATCCAGTCCTGGACTTCCAAACAACTGTGTGCCTTGCATTAACTCAGCAGACATAAATCGCTCATTTTCTTCCTCAATGGGGATCTCTCAGAAAGGGTATTTAGGCCGGTAGGGGAGACTTATCTCTTCACTATTCAAGGCAGCAAGTGGAGCGTCTGCTGCAGCTCACAGGATTCCGAAAGGTCAAGCCCCCTTGTTGGACATGTTATATTATAGTTATTACTTTCCCTTGGTTTATCCTCCTTTAAGTACTATTCTCGTGCTCCATTGAATCCTGACCTGCTCACCCAAGACCGCTGGCTCCTGAGTTCCCATATCAAGAGTAATAGCACAGCCACACAAAATCACAATGAATGGAGAGACCCAGTGGGACAAAACCTCCAAAATAGGGAAATAGAAAAGAAGGAAGGATCTCAAATCCGTCAACTTTTGATACTTGAAGGCTGAAGCATCAGTATTAAAACAATGGTAGAGACCTATGGATTCTAATGACCATACCACAGTATATGCCTTCCAGAAATATTTTAACATTGTCACTAACTGATATTTTTAGAGCATCTTATCTTGTTGGGGCTTGTTCATTTTGTTCAGCAACTTACCTTTAAATGTAAATCTGACCACATCACTCTCCACTGTTTAAAGTGCTTCAACAGTTTCTATTAAGCAATGTATGCAAGGTTCAATTCCCTACAAGTCCCTTCATCTACTGTGGCCCTTTCACCTTGGATCCTGCCCACCTACTATATGGAAGACATAGAGATTTCCAAATATGTGTTATTACTCTGTGAATCTGAGCCTTACTCTTCAATCTGAAATCTACTTTTTCAATTCTCCTCTTTTTTCATCAGTAGTTACTCATATCTCCTTGATGAGGCCTTTCCTGACTCCCTGAGAAGAACTAAGTAATTAGAAATTCCCAATAATGTCCCCATTAACTATTTTATTACACTTTATTATTGTTACATGACATATGGTACACAGATATTTCTAGTTTTTGCATGTTTTCACATTCTCTTGTGGCCTCAAAAGCAGATACCCAGACTTTTGAGTTGCTTATTCCCAGAGGATAATACAGGTTCTGAAGCATAGTATGCTCTTGGGAAAAATGTGTTCAGAACATCAGGCAGGAAAAATTGTGTCCATTTTAACAGATGAATGAATGAAAGCACAGGGGTCATAAACTGCTTCCGTCCATAATTGAAAGCAGTACAAAATTAAATACCAGATCCCTGCACATTGCTTGTTTTGTAATCAATGCTGAAATATTTGTAAAATCAACAAGAAGACTGTATGGAGGGAGACAGAAAGACAGCCCTACAAGCACTGAAATTGTATCACTTGCTTACAACAATCCCGCAAGTGTACTACATAGGCACTTTCCAAACCTTTCAAATCCAATGTCATGTTAGGAAAATACTTTTTATTAGTGGTTCAACTTCCATGGTTCCCAGAGCAATTTATAAATATTATCTTATCAACTCAACTAAGGTAGACAGGCTGAAAACATTACACTTATGCTCCAGATGAGAGAGGCCAAGGGAGTGTGTGTGTGTGTGTCTGTGTGTGACTGTCTTTGTGTGTGTGTGTTTTGAGTGTAAATCAGCCCTCACTACGCTAACTCCTCATCAGTCTGTCTCTCTCAGCTCATTGCTAGTTTACATGAAGCTTATCAAGATCTGGGCAGAGATCCAGAGCAATCATTTAAATGACTCCCCTTCCAGGTTTCACACACTGTGTTCGTTTGTGTAATGCTAGAGACTAGTCAACAACACAATTTCTCTCTATCTCCTTCTCCATCTCTGTATCAATGTCTCTCTTCTCTTTTCCAGTCACGGCTTTCTATCAATACAATACCTCCTGTCCCTGAATTGGGGGAAAACTAGAAAGTATAAACCATATCTTCTTCTCCCAGAGAGTTCACAATTTGATGGCTTGCCAAAACTTGTTCACTGTTTCAATCATTGTTTGTTTATACGTGACAATAATTACACAGTCCAAACTGTATGGCAAAAATGCAAGTGTCAATATGTTTCCTACTATTTGAGGAGGGCTTCAAGGAGTCATCTTCTCTGTGCCCTTAAACCCTTCAATAGAAGGACAACAACTTAGTTTATCCACTCTCATTTCTTGTGATGCTTCAAGGGACTCCAATCATGCTGCTGGTCTCATATTCTCACACTCATGCTGTGGAGCCCTATATCGAGGGCACAGGACAAAAAATCTCTAGAATTAACCAAGTCCCCATAGCAACTGTTGCCATGGTCTCTCCTGACCTAAACTGGACAGCCCGCGGCTCCATATTAGGTAAAATATTCACCATGTAGCATCCTGACCAATTACCTAATGCCATCCTGCCAGCAGGAATTTTCTTTGTCTTGAGGCTATAAAAGTTGGCTACTAGCCCACAAAGGGGGTCGGCTCTCCATGGTCTATCAGGAAGTCAACCCACTGTATTTGCAGGGCCCCTCGCTAACTCTGCTCTTTGTTCCCAATAAACTCAGTCTCTTCTAAAATACTTTGCGTCTGGAAATTCTTCTTCCAACTCACACATGGACCACAACACATGCAGCTCCAAATTCTGCTTTAACTCATGTTCTTTCTTCTGCTTAACCCACCTTGCACATTCTACCTTCTCTACATAATCAAATTCTACCCCTCTTTCACGATTCATACCCCATCCCCACAAATAAACTTATTTCCTGGTGATTCTTTCTATCCCTGAAGACCTGGTAAATATTACAAAGGTTAGCATATAATTGCATATTGATTTATATTGTTCTCTATTTGTTCTGTGTATGCACATTTTATTTCCCCAAGGATGATCTAAGGCTACAGACTTTTACAAATATCATATCTTAAATTAGTTTGTATTCTCCACAGGCTGAATAACAGTATGGACTCAATAAACACTTCTTGCTTAGGAGTTGGTATTGAAGCATGTTCATTGATTTTTCCTTTGCTTACACCATACACTCACAGCTCCACACCTTTATTCATACAGTTCTCTATGCCTGGGGTTTCTTCTCTCTACCCTCAACTTCTCAAATTTCTACTTGTCCTGCAAGAGCTAGGGCACTGAAGTATTTCTCCTTGGACATTCCCAGAATTAATTTGTTTTATTTTCATGCTCCTATGATACTTGACACAGTATCTATTTTTGCTGTAATTACATACCCTTATAATGTAACATTTATCAAATTCATTACCATCTGTAGTAGACTGAAAAACAGCCCCCCCAAAACATCCACCTCCTAATCCCTGTAACCTGTGACTGCTACCTTATAAGGCCAAAAAAAAGGGGGGGGGGTGAGGTCTTTGCAGAAGTAATTAAATTAAGGATTTTGAGGTGAAGAAATTATCCGAGATTATCCAGGTTAGCTCTAACTGCATTCATATCGATCCTTATAAAAGGGAGACAGACGGAGATTTTAAATAGATATAAAGGAGGAGGTGATGTGTATGCAGAGCAGATACTTGAAGATACTGATCTTCAAGACTGGAATGATGCATCCACAAGCCAAGGGATGACAGCAGCTATCAGAAACTGGAAGAGGCAAGGAAAGGATTCTCCCCAGATTCTCCAGAGAGAGCATGTCCCCTCCCACACTGGTTTCAGCCCAGTGATACTGACTTCAGACTTGTGGCCTCTGAAACTATGAAAGAATACATTTCTGTTCTTGAAAGCCATCTAGTTTGTGGTATTTTGTTACAGTGGCCATAGGAAACTAACAGGCCATCTCTCAAATTACTCAAACTATTTCTTATTCTTTGCTCTCCCCTACCTTTAGCATTATACCTTCCTATGAAAATACACTTAAGAAATGCTTGTTGAGTTCCTACTAGGTGCAAGGTATATGCTACATGCTTGGAGATGTCATTGCAGTGAGGATTTTAAAGGCTGCATTTACTCTGATGATGTTTTATTTTTTATATATCTAAACTTAAGCTTTCCCTGAAAGACCAGATTTGAATATCCAACTGCCTATTGTACTTTTCTACTTGTATTTCCAAACAGTGCCTCAACTTTAAAATCACTGAAACATAGCTTTTGATAGATCCACTCCGACTGTATTCTCTGGATATCACACTTCTGCTTTTCTCTAAACCACATCAACTAACCAAACTGCACAAGGTAAAAATCATTTTTCTCTTCCCTCACCCTCCACGTCCAACCCATCCCAACAAGTCCTCTCGTTCCTGTTTCCAAATCACATCCCATATTCATTCATTTCTCTCCATCATCACCACTGTCACACACTTCCACACCCCTAAGGACTACAGTGGTCTCTTAACTGATTTATTTGCTTCTACTCTTGTCCCTATTCCCTATAATTTATTCTGCATTCATTTTCCAGAGTGTTCTTTTAAAAGAGCAAACCAGTTGTTCTCCTATCAAAAAATACTCTAGTGTTTTACCACTGTAATCTTAGTTAGCTCAGGCTGATATAACAAAATACCATAAACCTGGTGGCTTATCTGGAGGTTGGGAAGTCTAAGATGAAGGTGTCGGCCAATTCTGTGTCTGGTAAGAGTTTGCTTCTTGGTTGCAGAAGGCTATCTTCTTGCTGAGTCCTCACACAGTAGAAAAAGAGCGAGCTAGCTCTCTGTCCTCTCCTTATAAGGGCACTAATCCCATTCATGAGGGCTCCACCCTCACAACTTAATTACCTCCCTAAGTCCCCACCTCCAAATATCATCATATTAGGGGTTAGATTTCAACATACGAACTTTGAGAGGACACAAATATTCAGTTCATAACAACTTCACTTAAAAAAAAAACATAAAAAACCCCTCCAAATTCTTACTTCATCTCATGAAGTGTATGTCTCAGAGTTCATCCCCTGCCACTTTTTGCTCTGTTCATTATGCTCTAACACACTGGCTTTATTTTAGATTTTCAAATAAATCAAGCTCACTCTTACCTTCAAGTCTTTACAGTGGGCTTTGCATTTTCTGACTGAAATGGTATTTCCTCAGAGTCACTTGGTAACTTACTATCATCATTTAAATCACAGTCTTCAGACGTTAACTGGTCCCTCTCTTCTACAAAAGCCAATTATAAATCTTTGTGCGATACTTGGCACATTCATTTGCGTATTTTCTATCACCTCCTCACTAAAATGTAAGCTTCAAGGTAGCAGGAAAGCCCTCTCTCTTTCTTTTATCTCTATCTCCAAAATCTAAATCAGTGTTTAGCATATAATCATTTCTCAATAAATATCTGTTGAAAAAATGGAATGCAAAAATAGGAGCCCATTAACAATACCCAATAAATGAATAATGTACTAATTCTAATATAAAAGGTATTCTTATGTGACTGGTCTGGGTTACAACAGGGACACACAAAAATATATTAAGACAGAATTTCTCTGCCTCAGTTCACATCAGAAGAACTGTGAAAACTCTAGACCAAAGGAGAGGAGGCCATCTGTCTTTCAGGAAGTGCCATCTCCTTTCTGCACATCTTCAGTTTCATGTTACATTGCTGTCTACCTGTATTATTTCCATGTACCTGATCCGTCCTCCAAGGCAGGCCTTCTGCCAATACTGCCACCTGAAGATGCTCTCCTATTTCTCCTGCCTTGGCCGCTCTGGTTTATCTGATCCCTTTCACAACTCCCAGTGGCACCACCACCATGGCTTCCCTGTATTTATGCTTTTGAAGACACTGCCCAACATAGGCCAGGCAACTGACTGCTCCATTTCTCCACTCTGTGACACTTTTTTAATACTCACTCCAGCTCCAGGAAGTCCCTGCTCCTAAGGAAAGTTTGTACCATATGTCTGTCCCTTTGAAATCATTTGAAAGCGGTCTTGCCTCCTAGTCTGTCTACTCACAAAAGAATCAAAGCTAATTACCAATCTAATATCTGCTTGTACTTTACTCTCTTTCCTCTTTCTCCTTCTGCTGTGGTTTGAATGGAAGACTTGGAAATTTGCAAATTTGGCCTAATACTTATTTAATTCTTTTGTAGGAAGTTTTTTTTTTTAACAAAAAATATTATCGTCTATATAGTCATTTATTCCCATTTTGTTTACTTATTAGGCCCAGTTTCTTTAAATACAAATTAATTACATGAGATAAGACAAATAAAGATGCTCAATAAATGGAAGATATCATCATCATCATTAGTGTTATCATTAAACAATTTACAAGGGAAAACCTAACTTCCATTCTAACTTCTATCTTTTTGCAAATGCTGTGCAAATACAGTGAGTTTTCAATGTGTAAAAGTCCTTTTTCATTTTCTCTCAGTAATGAGTTGAAAACGGAATATTCTGTCAGTCAAGAAACGATTCTTGTACATAATGTCAAACATCAGATTTAATTTAATTACTTGATCAATATACCTTTTGAAGTTGTGCGCACATAGTCTCATGTGCAGTTCGAGATTACAGTTTGCGCCTACAGAAGGAGAGGAGAAAAAAAAAGCAGTATCCAGCATATGATAGCAATTTCCCTTTGATCATGTCAAAAGGAAGATGTGTATAAAAGATGTGCTCAGCAGGTTATAAGGCACATTCTCTTTCTCAATTTGAGAATATGGTCTATATTTATGTTCTCAATATTATAACACTGAAATATATTAACTACCTCAATAAAATCTTATTTCTTCACACATAAACAATATTCCAAAATAACATGTATTATCAATAGTACTGCTGATTACTTTGGATTAATAAAGAAACTTTCATAACACACTCCTTTGGGTAAATTATATGTTTCAGATCCATACCTTGAAATCTCCAAATTCCAAAAAAGAAGGAAATCAGCTCTCAATTAACTAGAGGTTTGTCTTAGAAAAACTATGTTAAAGAATTATACAAAAATAGAAATTTATTTCAAAAATGAAGATAAAATAAATCCAAGGGAGGTGAGATAAATAATTAGTAAGAGGAAATAGCAGAATTTTCAAAATATAATGAATTAAAGATCACAATAGTTGGAATTTCCATTCAAATTGATTTCAAAGAATATTAGGGATGTTTCTAAAGAATTTCTTACCTTTGTTTTCGGAATCAGCCATCAGCCACTAAGTCAGTTTTTAAAGGCTAAAACTATCCCTCTCTTAAACCCTGTCTGGGTAGATTTTAGCCCTTTGCCTTTGTCAGCTGGGTCTTAGACATTTTCTCCACTAGGAGGGTGCCATGGCCTTCTACAAATCCTTCAGGGCATAATACTCTCAGTCATGCAAGGAAACTTCTTCAAGCAAAACTATGATTTATTCTGCCCTCTCAGCTCAAGTCTCCCCATAATCCTCCAGGGTCTTCCATAATTCTATACATCAAAGGGAGGAAGAACCTGTAATTTTGAAAGCTGTGTTATTTCATGTTCAACCAAACACACTTTCTTTTTTTCAAGGATGTGAAACGAAATAAGTTCATATTGTTTTCAAAAGGAGACTCAACATACTTGGCTATGAAACAGACGGGTCCCTTCCGTACTGTCCCAGCAGAGAGTGCTCTGGAGCACTCATCTTCACCCCAACCACTGGAACTCACCCCGTCACATTGCTGGGTGTCCAGAAGTTTCTGTCTGGTCTCACAGTTATTCTGGGTTGGAAGACACTGTGGAAAGAGTTTTGCAGGGTAGTTAGGTGGGTAACCAGGCAAGTAGCTGGCATGCTTCTGGCTGGATCAGGAATGAAGTTCCCACTCACAGGAAGACTGAGTGGTGATGGCATGAGCAGCAAGTGTCATTTTCAAGAAAACCAAGCAGAGATCTGGCAGGTACTCTACACATTCACACATAATCCTGTTTTCTTTGCAGTGGTTCTTCGATCGGCTCAATCACAGTGACTGCCAGGCATTCGCACACTTAAAAAAAAATTCTCCCAGCTCAAACCCCTACTCTTCTCTTGCTTTCCCAATCTCACCCAATGCAGGTCTCACATCCCCACTACTCCTCTCTACTGAGATACTATTATTATTTTTATTATTATTCCTATCACAATACACGTAAGAGGCATATCAGGAAGAGCCTGTTTACTCCTAACAACAAAACCAAACAAAACCACACAGAGCCAATAGTAACATAAATTAGTGTTCTCCTTTCCACAAGGAAAAGGGGGCTCTGACTTTACAAATAACTCAGTCTGGTATTTCTTCCCAGGAAAAGAAAGGAGATGCTCACATTTCATTCTGGTACCACAAACTGCTACCAGAAAATAGAATTTAGGGGTTAAGGTGTGTGACCTGATAGTCTAACTCAGATTAAGTCTTTATCTCCTCAATGCCACTGAGTCTGGTACCTGACTCCAAAAATAGGGATTCAGGTACCTACTTTATGAGTTTATTGTGAGAATTGAAGGAGATAATACATGCACGGCTCTCATCACAAGACCTTGCACAAGTTAAGCACTCAATAAATGCCAGTAATTATTTTTGTACTCTCTTAGCCGTGTAGGGCATGCATCTGGGCAGTGATCATGAAACAAAAAATTAAGAGAAAATAAATAAGAAAAAAAGATTTAATTGTACTAATTTCTTAGAGTGGCCATTTCCCAGAGGCTGTTCTATCTCACAAAAGAGGAGGCAGAACTAAATAAAAGTTAAGCCTATTTGGATTCTTTCCCTTTCAAGTGGGAAAGAACAGTGTATAGAGGTCTCTGATCTCCATTCTCAAGATACTGATCAATTCTTTTAGGAGAGATGAAGATTGGTATACTAGCCCACCAGGCTGTTTTTTCCCCAAACTGTGCTTCCAAATACCAGCATTCCACAGGTGTTAAACAGGTGTCACATGAGAAATGATTCTGTGATTTAGTAAAGCACGGGGGATGCTGAATTAGAGAAAGTTAAACACATTTCTTTCCTGTAAATTTCCTCACAGGTATTAATAAAATGACGTGCCTTATAAATCTTTGGAAAGGGAAAACAGTATACGATGGTTTTTAAACCTTTTTTCTGGTTAGAATCATGTCATTAATTTGGCACTCCTCACTGCTTCATTCTTTGCCTGACATCTAGTACAACTTGAATCAATGTTATTTGAACGAATAAATAAGATCCAGGCAGGATGAAGGGCAGAAAAGGCACTCAGAGAAGCACGTGTTAGAAAATTTATTTTTGCAGCTCACACCTGTAGCAAGAAAATGAGCACATTTTCTGGGGAATAAGGTTAAAAACAGAAACATATCTTTACTAGAATATTATTTTTAATTGAGAATGGAGGCTGGAGGTGAGTAGATTTTCTATGGCCTAGATTATTTGCTACCCTTTAACAAAAGTTGCGTCATTAATTGAGGGGAGGAAGTTCTTAGTTTCAGTTACAATTGGTTTCTTCCACTGGAATACGATAAATTATCACTCTTATCTAAGGACAAGAATACAAACATTATTAGTGATTAATGAAATAATCTACTCATCCCTTTAAATTATCCAGGCATCAGATGTGACTCTGTGACCTCTAATGCAGGAAATTGGAAGAGGTAGGCTAAACTCAATCTGAACAATCTTTCTTTCTGTTTGTTGTATATTTAATGGCCTTTAATTTCATCTAAAGTCATCCTGTTCCCATGATCTGGAAAACATCTGCATAGGGAACACTGGAAGCTTTTCACTACATCTGTTGAACTATTGAGAAGGGCACTGAACACCCCATGAGAGTCCTTGACTGCTACAGACCTTGCAGTGGACCCGTCACTCTGGCAGTATTACCACTCCCCCTACACACTGGGCACTGGGTTACACAGCATCAAGACACTCTCTACACCTTCTAATGTTTCCCTTTTGCCCTCAAATAAAGTTCAGACTTGTTTGCATGATTTATGAGGCACTTCATAGTTATCTCATAGACTCATCTCTCCATCTCTCTCACTCACTATCTATGTCCCAGCTATACTGGATTTCTTTCAATGTCCTGAGTAAACTAGTTTTTATCTCATCTCCATATCTCTGTAAATGCTGTTTCCTCTGCCTGGAGTGGCCGGTTTCCAACACCCTCCTTCCTCCTTATCCTTCAGGTCTCTTTAGAGTGAGCTTCCAACAGAGACTCCATATTGACTTCCTTTTAATTGGTAAGGAGCCCCTCCTATGAATTTCAATAACATTCTGTTCCTCCTGTAAGAATCCATTTATCATCACACTGCATCCCAAACTGCATGTGTACTCATCTGTTCCTCCCATTAGACTTAGCTATTATTTTTTACCTTTTTTATCTTTAAGGTTTAAGGCAATACCTGCTACAAAGCAATTACTCAAAAAAATTTGTTGAAAGAAGGAATAAAAATATAATGTAGCCAGGTATCCTTTAAATAAATAATCAAGTCCCTATATGTGCCCTGGTTAAAATGTAATAAACATGGTGGACAAAGTCCACAAATGAATATGTAATATTGTAAAAGCTGTTGGCAAATGCTTATAATAATAATAAATGTTCTGCAGGGGGGAAACAGTGGTTGAGAGGAGGATAAGGTGTATCGTACAGAGCTATGGAAAATAGGACTGGAAAAGAAGCAAAGTGTATTTTCAGAAAACAGGTAAATACAAAATAATAATAATTAAAAAAACCAGGCAAATTTCAAATCAAGAGAAGCCGTGCGTTTGTTCAGAAAAACAAGGGGTGTATTATATTGAAGATGAATAGGTCATTGGTGTCTATTGAAATGGGTTAATTTCAGGAGAATAAAACCATGCTCTCTGATCACCAAAGATACTATCCCTCTTCATCTTGGACACATTGTTAGACTAACTTTCCAGCCTCTCTTGTGCTTCTGCTGGCTGGAGGCACACTAGGATGAGAGGGCCGTGGAGCCACAGAATACAAAGGACCTGGGCCTCCAAATCACTGAAGAGTTAAAATCTGCCCCTCGGTCAAGAACATACACTTGAGGTTGATTTGTGAGCAAGAAATATTTCCTACATTTTATATTTTAAAATTTAGAACAGTGTAGTACAAAAATTATTATTATCAACTACAAAGTGTTTTTTAAAATTTTCAACTGTATACATTTCACCTTTTCTTATTCAGACATTACAAAGACTTGGCTTTTATTAAAGATATTGGGGTTACTAGGCTTTGTCAATACAGTTGTCAACGCTAGTATTTTGTTTATATTTATTAGGGGCTATATGTAATCCAGAAGGAAAGGGAAGAAGTAAACAACACTTAGAATATATAGATGCAGAGAAAGATATACATACAGATATAGTATAGATATCAATAGAGACTCAAGTAAATGTTAAAACTACATAATAATTAATATTAAGTATAACCAAGCTCCTACTATAAAGAAGTATATTCGAGACCTTAAGTATCACACTTTGCAATCTACTTGGAATGTTCACCACCCTCAATTGATAATCATAAGCTAATCATTTTACAGATGCCTACAGAACCTACCCTCCCTCCAATAGCTTCTGTCAAACACATCCAATTCCTAAGAATATAGCACTAGTTATTTAAACATTTCCCCACTGTACTCATAAAGTACGTGATTTTATATGAGTATACTCCAGGGGGAATTTGAGCACTAACAGTTATCCACTTTTACATCCTATATCATTTTAGCACATATAGGTGTTTAATTGGATTTGAAGGATGTTTTCTTCTCTTATAACTTAAAGCACTTTACATCTACTTGGTGTGCTTGGGAGGTGGGGGAATGATGAGTCCTGCAGAGACTAATTGCCATTGGAGCCTAGACTAACTCCATTCAAAAATCTAAACAGTGCCAAAGAGAAAGGTAGAAGTATAAATTCCAAGCAGTTGAGTCTGGGCTGGAAAACCCAGTTCTGCTACTTTCTGCAAGACTAGAAAAAAAAAAAAAATAAATCCATATAAATTTGAGAACATAGGTATGATACATAGTAATGACTAGTACATAGCAAAAAAGATATTAACACTTGGATTTGAACATCTTATCAATTAGAGCTAGGGAAAGGAAAGCCAGCCAGTTTTTTAGTTTCAGCTACAAAACTAAATAAGTCAATAAAAGTGCGATTTTTGTTCATTTGGATTCGTGACTTGGATTTGTGACTTTTCCATTCCCAAATCCTGACATAATCTTTACCACAGAAATGCCATGCAGCATCTGGTTGCAGTAGCTAGATAAATGTGCAGTTCAGAACAGAACTGAAAAAATGGTCTTATTGTTTGCTTGTTATGTTTTAGAATATGCCCTACGTGTTCAAATCTTTCTTCTTGTTACTTAAGGAGCACCTGAAACTCAGTGTTTTTATAATTAGCAAGGTCATAAAAATTACATAAGAATTATATAAACCATCCAAAGGGATGGAGAATTTTTCTTATATTCAAGATACAGAAACTGATTACAAATATAATCCCATCTATGTTCATACACAACAATTTAATCAAAATAACACCCTAATATCAGGGGTAGTTTTTTTCACTTATTTAACTTGAATATGAGGGGCATAATTCTCATAATAAGACAACAGTGTATATCAAGAGAATACAAAGGGCCCACCTTATTTTTGCTGTGCAATTATGATAAACTCACTTTTTATTAATCTTCTACCTCAGGCACAGCAATAATTACTGATGCCAGAGTACCCTCTCATTTAATAATTGAGGCAGCTGTCATATTTATGAAGATGCCAGGGAAGATGCAAACATTCTTGCAACCTTGCTTATTAGCTTTGACAAGTATTCTTTTGCTGTAAGATTGTCACCATCACATTAGATAAGATTAGATGAAAAAATAATTTCCATTTGAATGATACGATCTTTGTGTTCTTTCTTTATTAAAAACACACAAACCACTTGAAATGTACAATTGTGTTCGAATAGTTATTCATGGAATACAAGGCACAGTTTACTTAAAAAAAAAACTCAGTCCCTATTTTTACATCTCAATGTGCTGAAACGTACTAGGATTGAACACATCTGTTAGAAGAATTAGATAGGGACCTTGCAGCATTCTTCACTCCTCTAAACCAGCTCACTGGTACTGAAAACAGAACTAAATAAGCTGGCTTGATTTGCTTTTGTCCCAGGAGGAGGATAAATTCTGATTATCCCTTTGAGAAACAGGCAAATTTGTTCTGTCTGCAGCTAGGAAGTGAAGGCTACACACCATTCAGAAATTGTAATTCAGGTTGATGCTGCAAATACAGAAGAATATGTGAAACAGAAATCTAAAGGCTTAGTCACTAAATCTGAAAGGTGTCTATTTGGAAACAATAGCTAGAAACAGGAAGAGAGATAATATAGTTCCATATTTGCATACATGAGCTTTCAAAGTAGGTGCATAAATGAAATGAATGAGGTAAAAGAAAATTACAGACAGCCACGACATGGAGGTAAAAATGAATACAGACTTTAGCAGGCAAATCAGAATAAGATGTCCTACTCTGGGCAGAGAGAATTAACATCTGCCTATGGTCCATATCACAATTATATCAATGGAATATATAGAACCTTTGACCTGTAAATTCAGTGAGGAATATTCCTGAATTCTGCATGTCGAAAGAGTAGGAGAAAATAAAATAGTATAGAATAAAGCTACATCTTAGAGATGCAGAAGCAAAACCTCCATTCTATTTTCTGCTCTCTCCTAGACTAACTTCTAGGTAAAAACCCTCTGCTTCAAAGAGAAGATAAAAAAAAATGATTAGGAATTTGAAATTCAAAGGCCATAGAACTAGCAATAGACCAGTGGAGATCTCAAGCTAGTCTTCCTGAGATCTTTGCAAACCATATGTGCTTATTTTCTACCCATTTCTTTAGTATATTTGTCTTATGATACACTCCTATATCTATTTAATATTTTTATATTATTCCTATGCTAACTTTCTTTTATACATGTTTGTCTTTATTGGGACATTTGTTTGTTTTATTTAAGTATACCACCTTAAATAAAAAGCTGTGCCAATGAGTGGTTTTATGCTAATCCCATTTTTATGAGGCTCAAATTTAAAACATTAATTGAGTTGTTCTTTAATGGGATATCATAGGGAATTCTTTTGTAGCATTAGTTACCCCAAATTTATCTTGTATGTAAATTCAGATTTATACATAGTGGGTGTGTTTAAAAGAGATTTCTAATGTGGTTGTAAGCTTTACGTAGGTAGAGATCCGATCCGGGTCTTATAATTATCTCTGCATAGGATCAAGCAAAAGCTTCTGTCTCGATGGCTGGTCATAAAGCAGCAGTTGCAGCATTTCCTAGAAGCTCCTTAAAAATGCAGAATCACAGGCCACACTCAAGACCTAATAAATCAAAACTTGTATATTGATAAGATCCTCCATTGATCATATGTTCATTTAAGTTTGAGAAGCACTGAACTGGTATAAACAATTTTGTGTGTAACTTGTTTTATAGATACATATGGTGCTAGAATGCCAGTAATTTTGATGGTGATAGTGATGGCAAAGATGGTGGTAGCCCAGTGGTAATGTCGTAACGGTGGTGGTTTTGGTGGCAGTGGTGGAGGTTGTGATGGTGGTATCAATTTCCTTCCCAGGTCCCACTATATAAAAGAAATATCACTTCTATCACTTTGGTATGAAAAGATCAATGGAAAAATAATAAATAAAAATGAGAAAATTGTATTTACCAGGGGTCATAGGAGAGGAATTTTATGCATTTAGGAAGAAAATACTGATAAATCACTTGAAAGAGAGATAAGATTTCCAAAGTTTATGCCAGAGAAGGCCTAGAAAGGATAGTTCCTGGTAACAAACAGATAATTTGAGGGCAAGAATTGAACCTGACACAATACAGTAAGCTCTGCCCTATTACGCTCAGTAAATCTCCCACACAAGACTCAGTTGCTCCTCTAAAGAAATGTTAACCAAATAGTTAATATAATTTTGAAATATGGATACATTGTTAGCTTTCCCATAACACTCAATTATTAACTTGTTCAATGTGTCTTTATGTTTCATCTCAGCCCAAATTACCATGAATATTTGGACATGAAAAGTTTTCAATTTTTTTTTTCTTCCTCTATAACGGAACACAATACAGGAATAATGAATGTTTTGAAAGGCCTGGTGAAAGTAAGAACCTGGCTTCTGGATAACCTTTCATAAGCAATCAGCTCATCCTCTTTATCTTTTTAGGCCTGTGGCATTTTCTAGAATGGCATACTAACCCAATTGGATTAAGGTCTGGGGACCTGTAAAGAAAATGCAATCTGCATTTATTGCTGTGTTATAATCTCCCTCTGCAGTGCATAAAGTTTCTACTGTACAAACGATGAGCTGGGAATCAAATTTCATCAACAGCCGTCTGTAGTGCATGGTGAGGAGTACTGAATGTGCCCCCCCGCGCTGCCCCCGGCTTGAGTGAGTGTCTTCATTGGCTATCAACGCAGAGTCTCGATGTGTTTCGGGGGTCAATAGGAGACCCTAAAGCAGCATATTAAAATTGTAATTGCAGCTACTCTGTCAAGGAACTTTCCCTGTTGGTAATTTATAAAGAATATGATAACATATGTCCATAGTCATTCTGCAACCTAGGTCCTCCTAAAGCTCTGTGTGGATTACTATCATGTCTGGATGACAAAAACTGCTGTGCAGCACTTTGTTCTTAAAGCATGGCCTCGTTATGAGTGCAAAGAGAAAGACAGATTAAAATATAACTGTTTTCATTGTAAAATTAAAAAAAAAAAAAAAAAAAAAAAACCCAAAAAGGGGGGAGAATGGCTATATTTATCCTGGAAAGCCATGATATGTACCATCTTTTAGGGAGACAATTTCGGGGGGTTAATATTCACAGTGCCTGTCTAAGGCAGGAAATTGAACTAAGTCTCTAGAGTTCCACTGTCAATTCATCAGGATAAATAAGAGGCTGCAATGCAGCATGTTCCAGACGAGAAGCAGGCCTGAGGCAGCTTCTGCCATATTTCATTAGCAACCTTTCTGATCACTGGGTAATACCTAAGGAAAAACACGTATGTCACATAATGCAATGAAGACCAAAACAGGTGGTCAGAAAGAAAGAAAATAACCCTCAATCACAGTTTTCTGAGTTCTGTAATTATGTGAGAAGATAAAATTAGAATAAAATATACTCTAAAATGAGTTAATGTATTAAAATGTTTGACATTTTGTTTATTTGTTTGTTTTTCAGTGTCAGTGGATTGAATCATTTTAGTTAGAGATTTTTTGTTGCTTTTTTTTTCATTTCATAATCATTTATTAAGTGCCCTGTAAAACATACATACTTACATTAAACATCTGGGGGGAGGCAGCAATTAAAGATCATGATCTTTGAGTCCTTCCAGTAGTAGAATGATTTGCTGTGTACAGTTTGCACTGAGATATGCATACATCTGACTCTGACCCCACAAAGCTTCCAGGTCCCTGCAGAAAATTTTAAATATATATTTTATATTTCTATCAATAGGTAAATCTTTGGCATCCCACTCATTCTTACTGAGCCCAAGTTTGTGTGTGTGTGTGTGTTCAAAATGTAAAATATTTACAACTGTATTATTACAACTGTATTATCATTGTATACAGACTTGCTGTGAGAACTAAATTAGCTATGTTATGTGAAAAGTCACAATTTAGACTGTAAAATATTGTTCAATTGCTTAATACAAGTACAATGCCATACTGGAAGGAAGACATTTCCCAGTGGGGAAGCAGAGCAGGAAATGGAGACCAGTTGTGTTCACATATGTGAGATGACTAAGAAAATGACAGAAGAACATTTAGAAATGTATATTGGGGCTATATTACTGAAAGTTTGAATACAAATTTCTGACGGTTTTTGAATTGTGTTAAAAGGAAATAAGCTAGTGATCACTGGCAAAATAAACTTTATTAAATTAACTTTCAACTGACTTAGGAAAGAATGCACAGAAGTGGAAATGGAAAGGTAAGTGGAACAGATATTGTGAAGAAGACAGCCGAGTGCAGTGTCTTAAGGTAGGGAGAGATCAAGAAAGGGAAATGAGCTTTTTGCCTAAACGAGGGTACCTAAAAAACATAGAAAACTAGGAAGAATAGATGTAGATGAGATTATCATTTCTATCCTCAAATTTTCCAAAGAGTGTAGTTTTTTATGGTTTTATTTTTTCTGTTGATAAGAATTCCCAGTAACTTCCTGACACAGTTCTAAGATATACACACACACATAAGGAAATTAAATTTTAACAACTGGAAAAATTTTGTTGGAAAGGATTGTTAACAATATAATAAAATACTTGTTTTTCTCATCCTCTGTGTGGTCTTCTGTACTGAAAATATTTGATGGGTCCTAAAAGACCACCCAGAGTCTCAATTCTTGCTTTCCTGACTGCTTCCTTAATAATGTTTACTTTTTCTTCATTTTTTCCTGCTTTATTTGAACTTGGATTCCTTATGTATCTAAACATCCTCATAAATTGGGACTCATTGAATAAAATGACAGAGGTATAGAAAATAAAGCCAATTCTACAAGAGCCAAATTTTAATTCATTGCATAAATGAATGTAACAGTAATCTATACAGTATCATCTACAGATAGATTGCATAGGACTTATTGTATCTTGATAATAACTTCTAAGCAGTTTAAAGTAATTATAACAACCAACGGTAAAATCAACTCAGCCACAAATGATAAGGATCCCTTTGGTCATTTTAGAGGTAACTTAGTTAAGGATAACATACCTCCTTATCTCCCTAAAGACAAAATAAAAATATTCAGCAACTACCTATCATGAGTGGCAAAATCTCCAAGATATTTTTCTAGACTGACTCATTTACTATCCAAAACCTAGTGAGTTGTTTAGCAATAAGAATATCACTAAGGTACAATATTTTCTTAATATAAAAGTTCCAATTAGTCCAATTATGTTGTTTTCATACATGCTTTAAGACTCCAGTATAAAGAATCTGAATTCGTCTCAATTTATCACGTAAATCAGCAAATGACACTTTTGCAGTGGCTAAGGATTATGTTTGTGTCCTTAGTTATAAATTCCTCTTTCTGTGATATGGAAAATCGTTTCTATGACATTGAAATTGAGTTCAGTAATACAAACTTGTCAGAATTACTATAAATCTAGATAGAACCAACCAGTAATTTTCTTCTATTTTCAATTCTTTTACTAAATATCTGATTTTTGAAGCCAAAACTAGTAGTTTTAGAGAAAAATGAACCTTTAAAGCTAAATTTTAGACTCTTAGCTTATTTATGTGTTTCTACTGATTTCCATGTGATGACAAGTACATGATTTCAATTTTAATAAGTGATTTGAGAGCTTGGAAAATTTGTCTCTTCTGTATTTAAGTGTTATTCCAAGTTCTTTTCACACAGAGTTAAGCATTTCATAAGTACCAAATGTTGCTCTTGAGCACCCTAATTAACATATGCAAATTCCAATTTAGAAACCTTCATATTTTTATGAACTGAATTTTTTTTTTTTTTTTTTTTAATTAAAAGAGAGTTAAATCATCCCAGACTCTCAACCAATGTGAATTTAGTTTTAGGGAAAATGTACAAACAGAATGTTTTTAAGAAGATTTAACTTTTTTTCAAAGGAAGGTCAATTCTGTTTTGTTACTGTTAAAATTGGTGGGCAAGGGTGGACATGTTATACCAATCTAACCAATCAGAAAGGTTTGAATCTGTTTATCGTAGTAGTGCTAAAATTGACAGGAGCATGAATCAGATAGAAATTAGAGGCTGAAGAAATTTCTCAATTGTTGCTTGTTACAATTCCTACTGTTTTCAGGAAAATTTTAAAAAATGAACAAAAACAGAAAGAATAAACAAAACAACAACTTTGCATCCTAAAGCTTATCTCACAAAAAAACAGCTCTCCATTTTTGTTTTGTTTTGTTTTTGTTTTTGGAGTAGGGGTGGGGAGGTGGGGTGAAGGAATGAGAATTTCTAGTCCAGGTGCCCTCATCCTTCCCTGCAGGCTGCTACCCGCATAATTGCCAAGGGGAGGCTGAGGCAGGAGCTTAGAGGTGGAGGGAGGTGAGTGAGAGGAGGAAACACCAGACTCTCTCTCCCCTTCCTGTCCTTCTCAGGTAGTTCCTCTGGCAGTGGCTGCATCTCCTCCAAGTTTCCAGCTCCCAGTGGACAAGCCAGGGCGTCGCCTCAACTTCCAGTTCTGGTGATGCTTTCTCCTCACTCTGTCCCACCAGTGGAGGGGTGGTGATAACTTTCTGCTGTCATCTCATCATCCTATTTTATCACCCGGTTAACCAATTGCCTGTATTCCAGTCCTGATTTAAATGCTCAAGTAATTTCTGTTTCCTTGCTAAACTCTGATATACTCTTTTTCAGATGTCTAATTTTTGATCATATAATTTGTATATTCCCTAATATGCTTTTCCTCTCACAGACTGGATTTGCAGTATATTTCTAAAGGTAGCTAATCAGTACTAAGGTTTTCCTTTATTACATCAATTGACATGAAAATCTTGGTGCTTGATGTTTTATTTTAAAATTCCTGTAATTTTATGACTTGTTTACTTCAGATACTGGAGTTTTACAAAATATGTTTGACCTATATTTTAGGAAAGTTTAGCCTAAACAGACAATTAGAATTTATTGAGCCCTTCACTCTTCACTTTTCAGAATAGTGCCTAAGAGGTGATCTCTTAAAGAGTTTTGTATTCAGTCAGGAATTTGAAAGATTCTAATGTGGATTGTAAGATTGACTAAATCTTCTCTCTAGAAATGATTGGTTTATCTCAAAGGAACCTCTAGTGCAAGGTGGGTGGAATAACTCACATAATATAGACTTAGAGATGACTTAACCTTACAGAATACTTGCATGATTGTTTCTATGCCTGTTTCCTAATAAAAGTTGCTAGGTAAGAGGGAATTTGGCCAGATTCTTCTATATCGAAGTTGTAGGAAAGAGCTAACAGAAGCCAACTATGGCAGCTATTGTTATCCACAAAGAAGAAAGAAAAATAGAATGGAAGAAGGAAGATAGGAAAGAAGGAAGGAAGGGAGGGAGGTAGGAAGGGAGGAAGGAAGGAAGGGAAGAAGGAAGGGAGGGAAGGAGGAAGGAAAGAAAGAAGGAAGGAAGAAAGGGAGGGAGGAAGGAAGGAAGGAAAGGAGGGAGGGAGGGAGGAGGGAAAAAGGTAGGAAAGGAAGAAGGGAGGAAGGAAGGAAGGAAAGGAGGGAGGGAGGGAGGAGGGAAAAAGGTAGGAAAGGAAGAAGGGAGGAAGGAAAGAAGGAAGGGAGGGAGGGAGGAAGGAAGAAAGGGAAGGAGGGAGGGAAGAAGGTAGGAAAGGAGGGAGGGAGGAAGGAAGGAAGAAAGGGAAGGAGGGAGGGAAGAAGGTAGGAAAGGAGGGAGGGAGGAAGGAAGGAAGAAACAAAGGAAGGTAGGGAAGGAGGAATGGAGGAAAGAAAGCAGGAAGGAAGAACGGGAGGAAGGGAGGGAGGAAGGAAGGGAGGGAGGGAGGGAGGAAGGAAGGAAGAAAGGACTAACCCAGAATTTATAAACTGTGTCACTATTACAAACAAGATAAATAAAAAGGATGCCACAGCTAGAGATAGCATGAAACCCTGAAACCCTAGAGAATAAATAAATATTTTAAATACAGCTAGAGGAGGAGACAATTCTCTTGAAAAGTTCAGAACAATCAAATGACTATATAAGAGTGAATCTCTCTCTCTGGACTATTTTTCTGTTTCATTAACCTACCTGTTGACCTTGGTTTATAATAAGTCTTGAACTCGGGTCTGTAAATTGTCCAACTCTGTTCTTCTTTGTAAAGATGGCTTTTTATATTCTGTATTAATTTTAGAATTGGCTTGTCACTTTCTCCCATTCCTCCAAAAAACCCCTGAGATTACTGAGCTCTTTTTAACTCATGTTTTTTAAAGATTATTCTGGTTTCCATGTAGGAAATGTTTTAGAGGGGAGAATAATAGAGTAGGGAGCCCAGTTTGGAGACTATCATAGTGGTCCAAAAGATGCTGATGGAGGCCTCATATACAGGGTAACATTGAGACGGATACAAGTGAATGGGTTCAAGCTAGGCCTTATAGGGAATTCAAAGAGATGGAGACAATTCGGAGAGCTTGAGAGCATGGTTTAGGGCATTTATGAATGTGACTCAAATGTGATATCATGGATCGAGATGTAAGTTTTGAAGTCACTTGACATACAAATGAAATGCATGAATCGGATGTGATTACATAAAACCAGCATGAGACTACCTTATTAAATTATTGGAAAAAAAGTGTTACATGCTATTCTGGGGGATGATAAGAGGCTAAATGAATTAATCTGCAAAGTAACCTTAGAGTTGGGTATCAAGCCATGATGATCTGTAATTATAACGTTCTCTCCTTCAGTTGTCTCATTCCGTGAACCTATTTAATCAATCTGGCTGTATAATAAGCCAAGATGTCATGTACACCTCATGAATACATTTTACTAAGGGTGTAAATTATTGCTAAATGAGTCTGAAACCTGAAGTGGTAATGGGTGGGGTGGGTGGCTAATCCCTGAATTAAAAGAATCATGTTAAAGATGTAAAATTGGCCTCAGATGAGGTAAAACCTCCAGGGCCTGAATTACAGAATCTCTTGTGCAAGCGTGCACATGCACGCGCGCGCGCGTGTGTGTGTGTGTGTGTGTGTGTGAACAATAACAGTTGGAAGCTGTTCTCTGCTTCATCCAAAAAACAGCATGCTGAAAATCTTAGCTCTAATAATTTCCCTAGATGTAAGCGTTTATACCAAAAGACTGAAAATGCCAAGTCATTTCATAAGATTCTTTTCTAAAAAATTCAAGAGGAGAAAGAGACTTAACCCTTTGACCCTTTCTAAGAAGCTGTTTATATGAGTGTCACTTGACAAAGGAAGTGGAGATTATTAGACATAAAATATTCATTCGTTAGACATAAATTATATGAGCATGTCCTACATACACTATACAAATTCCTACTTAAGGACCTCATTTGTAAACAATTCAATTAATAAGCCTTGCTCCAATACCTTCCTACTTCCTAGTCTCTTAACAATTGGAAAGCCCATTATAAACATCTTCTTTATGATCCTTTTACCTGTATATCACATAAATGTCACCCATCATAGGAACAATCTAGAAGAGAGGGCATTCTTAATAAATAATACTCTAGGTCAGGTATATTTCTAGTCCATTGGGCTAAAATTCTGAAGGAAGGAAAGAAGTTTAATAGAGCTATATTCTCTTAGACATTCATAAAGGCCAAGAATAAATCCACAATAATTATACTTTGGGGAGCTGTAAAGGAACGCTTTGGTGCATAGAAGGCCTATAGTTATAGAAGTGCCACTGAAATACCATTTCCTGTTTGGAGAATTATTCAGTCACAGAATCTTTCCACACAGATGTCCTCAATAAATTATGCGTGCCATGCCTTGTCTTTGAGTAATATCCCTGAGAATAGTTTAACAATCTATGGAGGATATTCATGGAGTTGAGGAGACAAAAAGAAAAAGAAATAGTTTTGAAGGTGGATGACTCACCAAGGGTTATATTTATAGACAGTCTATCATTTTAACCCAGACTGTTAAAAATAATATTTATTTTGTTTCTGTAATATACACAAACCTGTGTAGCATGTTGTGACACTTTCAAGAGAAGTAATAAAGCTGGAGCTTGTCTTCGGAGACTCCATAACTTATTTAGGAAGCCTGAGATACATAAAGCTGAAAATTCAAAATAACATAGGCATTACCCTAACTTCTCAGCATGCGGCTGACTAATGGCGGTCTACTCCATAAACAACCTCTTTATGAAAGAACCATACTTTTATGCTGTACTGTAACATGCCCTGTTGGAATAGACACCTTTTCAGAGTACCTAGAACTGAGAGTACCCATTTGGCTGATTTGTAGCATTGAGATGTAAACAAGCATATCCCGTATGGGTATCGAAAAAGCCATTGCTTCAATGATGAAAATGAATAGATTCAGTTGGCAGCAGCGTTTGGCCATTTGCTGTTTATCTTCTCCCTGCCTGAAATGTGGATGCAATACCTGAAAATGGAACAACCATCTTGTGACAAGGAGAACGAAAGCCACAGGCCAAGAGGATGGGGAGGGAAAAACTGAAGAAATCTGCTACCCCAATGGCATCATGAGCCACCATCTCAGCTATGGTGAGCCTACCTTTGGATTTCTTATCGTGTGAGGAAATATAATGTCTACTTGGTTAAGCTTCAGATTGCTGAATTCAGTCCTAACTGATAAATATGTTATTAAAGTCAATAAATGAGTCATGACATTATTCCCAATAAAGTCTTCAAATTCTCTGAGCACTATCTCATTTATTTCTCATAACATCCCTACTGGATTAAGTGACAAATCCACTTTTCCAGATGATAAATTTGAGACTCATGGAGGTTGTGTCTGTTCTAGGATCACACAGATAGTTCATGGTAGGGACAGTAATAGTACCTACTTGCTCCACTATATTACCATACTTTATCAATTCAATATCAATAATATTAGAGGTTTCCCTAATATATATTAACTAAAAAAATGCTACTTTCTGTCTTATTTATTTTTTTAAATTTTGCTTGTGTGGGTCTTATAATTCCATGAATATTTAAGCTACAGTACCTTACTAGAAGTTCATAATTCTATACTGGAAGAAATAATTCTTGTTATTCATCTTCTACAGCTGGGGAAGTTGAGTTTAGAAGGTGAAGAGCTTGCTGAAGAAAGGGAAGGAGGAAGAATATGCTTATTTTATCCAACCCTAACATGTCACCAAACCTTAAATTGATTATTTAAAATCAATGTTTTTATAGGTCTAGTTTGGCATTTAACTCTTTATTTACTCTCCTTTACCCCTCTTTCCTTAGTGAAGATCTCTCTCTGAACCTGAAAATAACGTGTTTAGGAACCTGAGTCAGTACTCTGAGAATCCAATACCATGTTGGTTCTGTCGATGACTACTACAGAATTCTGAACAAGCAATTAAAGATAGCTGTTCCTAGCAAGCTTGGATCTCATGCCAAACGTATACCCCCAAACTGATGAAATATGGGGGAGTTCACCTGTGTATATCCAACTACTAAATGCTGTGACACACTTAGATGCTTAGGTAGGAAGTAATGAGGGCTGCAATGGTGCCAGCAAAACATACAAAGGAAGGTGCTGGGTGATGCCTGAGCAGACTGTCTCCGTTATGTCTAGGACTTTTCAAGGTGAATCTGACGCCTGCTGGTGGTCTGTCTCACTTTTTTCCATTTTGCCAAGTATGCTCGGTGGATTTGGAAATATTTATGCACCATGTTAAGACCTGCCAGTCTGATTGCCACTGTACCCCCTACGGAGGCACATTGTTGAATAAACAGGAAAGCTTTTATCCTGCCAACCTGCTGGGTGTCTTTCTCCAAGGCTGAGTCAACACACAGCAATGGTTATATGATATATTTGAAAGCTTACAGGATAGGGGTTATCTTTACCAGATTTATTAGGCAAGGGTGTCCTTAAGGTCTTTCAATTTTTTGCATGTATAATGCTGCATTACTCTAATTCAAGAATTACTGATATATGCATTTTATTTAAAATCTAGAATTAAATAAATGTTACCTAAAGGATCTAAATTTTGTGAGTTACTATAAATACATTGGGAAAGCTGAATTTCATGTAGTCTTAGAATAATTTAAAAGCAAGCACAAATTTAAAGTAAGACACACGGTTTGTATGAAGTGAATGTGCACATTGGTCATTGCTTTATGTTTATGTTTTACTTTTTAAGAAAATATATATCCTTTCTGTTGTTTCTCAGTGGGCACCAAAAGCATCTGGAGTCAGTTACATTTATTTATGTTCTATTCTAACCAAAATGGCTTAGCTAAAAAGTATTTCAACATTTATTTAAGGAAAAATAAAACTGACTTTAGACTCACATGCCAGGTTTTAGCCCAGAGCGAAGTGTCATGGTTGATTCCGAAATGAAATGGAAACACTGACAGACTCTTTATCCTGGCAGTGTTATAAGGATAACAGGTAAATACAATAGTTTAAGCTAATAATAGGTAACATTTTCCAGGTTTTGCTATTAAAGGTCTCTCACCACAAACAAGCTTTATAAAGTTCCTCTAAGAAAAGTTTGTTTATAAGATAAAAAGTCAAAATTTAGCCAATTTTCCATTGCAATAAAATGTGATTCTTTTTTTGGTTGTTTTCATATTGTTGGTTTTCCTTTGCAAGTTTCACATTATTAGAATATGTGCTTTTTGATATTAGGCCTCTATTTAAAAGCAACACTATAGGCATCAATAAAAGGAAGGCATATAATGAGATATTATTAAATTCCCTTTTAATGCAACTTAGGTGTTTACAAGATCTTTAAAAATTAGTATTTTTATGAAATATCCCTTATCTCATTGGTTTCCCATATTACTTCAACTTATGATTCTTTAGTGTTTGTATTTAATTGAAATTCTGAACATGCTGACATTGTAGTTTGTATTTATTTTGAAATAAATTATTGTTTGTTTGTTTGGTTTGGTTTTTATCATTAATGTTTCTCAAGGAGAAATATATAAAATGAGTGCATGGATTTGGGAGAGGAGAGCAGTGTTTAGATTCTGGCTCTGACACTCCTGAGCTTTCCAACTGTGGGTACTGTTTGAATTTTTAAAATGGGAGCTAAAATAGTAGCTAAATCAAAGGGTAAGTCTGGAAATGGAAAGAGATAAGGGGCTTAGCAGAACTCCTGGCTCATGGCAAATGCTCTATAAAGCTTAGCTGTAATCATTTACTGTTTAATTTTTTTTTTGTCCGAATAGCATACAGTACAATTTCCTCCATCAAGCACCAGTTAGCCAACCGCTATGAAGTGGTGTTTAACACCAGTTTTACAGAGCTACTGATGTCGTTATGAATTTCCATACATGTGAGGGTCTGTTTCTGGACCTCTTTTCTATTTAATTGGTCAACCTGCTTTGTGCCTGTGTCAATAAACACTATATTATTATGGTTTTATAAGATACTTTGAAAGTTAATTGTCCAAGTCCTCTCTGTTTGTTTTAAAGAGTGTATTGGCTCTTACGGGTGCATTTACTCCTCTTTATATACGTTAGAATCTACTTGGTCAAGTTCTGTGAAGAATTCCATTGCAATATGTATTGAAAATTCACGGACTCTATAGATCAACTTGGTAGAATTGCCATCTTTTGCATTTTGATTGTTTCCATAAGCATGGTATTGTTTTCTATTTACTTATATATATGTAAATATGCATTCATAAACCCATATGCATACACATATATATTCTTGTATAACTTCCAATAATATTTTTGTATGTTTTTCATATAGATCTGTTTATGAAAGGGGATTCTATTCATGTATTTATTTTGCTAAAAGTAATTTCTGAAATTAGGTTTCCTATTTGTTGCTGGTGTATAGAAATTTAATAAACTCCATTATTAATTCTGAATAAAATTATGTGTAGATCTTTACTGGGTTTTGTGTAGGCAGTTATACTTTCTGCAATATTTCTAATGTTGAGTGAAAATTTTGAATAAGAAAGAACAGTGAGCTTATTTTTCTTATTCCTGATTTTAAGAGAAAAGTCTGTTATTTCACCACTATGTATGATGTCTGAGTTTTGGTAGATATCCTTAACCTGGTTAAGAAAGTTCCCTATGTTTGTTTTGTTTCTTTTAAAAAAAACAAGTGTAGAATTTTATGACCGGTTTATTTGCATATATTGAGACTCATGGTCATGTAGTTTAATCACTTAATTTGGTGAATTATATTCATACATTTTTTTCTAACGTTCATTTACATTCATTTCTGGGGTTGACTCCTTTAACATACAATTATTGACAACTTACTATATATAAGGTCCTGGTCTGGGTGTGGGAGCTTATCAGTGAACAGAACGGACATTCCTTAACAGAGTTCACATTGACTACAAAAAAATATTTAAAATTGAATAAGTCGTATATTACAGTCATAAGTACAATGGAGAAAAACCACAAAACTAACTTCTTTTCAATACATTGTATCAGATTTTTTGTTCTGGATTTTTTTAGCCAATATTTTGTTTGGGATATCTGTGATCTCATGAATGTGGTTGGCCTACCATTTTTCCTTTCTCATAGGGTCTTTGACTGGATAATAAGATTTTATGAGCCTCGTAAAATGAGTTGGGGAGCATTCATTTAAATTTATTTTTGCATTGTATTACTTGTCTAAATGACATACTAACAATTTGTATATGTTTTCTCCAATCAAGTAATGAACATTTCCCCAAATATATTTATTCATAAAATGTGCAAAATAATTACCTCCTCTGTATAACTTATATCAAGGGATTGTAATAATTCAGTAATATTTAGCATTTCTTAATTCAGTGTGATTTATGTCATTGCATCTGTTCTTATTTTGATCATTTGATTTTGTATATCAATGCCTAAAACAATGTGAAATATTTTCTGGTATCAATGTTTGTATTCTGCAAAAAATTCTGCCAGAATGTTATCAAATTCGATTCTGGTTTCTGCCAAGTGAAGAAAATTCCCACGCTCACATTATTTCTGGAATGATCATCTCAGTGCTAGACATGGCCTCGCCAAAAACAGAACCATATAGATTATGCATTCAAAAACAGCATTTTTCTCTCATTTCCATATAATTTTGTTACGCAGAAAGGCAGTTGTTAGTATTTTTAAAAACCATATTTCAATTTATTATACTTCAATCTATTGAAAATGCACATTTTAAATTCCTGTTACAATGAATATGTGATAAAACTGTTAATCTTTACACCCACTCTAATTCTTTAATCAACTATTTTCCACCTCTAAAATATTTGCAATTCAATAAAATTTAACAAAAATAATTGGAGGCAGAACAAGTAACTAGGATCTGATCACTTTTTCAACATATGCAAGAAAAATGTGTTATATATGTCTAAAAACTTCTTATGTATACCATCTTTCAGACAATTAAAAGATTGTGATCGAAATGGATGGTTTTCAATAAAAATGACCAATAATTTAATACTGAAATTTCAAATTTCATGTCATTTTATCTGCATCAGAAATAGCATATTTATTTTAATGGAGTCTTTAGGATAGCCTCTCTTCCTGTTTTTCCTGAAATTCATCCATGATGACTGACATGTAGGTAGAAAGTATAGCTATATCCTGTCCTGTTAGTGAAGTATCTTCCACCATATAATGGCCAAATTAGTAGCCCTGAAGTCATTTCCTGTTTTCTGGCATTTCACCCATTCTTTCAAAAACTTTATTCACTTATCCAGATAATTGGATTTTATTTTCATCTCTAATCGCTTTTTATTTTTTGCTGATAATTCTTTGAAGATGTATTTCTTTAAATAGTGAAGGAATGCTATACAGCAAAGTAACATAACACAGAATTTGTAAAAATTTTAAAAATGATCTACCTTACTGAAAAATTGTTATAGGAATTAAATCTGTACTCATGAAATTTCTATTTCATCAAATAAATGCTTGCAATAATATAATTAGTGGATCTTTATGTATTAATTTCTAATTTATTACTACACTCACTTTGTGACTTATTAATTGTAAATGAAAATTATTTTCTACTTACCAATTCATACTATGACAAAAGTAACTGTAGATTTAAATTAAGAGCTTGACAATATCATTCCAGCACATGAAACAAATGGTAGACCATATGACTGCAATGTGAAATGTCATATACAGCCAATGTACTAATTCAGGTAGAGGTTTTAGATGCTCATCAACAGACACGTCAGTCAGAAAATGGTTTTAAATTTTAAATTATTTTAAATATTTTTAAAAATATGGTAGATTTTCAATGGCGTTATAGTACCCAACACATGCCTTTTTTGGTAAATAGAAGCAAAACAAAATATAATCTCCCAATAGAACAAGACATTTTATTTTCTTCTGTTGAAAAGAGCCCTAATGTACTGATTTAAAAGTATAAATACTCTATCTTCCAGAAAATTTTTTATAATAAATGTACAAATTATCCATCTTTGGATTTAGCAAAATCATACAAAATAGAGAAATAAATCCCAAAGAAATGAAGAGGTCTACTATCTGCCTAGCTCATCCTGCAAGGTGGTACCCATATGCAGCCTGCCTGCCATGACCAGCCTGTCATGATGATTCACAGAAGGTCTCTACTGACAAATCCATCTATACCATTTCAGGAAACTAGCCAATGACTTTTTCAATTTTTCTAAATATATCTCCAGAGTTGTTCTGCATTGTTCTTTTTTAATATAGTTTAGTCACTCTCTTCCTCTAACTCATAAAGCACAAATATAATCTGTTTTCTTAATTTAAGAAAGAGTCTTGTTTGGTTTCAACTGCAGAATCACGGCACTTTGAAAACAAATGATGCTGGAGTGTCAAAAACTCAGAACTATGTGGCATCATATGGCTCACCAATTCAATGCCATAACTTTATCTAAAGTTTCAGTTACTGGGCAGATGGCTGCTAATGTTGTAGATGTGTTTATACACGCAATAGAGCACACTGGCACACAGAGAACAAGCATTTCAGTATCCTCCCTGCCAAAGTTAAGGCAAAATTTTTTCTTGGACAAAGAGAAAATTGTTTGATCAAGCAAGCTCTGGACAGTCCTGCTGGGTAAACTGACGTTACCATGAGAAGGAAATCAGATTGTCAATGGGGGTGAGGGTGGGGAATAAAATTGCTGGTGCAGGGCTGGAGTTATATTTAATAGCTTTTCCTCTCTCATTTTCCATTTTTTTACTAACATGTCTTTCATAATCAAGAATATGTCATTCAACTTTGGGATTGGCCTACAAGATGTAAAATGTATTTACATCAATTAGAGGAGCAAAATCGAACGTGAACAAACAGCAACAACAAAAAAGATGGCAAACATAAACCAGCCATATGCTATAGGAAAGAAAGCTGATGTGCTGTGATGATTTCAAACAAAATGGACTTGAAGATAAATACACATTATTGGAGATAAAAATTTCAAGTAGGCAATATGTTATAATAAATACGTCTTTAAATGAGTCTAATAAATAACCTCACACACACAAACAAAATGTTAGAATATAGATATTGGTAAATCCACTATTGGGGTGGGATATTTAAACAGATTTTTATTGATAATTTATAGGACAAAAGGCTACATTTTTATAAGATTATAGGAAATTTAAACAACTAAATTAGAAGCTCAGTTTAACAGATATACAGACAACCATGCGCCCAAGAAAGACAGTATCCATATTTTTCAGAGCATACATGCAGTGTTTACAAAAGTTGGTGTTATCTGAGGTCACAAGTCCTCAATACAGTTAAGAGTTAGAATCATGTAGAGTATGTTTGTTGTACCATACTGCCCTTGAATTGGAAATCAATAACCAAAATACATGAAAATAAACTTATGTTGGAAAATATATAAACATTGTTCTGAATAATTCATGTATCATAGAAGAAATCATACTGAAAAATTGAAAATATTTGGGACTGAAATGTCATAAAAACACTTCCTATGAAAGTATGTGATACAATTCAAATGGCACTTAGAGGAAAATGTATGGTATTTACATGCTTTCAGTAGAAAAGAAGTGGATTAGTAGCTAGAGCTGCCATAGCAAAGTACCACAGACTGGTGGCTTAAACAAAAGAAATTTACCTTCTCATCTTGAGAAAGGTGTCAGCAGGCTTGCTTTGTCCTGAAGCCTCTTTCCTTGGCTTTCAGATGGCCACCTTCTTGTCCTGTCCTCACCTGTATGTGTCTCTTCTGTGAGTACAAAATCCTCTCCTTATAAGGATACCATTCAGATTGGATTAGGGCCCACCCTAATGGCCTCATTTTAACTTAATCACCACTTTAAAGGCCCTATTTCCGAACATAGTCACAGTTTGAAGAACTGTGGGTTAGGGCTTCAGCATATGAATTTGGAAGGGATACTCTTCAGCCTAAACAAGAAGAAAATCTGTTAATTAATGAGCAATGTGTCATACATAAGTAATTACGCAACAGTCAATGACAACTACCAAAACAAGCAGAATTAACGACAATAAAGCAAAGAAAAATCAATGGGATATAAAACCAGAGACACAACAGAGAAAATCCAAAAAGACAAAAGATAAATCTTTGCAAAGACTAAAAAAGTAAAAATAAATAAATAAACACCTGACATGATTGCTCAAAAAATACAGATGAACAAATAACACAGTCGGTCCTCCATATCCGCAGGCTCGGCTTTCTTGAATTCAACCAAACTTAGATCAAAGTAGTTTCTAAAAATTACAGAAAATTCCATAAATTTGCCACACTAGCAACCACGTATGTGGAATTTACATTGTATTAGTTATTATAAGCAATCTATAGATGATTTAAAGTGTACAGGAGGATTTGCATAGGTTATATGCAATTTTTATGCCATTTTATAAAAGGGCATTGCACATCCATGGATAACCAATCCCCAGTTAATACAAAGGGATGGCTATATTAGGAATGAAAAAAAGAGGAACACAAGCTCTAAGCAGCTCCTTCCCTCCAAGAATCTCTGTAAAATTGTCTCCTACTAATTATTACTGAGGTTGTATCTCTGCATTTACGTGAATCCCTGCCTTCATTCAGTAACTAGGTTAGATATTCCTACTAGCTTACTCCCTGGCAAATCAGTTATTGTAATATATTGTAAGTTCCTATGCATCCCTATTTTAAACTAAACCATCAGAGATGAGATTAAAAAAAAAAAAAGGCATCTTTTTGATACAGCTCTAAACTCAGAGTTTGTCTTCTGCCTTGTACAGTGTTGAAAATGCCTATTTCCAAAGCCTCTCCTCCAAATGTTCTCTTCACCTTTATGGATTAATAGAAAACTGTCCCTTGATAAACACAGCCCCCAGCTCTTCATAGTGGAGACCAATTTATTTCTCTCACTCCCTACATACCTCAGGGCCTGGAGATGGGATAGATATCCTTCTTCTTCCCTTCCACACTTCAGTATCACATTTTCTTTTCCTCCCTCAAAACCTCCAGCTCTTTTGAATTGTATATCACACAATAAGAGCAACCACTGTCCTTCTTTGTTGATCTAATTCTTTGACCTCCTCGATATACCTTCTTGCTGGAGATTTCACCACTTGGCTCACACTCAACTTTCTCCATCTTTGCTCTTATCATCATTCTTGGTGACTTCAATATATTGGATGCCCTGAATAATCCATACAACACCAGGGCTTAAATTTCCTTGGCCTGCTCATGTCCAGTGGTCTATTACTTCATCTTAATTTGACCATTATCAGGGTCATGGCATCGATTTTGTCATCACTACCTTACTTCTGAAATTTCAAGTCTAATATTGAAATTTCTCACGCCATCTACACTTCTTCGGGTGGCCTACTCTTCTCTCTTGTAACAATACTTTTGCCTTATTGAGAAGTCTTCTCCATTGGTCTGCCTTAGTCTTTCTACCAGTCATCCTCTCAAGGTCATTAATTTCTTCTTTACTCAGCTTAGATTCTATGGTACATCATTATAAACATTCCTTGAAAATATCCTCAAGTCCCTTGACCCTTTCTGCTTCTGTTGTTTTTGCCTGAAAACACTAAATCTACCTAAGCACCTACCTTTCTGGATCTGTACTCAAGCAAAGACACATGGCTAGAGATACTGTAAAACTAAGTTTACCAGTCACAATTTAAACTCAGCACCTCAAATACCAAATAGACAATCTCATTCCATCCCCTTCTAAAGTTTATTTTGCATCTACTGTAATAATTATTTTATATCTTCCTCTTTCTCCTAAAATCTAAAACACCACATCCCTTCTCCCACCAACTCAAAGCAATTGGAAGGAATCTATTTTACTTTACTCCTACTTCACAATCTTACTTGCATCTCATCTCACACTCTCTGGCTCTCTTTCCGTTTCAAAAGATGACATTTTGACAAGTTGGTCAATGTCCAAACTTTTCACTGGACTCTGGATTCCATTCCTTCTGGTTTTCTCAGAGTTTTATTACTGTTATTTCCTCTCTCACCTAAATCATGATTTTCTCCATTTCTACTGATTAATTGCCAGTGGCATATAAACATGCTCTAAGATTTACCATTTTAAAAACTGACAACACAACTCTCTTTCTATATCCTTCAAGTCCATTATGTCTGTGATCCGCTTCCCAGTAAAACCTCTTGAAAGCATTAACTATTATTGCTGCTCTACTACTTGTCCTTCCTGTTTCCCCTCCTCTTGATCCAACCAGATTTCCATATCCAACATGCTGAAACTGCACTAACTGAGATTCTTATTAACCTGTATGCCACCACGTCTAAAAAACAATTCTTTATCCTTGTCTTCTTTTTCCTCTCAGCAGCATTTGATGTAGATGCCCACTTTCTATTTCTTCAACCACATTCTCTTGCATTTAGAGACACCATACACTTCCATTTTCCCTCTTAACCTTCCATATCTTTCCATCTCCTTTGTCTTCCACCTTCCAAAACCTCATCTTCTGTAGCCTGAACTACTTAAAACATCTCAGAACTTTTTAATTCATCTTTACCTCCTGTCCAATCTATTTCATGCAGACCATCCAGAGTAATCTTCTTGTTTAGAATGTAAATTATGCCATATCACTTCCCTACTGAAAACTCTCAATTGCTTCCAATTACACACAGAATAAAGTTTAAACCTCCTAAATGACCTATAACGTGCCTGGCCTGGCTTTTTGTCCTCTTCCAATTTTCCTCATCATCAACTTGGTACAGTGCAGACACATGGGTCTTTTTCTTTTAGCCAAACGTACCAATTTTGTTCCTGCCTTAGCTCCTTTGCACTTTCCAGATATTCTCAGCCTGGAAGATTCCTCTCTCATATCCTTGCCAGTCTGGCTTCTTTTCCCATTCAGCTATAAGCTGTAATATTGTTACCTCACAGAGACCTTTTCTGAGCATACAGAGTAAACCAGCCTCTTCCTTCACTTAGACTACCCTATCCCTCTGCTTTTTGATCTTCTAATAGTTACTACTATTTCACAGCATATTATTTAAAATTCTCAATAATTTCGAGATAAATATTATCACTACTGTACTTGTATATATGACAAAATCATGGTTCAGATTAGTTAAGTGAATTGTCTAAGGTGAACAGTTAAGTCTCAGTTCTGTTTGTGCCCCCAGATCATTATCATTGAAATTTGCTATACTGACATTCCAAAGTAGATCACACAAAATTCACTCGTGCGCACGCACACACACACACACACACACACCACAAATAGTCTGTCTTCTACTTAATGTTGACTAGATTTAGGCCAGTCTACTTTATCTAGGAAAGCACTGGGGCAATGGATCTCTATGTCTCTGTAAATGAGAAATGTTCAACCTTTGACCAGCACGTGATCAGTAATTATGATTTCCAGACACCACTTTTTTCAGACTTAAGGTAGGTAACTCTGAAATGGTTGGGTTAAATCATTAATCCCACCTACGCTGACTGGAGCTAGAGTTAGAAAGTTGAAACACAGACCAAATTCTTCATACTAATGTTTACATTCTTTTAAACTGCCTTGAGTGTGATCACCCAGGGGACTGAGTATCCCATTAGTTGAAAAATGCATGTATATGGGTATTTATAATATTGAGAGGTGGGAGTGAGAAGATAAAGGGGTGTGGAGAATTTAAAAGGCCACAACAATTTAGCAAACAATAAGTCTTTAACCAGGAACACATGGTTTCTCACACCATGTGTAAAACATTAAAAGGATATAGAAAAAAAGAGAATGATGGTGTTGTGTTACAATGCAAAAGTAAAAAAGTTTGTTTCAAGAACGCTTTTAGTAAAAATAAAAGCTGTTCTTGGTATAAACTTTCTAATTACTAACTGTGTTTATCTCTGCTTGTATGTGTGTTAAACACATTGTAAAATATTCACAGCTGAGTGCACAAATACTTATCAGATTCAGCTCATGGACTCCATAAATCACAAAAATGCTTTAGTGCACCATGTAGTTTAAAAGGGTAGCTGCCCAACAATCTTTAGCTCTTTTAAAAGAAATAAAGTTTAATTCACTTTAAAGGTAGAGAAGGGTTTGTGGGGGTTTTTTGTGTTTTTGTTCTTTCTTATTTTTGCTTTAATCGTCATCTCTCTTTCTATGGAAAAAGCCCCTGCAGATTTATTTTCATATCAACCATTAGATAATGTGGCAGGCAGCCTTCTAAAATGGTTCACAATGATTCATGTCTTCTATTATTCATGCCCTTGTCTAATTCCCTCCAGTTAAGTGCAGGCTGGGCCTAGGAGCTTGCTTTAAAGAAATTGAAAATGGCCAATGTGATTGGGTATCACTTCCAAGATTAGGCTATAAAATCCAGGGACTTCTTTCTTGCTAGCAATCTTTCTTTTGCTTACACTCCCTCTGTTCATTCACTCTGATGAAGCATGCTGCCATATGGGGAGGGCCATGTGGCAAGGTACTGAGAGTGACCTCTGGACAATAGCCAGGGAGAAACTTAAGCTCTCATTCCAACAGCCTAAGAGGAAATGAATTCTGCCAACAAACAGGTAAACCAGCTTGAAAGTAGATCCTTCCCCAGTGGAGCCTTCAGATGAGATGGTAGCCTAAGCTGTCACCTTGACTGCAGACTTGTGAGAGACCCAAAGGCAGTGAACCCAGCTATATTGTGCATGGATTCTTGGACCACAGTAACTGTGAGATAATAAATGTGTGCTGTTTAAGCCAATATATTTTAGAGTAAATTGTTATGCAGCAATAGATAACACCAATAAACAACATAATCAAAGAATAATGTGACTTCACCATTTCCTTGACCAATCATATCCAACAGTAGGTTTTGTCTACTCTACCACCTCAGAATCTATTTCGGTCTACCTAACCATGCTATCATTTCCCTTTTAATCCCCATTAACATTTGCTTCAAATATTTCAACGTTTCCTAAGAGTTATGCCCATCTCCAGACTGGTACCTTACATTCCAGCTTCTACAACAGCATTTCCCAAACTAAGGTTCACAGATTTTCTGGAAGGAAAAATTCCTTTAACAAATTAATCTACAATAGGCAGGGTATTTTATTCTCCTTAAAAGAGTCATAACTGAAGTTGTGATATTGTGATACATCTTTATTCAATAAAAAGATTCTCAAATTCATTTGACACCAAGACTGCCGTCTCTTTTTCATATAGTTTTTTTAAAAAACATTGATAATATTTTACGGGATCAATTTTGTCACAAAATAAGAAGGAAAAAGAAAACCTGTTTGACGAATACTGCTCCAAACTTCTGAAAGAATAATTTTCTGAAATGCACATCAAGTCATGTCACTGACTTGCTTAAAACACACGTTGGCAATCTTATGTTGCTTATAGAATAAGGTACAAAGAAAGAATACAAATGAAGACATGTATGACCTGCCTCAACCTCTCTGGGCCTTTCTCTTAGTTCTTTATGTGACTCACTGCTCTGCTCTGTTCCTCTTATCCTCCACTCCAGCCTTACTAAACCCCAGTTTGCTAACTATTCTTGCGGTCTCAAGATTGCTAGTCTCCACTCACATGTCTTCATAAGAGGAGAGTGAGAACACTTGTTTGTATGCCTACCTCTCTTCCCCGAATGTTCTGACAAACTATATAACTTATTTTTCTATTCAGGTCAAGTCATTTAATTTATAAAGCATTTGAATAGCTTAAAGGCTCTAGAGAGTGGGATTTCTTTCATTTCTGAGAGTGTTCTTCAAAAGTAACACTCATTTTAGTACAAATATTTACAGAAGTTAAGGTGTATTTCCTTTTAATATCTTCATACCCCTGATGGTGAAATCGTTTCAGGTTTAATTACACTGAGAATTTCTTTCTTCTTTTCTCTCTCAATTTGCTATAGCCTGCCTACAAGAATACTTCTATAATTTTATTATATATAGTTCCTTGTATGTTTCTGCTTATAATAGATAACAATAGTCTTGAAGTCAGGTAATGAGATATTCATTTTTGCACCCTCACAGTGCTTTGATAAACAATTAATGCTCAAATAACAGAACACTCATTCATTCACTCCTTTATTTTTTCAGTAAACTTCGATTTCTAAAATAATCTTCCTGGTTTTTCTTCCTTGAGTGTACTCTTTTAAATATTTCTTATGATTTTTATTCTATCTGGTGCATTCTACTTCCATATTTTATGATTGGATGCATAAATTGTTACATTTAATAGTTTCTTAGTTCCCTAGTATCTTGTTTGGTCTTCCTTATGATTGCCAGAGTGCTCTGATAATACCTGAGCTTGGTGATGTACTCTTTTTTTATAGGAAAATAAAAATCTGTGCAATCACTTTATTTCAGTAAATTTATGAAAATGTTAAATATCCATGGCTTGAGTACTAGCAAGGCATAACGAATAAATATAAATCAAAGGAGTTTGTCTAAATCATGTTTTTTTAATCACTGGCATTCATGTGTAGTTTTCACAAGTACATTCTTTATCCAGTATATGGATACATATTGCTAAAAGTAATGATATTGCCTAGATTATAAATTTTAAAATATATTATAAAAATAGAATTTGATGAAAAGTTATTTATCTGAATAGTGGGATAAATACTCATAACTATAAATATCCTTTATTTATAGCTTTGATGGCATCAATATTCATGAATTGTGAAACTGCTTGAATTTTTATTGTCTTGTTGTGTGCCACAGATCTCAAAAAAAAGACTGCAATCACTATTTAAAAAGTTGATTGTATATCATACCATAGAACATAATATCACTTTTATTAAATGTTTTATTATTTAAACCTCTGCATGGATCCCATGCTCCACCAAAATTTCATTTGCTTTATTTTTTAAATATATACTCTTCCATAACCAGGCATAAAATTAGGATATGATTAGAATCAGGAATAAAAAGCCTTTCACCATTATGCGATTTCTATTCACGTCTTATTGTAGCAAAATACGCTAGGAAATGTGTATAGAACAGGATTAAGTTTTTTAAATGGTGATTTTAAAAGTTTCCCTCCATTTCAGAATAAATTTAAGCTGAATTATTTTCAGTTTTATAAACTATTATTATACAACTGATAACAGTAATGTTACCAGCCTATTGTAACAAATGCCTTGCAGCTGGAAAACCCTCTCTAATAAAAATTAATGAAATTGTGTTGTCACAGTCCTATCAAAGAGACATAATCTAGCGGGACTCTGTGAACATCTGTCATTTAGGTCTTACCATCACCGACTTCTTATTTTAGTAATAACATCCCACATTTTTGACAAAATATTCTCCCTTCTGCATTCACACGGTTCTTCTGCAGTCATCTGTCACAATATCCTACTGACATAGCTTTGAGCAGATGACCCAAGCCAAATGTAAAACAATATCCTCTAAATCACAAGAAGTGGAAATAGGAATAGTCATGTAAACAAGCAAGATAATCTGAGTCCTGCTTTGGAATTTTCCTTACTGAAGATGAGAGGGGGGCTCCTTTCTTTCCTTTGGGTTGAGAGCTTCCAGTAGCCGTGTCAACAACTAGGAGAAGCCTGGTGTAATTAGGCCAGTTCATCTGCAGAATGGGAGTTAATATGGGGAAACGGAATTATATACAAATAATATCATTCAGCTCACGGGATCCAGTCATACGTGCGTGAGGCCAAATCTACTCATATCCTTGCCAGTTTCATGAACCACTAAATTTCTTTAAGAAAGTTACTTTTTTTGAATTGACTATTTATAATTTCAGTCTTCTCATTTGCAACCAAAAGATGTTTCACTAAAATAAAACAAATGTCTTGGGAGAAATGACCAGGAGTTGAGGGGTGTACATAAGAGAGGTGGGTGGGTGGCTAATAAGACGAATGTCTTATGCGAAGAGAGAGTTGATTAACTCTGCAATTATCTATTCAAATAATTAAAGAAAACATTATACAAATGGCCCCAAATGAGAATATGTTTAAACTGGCTCAAATCTGACATGAGTCAAGGTGGTATCTCAGATTGCTGGCACCTTAGAGATCTTACTTTAACATCATGATCAGAGAAAGCCTTTTCACGTATTTCAGTGCAGTTACAATTATGATGTGTCTGCATATATTTCAAGTCTAATGAAAATCATATAAACATAACACATGAAAGAAGAATTGAGAACACTTTCTGTTTGCTTCATAAAACTATCTGGATAAGCCCAGAAGTTGGATAAATGAAATGGGGCTAATATGAACAGATCTAACTGAGTATAAAGTAAGTAGCACTGAATTGTACTCTAGTCTCAGTTTATCTCTGAAATACATTTAATTTAGATGCTCTTTCTGTCCTCGGTTACCATAATGCTGGGAATAAACAGCCAAACAAGGAACAACTCACAAATCCTAGTGACTTAAAATAATAGGAATTTGTGTGGTTCACAAGTCTGCAAAATAGCTGGGTAGTTATTCTGCTCTCAGGTGTGCTAACTCATGCCCCTGTGGACAGCTGTTGGTAGCTTGGGTGGCTTTGCTGATGTTAACTGGTTCTATCACAGGTCAGGGGCTTTGGCTAGAATAACATGGTTTTTTTCTGCACGGTCTGTCCACCTCCAGCAGGCTAATCTATGTCGATTCTCATAGTGGCCAGCTACTTATAGAGAGAGAGAAAAAGGGGAGGTTGGGGGGGAGATAGAGAAGAAATGCACACATTCTCACATTCTCTTTGGAACTAGACTCAGAATTGGCACAGTATCTCTTACTCTGCATTCCATGTGACAAAACAAGGCCACCCCAGCTTCAATGAGAAAGAAAACGGACTTCTTTAATGGCAGAAGATACAAAGTGACATTGCGAAAGGCAGATGTATAGCAGAGTGGAGAACAGGGATAATTTTTGCAACTGATCTACAGAGATAACCTAGGAGTGTGTGTGTGTGTGTGTGTGTGTGTGTGTGTCTGTTTTAGTTTCTGAAATTTCTACATCCACCACTCTAGGCACTTTCCAAATAGCATAAAGTCATTATCACCCAGGCCTCATATTCAACCCTGGATTCCACTCAGGAATGTTATAGGAAAGGAATCTCGTTCATGTTAAAGTTATGAATTACTTCAAATTTAAGTAAAAATAGTCTCCACATTCTAAATGAAGATGCAATTTATTTTACTTCCAGAGAATTATACATTCACTTATAAGAATCAATTCACATCCATTTCCATATGGGAAGATAAAAGTCTTGGTAATAATTCTGAATTGCCTGGATAAAGTGAATTTTTAAAACAAATTTCTAGGCTAAGGAAAAAATTATTACAGAGGGAAAGTAAATAATACTAGCATCACACTATCCAGCATCTGCAACACTGGTTGTAATAAAATGGCAGAATAACATCAAAGTACTACGGAGACAAAATGACTCTACCTAAGAATTCTATTACCAACCAATATCATTCATCTGTTCAGGAGAAGAAAAGTTAATATGGTCAAAAAATTACTGTATCAGCCATTTAACCTATCGGAGGAAAATGCTGGAAGTATATAGTAAACAAACTAAACTATAAGAGAAACTTCTGTTTTAGGGGAAAATGAAGTGGACAGGAAACAATGTAAACAATAAACCTTAAAACATATATAGTTAAAAATCCATGAGTAAACCTCATACTGGGAATAGGTAATATGTGTTAAATATGGATGAAATAAGGTAAACAGTAGAAACAGAAAACTTTAAAATAATTTGAAAATAATGGCACTAGAGTAGCCCAGATTTGGAGGGAGATTGAGAGAAAGAGGGTATGTCCTTGCTTTGAATAGGGTCACATCAAAGTTGCTTTAGCCATTACAGACATAGAGTCAGTTCCATTCATCCTTCTCATAAAACCATTGACAGGTAGAAGAGTGTAATGATGGAGTTTACCTGCCTTCATGAGCAAAATCCTGTGTGATACTAGTTGAATCACAATGGGCAAGTTACTTAATAGTTTTCTCGTAAGTAAAATGGAAAAAAATATTTGATTTGACTCATAGTTGATATGAGGATTAAATACAGTAATATGAGTAAAGTGATTAGCAAATCCCAGGCATGGTATGCATTAATAAGTGTTAGCTACCACTATTTTAGTAATTCTTCAGGGAAATATATATTTTTGAAACAATTTATTGAGGTACAATTTACATTGAATAAAATGCACCTACTTTAAAGGTACAATTCATTATTTTGATAAATATATACATCTGTATAACCACCAAAATTAGAAAATAGAAAACTTTTATGAACATGAAAAATTCCCTTATGCTCTTTGCAATCTATATCTCATACTCCAAACACACACACACACACACATGCACACACACACACACACACACACACACACACACACACACACTCACCCAAGGCCTTAGGAAAGCTCCAAATGCTTTCCACAATGTAGTATAGCTTTGCCTACTTTAGAATTTCATATAAATGAAATAATATAGCAGGTACTCTTTTTCTATCTGACTTCTTTCACTCAAATTAATATTTCTCAGATTTATTCATGTTTTTGTATGTATCCTTAATTTGTCCCTTTAATTACACAGTGATATTTTGTTGTATGGACATACCATAATTTTATTTTCTATTCACCTATTGATGAACATCAGCTGAATCTTTTTCCATCCTTTTACTTTTTTACCAATCTGTCTTTATTTAGAGAGTATGTTCTTTGTATACAACAACTTGCTTATTTTTCCCCATGGTGTAACAATCCCTGCCTTTTTATTGCTTTATTCACATCATTTACATTTAATGTCTACCTTCTTAGATATATTTCCTAGTCATATTATCTGTCTTTTGCTCCTTCCTTTCTCTTTTAATACTTTTTTAAATTGAATTTTTGGTATTCTACTTTATTTTCACCATTAATTGTTATATTCGTCTCTTTGTTTTACATTCTAGTAGTAGATGCATGGTTTACTATTTGCATCTTTCACTTATTACATTCTATTTTAAAATAATGCTATATACCTTCATGATTAATATAGAAATTTCACAGTAGACCTTTAATTCTACTTTCCCAGTTCATATGTTATTGTCATTCATTTGACTTATACATATATTATAAAGCCCACAATACACTGTTATTACTCCTGCATTCAACAGCTATCTTTCAAAGAAATTTAAAAATAAGATATAAATCTATTTTTTATTTATGCATGCATTTACCATTTCTGGCATTCTTCATTTCTTTGTATAGACACAAGATTCCTTTTGGTATCTTATTCCCTTTTAATTTCCATTAACATTTTGATTCCTGTGGGCAGGCAGGCAAATAATTTCCTTAGGTTTTTTTCATTAAATATTTATATAGTAGTTCTTTCTTTAAAATTTTTTGAGGAATCGCCATGATGTTTTTCATGATAGCTGCAACAGTTTACATCTTTACCAACAATGCACAGGGTTCTAATCTCCACATTCCTGTTAGCATTCGTTGTTTTATGGTGTACTTGATAGTGACCATCCTAACAGGTGTGAAGTGATACATCATTGTGATTTTTATTTGCATTTTCTCGATAAATAGTGATGTTGATGGGCTTCCCTGGTGGCGCAGTGGTTGAGCATCTGCCTGCCGATACAGGGGACTACGGGTTCGAGCCCTGGTCTGGGAGGATCCCACATGCCGCGGAGCAACTAAGCCCGTGAGCCACAATTACTGAGCCTGCGCGTCTGGAGCCTGTGCTCCGCAGCGAGAGAGGCCCGCGCACCGCGATGAGGAGTGGCCCCCACTCACCGCAGCTGGAGGGAGCCCTTGCGCAGAAACGAAGACCCAACACAGCCATAAATAAATAAATTAATTAATTAAAAAAAAAATAGTGATGTTGAACATCTCTTAATATAGCTGTTGGTCATTTGTATGTCTTCTTTGGAAAAATGTCTATTCAAGTACTTTGCCTATTTTTAATTGGATTGTTTGGCTTGTTTTTGTTATGAGTTGTAGGAGTTCCTAATATATCTTGGATATTAGCCCCTGATCAGATATATGGTCTTTAAATATTTCCTCCCATTCCATACATTGCCTTTTTACTTTGTTGATTATTTTTCTGCTTATACACTAAAAAATATTGCTGAAAAGAATTAAAGATGACACAATCAAATGGGAATATATCCTGTGTTCATGGATTGGAAGACTTAGTATTCTTAAAATGTTCATTTTACCCAAAGCAATCTATAGATTCAATGCAATTCCTATCAATATCTCAATGGCATTTTTATAGAAATAGAAAAAAATCCTAAAATTTATATGGAACCACAAAGGACCTCAAAGAGCAAAAACAACCCTGAGAAAGAAGAACAAAGCTGTGGGCCTTACACTTGCTCACTTCAAAACATATTACAAAGCTACAGTAGTCGAAAGAGTATGGTACTTGCTCAAAGACAAACAAAGAGACCAATGAGACAGAATAGAGAGCCCATAAATAAATCCATGCATATATGGTCAAGTGATCTTTGACAAGGATTCCAAGAATACACAATAGGGAAAGGGCAGTCTCTTCAATAAATAGTGTTGAGAAAACTGAATAATCATATGCAAAAAAGAGAAAGTGAGCCCTTATCTTACACTATACAAAAAAATCAATTCAAATGGATTAAAGACATACATAAGACATGAAACTATAAAACTGCTAGAAAAGATCATAGGGGAAACTGGATTTGACACTAAAAATCACTGGCAACAAAAAACTTTTAGCACTTTAAAGACGTTTTATTTATGTCTGACTTACAATACATAGTTTCTGGTGAAAATTACTCTGTTTTTCTTTATGTAATGTACCTTTTCCCCTAGTCTGCTTTCAAGATTTTCTTTTTAACACTGGTTTTCAACAATTTCATTTTGATGTCTTGGGGTGTTTTCTATATGTCTATCCTATTTGGGATTTTTGAAGTTTCTTGATCAAGTGAGTTTATATTTTACATTAAATTGGAAAACTTTCAGCCATTATTTCTTCAAATATTTTTCTCTGTCCTCCCTCACTCTTCTCTCCTTCTGTGACTCTAATTATCTCCATGTTAGACCCCTTGAATTTCTACCACAGATCCACTGAGATGTTCATTATGTTTTAATATTTCTCTCTCTATTCTTCACTTTGGATATTTTTCTATTGTTATGTCTTCAAGGGCACTGATTAATTTTTCTGCTGTATCCAATGGGCATTAGTCCCATTCAATAGATTTTTCTTTTCTGTTTTTTTTTCTCTAAAAGTTCCATTTTGTTTTTTATATCTTTTATCATCCTTCTATTATGTTCATATCCTCCTTTAAATCCTTGTGCGTATTTATAATAGATTTTTAAAGATTTTTTTCTGCTGATTCCATTATCTTTGTCATGTCTGGGTCTGCTTCAGTTGATGGGTTTTTCTTCTGGTTACGGTTACCATTTGCTCCTTCTTTATTTGTGACACATTGTTTTGAATGAAGGGTACTGTGAATGTTACATTGTTCAGCGTTTGGATTTTGATGTCTGCTTTTTTAAAGAGTTGAAGTCTGTTTTTATAAGGCCTTTATGTTTCTTGTAGATCAATGTGATCCTTTCAAGACTTATTATTAAGCCTAATTATAGTGGCATTAAGTAGCATTTACTCCAGGGCTAAATAGCCCCTTTTTAAAGGTGATCTTTTGGGGGCATCTACTAATAGCTCCAATTGATCAACAAGGTCTCCCTGGGCTTCCCTTGTGGTGCAGTGTTTAAGAATACGCCTGCCAATGCAGGGGACATGGGTTTGGGCCCTAGTCTGGGAAGATCCCACAGGCTGAGGAGCAACTAAGCCCGTGTGCCACAACTACTGAGCCTGCGCTCTAGAGCCCATGAGCCACAACTACTGAGCCCACGTGCCACAACTACTGAAGCCCGCATGTCTAGAGCCCTTGCTCTGCAATGAGAGAAGCCCCTGCAATGAGAAGCCAGAGCACTGCAACAAAGAGTAGCCCCCACTTGCCACAATTAGAGAAAGCCCACACACAGCAACTAACACCCAACACAGCCAAAATTAATAATTAATTAATTAATTAAATTAAAAAACAAGATGGAAATCAAATATTTTCCCAACTCTGTGTGAGCTCTGGGAATGTTTAACTTTTCCTTTCCACCTCTGCACATATCTTTATGTGCATGTAGCCACTCAAGGGGACTCCTATGCAGATTTCTGAACCTCTTTCTCTGAGTAGCTCCATCTTCTGTAATATTTGGGTTTGCAAATTCTAGCCACCTCTGCTTCCCTGACCTCCCATTTCTGTAAGTATGACTGATATACTCACCTTGGAATTTCTTTCCCTTTAGTGTAGACTGAGAAGTGCTTCCAGGCAGAAAGCCAAGGTGATTGTAGAGATCACAATCTTTGGTTTTCCTTCTTCCAGGGATCACAGTCTTATTCTGCTTGTTGTATAGTGCCTGAAAATCTTGTCTAGTTTTCTCAATATTCATGGCACATGGGTTAGTTCAATAATGATGACTCTAACATAGCTGGACCATGAAGTCTCAGCATTTACTTTCAATACAGCGTGATACAAGTATCTTGACATTAATTTCATAAACTTCATAAGTTTTCATAAACTTATAAAAGTGTCTGCCTTTTTCTTGCTATTCTCACTGCCTAACATTATGCCTGACATAGAGTTGGCCCTCGGTGTATGTTTGTTGAATATATTAATTAAAAAATACTTATGGACTATTATAAGAAAAAAGCCAGAGCTTCTCACCAGAAGGATAGCTGCTGCTTCAAAGAATCAGTTAAGACAAGGTCTGAAATTCAAGTTTGTATACTATTTATTTATGGAATTATTTATGGGAGAGTGACATGCATAAAAATATGTAAAGAAGTATTTATATTAAAATCAATGCTCTTGATAAAGAATATCAACCATCCAGAGACACTATCAGTCTAAATGTGTATGAGTCTGGGAGTCTTGAGAAAACTGTTTAATTTTTTCAACCATCATTAAAGACTTAAACTTACCTATTTTATCTAAAGTGAGTAGAAATACTCAAATGCTCTCACTTCAATATGTCAAACATAATCATCATTGGTCCAGAGTTGTCCCAGATGAAATTGCCATGTTTTTATGCTTCAATCTGCAAGTTACTGAAGTTGGTCTTCCTTGGCCTACTGGTCCTATCCTGCATATGAATACTGCTTTGCTACATCTAACAATTTAACCCTAAGAAACCTGGGAAACTCACATCAGGATTAGTTTCTTTGACTTCTGGGAACAATTCAACATTTGGCCACCATTATAGGAACCATTGCTAATTTGTGCTCTAATTAACTTCCCAAAACCATAATGATGGCTTGTTTTATTTTTTTTTTTTTGAACCTCCACTCATTGTTTGCTCTTAAGGATTGCTTGGCTTAACAGGGTAAGGAGCTAAAACTTAATTTTATTTCAGATAAGTTGGTAATAAATATATCCTATTAAGAAAACATTCTAAGAAAAGCAAAAGAAAATCCATGAATGTCAACTAGTAAACATGCTATAGAGGAAATTCCTATAATCAAGGATTTAAGCAAGTCAGTCAGTCACCAATTATAAATTTAGTTCCCACAGGGAGCAAATCATTTAAGACACTAAAGCCATTCAGCTTTAAGACATATGGTTTCAAGTTTTGATGCAAATCTAAAGGTGAGGCATTCAATTTGAATAAAAAATGAACAAAAGATGTTTAAATTCAAATCATTTTTTGCAATGAATTTACCATCTTTATTGTTTCTTTTATTTTATATTGTCCATGGCTTTTTGCATATTCTTATAGAATCACAGAACTTTAAATGAAAGAGGATCTATAGGAATTAGGCAACACACATGTTCCCAGTCAGGGTGTTTCTTGAAACTACAGATTTCGGGGCCTATCTTGCAGAGATCGCAAATCAATTGATCAGAAATGGTCATACAGTCTGATTAAAAAAAATAATAATAATAACTGAGCAGAAGCACTGATATAATTTAATTTTCATTTTACAAATAATGAATCTAAGACCCAGAAAGGTTAACTGATTAGCCCCAGTTTCTACAAAAGTTGGTAACAAAAAAAAGAAAAAACAAATGAGATCACGATCCTGGAATGTTGTTTTATACTCTAGAGCTTTTTCTATTGCTTCATAATCAAAAACATTGTCTGTATAATATTAAGTGGTAGAAATCCTTGAAATTCTGTCCTAAGTTCATGTCTCTTATCAAGCTGTACTTTCTCTCCAGGAGATCTCATCCACTGTCATGGTGTTTTTCCATATCTGCCTTTCACATCCATCTCCAAAATTCTAGAATTATATGTTCAATTGCTTAATTAACCTTTTTATTTTAATCGACTTCAAACAAAACGCATGTAAAGCTCAAGTTTTCATTAATATGCAGCAAGCCTTATCTGCCTCATCTGCCTTATCTGTTCTCTGTTTCAGGAAATCACATTATCAATATACCCAGTTAAACAAGTTAGAAGGCTGAGAGTGATTCTGGACACTCTTTCTCCCTTATCGACATATCCAACATATCGTAATTCACAATTTTTCTAAGTGTTGTTAAATTAAACAGGGAAGCCAATAGACTCAAATGGTTCCTATACCTTAGCAGCTTATGTAAGCAAACCCAAACTAAAGCCTGTAAATGCCTCAAGGTTAAGAAATCAAAACGTAAAGCCAGCCAGTCAGAATATGCCTGCACAGCTTTAGTTTATCATAACCTAGCTTGGAAACTTCGTTTTGCCCCATATAAGTAAAGTAACCCTGCTAACCAATCAGCATTTGCCCAGGATAACTTCTTCATTCCTCCTCACTTTGGTCAATAAAACCCTCTCCCTTTGTACAACTCTTCAAAGCTCCTCTCTATTTTTTTAGAGTGGATATTTCCCTATTCATGATTCACTAAATAAAGCCAACTAGATCTGAAATGTACGTGTCTGTGAATTTTTTTAACAGTATTTAGCAAGTTTGTTCAGATCTTCGAAGCCACCTTCGTCCATGCTAAGATCATTTTACTCATTGACAGCAGCAACTGATTTGGAAATGATCGCCTTCAGCATTGACTTCTTCCAATCATTCTTCACACTGTTGAATATAAACCTACTGAAAATGTAAATCTCATCATGTCAAATGTTCCAATGTTTTCCCACTGCCCTTGAGATATATTCTAAAAATGTCAGACTAATTTATGTGGCACCACTTAATCTATGCCTACTTTCAATCTCAATATAATGCAATCCTATTTTTTGCCCTCTATGTTCCAGTCATACTGGGACCATTTTTTGATCATCAAACAGGGATTAATAGAATTATAATTGTATTTGAGGAATAAAATGAATTTCCTCTTGTTAAACATTAATCCAAAGCCAACATAATTTCATTTGCCATTATTTCCACTTTATTCTCGTTAATGTCATTTGTAAGTTGCCCTTGTTCTTGAATTGATATCTTTTGTTACATAAAGAGATCATCTAAATTTTAGCTGTACTGTTCTAATACTATTGGCACACTCAAATAAATAGAAACTACTTTTTAAAAAAGACTATTCTAAAATAGGATTTGTTGATTTGACAAAAAGTCTTGAGGAAATGAAAAGAAAATTTAGAATATCACTATCATTTATTGTACTAGTCTGTTAGTCTTTACAAATACCATTAGTTTAGTTCATTATAATACTATGCAATAGTGTAGTTTGTCACTGAAAAATATTTGTCAACATACTATTTAAAACATTCAAATTTAACTAACATTTATTGAGGCTGTATTAGCTGCTAGCAAATAACATATTTTCTTATTGAAATTTTAATACCGTCAGCTGGAGCAGTAATGCTGATGATATCTAAGATGCACTGAGTGCTTCCTAAGTGCCTGGTGCTATGATACACAGTTTACCTAGTTTATCTCACTTGATCCTCATAATTATACCTAGAGAGTTGATCCTATTCATTGGGTGAGTATATTAAAACTGCCTGTCAAGTAAGCATTCAATAAATGTAGTTGTTGTTATTGTGACTGTTTTGCATTTATCTCTTTTGAGAGATGAGGAAAAACGTAGGCACATAGCATGTACTTTTTGGCCTGTTGTTTAGCCAGAATTATATCTTAGGTCTTCTAACTCCATTCGCAATGGTTTTTTCCCATAGATTCTTAACAAAGAAACACAAGAATGAAATAAACTCTGACATTTACTTTTACCTTTGAGACTTTTTTTTTCCCTTCTGGAAGCTTCCCCTTCTCCAGATGGCATCATCGAAACATGGCCCTGACCATTTTGAAGAGGATAGATGTTCCAGAGGGCCAATGAAAGATATGTCCCTGGATAACATTTATCAAAGTTCCAGAAATGGGTGCATGACCTAAACACACAGCAAGTCAGAGCCCTTTTGCAGCATTCACTATTGATGTCGGTAATGAGTTTCTCTTTACTTCTGGGATTGCTGGTGCTAAGAACCTTGTGACTCTGGAGATTCTGGGGGCTTTTTCATAGTAACCTGGCAAGCTTGTTTGAGAATCAGCCAATATAAATAAAAATTGTTTAAAGTGACAGAGAGAGTTAATCCTGATGAGAATTTCAGAATATCTCAAACTTTACAGATTTAAATAAACCTATTGTGTGTGTGTGTGTGTGTGTGTGTGTGTGTGTGTGTGTGTGTGTGTGTGTGTTGGAGGGGGGAAAGTGTTTCACTTAAGCCTGTATGAGTTACATTTCAGTCACTTTAATAGAGGGCCTAGACTAAAACACAACTTCCCAAATAAAAATGGTATTGAAAGATTCTTGTGGTTATATTTCTGAAATCATCATAAAATTTTCAGTTTATCCATTTCCTTTGTCCTTCCTCCTATCCTTTACCACACCCTGTATTCTTATAGCTCTCTTTTCATTCCTTCCCTCCTTCCTTCCCTTCCTTTCTTCTTTCCTTCTTTCTTTGTTTCTTTTTTTTTCTTTCTAATTTGAGGAGGTCCAACATATTACATCAATCTTTTCCATGTTCAAGCTGTGAACCAGGTCAGAAGAAGAGGAGGCAGTGGATAGAGACAAATTACTTACTTTTACCATTTGCTGGATTCTGTTTGCTGATATTCTGTAAAAGTTTTTGTATCTGTACTCATGAGGGCAGAAGAAAACTGCCCTTCTCTTTTTTTGAAGAAAACTGTATTGTTTCATTGTTTTAATGCCTTTGTCTGTAATCCTGAACTCATAAATGAATTGAAAATGATCCCTGCTCTTCTATTTTCTCAAAGAGCTTTCTTAAATATTTGATAGAATTAACCAGTAAAACTCTCTGGGCTTAGAATTTGTCAGAAAGTGTTTAATTATTAATAATTAAACTTTAATTACTGAAATTATGCTGGACTACTCAGATTATTTCTTCTTCTGTCAATTTTCATAATGTGTCTTTCAAGAAATACGTCCACTTCATCCAAGTGGTCAAATATGTTGCTATGAATTGTCCATAATATAGGCTTATTGTCTTTATAATGTCCATTTGTAGAATCTATAGTATTGCCTACAGTTTAATGCCCAGCCCGATATTCATAATTTGCATAGATCTCACTTTTTCTTGATCATTTTATTGGTCCTTAAAAACAACCAGGTTTTGGTTTCATTGATTTTTATTATTTGCCCAATTTCTTTATTTCAGGTTTCTATTCTTCTGTTTTTTATTTTTGTTTTCTCCCTTCTACTTCCTTTGGGTTTGATATGCTCTTCTTTTCCTAGCTTAAAGTAGAGCTTTGATGCCTGATTTCAAAACTTTCTTTTCTAATATAAACATAAAATAATTAATATCTCTGCAATGTTTTACTTGTATCCTGCAAATTTTGCATTTTGTAGTTTTTATTATCTAACATTGCAAAGCATTTTATAATTTTATTTGTGATTTCTTTTTTCCCAAGAGTTATATGAAATAGTGTTGTTTACTTTATATATATTTGTTCCATTTGTTTCCAGATGTTCTACTATTGATTTTTAATTTAATACCAAGTAATTTCAATTATTTGAAATTTATTGAGACTTGCTCTGTGGTCCAGAATACAGTCCAGAATGTTTTACATGCACATGAACAATTGTATATTCTTCAGTTGTTTGGTGTGGTGCACTATAAAAATTTGATGTCAAGTTGGACAACAGTGTTGTTCAGACCTTCGAAATTCACACTTTCTATGTATTTTCATAATTCTCAAAATCTCCAACTAAAATGGAATATTTTTCTTTTGTGTTCCATAATTTTTGGTTTATCTTTCAAATTGTTCTTATTTGATGCACACATATTTAGTATTATTTCTTCATAAATTGATCATTTTATCAATACAATGTGCATGCTCTTTATCTCTGGTAAAATTCTTTGCTCTAAGGCCAACTTTATTCGACATAAATATAGCTGCTTCATCAATTTAATGATTACATTTTCCATGACATATCTGTTTCATCATTTTACTTCTAATCTATATGGCTATTTTTTATTTAAAATATAAATATTTCATATACTTCATTGCTTGTAGACAGCATATAGTGTAGTCCTGCATTTTATCCATTCTGACAATTTTTGCTATATAATGTTTTAGCTTATTTAAATACATTATAATTATAAATATGTTTGGGTTTAATTCTACCATCTTGATAGTGGTACCATGCATTTTCTCCTTTATATTTTTTCCTGTATTATTTTGAATTATTTTAGCAACTTTTCATTCCATTTCACTTCTCTTTTAACTTTGTGTGTGTATGTGGTTCCTCATAGGTTTATAAGACACATTTTTAACTTATCACAGTATAATCCCCAAAACTATTGTACCACTTCAGTGTCACTCCAACATAGTTTTATATTCCCATCCTTCTTTATATTATCAATATTCAGTTTATTTTTATATATTTTAAGACCTCAACAATATATCGTTATTAGTTTTGCTTTAAATAGTCCATTCTTTTTAGAAAAATTGAAATAAGCAAACAAGCAAAAAATCTCATGTGTAACACAATGTCTCTGTATGCGCATTTTGTTTAATTTCAGGTTCGCATGTAGTTCCATCTCCTTTCAGAATAAAGAACTTCCGTTTATAGCAGTTGTAGTGCAAATGTGGTAGAATAATTCTCTTACATGTATTTGGCTTTACATGTTTACCTTTTTATTTGTGTGGTTTGAATGGGTTGACCTACAAATTGTTGTTCTGTTGTCTCTGTCATGCATTGCTTCTTTATACAAGTCATCAGTTATTCTTATATTTGTTCTCCATATATAATTTTAATTTTCTATTTTTCCTCTGGCTTATTTTAAGATTTTTTTTCAGTTTCCATCAATTTTACTTTTATGACCTTTGGTGGTATTTTCTTTCTGCTGCTTTTCAGTAGGGTTCATGGTGCTTACTTGATCTGAACAATTATTGTTTTCATTGTATTTAGAAAATACATTTCACATTTTATAAGTATTTTTGTCTTTCTTTTTGTAATTCCAATTATGCATATGTTAGACCACTTCATATTGCCCTTCAAGTAACTGAGGACTTTTCATTTTTCTCCAAACCATTTTTTCTCCCTTTTATTTGGATGCATTCTATTTTTCTTTCATTTTCACTTATCTTTTCTTCAGTGTCTCATAAGCTCTTAAACCAAAATAGTGAATTTTCCATTTTAGATATTCTAGTATTCACTATAGAAATTCCACTCGGTTCTTTTTTTATAGTCCTTTTTTTTCTATTTCTCCTCTCATTATACTTATGCTTTCCATAACTTTCTTAACCAGATTTATAATAGTTGTCTTAAAGTTCTTATATGCTAACTTTGTCATTTCTGTACTTCTGAGCCTATTTCTATTGATTAATATTTCTCATGGTTCCTGGTTACAATTTTCTCCTTATTCAAAAATCCAGCATATCAATGCCATTAAAGGTCATTACATTTTACTTTTAGGCACACATAATATCACGTTTGAGTATGTGGCTAATTCTGTCCAGTGAAAGAAAATGTTCTATACAAGTGATTCCCAAAAATATCTCTGGTTAAAGAGCAGGTTTCTTTTTCTCTTTTTATTATTTTTGAGTCCTTCACAGATAAGTACTTTTGTAAAATACAGTAAAAATGAAATACTAGGGGAATACTAGTATTTTATATACTACTGTACATTATATGCACATTATATACAGATATATGTACATATATATCTATACATTGGTATACCTATATAGACATGTATATACATTACCTATATCTCTACATATATCTATATCTCTCTCTATGAGAAATATATATTTTATATATATACATATCTATCTATCTATCTATCTATCTATCTAGCTATCTAGCTATCTATCATCTATCTATCTATCCTATTGGTTCTATTTCTCTTGAGAACCCTCACTAATACAGATTTTACTACCAGGAATGATTCTAGAGGAATAGAATCTTAAGGATGAGTTTCCTAATTTGTTTCTGGAGTCTCTGAAATTGGCTTTCTCATGTGATTAGATTTAAAGATGCTAATGACTCTATTTCTAGTAGTAGATAGTTCATGGTGTGATCTGGCAATAGAGATATACAAAATACTTTCACTGGATACTCCTAATAAACCACTTCTAAGAAACAAGGAGCTACTAATAAGAACCTGCTGTATAAAAAAATAAATAAAATAAAATTCAAAAATTCAAAAAAAAAAGAAACAAGGAGCTGGATTGCTGTATATATGATACTTTTGAACATTTTTGGAAAACTAATGTGAATATATTAATGTTGGCTTGTTGCTCTTATGTCACTGGACAAAGAGGTGAAAGAACAGCATGAGGTCAGGGATTCAAATTCCTAACTTGAGTCTGAATGACCTGAAGGCTTCTATGTATACCTTGCAGGAGACCCTTCAATATTGTTGAAATAACTTTGACACTGTGAGAAAAAATGACCAATGGATGAAACTTAAATTGTAGATGAGAGGTGACAAAATTTCAAAGCAATAGCATCATATCCCAAATTACCTACCTGAAGACTATACCTGAAGTCCATTATATCATTTGATTTTTTTAGTCATATGAATCAGTCCATTCCCTTATTTTTAGAGTTAATTTGTTTGGATTTCTGTATCTTGCTACCCAAAGTATCCTAACAGATACAACTGTTGTGATGCCTCCTGACACTGAAGGAAGAGCCTAGGACCCAGGTAGCTGTGAAGAGAAATTGTTGACATATACAACAGAGAGAAAAGAATCAATGGTCCCCATCACCAAACGTTCCAGCAGAGATATCTTGAAAAAGATCTTTTGATTAGGGTACATTAAGTCAAGAGACTGTCTCTGGAGCACTCACTAGGAATGAATTATGAAATTATGGTATTTTTGTTAGCATGGTTGGATTCATGGCTTAGCCTGGTTTATAATCTTAAAAGTAATCATTATTCATTTCACTTTACAGTTTAAATGAATAGAGTTGCAGAGAATGTAAGTAATTCACCAACAGTAACATGACAGAGCTCGGATCCTTATTTTCATTAAAAAAAAAAAAGCCATTTTAATAGAAAACAAAACACAACATATGTTTATTCAATTAGGAAGTCTTAAATTATACATTGTACTTTAAAATCAATATTAGTCATTGATCATGTCATTTACATTTGACATGATCTGCCTCTGTGTACCCCATATTCTCACATTAAGATTTATTGCCAGGACCATTCATCCCTTGGCTTGGGCCTCTTAAATGCTTACTATATTGTACATTTACATGTTTAGATGAGTATCTTCCAATGGCCTTCAGAGTTAGTTTATTATTCCTACTGTTCACAATCCATCTCCCTTCTTCTCTCTTGGGGAGAAATTTGGCTCAAACTTTTTTGGGTCCTCTGGGAATCTGCTTCTGGTCTTGGCACATACAATAAAGCATTTTATAAAACACTGTCCTTCAAAGAAAAAGGTGGATCTAGATTGCAGCCAGCCACAAATTGAGAAATTTTAATTTTTTAACAACCAAGGGAAAACAATTCTGTTCTTTTTATTTGTTAATAGTGTTGCCACAGTGGTAGTGGTGGGAAATTTTTTCTAAACTTTTGGAGCTATTCTAATTGGCTATCCTACCACAAAGCACTGATTTTCTGAATCTTAATAGGGGCATCATTTAACTCCCTTCTTGACTACAAATTGGAAGTCTGTGGATCAATTTTTATCCTGGTACTGGTCCTTCTGGTTTGCCATTGGCCTGTTGCCCAGCTTGTTTTCTGGGTTGGTGGTTAGCCATCAAATCCCATTTGGCAATTTGAATAACAATTGGGAAGAAAAAGCATATGACAAAATCTGTATGCCACACATTAACTTCTTGGGTCTCGAGGGTTATGAAGTTAGTGATGGGGTACAAAAAATAAAAATAAAAACAAGGAGTTAAAACAAAATCTCTTTGGCATAGAAGCAAAGAAAAAAGAGGGACTAAGGGGAGATGATGTAAAGGAAAAGACAAATGGGATGTGATTTTGCCTGTACCAAGTATGCACTGGTTAGAAATGGCAATTGTTTCCAACAAATTAGGAATGAGCATGAGTTTGTACTGTCCCTTTGGAAAGCTAAAACTATCTAAAAGTTCTAGCTCCGTGACACCATCCTAACTCCTGGACAATGAGCACCTTGTCGTGTCAGAGGGCCACACCACACTGGGTAAAATGTCGCTATTGATGACTGAAATTTGACATCATCACCATGCATCTCTATAAGATACTTAAGAAGAAAAATTAAGGCAAAACAATTTTTTGTATAAACAAAATTCGTTTCTTAACTATTTGACTTAGCTGCCACATCTCAGCACACGTGCAATCTAATTTGGGGCTGACCTCTTCTTAGGATGATATACACAGGACTTTTAAAATCTGAGTATACATACTCTGTTGGATTTGGAGGACACATCAGAATCCAAAGGTCCAATATGGACTCAAGGAATTGCCTTCACCTAAGATGTTTGTGACCTTTCCCCCAGTTATTTGATAACATCAACATTAAATAAAATGTCAAATGGAACACCATAGATGACAAAATGAGCTAGAATTAAAGAATAACAAATAAAGGAGACTGTCTTGTTTTCAAGAACACTGACTGTGTTTTACCCAGTTCCATGCCATGCCCGAAGTAGTTCAGTGCTGGATCTATACATCAGGTTCAACTGCTGATCTATTCTCAAAATCACCTTGAATCCAATGGAGAGTCATAATGTCATTTTCTTGTTTCTTGTTCACATCTAGATACTATGCTTTTTGTTTTCCATTCTCTGTACGTTGACACTCTCCAAGGAGCCTGCCTCTTTTGTTTTCTCATATTTTTTTTCCCTTAAGAAACCGTTTTAGATCTCCTAACCTACTGGCTCAGATTAACTTCCATCAAGATTGAATATTGCTATAAGGCACCCCTCCCTTCTCTCCTGAACTGATATCTTTCTACTCTTTTCACTCTTTCAGATGTGTGTTTAACGTGTTAGTGTTTATTTTCTCATTTCTGGCCCAAATGTGTCAGTGATACATGAAAACTCAGTTCACATAGATGTCGTGATAAAGAGACCCTGCAGGAAGAGGCCCTGAGGCCCTGTTCCAATACAGCCAGAGATTCCATCTCGGGAGTAGAAGATGGAATCCTGGCCAACGGATATGTTGCTTGTCCTTAATATGTGGAAGTGCCTCACACCTCTCCATCTAAACACATTCCCCAGCTCAACTTTGACACATTTGCTACAGGTTTTGCAAACCTGAGGGGAGAACAGGACTAATTCTGAAAACAGGAGCAGAGAGTATGATCTATGGAGGAATAAGCAGTATATCTTGGGGCCATTAACACTGGAAGAATACCACTATGCAATATGTGAATTTGCTAAATTAGCACCAAGATTTGCTCAGCCTCATTAAAGGAACAAACTGGTCTGCAATAAGGGAATCCCTCTGGTGTAGTTTTTACCAGGCCCCATTTACTAAGACCTCAGGGAAGAAGATTTGATACTAGGCAAGTGGAGGAATTGTTCCCAAATTGAGTTTCACTGGGTGGGAGGTAAGTTAATGAAAACAACTCTTTGAAAGTCGGCTGCTCTGTCTGTCAGCTGTTGGAGAAAATACTAACGTCATCTAGTTATAGCTTTTCTACCTGGTGATTTGGCTGCCTGAGTGAGAGCCTCTTACACATTTTGAATTCTCAACACAACCCTAGAATCCTGTAAAATGTAGGCCAGGAGCCAAAGAGCCCACAAAAGTCCTTGGTTTGCCCTGGATAAGAAAATAAAGTCTTTTTGAGTAACAACACAGCTGGTAATCAACCATGACAATGAATGTGTACAGCCTTTTCATGTGCATGAAGGCAGTCACCACAGTGTTCTATGCGCCACACTCTGCCTATGGCTTACTCTGTATCACTGGCCCTGGGTGGTTGCTAAAATGACATATTTCTGTAGCAGCAATTTTATATTTTAATATAAAGGCAAACAGTAATTTTTTATAAAACACTCTGAAAGTAGAAAAATTGTTTTTTGGTTTTGTTTGTATTATTTATTTATTGCTTGCTTTGTTTTTGGGGGAAAGAGTAATGGTATATTTCAAAACTCCACAGAGCAACTGCATTTCACTACTGTAATGGACATTGTTGGAAGCCATCCAGCCCTCCTTATCTAGCTTCTGGCTTTCATTGTCCCATCCTTTATTTATAATTGTATTACACTCACGGCCAAATGGACTTAAGGCCACTTAATCAATTGCTTATAATGTGAAATGAAACAGCCTGGTAAGGATGAATATATAACTCTCAGGTCTTCTCTCCTCCAGGACACTTTTTATTATTAAAGTGTAGTTTCTTGGCAAAGGGGGCCAGCCAGACATTGACAAGTACTGCTAGTTACTTGACTTGTGGCTAAAGGTCAATCATGAATCCACTCTAGACATCAGTTTCTTCAAAAAGAACATGAACAGGTTCGGCTAGATTACACCTAAAACTCATCACACTTGGAATTCTACCATGTTAAATTTGGGTATCCAACTATAGACTTGGTTCCTGAATTAGAGTGTATTTTTTCTGTTTCAAAGACATTTGGAACTATAACGGTTAGCAAAGTTCACTCCCACCGTTCTTAGATTCTCTGATGTGGCCACGTGCAAAGGCTATCTAGAAGTCCTAAACTTCTAAATCTCAAACATCAGAAGGAAGCAAGGAGCTGTGAAAAGTGCCCTTGTTTCCAGTTTCCCAGATCACATCGCTAAATGAGATGGCTCAACCTCTAAAATCCAGGAATGCAGCAGGGTAGTCTTCAATGTTTGTTACTTAATCCTTTAATGAAATCTTTGTAAGGAGAGTTTCATTTAAGAATGAACCCTCAGTTTCATATAATAAAAAGTATTTTTAAAAATTTAGGGGCTTCCCTGGTGGCGCAGTGGTTGAGAATCTGCCTGCTAATGCAGGGGACATGGGTTCAAGCCCTGGTCTGGGAAGATCCCACATGCCACGGAGCAGCTGGGCCCGTGAGCCACAACTACTGAGCCTGCGCGTCTGGAGCCTGTGCCCCGCGACGGGAGGGGCCGCGATAGTGAAAGGCCCACGCACCACGATGAAGAGCGGTCCCCACACCGCGATGAAGAGTGGCCCCCACTTGCCTCAACTAGAGAAAGCCCTCGCATGAACCGAAGACCCAACACAGCCAAAAATAAAATAAAATAAATAAATAAAGTAGCTATAAAAAAGAAAAGTGCTTTAAAAAAATTTAAGTGCTTTTCACTGCTCATGAAATGCAGATAATATAGGTCTTTTCCTACGTGATTTGTAGTTTGTGTATGTATGTATGTGTGTGTGTGTGCATTTTACCTTCATACCTGACTAGGGCAAAGCCAAAACTAGTGTAAAACTTTCAAGCTTACCCATATTCAAACATATGTCTCAAAAAATTATCTGGAAGTTTATCCTTAAAAAAATTTAGTATGTAACTTCTTGGCATTAATCCCTATGCTTTTTGATGTGAAAAAAATTGTATAATAAGGAAAATAATTGAGTAAGTTGAATTATTTAGTTAGTTGAGTGAAAGATGCATTCTAAATATTCGATAATTATGAAGCTCCTGTTGGCCCACAGAAGCATGTGGGGTATTTGAAACCGTTAACGATTACATGGTGCTCTTCTAAATCTTAATAGGTAATATTTTGAAACTCTCCCAACTCAAAAACATAGATGCTGGATAAATGTCTACTAACAATGCTTTCATGTATTGCTAGGTTTATAGGTAAGTAAAAGAATTTCCCAAAAAGGGAAAAAAAGAGTTGGCCATGTACATTGTCATTTATTTTAGAAGAATCATCAACAGTTAAGTAGTTCACTCATGCATTCAACACACATTCATATACAAGTAACTATGTATATGATTACCTAGGATTAGAATTCCAAAAACCTCAGAATTTTCCATTTGACTTTATCACTGAGGCTTAAAATCCAATTAGTTCTGTACAAGCGTATCCAGTTTGAGATGGGAGATTGGCTGTATCCAATTCTATTACATCTCTGAATTTTATTCCTAGCAACTAATTTGTGAAAGGAAAAAATTCTGTTCTATTTCTCAGTGAAAACTTTAACACAATTCTCTACCTGTTAATTGTTTTTTTTCTATTAGACAATAATAAAATTATCCCAGAACACTCACTAAACTTATAAAATTGTTTGAAAATAGAGATAACATTTCTTGCACCAAAAAAATGAATAAAATGTTGATGACAGTGTCCTGAAGCTCGCTGCCGCTTACAGGGTGCAGCTCTATCATACTCCTCAATTTGGAGACTTAAAATGAAGTTTAGAGCATGAGAAGTCACAAATATGGTAATGGGCATCAAAATATCATGGTCACCCAAGAAAAAGGTTGTACCTTTTGCACCAAATAATAACATTTTTAAAGAGCAAACAGGGGTGGGAGAGAGAGAGACAGAAACAGAGAGAGAGACAGAGAGAGAGAGCAGTAAAGAAAAGAGAGGGAAAGGGAAGAAGAAGAAGGAAGGGGGCATTGGGAGATAGAAGGGGAGAGCAAAAAGGCAAAAAAAGGGAATTGTAAAAAAAATCTACTCATGCTTTAAGCTACATTTTGTGAGTTTTGTGACTGATGAAACCTGTCCACAGTAATGAATTTACTATCAACTAAAGACTCAACTTTTGGATTTTGTTTTTGCTTTGTATTTTAGTTTGTTTTTCTTTAAAATGCTATCATCTTCGAAAGTCCAAGCCTGAGATTTCCCATATATTCCCTCTGGATCCTCTCAAACTGTGATCCTTTAAAAAAAAAAAAAAAGTACATGATTTCAAAGATTGTTTGCCCAGTAGTAAAGCAGGTTGAAACTTCAAACAGTCAGAGCACATATTACTTTCAGAAAAGTAGAACTCGTCCCATTAGTATAAGTGATGGGCTTGTTCTAATAATTCACATATAAATAATGAAGTCTTATGTTTACAGGATAAAATAAATTACAGGGTTTTTAAAACTTTTTATTTATTTATTAGCTTTTTATTTTATATTGGAGTATAGTTGATTAACAATGCTGTGCTAGCCTCAGGTGTACAGCAAAGTGATTCAGCCACACACATACATGCATTCCTTCCTTCTCAAACTCCCCTCCCATCTAGGTTGCCACATAATATTGAGCAGAGTTCCCTGTGCTACACAGTAGGTCCCTGTTGGCCATCCATCCCAAATATAGCAGTGTGTACATGTCAATCCCAAACTCCCCAACTATCCCTCCCCCCTACCATTTCACCCTAGTAACTGTAAATTCATTCTCTAAGTCTGTGAGTCTGTTTCTGTTTTATAAATAAGTTCACTTGTTACATTTTTTTTAGATTCTACATATAAGTGATATCATATTTCTCTTTCTCTGTCTGAGTTACTTCACTCAGTAAGACAATCTCTAGGTCCAATCATGTTGCTGTAAATGGCATTATTTCATCCTTTTTAATGGCTGAGTAATATTCCATTATATATATTACCACATCTTCTTTATCCATTCCTCTGTTGATGAACATTTAGGTTGCTTCCATGTCTTGGCTATTGTAAACAGTGCTGCAATGAACATTGGGGTGCATGTATCCTTTTGGACTATGTTTTTCTCTGGATATATGCCCAGGAGTGGGATTGCAGGATCATATGGTAGCTCTATTTTTAGTTTTTTAAGGAACCTTCATACTGTTCTCCATAGTGGCTGTATGAGTTTACATTCCCACCAACAGTGTAGAAGGGTTCCCTTCTCTCTACACCCTCTCCAGCATTTACTGTTTGTGGATTTTTTGATCATGGCCATTCTGACTGGTGTGAGATGATATGGTTTGATATTAACTCCTTCTTTAACCCTCTGACATCCAATGCTACATTGCTCTATTATCTAGTACTGTTCATCAAATTTATTTATCAAGAATACCATCACTGTGCTCTTTCATTCTACTTACAGAAAGTCTTCCCCTTAATGGCATATCCCCATTCCTAGTATTTCTATAAGAGAATGACATATTCCCTTTGGCTGTCTCTCCAGCCAGAATAAAGCCAGTGTTCCACAGTCCTGCTTCCACATAGCTTCTTCTTCAGAGCCATTTATACCCTCATTTTGATGATCAGTTCCAAGAGGTATTAAATTACAAGGTATTTATAACACTACCATACAACATTTTATAGTTAAGGAAAATAGTATTTCAAGAGCCTATTACAATATAGTTTATGATGTTTGTTTTATAACATTTCAAAAATCACTTGCTCTATTTTCACATATGATAGGATACATATTTTTAGAGAATCTATGTGAAATGGCTTTTATGTATGTTTGTAAGCATTGCCATATAAATGATTCAGGGAAAAAGGAATCAAACTATTATTCAACTCAATTTACCATTTGACCACTTATATTTCATGTCATTCATGTATTAATTAATTTATATATTTATACATGTAGATGCATGCATATGTATACATCCACTTATATACTCATTTATTTAAAAAATGGATCAATAACTCCTCTGTTCTAGGTATTCTTTTGAGCCAAACAGTAATATATTCATGATTATTTGGCTTTGCTTTTTAAAATGTTTTGCTATTTTTAAAATCCAATGTATCCTGTTAAAGCAAAGTTTGTTTACAAGACCATTTTATTCTCAAATTTTTAATGGACACTGGATAGCCTAATGGAAAATCATCTTCAGAGAATTTCAGGGTTTTTTTTTAATAGAAATTACAAATATGTTCAAACACCTGCACATTTCTTAGCATTGACCATCAGTCAAAGATCCAGTGACAAATTCCTCTGAACCTTAAAATCTCTAGGGAATTTCTTTCCCATGTTGGATTGATTTGCTTCTTTTTCTTTTTCTTTCTATAATAGGCATTGCTCTGACTTGGGCATCCCTTTAGCAGACCCTAGAAACAAAGTGAGGGGAGGCCATTAAGAGAAAATCTGGATCTGGAATATGTCTGATGCTGAGAGGGGCACAGTGGGGATCAGGAAGCAGCAAGGAAGATGCTTAGTTTAAGTAAGATATCCAAAATACATAGGTCTTTTCAGAGTACATATTTCTAGTCAAAAAAAAAAAAAAAAACAACAGACGCTATAAGACCTAATTCTTTAAAAATCTTCACAGTATTCCATCTACCAAAAACTCATGATCTTTAGCTCTTTCCATTTTAATTGCTGACTACGGTATGGTTAACTTTCCATGCTATCCAGCATTATTGTAAAAAGAATTGGTGCAAACAGAGTTGACAGTAAGATTTCTACACATTCATTCTTTATTCATCTTCATGATTATCCTTTAAAAGTTCCCTATAGAGATCCATTTGAATGATATCCATTTGAATATCCATTTGAATATTCAAGAAGCTGGGAATATGACACTAATCCCAGAAAGGTATAAACAAGAAAATAATAAAGATCATAATGGAAATAAATGAAGTAGATAACAGAAAAATGATAGAGAGTAATCAAGAAAACTAAAAATTTGTTCTTTGACAGGATCAACAAAGTTGATGAAATTTTAGATTGACTAACCATGAAAAAAAGGGAGATTGAACAAATTAATAAAATTAAGAATGAATGAGGATACATTACTACAGACTTTAGAGAAATATAGAAGATTATAAGAAAATATTATGAACAAACATGTGCCAAAAATTAGATAAATTAGATGAAATTGATTCATTCTTAGAAAGACACAAAGGACCACAACTCATTCAAGAATAATTTTAAAATAAGCATAGACATATAACAACTATAAAGACTGAATTAACATTCAATAAATTTCCCTCAAAGAAAAGCCCAGGCTCAAATAGCTTCTAAGGCAAATTACAACAACCATTTAAGGAAAAATTAACATCAGTTCTTCACAAGCCATTTCAAACACTAGAAGAGGAAGAAACACTTCCCATTGCATTCCATGGGGCCAATATTATTTTGATATCAAAGCAAAGACAGAAAAAGAAACCAATATCTCTTATAGACATAAATTCCTCAAGAAAATACTAGCAAACTAAATCCAGCAATATATAAAGAAGATCATAGCATGACCAACTGAGATTTATCCCAGGAATGCATGTTGGTTCAGCATATAAAACCAATCAATATAAAACACCATGTTTATATAATAAATGGCAAAACCACATGATAATAGATGCAGAAAATCATCTTACAAACAGTAATGACCTTTCATGATAAAAAAACACTAAAAATATCTAGAAATAGAAAGGAACCTCTCTGATAAAAGCAATCTATGAAAAACTCACAGCTTGCATCATAATGGTGAAAGATTGACAGCTGTCTTCCCATGCTCAAGAATAAGACAGAGATGTCCATTCTCACCACTTTGCAAAACCGCACTGGAAGTTTTAGCCAAGAGAATCAGGCAAGAAACAGAAATGAAAGCCATCTAAAATGGAAAATAAAGAACATATAAAATTTTTCCTCTTCACATATAGCATAATATTGGATGTAGAAAATCTTAAGGAATTCAAAAAAAACTATTATAGCTACTAAACTGTTCAGCATGTTTGCATGACATAAGGTTAATATGCAAAGTAAACTGTATTTCTCTACATTAGCAATGATAATGTGAAAATAAAATTAAGAAAAAAAAACATTTACAATAGTATCAAAAATAATAAAATTCTTAGGAATAAACTTAACAAAAGAAGTAAAAGGTTCATACACAGGAAACTCTAAAACATCACTGCAAGAAACTCAAGGTGACCTAGTTAAATAGATAGGCATTCTGTATTCATGAATTAGAAAATTTAATATTGTTAAGATGGCAATACTCTAAAAAAATTGATCTACAAATTCAACAATAATCCCCTCTCAAAATCCATGCTGCCTTTTTAGTTGATCCTAAAATTTACATAGAAGTGCAAGGAATCCGGAATAGCTGACACAATCTGGAAGAAGAACAAAAAGCAAAGTTGTAGGACTCATACTTCGCAATTTGAAAACTCACTACAAAGCTACAATAAAGACAATATGATACTGTCATAAATACAGAGATATAGATCAATGGAATAGGAATGAGAGTACAGAGATAAAGCTTCTCATTTTTGGTCAATTGATTTCAGACAAGAATGTCTAAAGCATAGTCTTAGCAACAAATAGTTCTGTACAACTGAATATCCACAGGAAAAAGAATAAAGTTGGACCCTTACCTAGACAAAAATTAATTCAAAATTGTTCAAAACCCTATATGTAAGAGTTGAAAGTATATAACTATTAAAAGTAAACATAAGAGTAAAGATTCATGATCTTTATTTAGGCAATGGTTTCCTTGATGTGACCCAAATCATAGAAATAAAAGAAAAAAATAAAAGGCAATTTGGCCTTCATCAAAATTAAAAATTTTTGTGTTCCAAATGACACTATTTTAAAAAGTGAAAAGAACTCACAGAATAGGAGAAAATATTTGCAAATCATCTATCTGAGAAGGGGCTATTATCCAGAAAATATTTTTTAAAACTCTTACAACAACAATAAAAAACAAATATCCAACTTTTAAAAATAGAAAAGGATTTGAATACTCTTCTCCGAAGAGTATGTACAAATGTCAATGAGCACATAAAGAGATGCTCAACACCATTAGTCATTAGGGAAATGCAAATTCAAACTACAATAAAATACCACTTCACATCCACTTGTATGGCTATAATTAAAAAGTGGGACACTAACAAGTGTTGCATGGATGTGGAGATATCAGAACCCTCATATTACTGATAGAAATATAAAGTGATGCAATCTCTTTGGAAAATAGTTTGGCAGTTCCTCAATGTACTAAACATAGTGTTACCATACTACCCAGCAAGTGTACTCCTAAATATCTACTCAAGAGACATGAAAACAAATATCCAAACAAATCTTTTATATAAATGTTTATAGCAGCATTATTCATAAAAGCCAAAGAGTGAAAACAACCCAAAAGTCCATCAACTAATGAATGGATAAGCAAATGTGGAATATTATTCAGCAATAGAAAGGAATGAAATACTAATACAAGCTACAGCATGCGTGAATCTTGAAAACGTTATGCTAAAAAAAAGAAGCCAAACATAAAAGACCACATATTGTATGATTCCATTTATGAAAAAAGTCCAAAAGCAGTAAATGCATGAGACGTTTTGAGGACGAAAGGTTATTGTTGCATAACTCTGCTAATACACTAAAAACACTGAAATGTAACTTTAAAGGAGTGGCTTTTATGGTATGTGAGTTATATCTCAGTAAAGCTGATATAAATAGGAAAAAGATCCCTCTGATTACCATGTAAAATTTGATTTTATGAGAGCAAGATCTGATGTCAGATCTTTCATGTTAGGTGGCTAACCATATAGGTCAGCAAGTGAAGATGGTGATTTAGACAAAACCAATCTCAGTTCTTGTGGTTCTGCAAATATCACTACAGCTTTGGGGGAAAACAATATGAAAAGCAAGGCTTCAACACTGCGTCATTCTAAAGCATTCTAGTCCACCAGGGACAATTATCTTCAATGGGACAGAAATTCCTACTGCCACTGAGTTGGGGCTGATTTGAGATTAGGAAGCAAATTCTCAAAGGACAGATGATCTTCAAATCACTGTCTATGAAAGTATCAGAGATAACAAAATAAACTGGTCTATTTATCATTGGTACTTTTTAAATGATAATGTGATATTTTTAAAAGATAAATTTATTTTCCTATTCCTAATTTCTGTCTCATTCAAAGCAATTATTTCCTTCAGTTTTATTAAGATTGGGTGTTCTTGCATTACAGAACAATAGGATATCCCTAAACTGTGAGAACCACTGCCCAAGAACCCCAATTTCAACGTGTCCTTGAAAAGACAAAAGGAAAAGTTTGCAAAGCCTCTACTTTCACCCTCTCAGGCATCATCTTCATCACACAGCTAATCTAAACCTCTCTGCTGTTTCCCACTATCACGTGTATCTCTTGTCAGCAAGATCTGCAAATTACCCTCTAACCATTCAATTCACATCTTGTAGTGTTTAATGTCTGTCTTTTTTGTCTTTTCTGTACATTAGTTCCTGCCAAATGCTTTCTTTGAAGAGAGAACAAAATAAATTCTGGCCGCTAAGAAAGGCCAGACCTAATTCCATCTTCAAAATGTTCAAGTGATGAAATAGCATTTTACCCCTTTTGGGTCATAGTTATGGAAGGGAATGGAAAGTTTTCTAGTTCACATAAACAATCCTATCAACCGCACAAGGAAGAAAGAAGCCTGAGTAAATGCCACGGGTCTGACATTCTTAGAGCAGAGTTACTTTCAATGTTGTAGCTGGGAGCAAACTAAGAATTTGCATAGTGTAGGTTGTTTTTACTCTTGGCAACCCTTAAATTCCTAGTAAAAAAAAATTAAAAACATCTTTGAAGTCTTCTTCAATCCACTATCACCCTGAGCAAACACTATTTTGACGAGCACAGTGTCAATGAATCATAAACAGATGGATTAAATTTCTAATAAACTACTCATGAGTTTTAAAACTTAGATAGCAGTCTACTTCCCACTGTTTTGAACCTTAAAGTAAAAAAAAGTGGTTGCAAGTTATGTGCCGATATTAAATTTCTTTCTGTTCTTTATCAAGCATTTCACATAAGAGACCAGAAGTCACTCTTCTGACTTTTGATTGGAGAAGTTTCACATAGCACTGCCTTTTTATTTTATTTTTTCTTCCAAAAAAGCTGCCAGAAATCTCTATGAGTCTGGCACAGTCATGTTGAATCTGCGTATAGATGTTGAAAGTGAGCACCTCTAAAAAACATCATTAGTTACACCAACTGCAGTTACTGTCACACCAACTAATTTGGGATGGAGGTAGAAAAAGGGAAATCCTACAATTAGAATACCACTATTATCATTCAATAGGTTCCATGGTGTACGCCTGCTATTAACTTGTTGGATTGACTTTTCAAACCCAAGAAGCATTATGACATCCCCTTACCCTTTTTTTTTTCTGTCACTCAAGTAGCAGCCTCTCTCAGGTGATGATAATGGAGGGCAAATGTTCTGCTTTCTTTATCCGGGGTGAGAGGGAGAGAGAGATCAATAATGGGATCACAGGAATGAGAATGAATGACAAAATGAAAAGGGGGAGGAGGGGAAGGAGTGAGTGCATATAATGAGAGTGACAAATTAGTCACTGGAGGAGTCAAAGTGAAAAAGGACAGCTGTATAACACAAAAGTGCACAAGCACTGCTATCTCGTTAGGGTTTACTAGCTGCAAGGAAATGGGGCGTGAGAGAAAGCCATGGCTCTGCGGAAGAGAGGAAGTCCTTCATTTATTATTTGGAGGGGTAGAGTTTCAGTGTTCTCAGCCTTCCCTTCCTCTCTCCCCTCCTCCTACCACCCAAAAAGCATTACTTATGCCTGATTTGCTTATTTCTCAAGATTCAGTGAGTAATTTTAATGTGCTTTGTGGATAAAGCCAACAATGTTATGGAGAAAGAAGGAAGAAAAAAAAAATTTTTTTTCCGATATTCCATCACTATTCTCTTGATTGAAATACACTTGGCCCTAAATTAGCTGATCAAGCATTACTGGCATTCCTAGTATGGGAGAACCCATGGAAAATTAGCATTTTGTGTGAGACTACCTTTATGAGCAGGCTGAGAAAGCATCTATCGCTCTTGTGATTTAAGGAGCAATAAAATTCCACTATGCTCCAACACAGCTCCTCATATTTAATGCCACCTACTAGAAAGTTCCACATTACTTTCTCTTCAGCTTCCTTCTTCCTTTGAAATAATGGATTTTTAACTTGAATTCCTTGGGTGGTTTCAGGACACCCAGAACATTTTTACTTGGAAGACTGTTAAACTGTATTGACCAAAGAAAAAATAATATGGGGTGAGGGGAATGGGGTTAGGTGGCTGAGAACCAATACTTCTGCTCACTGTAAAGACGTTTTTGGTGGAGGAAGGAATCAATTCATTATCTGTTACTCCATTTGACAGAAGTGGGATTACAGGTTGAGATGTTGAAGGAGGTCCAATTGGGCTCAACAGGGAATTGTTCAACAATGAAGCAGGGAGCTTCTGATTGTGGTGAAGTAAAACAGAGGTTAAATGCCACCCAGTATCAGCAATATTTCTTTTATTGGGTAGGAATACTGCCTGTCTCCAGAGATCCCATCCAATATCTGTTTATTCTCATCAATTACACCTTATATGAAGAAACACCTTTCCAATATGGACTTTGCCTTAGTATAAACTTTCCAAAGTTCTCTAGCTCTGGAAGAGAAATTCTATTTAGCTTCCATTTTAAAATCTTACTGTTTAAACCATCTGACCTGGGACTACATAATTCTGCTGAAATACATAAAATGGCTTTTGTCACTGACTGAACCATAACAATCACTGAAAGCCATTCTGTGGGGAAATGTCAATGGCTTCATCCATAGTTTCAAATATGGTGTTTCCATTCAAGCAACTGGACCACACTCTTTCTAAACAGGAAAATCTCAATATTTGAGTCCAGCCAAACAAAATCCTCTCTCCTATTGTCATTTTGTATCGTATAGTATTTAAAATTCTGAAGTTAGATTAAGTATAAAAATAAATTATTTGCCAAAAAATTGCAAAGTGAAAGTATTTTTAGGAGGAAAGGATACAATTTTGCAGCCAAAATTTTTCTATATGAAGTTGCTGGGTAATATAAAAAACTAACAAATCCTTTCATATCATAAATCACAAAAACATGGTAAATATGAATTGAGAGGAAAGAGAATGCAAAGTGCAGCTATAGAAATACTGCTTAAGAAATGTTGCTCCAGGTTGAGAATAACCTGAGTAGCAGGGTTGGGACAACAGGATGTGAGGAAGTGAAACACAGTACAGTTAAATCTGTTTGGGTATGATTTGAGTCAGGGAATTGTGTCTGAACCCAGCTGGCTGAACCCAGGAGAAATTCAATAGATGGTATTTTTTTGAACACCAGTGGCATAATCGTTCTGGAATTTTGGCAAAGGCAAGGTTATTATAGGTATAAGGAGATGGTTATTCCTGAAAGGAAGATAAGAATCAAAGGCAAACTGCTAATACCAAATTTTGGCTAAGACACAAAGAAAAAAAGATGGCAAATCCTTGAAGAAAAACTACATCTGTGTCAAAAGTGTACTTTAAATTGATTTAATGAGCAAGTTCTTGTCATTAACAGGATTAGACTGCATGCTACTGGAAAAATATGACACATACATAGTATTTGTTTTTCTGCTGAACAAATAGAGAATGGGGAGAAAAACAATAACAGGTACCATAAAACTTTCATTGATCTTGAAATATCATGTGCAATTCTCATGAGGCTGAGATATAGGCAGCTTTTGAACATGGTTAAGATTGACCAAACCACAATTTAAAATATTTTACATAGCTATATGAAACTAATAAATAGTAGCAATAGGTAGGCATTAGATGATGAAACTATTCAAGCACATTAGGCAAATAGACAATTGCCTACATTTTGACAACAGTGGTACATCTGCTTTACTTGGTAAGGTCTGCAAGACAGAGTAGAAAGAACAGAGGCTTTAGAACATAAAGGCCCTGACACAAGCTCCAGGTTTACCACTGACCAGGAGTGTGGTTGTGTTCAGGAACAGTTACTATCTCTGATTTCCATGAGCTACAGTTTGCATATAAAGAAAGGGCCACATATGAAGAAAATAACAGCATGATTATCTGTCTCATAGAGTTATTATGAAGATCCAATGGTACGGCATATGTGAAAACATTTTCTAAATTATAAAGTGCTATGAAATTGTAAGCTATGATTCATCAATAATCAAATACATCCACAGATGTTTCCAAAAGTCAACTCAACTATAAAGGGCAACTTCAAACCCATGGTTGCAAACCAGCCATGTGCTATCACATTCAAAACTCAGTCGTTTAGGCCTCTAACTATTCTGGGGGATAGCGTTCATTTTTATTAAAAGAAGGTTTGGTGAAGCTGTTAATTTAATAATAGGTTGTACTCTTTTCAAGATTAGTCATTAGGGTTTAACATTACATCACTGTTAGAATAAAGACCCTAAAATGGACAGCATTTTAAAAAAATGGACAAACTACAGTGGAAAAATGTAATACTAATAAAACAAAATGAACTGTTTTGCTAATGGACTTGTGTCTTTATCAATAAATTGTATAACTTCTTTAAGATTCATTCAAAAGTTAATGAATTTTTGGTTTGTGATTTAAGCAAAATATGTTGTTAAATCAGAAAAATGATGGTAAAAACCATTTGTGTATATAGAAAATGTCCCTACGGTATAGTTACCTAGCAATATTGAGGGTCATAATTTGGATAGTATTTTAGGAATGACCATTAAAAACAAAATATATCATTGTTAGTAAGTTTCAATACAACTTGTTCTACATGTCTACCTTAACAACCATAAGAAATCACATAATTTTTTGTTTCCTGGAGTCCTTTAAAACACAAATTGTTTTTGAGTCTAGTACTTTTCCAGTTCATTGACAACTAAGGCTATGAAGTGGAGACAATTATAATGTAAGTCTTAATTCTCTGGGCTTGGATGACTGACAGGTCCCAGGTGCTCTCATCGAGAGATGATATTCTCCGGGTGGCAGAGCATGGGTCCAGGGTAGATTTCACAGGCAGTTAGGCTGATGGCTCTACAATTGCTTCCTGGTCTGTCACTCACCTGCCTGTTGATGGGTTTCAATGGGCTCTCCAGGTCCCCTTCGGTGTAATTTATTCTTGACTTCTCTTTGATCCTGAGGTAATGGAGCATTTTATCAATTTTAGTGAATAGGTTTTGATCAGATTTTTTTTTTTCAGAAGATCAACATTCTCAGCTGTTTGGTCAGGGAAAGCAGGAAAGGAGGTGAGGCAGAAGGCCTCTTTCCCTGTCTCTGGATGCTTTTTATGTTAACCTTTATAATGTATTCCAGGTGGCATTCCTCTAGTCGTCCGAAAGAGAAAGTTTTAAAAAACACAGCAATGCTCACTTAACCCTATTTAGAATGAAAGGCCCCTTATCAGAGGTCCACTGGCAAGGGATTTGGATGTTGAGTTTTTGTAACCTTACCTTTGTTGTGGTAGTGTGATTTGGCCATTTCAGAATCCCTTTCTGAGTTTTAATATAAATTATTAAGCTAGCAGGATATATTTATCCAGTCATCTCCAGGATAAAAGGAGAGTGAAATGGTAAGCTCCAGAAAATTCAGTTATTCCTGATATTGAGTGTTGGCAGATAAGTTACTGTGCTGTGATTTGGTTCATCAAAGAGAGAAAGAGAGAATTTTTTTTTTTTAATTTTCAAATTAAAGGCAATTATTAGAAAGCTACACTGGCACAAAATTTAATTAGATTTATCCTTGGCTCTTCATTAGCATTCATGAAACTTTAAATTGTGCTACGTCTTAGAAGAAATGGAGGAGCAGAGTTTATCTATTAGGAAAATAAAAAGGAGTTAGCTATTTACTTTAAAATACTGCTCATAAGATGGGTTAAGACCCTATGTCTGGGCTTTGAAGTGGAATATTTCTTTAAAATATTATAAATAAGAAATCGAAGCCGCTAAAATTCAGTGAATACTATTTTGTCGATCTCATCTCATTTAAGTGCATTAAGTTTTCTGAAGGAAGCAATAATACTGAAAATATGTAGTGGATTTTTTGAGACAGTTCTGATCTCATGCTATTTCATCTTCTTATATAGGTTATTTCTTTAAAGGTGTAATACATGCAAGTTAATGTCAAATTTAAAAATAAACCCCCTACTAACTCTATTTATGGAATGCCTACTTGTGCTCAATAAATGTGGTGTTTGGTACAGAGACTACAGAATTGAATAAAACACTTGTTCTCATGGGTTTTCTTTAAGTTTTGTCTTCAAAAGCATGGCTACCACGACATTTCTAAGTCTTCTTTTCTCTGGCTGTTTATTCTTTGTTCTGGCTGCTAGAAAATCAAATTAATAGTCCATGACTAGCATCTGTCCAGAATTATACTGCATGTAATTTTATTATTCTTACCTACTGTTTTAGTCTTATTTTTATGCTCATTGCATTTATTTAAAACTAGTACTCTCACAGGCTGCCTCATATTACACTTTAAAATGAAATGTGGCATCCATAAATAAGGAAAATAATAAACACATTGTTTTTCTCTCCCATCGAGCATCTATAAGACTGAACATGCAGTGAGTTTTCAATAAATCAGTGTTGACTGATTGATTAGTCATAAACCCAATGTTTTTCACTAAGTAGTAGGTTTTATGATTGTTGGTGTTTTGCTACGTATAGTTAGGAAAGAAATTCTTTCCAAATATAGGCCTCTCTTTTGTGAAAGAATTGTTCTGCCCTCAGATTTCCACAGCTGGGATAGTTTTACAAGAACTAGAATGGGAGGGTACCTCTGCTTCTTCCCTGTAGAGCTCTGTCTTAAAGATGGAATGTGGCCAACTGAATCCCTACACTTTGAATGCTCAACCCTTTTCCCACACAATTTCTTATGCTTTCTTCACCAGGACTGATTATTTATTAGCCAGGTGAATCACAGCGAGAGGATGGGATAAGACATTTTAAAGTTTCAAACATACTGTAGAATAACACAATGAAGACAGTTCTACTAATGAATACGGCAAACAACTCCCATTGCCTGTACCTTTGCTGAATGAGTGAATGGATAAACAGGACTTTTACAGACGAGGCTCTAGTGAAGTAATATTTCAGTGGTTGTTCTGATGGATGTACACATGTATACTATAAGCCTTCTTCCTGTACTGAATCACTAGTACTTTCAAGATACTATGTTGAATACATAGTTGAGTTATGACCTAAATTCTGATCTAGAACCTGCCCTCAAACTGTAAACAACAAGCTATGAAGGAGACAGAAATACCACAGTCAAATACTTACATAACTTTAAGTTCTACAAGGGGAAACAAAGAGTAATGAGAGTCAAAGCTTATGTAGCATTACTTACGGGCCAGGAAAATTTTAAGTACCAAAGATGTAGTAAATTATTTCAATTTTATGAGAACTCTTCGAGATATATAATATTATTAACATCATCTTTATCTTACAGAAGAGAAAAAGAAAGTAGAAGTTTAAATTTACTGCCTAAAGTGGAAATAAAGAAGGAAATTAAAAAAAAAAAAATTTGGGGGATCTAGGGCATTTTACAGAAAAAATAAAATTGGGGTTGGGGCCGGATCATGAAGGATCTTACATAACAGATCATTTAATATTTAATTTCACAAATATTTATTAAGTACTTCTAAGTACCAAGAACTGTCTTAGGAACTGGTGGATGTAGCAATGAACAGTGATATTATAGACATAATTTCCTCAGTGCCATGCTGCCTTCTCCAAGTTATTTTAATTTTGTTCTATCTGAAATTAAATATTTTATCCTCTATGTGTACAGTGTTTCTCCTTTTCTTGAGGTCAATTTTACAGAGTTGCAATCTCTTAGTTGGGCAATGAATGCTTATGGAGTAAATCAGTGGAAGTTAATGAAAGTAAAAGGCAGACTTAACCGTCGGGATTTTGCACTTGCTACTCTCTTATCCTAAGTCCCATGTCTGCCAGTTATTTGCTTAGCAAATTGCCTCATCTCCATTAAGTTATTTTTTAATCCCTGCTCTGACCATGTATTATTTAATGGTGTAACCTACCCCTCCTTCACCTGTCCAACACTCTTGTCCTTTACTCTGCTCTACTTTCTCTTTTCCTGCAGTATGATCACTGTACAAGTTATTTAATTTACTTATGTATGATGTTTGATACCTTTTGTCTGTCAGGACCCTTTAGAAAGTAAGTTCTATGAAGGCAACTGTTCATGCATGTATCCAAAGTGCCTAGAACATAGCTGATACTCAACACATGTTTATTGAATAAATGAATACATGACTAAAAAGACAGAAAGTAAATGTCAGTGGGAAAAAATAGCGTCCTCTCCCACCATTGTTTAGTTACTATTTCTTACAACACTGTTTCAAGACAAAAACTCAAGAGAGGACAGATAAAGTTAAAACAAACAAAGGTGATTCTGCTGTGGCAGCCTCTTCAAATTCAAGTCTACAGTCTAGATCCGAATCTAGAAAAGCCCGAAAGAAAGTATCCACTGTAAATTGTATCAATTGTGGCAAGAGTGTAAGAGTTGGAACAGAGTGATAATTTAATTCACTTCTTCTTTTATTTTTGATGTCTGTTGGTAAATATTGTGAATGAATACTGCCAGGATTTTCAGTAAGGAGTACATGCAGGGACTTGTAAAGAGCAAAGTCTGCAATTTTTTAAGAGACATTTGGTTTATTAATAGGACATTTACAGAAGCCTCCAGAAGTGTCCATTACCAATGGGAAGGATTTGAGCTGAGATTCAAGATAAAGTCTCAGTCACATTAGGGTGGCTGCAATCCTGTTCATATTCAGAAAACATTTTGTTCCCTGTCCTCAAAGGATAAGGAGCCACAGAGCACAAATATACCGCAGACTCAGAAAACATATCTAACATACGGATTCATTCTGAACACAAGGGGCTAGGCATTTCTTTAATGAAAAAAGTCAAGAATATGATATTATCTTCAAATATTTCCTACTTAAAATATATAAAATCCTTTAAAAAATGGAGAAAGTGGATTAACCTATGAAATCAAATAAAAATATCAGAATATATTTCCATAATGGAACAGGTACAATTAGCAGCCCCTCAAGGATAGATTTCTATGCAATTCAACAAATACTTATAGTGATAAATTACATTAATGTATCAATTTAGACATTGCCTATTTAGATTATAGAGTCTAATTATACAAGTTGAATATGTCTGGATTTCACTGCTTGTTTATCAGGTGTGAATTCTCTTTCTTTTTAAAGCCAAATGGAACTGAAATGGAACTGAGAACATCTGAACAATATGCTCTGAGTTTGTAGTTAGAAATGTCAAATTTACATTTTGACTAAATTAAGCAGTTTCCGTTTTTAAAGTATTTATATAAACAACATATCAATAATTCTTAAGTTATGAGTTTAATTGTAAATGAATGAAACAAAGTGGATAGCACAAAAGTATAACAAAAATATCTGAATCATAATAGCTAAAAATGTAATTGTTACAATTCTGTGCAGATTCTACTGTTTTTAAGACTTTCACCTGACAATTAACTATAGGAAGTTATACAACTTTAATATGTAATTTTATCTGAAGTATTAAAGTATTTTAAAGGAAAATGATAGGATATCATAGTTACTTAACAGGGATACCAAATAAGGAAGCATTTTGGGTCTCACTGCAAAATAGGCATAGCTGCACATCAGTGCAGTTTAATAGCAACTACAACTAGTATTTTACTATTAATTCTGTCTGCTGCACAATGCTATAAAGTTCCTACTATGCAAGCATATCCATAAAGTTTTAAAAGCTGGCAATTTTCAATAAGAATGTTTCCTGTCAATACACATTAGCAATGTGTGGAGTTCAATTATTGATATTTTTCCTTTTAAGTTAAAAATAATCTTCCTTCAGTGTTATCACTATTTATTTTGCTTATTGTGAGTCCATAGATAACACTAAATTGTGTACTGATAAATACTTGTCATCACTATTTTTGGTCACTGTTTTTCCAATAACTAGACTTTAAGACAGTATGCACTGCAAATATCCCCCACTCTTATTCCTTATATATGTTTGTATATCAAAGTAGATATAAATTTACTACCTGTCAACACCCAGGGTGCTTATGAGTTTATACTTTGTTGGGGATACCTTGCCAAAAACATGTGATTTTAAATAACTTTAATATGGAGTCAAGTCTAATGTGTAGGTAATTTTATGAACATTGTCATCTAGGATAACAGTACATAACTAAACGTTTTCTTTAGTTTATGAAGTAAATAGTATGCAATGCTCATGTGCCACGAGAAATAGTTTACTTTTGTCCTTTTAAACGACATGTCATCACGTTCTTTTTTTTCAAAGAGAAGGTGAAAATATGTTGAAGAAAGGCAACTGGTTCTCTGCCTCTGTATAAGTGGACCCTGGTCAAATGTTTGTTGATTGCTGCTTCAGGTAACAGTCTTTACTGGATTTAGTGATGTATTTTTCCACAACTTCTTGTGTTTTATAGACATTCTCCAGTTGCATCCCAAAATATAAGACCAATTCTGTTGTTGCTGAAAATACAAGAAAGTCTACATCATGGTTCAAGACTCAACATCAAGTAGGCTTTGATCAGCAAGACTCAGGCTTTGATCAGCAAGACTCAGACTTTGAACCTAACTTCCAGGGAGGCAACTGGAAGAGGAAGAAGAGAGCATGCTGAGTGCTATGACATCCCTGGCCCTTTTACATTCATTTTATATCTCACAACCCTAACTAACGGAACTCATCTGAGATCCCTTGACTTCTCAGTGGCCAAATTCAGAATGGAAGCCAGAATGATCTGACCTGATGCCCATGCTTTTCACTGCACTGTGCTACCTCTCCTAAGATGCTCAGGCCATTAGGACACTGACATTCCATGTGATCAAATCCTCCCCTTTTATCCCAGTTCTAGTAACTACATCCTTGTTTTGTTGCTTCTGTATAGAAGCCCTGCCTCAGATTCCCACTGCCTTTCCATCTTTTCATAATAAGGAGTACATAAACCAATTAGCCCATAAAGCAGAGAAATTCAGTTAGAAAACAAAAAGCCTATGATGGAGACACCTATGATACTGACCTCTAGTCAGTAGGTAGTGTCTTCTGTCATCCATAAGGCAAAGGCAGGCATAACATCATCTAACATGTCATATTAAATGGGGGAATTATTTGGTACCAGGGGTGAAATCAGGTTTGTGCCACATAACATAATTAATGTAAAGGGAAAAATAATGAATTTGAAGGGATGCCATATGGCAGGCCATAACCCACTCACACCATGCATTCTATGAACAAGTAACTCTTTTCCGGTTGGCGCCCAAGGTTATTTCGGAAGATTTCAGCATCTCTTCTTGAAGCCCAAATTTTAAGTCCGTGCAGAACCCATGAGCTTCAGTGTCTGGACAAAGGGACTTTTTAAGTTTCATACCATCCTTAGACTTTCTTGCACCAGCTGTGAAAATCAATTAGCCCTGGTGAAAGCCGAGCTGCTCTATGTTCCCAATAATGAAAAGGGCCAACTGCACAGAGCGATTTTCTCTGTCCTCACAAATACGAATGGGGACCTTGAATCTTTTTTCACTGCTCCATGGAATTGCCTTTAACTTCTATTTTGAAAGTCGCCAGACACGCCAGGAGATTAACACAGAAGACTCTTTGGAGCGGCAGGAAAATTATACCATTGCACAACAGTGACATTTGTGACTCCCTCAGGCTGGTATGCAGCCACAGTCAAAAACACCTCCCAAACACACTCCAGAACTCAACTCCCCCTCGCCTCTGTTCCCTTCATAAAAATGGAAATTGCTGATGGTACCTCATCAATTTTAAAGACCCAGTCAGTCGCTCAGATAATGCTTCAAGAAAACAACAGTAAGAAAATGCTAGTGTAAAGCTGGACAGGGAGGAGACCACTGAGATGATAAGTGAGCCCTGGGAAACACCAGAAGGGCAGGGGTTCACTCGATGGGTAAAAAGATTTGAGATTGCCCCTTACCATCCTGTCCTTTGCGGAAGGGTAGCCACTTCTGGAGAAAAGGAATAGAAAAGAAGCCCCTCTCCATCTCGTCCTCTGTAGCACTGCCATCATCATGCTCAACATCAACTGCTTTCTCTATAAAATAATGACCTCACAGTAAATTCTTCACTCAGCTAAGCAGGGTTCCTCAGCCTTGGCACTACTGACATATTGGGCGGAGTAACTCTTCACTGGGGAGTCGGAGGGACCGCTCTGTGCATTGCAGGATGTTCAGCATCTCTGACCTCACTCACTAGTTGCTAGCGCTCAACCTCTCCAAGTTACAATAACCAAAAATGTTTCTAGTCATTGTCAAATGTACCCTGGGGGGCAAATTCATCCTAGTTAAGAATCAATGTTACATTGATGCTTCTTTTAAGTCCCCGGAGAACAAAAAAATTAGAAGACTCAAGGAAAATTCATGCTATTAAAACTGTTGAGTATGTACCTAAACTGTGCCTGACACATACTGGCTCCATATTTATAATGCAATTAATCAAAAGGTAACCGGCTTTTATTACAAGCCTTTAAATGCACGTGGAGATAGAAAACTAGATAAACAAGGTTTCATTTTTAAAACAATTAAATTCAAAGACATTGCTTGTTTGGTTATATATTATTAAGATATTTTTGCCTCACATTATAACTGATGCTGCAGTTCTCGCATATATTGTCTCATTTGTCTCACAGGTGAGAAAAATCAAATTAGTTTCCATTTTTATTTTGCAACCAGATGCAGTGAGTTTAAATGACTTGTTAGAGAGCAAATGTCAAGTCTTTTAAAATAAAAGTAATGCCTTTTTCTACGCAACAGTCTTTCTATGTACTTAAATAAGACTCATATTTTGTACTTTAAAGTTAATAAAGTTTAAGTATTTTAATTAAAACTGAATTATAAAGGAAGAATGACTAGATGAAGCTTAGATTCTTCCTTTCTCAGTTAAAAGTAATCAACAACTACCATGAGCAAGCCACTGTATTCATGGATGCTGAAGGCATAGAACAGTCGATTTTGAAGGGGATTATGGTCAGTTTTAGCAGTGAATAGTGAGTACCACATTCAATAGAATGTGGTAGATTGCAGTACTACAATGGTTACAATGACTACAAATTCCTCCAACACCTGTATGGATAATACCCTTGATCTTTCAATTCCTCCAAGCTAATGGTGAAGCTTATGTATTTTTCTACTCTCTAAATCTGGACTTGGCCATGTGACTTGCTTTGTCCAAGAAGTCATTAGAAAAAATAGCAAAAGTAGAACTTGAAAGTGCTTCTACATTGGGATTTGCTCTCTCTTTGAACTCTGTAACCATGACCATGGAAATGAGCCCAAGATAGCTTGCTGGATAATGAAAGACACATAGGCAAGTCAATGCTGTGATCCAAGGTGACATCATGCCAACTTCTCACCTGTGAAAGAGAACATGCTAGACTAACAAGCCCAATCACTGTCTGCCCAGAAAGATGGCATGACTTAGCCCAGACCAAAAGAATTGCCCAGAGGATACACAGAATCCGGAGATAATAAAGTTTTTTTGTCTTAAGCCACTACGTTTTGGAGGTATTAGTAGCAGAAAAAGATAACTAATGTACTTACATAAGTAGTAAGCTTTAAACTACATAAACTGGCAAGCAAACTACTATAACCAAGTTGGAGATCAAAATGAGTCTGTCACATGGTCACACTGCCTTTCGTTTAAGTGATCCATGAGAGAAATACAAGTTTGTTGGGCGAATTTCTATAATAGGCTGAAAGTAATAACTGAAGAATAGACACTATATAAATTCATACATATTATATTGCTCTTAAGCCATAATCTTCACCATCATCATCATCATCACCACTTACTTTGAGACAGGTACAGAGTGTTTCACCTGTCTCATTGTCCTCATCATGGGAAAAGATAGTAAAACCCACTACCTAGAATTATTATAAGGAGGAAATTTGACTCCAGGAGTTGGTTACTTGTCCAGAATCCCATAGCTGATAATTATCAAAGTTAAGATTCGAACCCAGGCCTTAATAACATCATAGGTCGTGTTCTCAGTCACTACTCTCACAATCTTGTTTCAACTGATCTGTGTCTCCTTAAACTGAATTTTGTCATATTTTTCCATCTACCAATTCATTCATCCACTTAGGCATGAATGGATGCATTCAACAAACTTCAAGTGCATAATATGTGCTAGATATTATTAATGAAAAGTTAACAAGATAGATACTATACCAGCTCCTGTAAAGCTGATTTAACTTACCTACTCTTAGCCCTCCACCTCCTACCTCCTTCACACCACCTATCCTGAAATAACTTTCTCTCTGTTTTTTTTAAACACATTCACAGAGATTTTCTTTTAGAATCATAATAGACTTTTATAGCTTGTGGTAAGTCAAGGTTCTCGAGAAACCAGAACCAATGATATGTGCCATATATATATATATATATATATATATATATATATATATATATATATATATATATATATATATGGGGAGAGAGAGAGGACAGGAGGAGAGAGAGATTATAAGAAACTGACTTATTTACAGAGGCTGAGAAGTCCCATGATCTATCTGCAAACTGGAGGCCCAGGTATGCTGGTGTTGTACTTCTAGTTCAAACCCGAAGGCTTAATAGGAACCAGGGGGTCTAATGTTGTAAGTCCCAGTTTGAGTCCAAAGGCTCCAAAACCAGGAACACTGATATCTGAGGGCAAGAGAAGCTGGATGTCCCAACTCAAACAGAGACAGCGAATTTTCCCTTCCTCCACATTTTTGTTCTATTCAGGCCCTCATTGGATTGGATGATGCCCACCTGCATTGGTGAAATGGATCTCTTTACTGTCTACGATTCAAATGTTAATCTTTTTCCAGAAACATCCTCACAGATACACCCAGAAATAACGTTTTACCAGCTATCTGGGCATTTCTCAGCCCAGTCGAGTTAACACATAAAATAACGATCAAAGAGCTATGGAGGAACTTTAGAGACAATGCAATACAACCCAATCAGCGATCAGATTAGGTTAGGAAACAGAACTCTAGAGAGTTTATAATTTCAACAAAATGAGTCACGTGTGTGTGTCCACCCATGTGCATTTGTGGTATGCACATACACAAACATCAGGGAACATTTTCTGAGAAAATTAAAAAGGGAAACATTTTAATCTCACTTAGCAGAGTGAGAGCATACACACCAGCCATTATTTTCAAAAATAGAATCAGATCTATGGATACAGAGCCATCCTCTGTTCCAGATGTCATTGGAGCTATTTTATATAAATTATTTCCTTGAAATCTCACAGCCACTTGTAAGGTAAAGAGTGGGAAAAGAATGGCAGCATGGGTACAGAGCTCCTACTCCAAATCCTGAGCTCTCTACACTGCCTTCTAACTTATTAAACACATCTAGAATGGATAAACAACGTCCTACTGGATAGCATGGGGAACTATATCCAATCTCCTGGGATAAACTATAATGGAAAAAAATATAAAAAGAACATATATATATGTGTGTATAACTGAGTCACTTTGTTGTACAGCAGAGATTGACACAACATTGTAAATCAACTCCACTTCAATAGGAAAAATAATAAAGTAAAGGTATTATTTTGGCTGGAAAAAAAAACCATCTAGGCAGGTTACCTTTAAAGTCATGTCAAGGCACTCCCAAAAATGTATCTCTGACTCTGACAAAAAAAGGATGCAGACAGTAAGCCACAGATGAGCATTCAATACTGGCTAATGTTTCATGAAGGAAGACTAACTGGTGTATTAACAGCTTAGCACCCTCTTTAGGATATAATATAAAATCCACACATTCCTTTTTATTTAAATCATAGAATCCAGTTTTATAAAATAGTGCTAATGCAAGAACATTTCATAAAACCTCAACATCTTATACTCTGTATGTTCTGTCAGTGGCTAAGAGCACTGATACTCTCAAACACCAGCATCCATACTTGAGATTAAAGATTTTATTTAGTGCTTGCTTTGGCAGCACATATACTAAAATTGGAACGATAGAAGATTAGCATGGTCCCTACACAAGGATGACACGCAAATTTGTGAAGCGTTCCATATTTGTACAGCCACTATGGAGAACAGCATGGAGGTTCCTTAAAAAACTAAAAATAGAACTACCATACGACCCATCAATCCCACTACTGGGCAATATACCCTGAGAAAACCATAATTCAAAAGAGTCATGTACCACAATGTTCATTGCAGCTCTATTTACAATAGCCAGGACATGGAAGCAACCTAAATGTCCATCATCGGATGAATGGATAAAGAAGATGTGGCACATATATACAATGGAATATTACTCAGCCATAAAAAGAAACGAAATTGAGTTATTTGCAGTGAGGTGGATGGACCTAGAGTCTGTCATACAAAGTGAAGTAAGTCAGAAAGAGAAAAAACAAATACCATATGCTAACACATATATATGGAAACTAAAAAAAAAAAAAATGATTATGAAGAACCTAGGGGCAGGACAAGAATAAAGGCGCAGATGTAGAGAATGGACTTGAGGACACGGGGAGGGGGAAGGGTAAGCTGGGGCGAAGTGAGAGAGTGGCATGGACATATATACACTACCAAATGTAAAATAGATAGCTAGTGGGAAGCAGCCGCATAGCACAGGGAGATCAGCTCGGTGCTTTGTGACCACCTAGAGGGGTGGGATAGGGAGGGTGGGAGGGAGACACAAGAGGGAGGAGATATGGGGATATATGTATATGTATAGCTAATTCACTTTGTTATACAGCAGAAACTAACACACCATTGTAAAGCAATTATACTCCAATAAAGATGTTAAAAAAATAAAATTAAATTAAATTAAAAAATAGATAAACAACAAGGACCTATTCTACAGCACGAGGAACTCTACTCAATATTTTGTAATAACCTGTAAGGGAAAAGAATCTGAAAAACAATATATATGTATGTATATGTAACTGAATCACTTTGCTGTACCTGAAACTAACACAATAGTGTTAATCAACTATACTTCAGTTTAAAAAAATATTTGTGGAAAAAAAAAAAGATTTTATTTAAACCAACAAATTATCATTTTTTACAACAAAAGTGTAACATAAGTGATTTGTGAATTGCAAATTGATCTTCCCTGCTGGGAGCCATAACTAGTTTTAGAGATTTTGCTAGAACAGGCCACATATAAATATGTGACTATTAAAAAATGCCCAGATCTTGATGACATAATTTATTCTTCTGACACAAGCTGTTTTATTTTCTATCCACCTGTTAAGTGTTCTGTTGTAGTAAACCAAGGAGAATGAATCAAACATGACACAAACTCCAGCTCCTATGGGTAGACTGGGGCAAACCTTGGATAATATGTTTCATTTAAAGCATTGACAAGCAAAGATTTCCAAGGTCTGTAAATCACTCCAGTGGTTGCTAATTGGGACTACAAACATTTCACAAGACATGTTATAAGAATTGTTTTTCCCACTCAAGGCTTCTCAAGAGCATATGAGAAAATGCCTCAGTATATTCAGCAGGTGTTCTGAAGATTCCATAAAACAGCTACTAGTATGGAACCTTCCAGGTAGGTAGAACTTTGACCAGCATCTTCTGAAATGCTTTTCTCAGGCCTGGTGCATAAGGGTGTGTTGTGTGTGTGTGTGTGTGTAAGAAACAGACATTAAGTGCATATACTGCCAAGTTTGTAGAAGCTACATTAATCCCTTGCATGTGGACATGCCTACCAATTTATTAAGCAAACCTTGGTCTTCTTAATTTTATTTTTTTGCAGTTTGAACTTTGTTTCCCCACATTACAAGCATTATTTTAAAAACAAGAATACAAGAAAGCTTTTAAGCTCTGACCCCACTGCACATCCTCTCTGAGTCTACATACAATCAGAAAGTCAAAAGCATTGTTTTTTTTGATTAAAAAAATATTACCCTCTATTAACTTTCCTGTCAAAAGGAGACATTTAACTCAGAGTACACAGAAAGGCAGTATTAGCCATCAGTAAATTATCAACTCTGATCCTGGGATGGTAAACAAATTATTTTGTGCATGCCTCTAATGAGAGTAGACAAAATGAAATATTTCTGTTTCATCTGTGCTTCTAACATGACTCCATGTGTGCAATTTGATGTGGTCTCATTGCATTGTGGTGAATGTCACCATCTGAAACGGAACTCCAGGAAAGGAATGGCAATTTGAAGGACAAATACATATGTTGCTTCATTGTGTATTTTTGCCCATATGAAGTGATTAATAATAATATCCTTCTATCACTCACATCCTACAGTTTACATCCTGCATCCAAGAATGAAAAAAAAGTAAAGAATTAAGGAAAAAAATACATAATGGCAGCTTATCATATAAGTAGTTTCTCAACCTTGAGTCCAGTTTGGAATATCCAAGTTGGTCCTGCACTACTAGTTAAAAATTATATTTATTTAAATTGACATTTAAAAATATATATATATTTATCTAAAATGTATATTTATTCATTTAAAAATAAATATATTTTTGCATTAATAAACTGAATCGATTTTTGCACCAATATATGTGACAAAATACCAAACACCTAACAAAAAATGTAATACAGACAATGCTAGCAGGTTCATCCAAAAAACAATTTAAAAATTAAAGATGAACCATGAAATGCAAGTAATATACATTAAGCTAAATTTCACTTTAATAATGATTTTACATGCAAAGTATAATTTAATTGCTATAATAATCCATCAAATAAATATCATTAACTATATTTTAACAAATGAGGTAACTATGATCCAGAGAAGTAAAATGATTTGTCAAAGATCATGTGTGGAAGGGCCAGGACACAAACCTGGGTTAATTTGACAAGAAGTCCCAGACTCTGATTTTGTGAGACTACTGGAATGCCCCGATGACTTTCCTGGCTTAAACTGATTGAATGTGCCATATTATTTGCCACGCCTCATCATAAACCTATCTTATTCCTTGTCGCCAAGACATTAAACAATAAGAATTAGTTTTTATCTGAAATATGGTTAGATTTTCCATATTCTAGATTTTGCCTAGAATTTTAAAAGTATATGTATTTCAGATATGGAAATACCCTGTCAGATGATAGACTGGAGAATGCACTTTGGAAGTTAGAAGGAAAATTTTTCTAGAAGTGAAAATGGGTAAGTTGGCTGGAGTCAGGAAACCAGAGAAGCTGCTTTAGAGGAAGAGGTCCATGTAAAAGGGAGAATTCAGGGCATGGCAGCAGGTGAAGAATCTGAGAGTTGGTAAAGGGTTGTGTTATCTTCCTGTGAGAAGTAATTTATCTAGATTGTTCCCAGCCCTAGAGATTAAATTCTCTCTGATAAAGCCTGAGAGTGATGTGGGATTTCAACCTAAACCCATTCTAGGAATCTTCTCTACAGGTACCTATAGAGAGCAAATAGCAACTAAATTTTGAAGCTCTTCCAAGCTGATAATACATCCTTAAATAAGGAGAGCAAAAATAATAAAGGATTTAAATGCTCTACATTTTAATAATATTCTTTACTTCAGACTTATAAGTTTTGTAGGTATTTTAAAAGCCAGTCATTCAATAATTTATTCAAACATTCCTTAGGAATCACAGCAAGAAAAACAATCAGAAAAGTAGTGCTTCTATACTGCCTGGGGTGAAATCATATTTTAAATGTACATTCCTTTTACAAACTTTGTTACAAATACCTTTAAAGACTGCATTTTTGGAAAAGCAATGCTGTATTATAGCAAGTTAGTATTTAAACCCTTCTGCATAGGATTTACCAGGTCATGTGGGATGAGGTGAAGGATGTATTATATCCCTGAAATCACCCATCGTAATGTGCATAATTACATATCTAAGAAAATGTCCATAATAATTTATTTTAAAGGGAAAATACATTTTGTTTCTCTATTAAAATACAAACATAATGAGTTTCTATATTTGGATCAGGAGAAATACTTACATTCCCGCAAATCAGTGTTTTACAAAGTGTGGTCTAGGACCTATCTATATTAAAATTACCTGGGGTATTATTGCAACTGCAGCTCTTTGAGCTTCATCAGAGACCTACTGAATCAGACTCACTGGAGTGGGAGTCTATTTTCAGGGTCTGTAAGTGATATTTATTTATATTAAAACTTAAGAATCTCTATAAAGATAAGATCAGGATGAAATGTAGTCTATTATCTCTTCCGGTCTTTTTTTTCCCAAGGTGAAATTAAAAGAATATGAATCTCAATAGGCAAAAATAGTCATGGTGCTGTAAGACTGCTCTTTACCAACTCCTTCCCCTCCCACTGACTTGAAAGGCAGTGGTGATTTCAGTAGCTAATGACCTTATTATATATCATGATAGGAGTGGTCTTAGTCTTTTAACTTCTGCGCATTTCTGCAACAGTCACTTCTGAGTCATTTCTCTGCCACTATCCAATGCATGGTCCCTGACAATAAGCTTATGTATAATAGCCTTGGCTCATTAGACCCCAAGTGGGACCATGAGTAAGACAAACTAAAAGATCCAAGGACTGGCAAGTTTGCAAAAATTTGCTCTCTTATTCTCTCCTGGAATTATAAAGAGAGGAAAGCAATTTACATAGGATTTCAAAAAGCTGTATCATTCTTGAACTTGCACCTCTGTACTATCTCTGATTTTCACATACTTGGGCTTTTTAAAGAGGGCACGATGATAAGTCATCCGCATATGGTACACACATTTTTTAAAGAATGTATTTCACTAGATTTAACTCTTTTTGACAGAAGGGAAGAACAATCAAATGATATTCATTATTCAGCAATGGTGTGATCTCCAAGAGGACAGTTATTTAAAAGCTGAATGCAGTTTTGTTGTAATTTTCTGTGACAGAATCAGCTTATAGTACATATGAAGGAACATAGCAACTAGATAGTTCATATACACTAATGACGATGAAATTTAAACCTTTATCTTATAGTGACCCTCCCGAGTATTATTTAATTTATTTATATAGTTATTCAACAAACATTTATATAGGGCCTCTTTTATTCCATCTATTATAGTGGGCACTAAGAATAAATTCACTGCCTCTTTTGTGTGTGAACCCATAACAACAAACTGCTAAACGGACAAAAGATCTTTAATCCAGGTCACAAACCATGTATCTAGTCCACTAGATTTTTTAGTCCTCAAGAAGAAATTTGAAATATCATGATAGCATCTTGCGTAAAAAGCAGTGAGGGGGCTTTAAATTAATCATTCATGCAATGACATCTCATTTTATCTATTTCATACAACTCAATTTTTATGGCATCTTTTCATCTATGATTTGGACGCATGACATGCTGTTGGACACAAATGATAAAATGTGGCTTCTGTAAAATTATAAATGATCCAAATGGTCATCCAAATGTTATGGCTTATACAAACTATAAGAGCAACAAGTTGTTTATCCTTTGGTTGGGCTAAAGAATGAGTAAAAAGTGATGGGGAAATGGTAAGTAAGAGAAGTCAGAGTTTAATTGAGTTCCATTTACACAGAAGCCCCTAGGTACCCAGAGCTGCCTGAGGGTCTACAGATCTCTGTTCAGTTCCATGGGGAGGCTAAGCCTTTTACTCTCTTGTTGCTGTTCTTCCTGACTTTTGGTGGTTTGGCTTCCCCTTGTTTCTACTGAACACCAAGAGTCGAAAAATGGCAATGATAATTTGTAGTACTGGTTCTCTATTGTCTTTCTTCTCCTCTACCCATTCAATCAGTGACATTCATTGTTTCAACAGGTTAGTAAATTAGGGGAAAAGCGGGGTATTAGAACAGAAAAATAGAAGAGTCCTTGATCCCTGATGACAACCGAGTACTTGCACCAACTTGCAACACCTAGCTCGAGAATATTTTTATGGTAGAGCTCACTTCTTGTTCAAACCACCTTTATTTAGATCTTCCTTAATACGTAGTTGAATCTCATTTTAAATGATATACTCACCAAAACCTTATGAAATTCATTTCTCACTGCACCCCTTTCCCTATCTCAAGTTATTATGTCTGGAGAGCTCCTATTTATCTCATGGAGCACACATTCGATGCAATAATTTATAAATCTATTCCAGTGATATTTACACTTGAATAGGATACATATCCTCATGTCAAAGGAAATGAGCTCTAATGCTATCATATCAGCCAGCTAAAAAATAATTAATCCAGTGAAGCACATTGAGGTAAAAAGTCTTGAATTTGTATTACTTAACCATATCTAGTAGCTTTACATGAAAATTATAGCACTATACTGTCAGCATTTTCTGTGTTCAGTGAGGGCAGATACCCTCAATGAAATACGCATGAGCTTTTTTCTACTGTAGTGTTTGTATAGTTTCTGGAAATCCTAACTCCTTTAAGTAATGTGCATTTGATTTTGTCTCTGAAAATGGTTCTTTTTTTCCTATTTATCAAGTTTCCAAAGACCATGTTAAATAAGATAAGGTATCAAAAAGAAGAGAGCATGAAGGTGGGAAATTCTACTATGAACTTTAGTTTGAATGACTTCCTTTCTGATTTTCATCACCAATGATTTAATTTCTCACCTCTAGGGAAATGCAAGTTAGCAAACTAAAGCAAATTTATCACTTCTGAAAACTGCTGCCAGACCCCCAAGACAGAACGATTACCCCTAAATTGAATTTAAATAAAAGTAATTAGTTTTATCTTGTTTTTTAATTCATTTACCTCTGCACAGAAATCCTCCTGGAGTTTTGAAACTCATCAGTGATTATCCCTGGAGCTGATCCAATAACGTGAGAATAAATACACCATTAACCAATATACATAATGACTCCAAGACATACCAATAGTGGAACAGTTCAGGTGATTTATAAGGCTCGCTTCCAACAGCCTATTCACAATTCACATCTTTTCTAAAAAATGCATTAAAAGTTAAGCAAGATTTTAGATCTGCTTACATTCATCTCCTCAGGATATGAATAAATGAAACTAAGCTATTTATTTCAAAATTTTTGTTTGTCACATATGGAAATCCTTGGGTGTTGGGAATGAAATATTTATTTGAAGCCGGCAGAACATAATTTAGATTTTGGCTTTTGGTGTCTTGATCTGGTCCTGCATGTTGACACAGCAAAAAAGCTACTGAATCTTGACTTTCAGATTTATCAAAAATCTGAGAAGCTATGTTTTTTTTCCTTTTCTCTTTCAGGGTAGAGTTTTCTGTTTACTTATTTCTTTCTCAGCTTTACTGAGGTGTGATTGACAAATAAAATTGTATGTATTTAGGCTGAACAACATGATGTTTTGATATACGTTATGAAATGGTTACCACAATCAAGCTAATTAACACATCCATCACTTCACATAGTTATCTTTTGTGTGCGTGGTAAGAACAGTTGTGAACTACTCTCTTAGCATATTTCAAGGATATAGTACATTATAATTAATTATGCTGTACATTAGGTCTCTAGAACTTATTCATCTTCTAACTAAAATATGTACCCTCTGACAGCATCTCCCCTTTTCCTTTACCTCCCGGCCTCTCATAACCACCATTCTACTGAGAAGTTGTGTTTTCAATATTTAACAAAGGAGTTGAACCATGTGCCGTATGGATCATAATCAGATCATTATTTGATGTATTATTTGATATAATCACCTTCCTCTAAAAAATAAGAGAATATAAAAATGGGTTGTTTCAGTTTAAAAAATGTTTAAGGATTTCTGGAGACTAGGGAGATATTCCTCCATTTGATGACATTCAATCAATTACACATTATCAACTACTCTCCAGACAGTGTACAAAGGAGGATTGAAGAGTAGACACTAGAATCATGGAGATTTCATTCAAATACTGAGTTCACCAAATTCCAACAATGATGAGCTATTGGACTTTGAGTAAGCTCTTTACACTTTCTGAATCTTTAGTTTTTTTATTTGCAAAATGGATATGATCAAAATGGTAGCTTAATGACAGGGTTTTTGAGAGGTTTAAAATTGGTAATCCACTCATAGCCTTAACAGATGTCAAACACATGGTCAGCTTTCCACATGTCCATCATTATTATTATATAATAAGGAAATACTCACAATTTATTTCCATTTTACCTTTTGTGCTCTACAGATCACTACATGAGAGACTGGGGTATATTCTTTTGCTTCTACCAATACTAATGGACTTATACATTTTACCTCAATAAGCATGGGTCATTTAATAACAACAACAACAATAAATGAATATATCAGGAAAATATAGAAAGTTACTGACATACATTGAGTCAAATGTGTGCTAAGTTCTATAATGGATTATTTTTACGACTCATTTAATTGTGAAACAGCAATATACAAGATTATCTCTGTGTTACACAAAGGATAGCGCTTAAGCAGAGGTTGATAAAATTATCTGAAGCCACAGAGTTAGTAGGTAATACATACCACCTACTCAGGTGTCTCACACTTGTGTTCTTTTCATTGCATTGGGCTGTGCTTCATTAAGCTGGCACAAGAGCAGTGGAAAAAATTTGGGTTGGCCACGTGGGCAGACACTGTAAGTATAGATGCCTATCAAATGCCAAGCCATAAAAATATAATTATTAAAATGATTTACTGCATGACAAAATGAAGTCACATTAAAAAAAATTCTACATGCCTGTTTTAGTACCACAATCCATGAATCATGCAATGTCCTTTTATTACCACTACAGGGAATGCAGAGAGGACAAATAGACTCACACCATAAGGCTAAAGAGTTGATAAAACAAGTGCTATGTTGAGACAATAGAGATGAAATATAAAACTCCACCAAGATTTCTGACGAAGTACCAGTTGGTTAAAATGTTTTGTTTATATAAGATGAGACGCCTATGTGTTTGTAGATATCCTAGGCTTTTTTAATGTGATCAGAATGACAATTCTGTCAAAAAATAGAAGCATATCCTGTGGAGCTTTATGTTAGTAAAATCAAATATGCTTATCATTAACAAAATGCTAAAAATATTTCTTTGAAAAAGACCTTAAATCACACAAACATATGTTGAGCTCTAACAATCAGAAAACCAGACTACAGTGGCTTAAATAATAGTAGTTATTTTGTGTACATACCTAATCTGAGAGTAGGTTTTGCTGGCATTTGTTTGAGCACTTAAGCATGCCATCTTTCTGTCTTCCTACTTTGCCATCCTAAAACTGTTGGTCTTTCCCCACTTGCCTCGTGGTGATATGAGCATGTAGCAGCTATGGATAAATCACCTATTCTGAAGGCAAGAAGAATCGACAAGTGCAGAAAATTCACCACATGCTTTTTTATAAGGGAAGCAATTTTTTTTGAGAACTAAACCCTCCCCATCAGCAGAATTTTGCTTATTTCTCAGAGGCTGGAACTGGGTTAAATAGTTATTATAACAGAAAAGATACTGGGAAAGTAAATATTTGGCTTTCCAGCCCCTTTTGTGGAGGTGGTAAAAGAAAAGGAGGTTGGAAACGTCTTTTGAGTAGCCAATTAAAAGAAACTGCAACAAAAGTGGACAAAAATCCAGGTCTGCTTTGATTAGGCCAGTGGTTGACAATTTGAGGCTGGAATACACAAGTTGGCATGTGGGTAGAATTTACGATGGTAGAAAATACATCTGTGCATAAGGATTGACCTTGTGGAGATTGGTTCAAGATGGTGGAGTAGAAGGACGTGTGCTCACTCCCTCTTGCAAGAGCAGCGGAATCACAAATAACTGCTGAACAATCACTGACAGGAAGACACTGGAACTCACCAAAAAAGATACCCCACATCCAAAGACAAAGGAGAAGCTGCAATTAGATGGTAGGAGGGGCACAATCACAATAAAATCAAATCCCGTAACTGCTGGGTGGGTGACTCACAAACTGGAGAACACTTATACCACAGAAGTCCACCCACTGAAGTGAAGGTTCTGAGCTCCACGTCAGGCTTTCCAACCTGGGGGTCCAGCAACGGGAGGAGGAATTGCTAGAGAATCAGACTTAGAAGGCTACCAGGATTTGATTGCAGGACTTTGACAGGACTGGGGTAAACAGAGACTCCAATCTTGGAGGGCATGCTCAAAGTAGTGTGCACATTGGGATCCATGGGAAGGAGCAGTGACCCCATAGGAGACTGAGCCAGACATACCTGCTGGTGTTGGTGGGGGGTGGCTGTGGCTCACTGTGGGGACAGGCACACTGGCAGCAGAAGTTCTGGGAAGTACTCCTTGGAGTGAGCCCTCCCAGAGTCTGCCACTGGCACCACCAAAGAGCCAGGTAGGCTCCAGTGCTGGGATGCCTCAGGCCAAACAACCAACAGGAGGGAATCCAGCCCCACTCATCAGCAGACAAGCAGATTAAAGTTTTACTGAGCTCTGCCTACCACAGCAACACCCAGCTCTACCCACCACCAGTCCCTCCCATCAGGAAGCTTGCACAAGCCTCTCAGATAGCCTCATCCCCCAGAGGGCAGACAGCAGAAGCAAGAAGAACTACAATTCTGCAGGCAGTGGAAATAAAACCACATTTACAGAAAGATAGACAAAATGAAAAGGCAGAGGACTATGTACCAAATGAAGGAACAAGATAAAACCCCAGAAAAACAACTAAATGAAGTGGAGATAGGCAACCTTCCAGAGAAAGAATTCAGAATAATGTTAGTGAAGATGATCCAGGACCTCAGAAAAAGAATGGAGGCAAAGATCGAGAACATGCAAGAAATATTTTAAAATACCTAGAAGAATTAAAGAACAAACACCTAGAAGAATTAAAGTACAAACAAACAGAGATGAAGAATATAATAACTGAAATGAAAAACACACTAGAAGGAATCAATAGCAGAATAACTGAGGCAGAAGAACGGACAAGTGACCTGGAAGACAGAATGCTGGAATTCACTGACGCAGAACAGGATAAAGAAAAAAGAATGAAAAGAAATTAAGACAGCCTAAGAGACCTGTGGGACAACATTAAACACAACAAAATTCACATTATAGGGGTCCCAGAAGGAGAAGAGAGAGAGAAAGGACCTGAGAAAATATTTGAAGAGATTATAGTCGAAAATGTCCCTAACATAGGAAAGGAAATAGCCATCCCAGACCAGGAAGCACAGAAAGTCCCAGGCAGGATAAACCCAAGGAGAAAAAACAGCAAGACATAAAGTAATCAAGCTGACAAAAATTAAAGACAGAGAAAAATTACTGAAAGCAACAAGGGAAAAATGACAAATAACATAGAAGGGAACTCTCATAAGGTTAACAGCTGATTTCTCAGCAGAAACTCTACAAGCCAGAAGGGAGTGGCACGATATATTTAAAGTGATGAAAGGGAAAAACCTACAACCAAGATTACTCTACCTGGCAGGGATCTCATTCAGATTTGACGGAGAAATCAAAAGCTTTACAGACAAGCAAAAGCTAAGAGAATTCAGTACCACCAAACCAGCTCTACAACAAATGCTAAAGGAAATTCTCTAAGTGGGAAACACAAGAGAAAAAAAGGACCTACAAAAACAAACCCAAAACAATTAAGAAAATGGTCATAGGAACATACATCTCAATAATTACCTTAAATGTGAATGGAGTAAACGCTCCAACCAAAAGACACAGGCTCACTGAATGGATACAAAAACAAGATCCATATATATGCTGTCTACAAGAGAACCACTTCAAACCTAGGGACACATACAGACTGAAAGTGAGGGGATAGAAAAAGATATTCAATGCAAATGGAAATCAAAAGATAGCTGGAGTAGCAATACTCATATCAGATAAAATAGACTTTAAAATAAAGAATGTTACAAGAGACATGGAAGGACACTACATAATGATCAGGGGATCAATCCAAGAAGAAGCTATAACAATTATAAATATATATGCACCCAACATAGGAGCACCTCAATACATAAGGCAACTGCTAACAGCTATAAAAGAGGAAATTGACAGTAACACAATAATAGTGGGGGACTTTAACACCTCACTTACACAAATGGACAGATCATCCAGGCAGAAAATTAATAAGGAAACACAAGCTTTAAATGACACAATAGGCCAGTTAGATTTAATTGATATTTATAGGACATTCCATCCAAAAACAGCAGATTACACTTTCTTCTCAAGTGCACACAGAACATTCTCCAGGATAGATCACATTTTGGGTCGCAAATCAAGCCTCGGTAAATTTAAGAAAATTGAAATCGTATCAACCATCTTTTCTGACCACAGTGCTATGGGATTAGAAATCAATTACAGGGGAAAAAAAAAGTAAAAAACACAAACACATGGAGGCTAAACAATGCATTACTAAATAACCAAGAGATCACTGAAGAAATCAAAGAGGAAATCAAAAAATACCTAGAGATAAATTACAATGAAAGCACGACAATCCAAAAGCTCTGGGACGCAGTGAAAGCAGTTCTAAGAGGGAAGTTTATAGCAATAAAAGCCTACTTAAAGAAACAAGAGGGGCTTCCCTGGTGGCGCAGTCGTTGAGAGTCTGCCTGCCAATGCAGGGGACGCGGGTTTGAGCCCTGGTCTGGGAAGATCCTGCATGCCGTGGAGCGGCTGGGCCCGTGAGCCACAATTGCTGAGCCTGCGCATCTGGAGCCTGTGCTCCGCAACGGGAGAGGTCGCGATGGTGAGAGGCCCGTGCACCGCGATGAAGGGTGGCCCCTGCTTGCCGCAACTGGAGAGGGCCCTAGCACAGAGGCGAGGACCCAACACAGCCATAAATAAATAAAATAAATAAATTTAAAAAAAAAGAAAAGAAACAAGAAAAGTCTCAAATAAACAATCTAACTTTACACCTAAAGGAAATAGAGAAAGAAGAACAAACAAAACCCAAAATTAGTAAAAGGAAAGAAATCATAAAGATCAGAACAGAAATAAATGAAATAGAACCGAAGAAGACAGTAGCAAAGATCAATAAAACGAAAAGCTGGTTCTTTGAGAAGATAAACAAAATTGATAAACCTTTAGCCAGACTCATCAAGAAAAAGAGGGAGAGGACTCAAATCAATAAAATTAGAAATGAAAAAGGAGAAGTTACAATGGACACCGTAGAAATACAAAGCATCCTAAAAGACTACTACAAGCAACTCTATGCCAATAAAATGGACAACCTGGAAGAAATGGACAAATTCTTAGAAAGCTATAACCTTCCAAGACTGAACCAGGAAGAAATAGAAAATATGAACAGACCAATCACAAGTAATGAAATTGAAACTGTGATCAAAATTCTTCCAACAAACAAAAGTCCAGGACCAGATGGCTTCACAGGTGAATTCTATCAAACATTTAGAGAAGAGCTAACAGCCATCCTTCTGAAACTCTTCCAAAAAATTGCAGAGGAAGGAACACTCTCAAACTCATTCTATGAGGCCACCATAACACTGATATGAAAATGAGACAAAGATACTACAAAAAAGAAAATTACATACCAATATCACTGATGAATATAGATGCAAAAATCCTCAACAAAATACTAGCAAACAGAATCCAACAACACATTAAAAGAATCATACACCATGATCAAGTGGGATTTATCCCAGGGATTCAAGGACTCTTCAATACACACAAATCAGTCAATGGGATACATCATATTAACAAACTGAAGAATAAAAACCATATGATCATCTCAATAAATGTAGAAAAAGCTTTTGACAAAATTCAACACCCATTTATGATAAAAACTCTCCAGAGAGTGGGCATAGAGGGAACCTACGTGAACATAATCAAGGCCATAGATGACACACCCACAGCAAACATCATTCTCAATGGTGAAAAACTGAAACCATTTCCTCTAACATCAGGAACAAGATAAGGATGCCCACTCTTGCCACTATGATTCCACATAGTTTTGGAAGTCCTAGCCACAGTAGTCAGAGAAGAAAAAGAAATGAAAGGAATACAAATTGGAAAACAAGAAGTAAAACTGTCACTGTTTGCAGATGACATGATACTATGCATAGAGGATCCTAAAGATGCCACCAGAAAACTACTAGAGCTAATCAATGAATTTGGTAAAGTTGCAGGATACAAAATTAATGCACAGAAATCTCTTGCATTCCTATACACTAACAACAAAAGATCAGAAAGGGAAACTACGAAAACAATCCCATTCACCATTGCAACAAAAAGAATAAAATACCTAGGAATAAACCTACCTAAGGAAGTAAAAGACCTGTACTCAGAAAATTATAAGACACTGATGAAAGAAATCAAAGATGACACAAACAAATGGAGAGATATACCATGTTTTTAGATTGGAAGAATCAATATTATGAAAATGACTATACTACCCAAAGATTCAATGAAATCCCTATCAAATTACCAGTGGCATTTTTTAAAGAACTAGAACAAAAAATCTTAAAATTTGTATGGAGACACAAAAGACCCCGAATAGCCAAAGCAGTCTTGAGCGAAAAATTGGAGCTGGAGGAATCAGACTCCCTGACTTCAGACTATACTACAAAGCTACAGTAATCAAGACAATATGGTACTGGCACAAAAACAGAAATATAGATCAATGGAATAGGATAGAAACCCCAGAGGTGAACCCACGCAGGTATGGTCAACTAATCTATGACAAAGGAGGCAAGGATATACAATGGAGAAAAGACTGTCTCTTCAATAAGTGGTGCTGGGAAAACTGGGCAGCTACTTGTAAAAGAATGAAATTAGAACACTCCCTAACACTATACACAAAAATAAACACAAAATGGATTAAGACCTAAATGTAAGACCAGACACTATAAAACTCTTAGAGGAAAACATAGGAAGAACATGCTTTGACATAAAGCACAGCAAGATCTTTTTTGATCCACCTCCTAGAGTAATGGAAATAAAAACAAAGATAAACAAATGGGACCTAATGAAACTTAAAAGCTTTTGCAAAGCAAAGGAAACTACAAACAAGACGAAAAGACAACCCTCAGAATACGAGAAAATATTTGCAAATGAATCAACCGACAAAGGATTAATCTCCAAAATATATAAACAGCTCATGTAGTTCAATATTAAAAAACAAACAACCTAATCAAAAAATGGGCAGAAGACCTAAATCGACATTTCCCTGAAGAAGACATACAGATGGCCAAGAGGCTCATGAAAAGCTGCTCAACATCACTAATTATTAGAGAAATGCAAATCAAAACTACAATGAGGTATCACCTCACACCAGTTAGAATGGGCAGCATCAGAAAATCTACAACAACAAATGCTGTGGAGAAAAAGGGAACCCTCTTGCACTGTTGGTGGGAATGTAAATTGATACAGTCACTATGGAGAATAGTACGGAGGTTCCTTAGAAAACTAAAAATAGAATTACCATATGACCCAGCAATCCCACTACCGGGCATACACTCAGAGAAAACCATAATTCAAAAAGACACATGCACCCCAATGTTCATTGCAGCACTCTTTACAATAGCTAGGTCATGGAAGCAACCTAAATGCCCATCAACAGACAAATGGATAAAGAAGATGTGGTACATATATACAATGGAATATTACTCAGTCACAAAAAGGAATGAAATTGGGTCATTTGTAGAGATGTGGATGGATCTAGAGACTGTCATACAGAGTGAAGTAAGTCAAAGAGAAAAACAAATATCGTATATTAACGTATATATATGGAATCTAGAAAAATGGTACAGATGAACCGGTTTGCAGGGCAGAAATAGAGACACAGATGTAGAGAACAAACATGTGGACACCAAGGGGGGAAGGTGGCAGGCGGGTGGTGGTGGTGGGATGAATTGGGAGATTGTGACTGACATATATACACAAATATGTATAAAATATATAACTAATAAGAACCTGCTGTATAAAAAATAAATAAAATAAAATTCAAGAAAAAAAAAAAAGGGACTGACCTGTGCTAAATTGAGAAGTACATGCCATCTCTTTTTGACACCCTCATCTCTTCTGTGTTTTCGTTATCTGACTATTCATGGTCTATCTTTCCAAGAAACCGTTAGCTTATGCACTTCCACTCATACTTTCCCTTTTTAAGCCCCTCAATCACTGGGCCAGCTACAACACAAAAAAGGAGGGGCCATTAGCAACCCTTCCCCTTTTACAATCTATTTCTGATCTTTGGGACTTGACTTTTTCAATTCTATGGCTCTAAGAAGTCATTTAGAGAATTATTATTGATGCTCATCATAGCTTTAGAGAGCTAGCAGGTTAGCTAAGCAATGTAAAAGTTTATTGGTTCTCTATATCTGGAATGCACTGGCATGAAAACATACTGATTCAAGGTTGCAATCAATTCACAAGGAATTTTTATATTTAGACTGGAACATGAAGAGAATATAGCTCCTTTGTCACTGTAATTCTCTTTACTTTGCATATTTTACAATGATTATAACAGCTTTCTCAGTGACTTCAACAGTAGGTACAGATATAGGAAAAGATTTGGAAGGAATTTTTGTAAACATTTATGAAAGCATTGTAAAGATTTATGTGATTATGAATGCACTGAATATTTTCTCAAGTTGTGTGGTGGTCATTATTACATATGTCCTTTCAAGAAATTGTATTAATTGACTCACTGCCATGACTGTGGATGTGATCTCTATCCAGGAAAGAGGATAGAATGCTTAAGAAAACAGACCGATTCAGCTTGGCTGTCAAAACAAGAGATCATGGAATTAATGATGCTAACCTTTTTATTAACATGAACACTCTCATGTGGAACGAGTTTGCTCTAGAGGTCAGTGCATTATGCTGAAACTTCCTCATTCCTCAGACTCATGTTTTGCCTCTTCCCTGTATCTACCCAGGGAATAAAAGAATGAGAGCAAATACTATCTGGAATTCCTCCTTTGTTATGCAGCCCATCAAACTTGATTAAATGTAGTACAAGATTAGACAACATAGGCCATGGGAAAGGCACAACTTAAAGGTAATATGGGCTCCCCTTGTTGTACCATAAACATTATAGCAGCATTTATTAAGAGACCATTTGTTAATCCATTAAGAACCAGCAAGTTTTCTTTTCTCCCTCTTTCTTTCATCTCCTATGTGCTCTGTAAGTTAAGACCATTAAGGAGGTCTGAAATTACAGCATACTGAATTCCATATATATTTTTAATTTTTTTCTTTCCTTCTTTTCCCTCCCTCCCATCACCCCCCTCTTTCTTTGTAAGTTTTAAAATTCTTCCTTCATGGGGAAAATCATTTTAACAGACAAATTCCAAAGTCAGAGCACATATTACAACATAAGACAGCACTCCCACCTAGCATTTCAAAGTTTTTTTTTCCCTTTTGTCAAGTATTAGAGCATTTAGCAGCCACTACGGAAAACAGTACTGAGGTTCCTCAATAAATTAAAAAGTAGAACTACCATAGGATCCAGCAATTCCCCTTCTGGGTATTTTTCAAATGAAAACAAAAAGATATATGCACCCCTATATTCATTGCAGCATTATTCACAATAACCAAGATATTGAAGTAACTTAAGTGTCCATCAATAAATGACTGGATAAAGCAGATGTGGTATATATGCACAATGGGATATTACTGTGCCATAAAAAAGAGTAAAATATTGCCATTTGTGACAATGTGGATGGACCTAGAGGGTATTATGCTAAGTTAAATAAGTTATACAGAGAAAGACAAATACCGTGTGACTTCATGTATATGTGGAATCCAAAATACAAGACAAATGGACAAACATAAAACAGAAACATAGCCACAGAGAACAAGTGGTTGCCAGAGGGGAGAGGGACGGGGGTGCTGAGTGAAATAGGTTAAGAAAATTAAGACTTACAGACTTCCAGTTACAAAATAAATGAGTCACAAGATGAAATGTACAGTGTGAAAAATATAGTCAGTAATAATGTAATATCTTTGTATGGTGACAGATGATGACTAGATTTATCATGGTGATCATTTTGTAATGTACAGAAATATCAAAACACTATGTTGTACACCAGGAACTAACATAGTATTGTAGGTCAATTATACTTCAGAAAACAAACAAACTCATAAAAAATCACTTTTGTGGTTATGGGGTGTCAGGGGAGAGGGGTTGGATGAAGGTGGTCAAAAGGTACAAACTTCCAGTTATAAGATAAATAAGTGCTAGGGATGTAATGTATAAAGTGATTAATACAATTAATACTGCTGTATGTAATATATGAAAGTTAGAATAAATCCTGAGTCCTCATTGCAAGGAAAAATGTTTTTATTTTCTTTTTTCTTTAATTTTGTATCAATGTTAAATGATGAATGTTCACTAAACTTACTGTGGTAATCATTTCATGATGTATCAAATCATTATGCTATATACCTCAAACTTATACAGTGTCGTATATCAATGATATCTTAAAAAAATCCGAAGGAAAAAGGGTATTAGAATATTTACAGTATGATATTTTATATCAAACAATGAGATTGTTTTTACTTTCCTTTTCCTGTCTTAGCATTAGATGGATGTAGCCTAAAAGGAGGCATTGCAAAGTTTCTTTAGCGTGACACATCTATGTTTGAAACATTTATGATTTGTTTTGATAGTTGAAGCCCTCAACAAAATTATCAAATAGGTGAAAACTACCCCTCGCATCCTCACCACTTAGTTCTATAATCTCCTCTCTCCACTTTTCTGATATCTGCCACACAGAACCCACATTGTTCAAGACCATTATTCCTATGAAAGATAAATAAAAGAGGCTATGTTTTCATTCCTATAGAAATCAAAATATTTTGTTCCATGTTGTAGCACTAATGTTGGGGTTTCAGGTATCAGGCAAGAGAGAATTCATGGAGAGGACTTCTGCTCTTCAGAAAGTCTGAAAAACTGCCACTTTGAATCAACAATAAAAGTAGAAAAAAAAAAGTGCAAATAAATGAAATCTCCAGGTACAAGAATAAGAAATAACACTATTTAAAGTATTAACAGAGGAAGGGAATCCCATGAGTAATATCTAAAAGCAGATTAATAGGAAATCAACAAGAAAAGATAGGAATGTTGAAGCTCAGGGAGAGGAAAACTCCAAAAGGAAGCAGTTAATGGGAACAAGTAAAACAGACAGCCCACTCATTTTTAAGGCTAATCACTTTAGCAACAAACATTTAGTTTTCCTTGAGTTGGAGGCAGGAGAATTAGGAATAGAAAATGAGAAAGAAGACATGTTCCAGGAACTTGGCTATGAAAGGAGATGAGTTCTAAAGAAGAAGCTAAGTGGGGGCTTGGTGTGGAAGAAAGTGTTCCTTTTAGTTTTTATGAAGATAGGATTTAAACATTGTTTACAAGCTAAAGGAGTCAGTAAAGAGAGAAAAAGTTGAATACATAAGAAAAAAGATGTAAGAGCCAATGAACCAAGGTCACCTGGCAGGCAAAAGGGGGTGGGAAGCAGAATAATGATAGAATTTGTCTTATACAAAATGTATGAGAAGGGACAGCGATGATTAGGGTGGTTGAATTTAGATGATGGTGAGAGTGAGATAAGGATGTTGAAGAAATTCCTGTCTTATGATTTCCAATTTTGTATGGAAAGGGGAGGAAGTGGAGAAGGGGGTTGCCTTAATATTAGTCTATTGTTCAAGTATGCTACAACATGGTGATTAAGTTTATCATAGCCAAACTTGTCATGATTTTGAGATTGTATCAATATTGCTATGCAAACTGAATTCATTGTGCTTACAAAACATTATAGAATATAAGAGTACTGCAAACCAGAGTCTATTCCAAATGAATCGGGCAAAAAGGAAGGATCACATGTGAAACATAAATATAAATATAAAATACGTTAGGTAAAATGTAAAATAGATAGCTAGTGGGAAACAGCTGCCTAGCACAGGGAGATCAGCTTGGTGCTTTGTGACCACCTACAGGGGTGGGATAGGGAGGGTGGGAGGGAGATGCAAGAGGAGGAGATATGGGGATACAAGTGTATGTATAGCTGATTCACTTTGTTATACAGCAGAAACTAACACAACATTGTAAAGCAGTTATACTCCAATAAAGATGTTTAAAAAAAATAGGTTAGGTAAAAATTACAGGGTGAAAATAGCCCAGGACAATTTAATATCAGGTATTAACTGTAAAATAGACAATAAACGCCAAATAATTCAAAAAGAAGAGCTTATACGGAACTAATATGAGATTAGCATATAATGAGACAGTATCATGTAATAGTAGAGAATGAAACTTCTGGAACAATACTGCCTGGGTTTAAACATATTTTCCCTCCTACTTGCAGGACCGTGGGGAAGTTACTTAATATTTCTGTAATCTTACAAATTTTAGGATATAATTGAATAATTTCACTAGGCTGTTGACCTCTCACCACCCACGCGAAATACTCAGAACAGCACCTGGTATCTTGTAAGAACTCCATAAATTATCAGTAGAAAGTGATTATCAATATAAAGAAATAAAGGTTTGAACTAAACTTTGAAGAATGAGCAGAGAGGTATACGCATTGGAATGACTTTGGCTGTAAATAACAGACAACCAAATTCAAAGTCTTTTAAAGGAAAGGAATTGTTTTGGTTTATTTATTGGAAAGTCCAGAGGAAGGGAGGACTTCAGGTTTTATCTTTTTTCTGCAGTCCTCTGGGCTTCTAGTTAAGTCTGTGTTGGTTTCTTGCTCAAGCAAAATAGCTGTAACAATTCTAGGACTCAATTTCTGCAAAAGAAACCAGAGGAAAAGAGACCATCCCATAATATGGCTCTCTCACATAAAGGAGGGAACAAAATCCCCAGGAAACTCTTTCTGATGTCTCTTTGACCTCAGTTTGGTCCTGAGAATTTATTGTAACTAGGAGAATATTATGCCCTAGTTGGTTTATGCCTGGCTCCTGAAGCACAGAGTCCTAAAGTTCACCTCTGATGTGCTGGTGTTTATCTCCCCAAATTGTGACTACTCTACAATGAATTGAGGCCAAATGGTTATTAGAAAAATTATCGCACAATCCCTAAGCAGGGAGAGTACTTCAGGCTTAAGTAAGGTATGCAGAATTGGGTTTGCTGATGACTATTGTTTAAGTCACAGTTATGGGCTTGATTGATGCCCAGGATTTTAGGGGAGAATAGAGCAAATTACATTTGGGTAGTTCAGTCAGGTTCTTTTTCAGTTCACGAGAACACTGAAAGCAGCCCGAGAAGCCAAGCCTATGATGATAAATGTAAACACTATCTTCAGTATGATAAACTCTAGTTCAATCTTCATATTTTCTTTGGTCTTGAACCAAGAGACTATCACATTTCATGAGTAGCATGCATTAACTTCAATCCACCCAGATCTAAGTGAATATGAGGAATCTGCTCTAGTAGTTTCCTGAGAATAGTTTGCTTTTATTTTCCCTAAATATTAGCCCTGGAATGATGGAATGTTTACTCTCAAGAGTTTTCATACACTGCGACAAAGATTCTACTGTACATAAAGATAAAACTGGAGTTCTTATGGATTAAAGGTATCACATTATGAGCATTGAAACGGTCTTTTAAGGTTATGAGTCATCTTGTGGAGAACTTTAGCTGTTATAGTCCCCTCATTACAGCTCATTCTTTTACTGGATGCAATTTACAAAACTGTCCTCACAATTTTTTAAGGAAAAAGTAAGCTAAACTCAGTCTCAACCTCTCAGTGGGACTGACTTTCTCTGTATATACTGAAGACAGGATCATTGAGGATAGAGTAAGATGCCAAGAACTTTTTTCCATTCATAAATCTTCATCATTAAAAAACAGTCCTCTCTATGTATAACCCTTTTACAGGAATCTATCATAAAGTCTCATCTTACAATGTTGATGAAAGATTTTCATAGCAAATATTTTTGTCACAAGATGAATTCAACATGCCAACTATCATGAAATGTTTTGGCACTTGTACAGTGCTTTCTCAGTTTATTTATTGAGTCATGTATCATCTGTTCTGTCTGCCGAGTACCTATGTGGTAACTTGTGCCAATTAACAAAATAAAAAGACAATCACTAATCTCCCATCCTCTTGACTAATCATATGCAAGGCAGAAGGAATGAAATAGACATGATGTCAAGAAAAACATCTGATCTGTTTATTCTTTGAGACAAAGCATCTTCTAGGGAGTGAGCCTTCTTAGACTCAGCAGAAAAGAAAATTTAAGTGGAAACATAACAGCCTTCCTCTGCCTTTAGTCATGCTTCAGTGTCCATGGCTTTTGTGACCCTTGAGTTCTATGCAATAGTAGAACAAGCAAAGCCATTCTGAAGACAAAATGATGACTGACATTCAAATTATGCTTAACATTAGCCAGAAAACAAAAGGAATGAGTTAGTTTTAATGAATTAAGAAAAAAATGAACTATAAGTTTATTTGGACCTGAATAAATAATGACTTATGGGATTTTTCAGATGACTTCTCAACGATCCCTACTAGAACTGTGGCAAGGTATTTCCCTTAGATTTCAACCTTATATGTTCTTTTCAAAATTCAGAATCAATTTTAGATCAATCTACATTTAGATTTTATTGACTTTAGCAAGTTTTACTGGATAATAAGAAAACTGTTATTCTCATTCTTTTTTGAAAAAAATAAGAAAGCATGAAACGTGTAAAAAAGGAAGACAAATATTTCTGGATATTTTACTCTATTATTTGAACTAGCTTCTATTTTCTTCAGTTTCTGAATAAGTCATTAACAAAGAGAACAATGAATCTTTATTACTTGAAGTACCTACTTTGATTTTCTTTTTTTATTCAAGCTTTATTGAGATATAATTGACATATAACATTTTGTAAGTTCAAAGATTACAACCTGTTGATTTGACATATTTACATATTGCAAAATGATTACCACCATAGGGTTAGGTAACACCGCCATCATGTAACATAATTACAATTATTCAAGGTGCAATAACTTAGCAACTTTCACGTATATAATACAGTATTATTAGCCCTAATAATCATGTATATTAGATCCCTAGAACTTATTCACCTTACAACTGGAGGTTTATATCCTTTCACCAACATCTCCCTGTTTCCCCATCCCTCAGACCCTGGTAACCACTACTCTACTCTCTGTTTCTATAAGTTCAGCTTTTTTAGTTTCCATGTATAAATGATATTTCACAGTATTTGTATTTCACTTATTTCACTTAGCATAATGACTTCAAGGTTCTTACAAGTTGTTGCAAATGGCACAGTCTCCTTCTTTCTCATAGCTAAACAATATTCCATTGCATGTGTATACCACATCTTCTTTATCCACTTATCCACTGACAGACGTATAGGTTGTTTCCATTTCTTTGCTATTGTGAATAATGCTATAATGAACATGGGAGTGAAGTTATCTCCTTGAGATTGTTTTCATTTCCTTTTGATATATACCTAGAAATGGGATTTCAGTATCATACTTCTATTTTTAATTTTTTGAGGAAGCTTTACACTGTTTTCCATAGTGGCTGCACAAAGTTACATTCCCATCGACAGTGAACAAGGTTTCCTTTCTTTCCACACCCTCACCAACACTTGTTATTTGTTGTCTTTTTGACAAAAGCCATTCTGACAGGTGTGGGATGATATATTCTTGTGGTTTTGATGTGTATTTCTCTGTTGATTAGTTATGTCAAGCACCTTTTCATGTACCTGTTGGCCATTTGTATGTTTTCTTTAGAAAACTCTCTATTCAGTTCCTCTGTTCATTTTTTAATCAGGTTGCTTTATTTTATTTCTACTGAATGTATAAGTTCTTAACATATTTTGGATATTAACTCCTTATCGAATATATATGATTTGCAAATATTTTCTCCCATCCTGTAGGTTATTTTTCATTTTCTTATTTCTTTTGCTAAGCAGAAACTTTTCAGTTTGATGTAGTCCCACTTACTTATTTTTGTTTGTGTTGTTTGTGCTTTTACTATCACACCCCAAAAATCTGCAAAGACCAGTATCAAGGAGATTTCTCTCTATGTTTTCTTCCAGGAGTTTTACAGTTTTAGGTCTTATGCATAAGGCTTTAATTCATCCCGAGTCACTTTTTGTGAATGGTGTAAGACAGAGGTCCAATTTCATTCTTCTGCATGTGGTTATCCAGTTTGCCCAACACCATTTATTGAAGAGACTACTCTTCATTCATTTAGTATTCTTGGCCCCCTTGTCAAATATTAGTTGACCATATATGTGAGAATTTATTTCTGGGCTCTTGATTCCACTCCATTAGTCTATGTGTCCATCTTTATGGCAGTACCATACTGTTTAGATTGCTACAGCTTTGTAGTGTATTTTGAAATCAGGACGTGTGATTCCTCCAGCTTTGCTTCTTTCAGATGATTGCTCTATTTGGGGTCTTTTGTGGCTCCATATAAATTTTAGTGAAAAATTCCATTGGAATTTTGATAGTCATTTCATTGTATCTATAGATGGGTTTGGGTAGTATGGACATTTTAACAATATTAATTCTTCTGACCCATGAACATGGGAAATATGTCCATTTGTTTGTGTCTTCTTCCATTTCTTTCATCAAAGTCTTGTACTTCTCAGTGTACAGACATATCTTTCACATTTTTCATTAAATTTATTCCTAAGTACTTACTGTTTATTGATGCTATTGTAAATGGTTGTGCTTTATTTCTTTCTTCAGATATTTTGTTGTTAGTGTGTAGAAAGGTAACTGATTTGTGTATATTAATTTTGTATCCTTAAACTTTACTGAATTTAATAGCTCTAAAAGTTTTTTGGCAGAGTGTTTAGGATTTTCTATATGTAGAAAATCTCATTTGCAAACAAAGACAATTTTACCTCTTCTTTTCCAATTTGGATGACTTTATTTATTTATTTCCTAATTTCCCTGGTTGGAAATTCCAGAGCTATGTTGAATAGGAGTGAGGAGAGTAGGCATTCTTGTCTTCTTCCTGGTATTAGAGGAAAAGGTTTCAACATTTCACTATTGAGTATAATGTTTGCTGTGGGTTTGCCATATATAGCCTTTATCGTGTTGAGGTGTAGTCCCACTATACCCAACGTGTTGAGCATTTTTATCAGGAAAGAATGTTGTATTTTGTCAAATGCTTTTCTGTATCTATTGAAATAATTATATGATTTTTATCTTTCATTTAATTAATGTGGTATATTATACTTATTGAGTTGCATATATTGAAACATCCTTGCAACACAGGGATAAATCCCACATGATCATAGTGCATGATCCTTTTAATGTGCTGTTGAATACAGTTTGCTAATATTTTTATTGCAAAATCTTGCATTCATGTTCATCAAAGATATTGGTCTATATTTTTTTTTTTTTTTGTATTTATCTGCCTTTGGTATCAAGGTAATGCTGGCCTCATAAAATGAGTTTGGGAGTCTTCCTTCCTCTTTAACTTTTTTGAAGAGTTTGAGAAGAACTGGCGTTAATTCTTCTTTAAATATTTGGTAGAATCCACCAGTAAAACCATCTGGTCCTGCGTTTTTCTTTGTTGGGAGGTATTTGATTATTGATTCAATCTCCTTAATCACTATTGGTTCTCTCAGATGTTCTATTACTTCATGATTCAGTCTTGTTTGCTTGTATATTTCTAGGAATTTTTCCATTTCTTCTAGGTTATCCAATCTGTTGGTGTATAGTTGTCTATGTTATTATTATGACTAAGGTCTAGGCTGGCTGTTGGTGGGGTTCCTGGGCTCCTGCAGGGGCAGTAGAGAGAGGGTGTGGGAAGAGATTCAGGTAGATGGTGTCTACAAATGTGAATACCCATGTGATGAAAGCTGTTGAAATCTGCAGGAGATCAACAGAGGCTGTGCTGGCCATTGGTTCCTTCTTCAGTGGCAAAATGTTCTGAATTTGCAGAGTAGATCTCTGTGAACCACATTTGTTCCCACTGCATGGTTGCTATTAATAGCTCTGTTTTTTTTTCTAGTCAGTTCAGTTCTCTGCAATTTTATCATGTTTGTAGCTTTATGTATCCACCACCACAGTCTAGACACTGAACAATTCTAGCACAAGAATCCTTCATGTTGCCCTCTATAATCACACCCATTTCTCTTTGACACACACCCTTCCACTGTCCCTGAATTACGGCAGCCACTAATCTATCCTCAATTTATCAAATGTTGCCATTTCAAGAATGTTATACAAATGGAATTTAAATTATTATATGTATCAATATTTCCTCCATTCATATTGCTGAGTAGCATACATGGTATGTTTGTACCAGTTTGTTTATCTAGTCACCTGTTGAGGGACATCAGTATTGTTTCCAGTTTGGGACTATTACATCTGTGTTCATCTGCTATGAACATGTGTATAGGTTTTGTGTAAACAGAGTTTGATTTTCTCTGGAATAAACAGCCAAGAGTACAATTATGGGGTTCTATGGTAATTCCATGTTTAGTTTTATGAGCAACTGCCAAACTGTTTTCCAGAGTGGCTATACCATTTACATTCCCATTAGGAATGTATGAGAGAAAAAGTTTCTACTCATCTTTGCCAGCATTTGATGTTGTCACTTTATTTTTTTTAATTTTAGCCATTCTGAAGGTGTGTAGTGATAAATCATCATGGTTTTTATTTGTAGTTCCTTGATGGGTAATGGTGTTGAATATATTTTCATGTACTTGTTTGACATATGTTTATCTTCTTAGATAAAAGACTTCTGCTCAATTCTTTTTCTAATTTTCTAAATGGGTTTGTTTTATTTGTTGAGTTCTAAGATTTCTTTATATATTCTATATACTAGCTTTTTGTCTGGCATTTGCTGCCAGTCTGTAGCTTGTCTTTTCATCCTCTTAACATGGGCTTTCATAGAACATTTTTTTTTTCTTTTACAGATTATTCTCTTGGTGTCAAGTCTCAATAATTTCAATTTTTAATATCATTTTTAAAATAAACATCATTTACTTTTAGAAGTTTTTTTAAAGATCATTTCTTCCTAAATTTCAGCACATGTAAGAATCATCTCTTAAAAGACTGACCCCTGGGATCTATTCCTAGAAATTCTGATTCAGTAGGTCTGTGATAGGCGCTGAATATATGCATCTCTAACAAGCAGCCAGGTGATGGTGATGTCTTTGGATTACAGACACATTTTGAGTATCAGTGAAAAATTAATTTCTGGTCTTTCAGGTTTCATCAGAGACCATGAAATGGGAAAGTTAAGACTTCAAATGACATAGAACCAAACAAACAAAACATTCTTATATTTCTTAAGAAATGAATTTTACAAAAACAATACATTCTGTTTGGAAACTCTCTCATCTGTAAGGATCACCTAAGAGAGAGATCATGAGGGGGGCCTTATCAGTGACAGTGAAGTTAGGAAATAAAATAACTTTAAAAGTTTAAGTGAAGAGATGGTTGGTGAAGATATATTGGTCTTAATATATTGATTTTTATGGAAAAGTTTGATGCTAACCAACTTGTGTGATATCAGAGGCTTTATGAACCCTAATACTAAAAGTGGGAGATTTGTGTTGCTTATCTCTAAATACTTACATTATAGAAACTAAATATATTGATCAAAAAAAAACCCCACAAAAAAATATACTTCAAGAATTAAGAGCTCTCTTGTCCAATGGTTTCCCTTTTTCAAAGCAAAATTTTATAATTTCACATGCATGCTGGAAATCTTTTAATCTTTCGCCATTTCCCTGAGAATCATTTTCAAATATGCCAACGTGGCCTTTGCAGCCTTGTATTAGCTTACCTTTGATTAATTCCTAGGTTTATCTCTCCTACGTCTCATTCTAGAACATGAACTCTAGCCAGTTCTTGAAATTCCCAAATATCTCTGCAAAGCTTTTGCAGAGTCATTTTCTGTCTTTGAAGTGCACTTGCCTTCAATAAGTTGGTATTTTCTTACATACTACTTTCCTTGAATGGCCTGCTTCCCTACTGGCTGAGTGAGATGCCCCTTTTATGCTCCCAGACCACCACACACTGGTTCCCACAAATCCATTTTTATCTCTGCCACCAGGAATCTTATTTACCTCTTCATATTGTAGATGTAAGGAGGGAAGAATCAATATCTACATTATTCATCACTGTATTTCCACCCCATAGCACAGGACATAATGAAAAAATGATGCTTAATATTTATTGCATGAATACATGAATTAATGAAACAGCATATAATTATTAACTGCCACTGCCTCCTTTCTAAATAAAATCTCTTAAGAAATTACTTCTTACCAAGGTCACTTGTGGGCCTAAAGTAGAAGGTCAAGAAGCTCAAATAAATCAAATTCTGTGTTTTCTTTTTTTTTCTTGTCTTTGTTTAACTTTATTGAAGTATAGTTGATTTACAATGTTGTGTTAATTTCTTCTGTACAGCAAAGTGACTCAGTTATTTATATGTATGCACACACACACATATATATACATATATATATATATATCTATATATATAGATATAGATATAGATATAGATATATATATACTCTTTTTCATATTCTTTTCCATTATGGTTTGTCACAGAATATTAAATATACTTCCCTGTGCTATATAATATGACCTTGTTGTTCATCCACCCTATATATAATTGTTTGCCTCTGCTAATCCTAAACCCCCATTCCTTCCCTCTCCTACAACCCCTCCTGCTTGGCAACCACAAGTCTGTTCTCTATATCTGTGAGTCTTTTTTGCTTCATAGATATGTTGATTTGTATCATAGTTTAGATTCCACCTATAAGTGATATATGGTATTTGTCTTTCTCTTTCTGACATACTTTGCTTAGGATGATAATCTCTAGGTCCACCCATGTTGCTGCAAATGGCATTATTTCATTCTTTTTGATGGCTGAGTAATATTCCATATATATATATATGTGTGTGTGTGTGTGTATATATATATATATCAATCACATCTTTATCCATTCATCTGTCGATGGAAATTTCCATTGTTTCCATGTCTTGATGTTTGGCTATCGTAAATAGTGCTGCTGTGAACATAGGGGTGTGTGTATCTTTTCAAATTATGGTTTTGTCTGGGTATATGCCCAGGAGTGGGATTGCTGGATCACATGGTAACTCTTTTTTAGTTTTTTTGAGGAACCTCCATACTGTTTTCCACAGTGGCTGCACCAATTTACATTCCCAACAACAGTGTAAGAGGGTTCCCTTTTCTCCACACCCTCTCCAGCATTTGTTATTTGTAGACTTTTTAATGGTGGCCACTCTGACTAGTGTGAAGTGGTACCTCATTGTAGTTTTGATATGCATTTCTTTAATAATTAGTGATGTTGAGCATCTTTTCATGTGCCTATTGGCCATCTGTATGTCTTCTTTGGAGAAATGTCTATTTAGGTCTTCTGCTTATTTTTCAATTGAGTTGTTTGTTTTTGCTGTTGTTGTTGTTGTTGACTTGTATGAGCTATTTGTATATTCTGGAAATTAAGTCCTTGTCAGTCACATCATTTGCAAATATTTTCTCCTATTCCATAGGTTGTCTTTTTGTTTTGTTTATGGTTTCCTTTGCTGTGCAAAAGCTTGTAAGTTTGATTAGGTCCCATTTGTTTATTTTTGTTTTTATTTTTACTGCCTTGGGAGACTGACCTAGGAAAACATTGGTACGATTTATGTCAGAGAATACTCTGTGTTTTCTCTTCCTTGTTCCTCCTACCTAGTCACATTTTTATTTCTGTGAAGTTATCTCAAAAGGATATACCAAATTTAGTCTGGAAAAACAGAAAAGAATAATAAAGAGTTAATCTTTCCTATATAAAGGTAAAAGAGCATTACATCAGTTTTTCTCTGAATTTGATGAGGGAAAAGAAGAGGTGCTGTATGTTAATTGAACTTATATTTTTGCATATTGTCATCTTATCGCCCTATTGAATTGCCTCTTGGGTTCATATAAGATCCATCCAAATTGCCATTTTGTTCACAACTACTGTATCTCATCCAGCAAAATGTTGGCAACAAGCCCATTACCCAGATTTGCCTTCTCATAATATGGGGTATGGAAATATCAGCTAACATTTCTTTAGTGTTTATTATATGCTTTCTGTTAGATGCTTTATAGCCTTTATATCAGTGAATCCTCTCAATTCTAAGTATTGGTTGGAATGGAGAAAACAGAGATTTAGAATGGATTAACAGATGTTTCCAAGGCCACACATCTGGTAAGGAGTGAAGCAGAAATTCATGCATAAATGTAACTCTATTCTCCATGCTCTCTTTAATACATTATGTTACAACACAATTACTTTTGAATTTTAAAAATCCACATAGGTGAAGGCTAACACTTTTTATAAAGTTAAAGTCTTTAAAAATGTGTATTAAAAGCTTTAGAAAAAAATGATGGTATGACATACCTTGGTAGTTCAGTGAGAAAAATATGTTCTCAAAAAAAAGAAAAGAAGAAGAAGAAACATGGACAAAGGCAAAAGGATGCGGTGGGTGGGATTAAATCACATAACAATCTTCTGCCTCTTGACAATGTAAATGTTTCATGATTCACATGCTAAACCTTTCTTTCATTTGTGTCACTGTAGACACTAAGCAATGGGTTTTTGTTGACAATTAGCTCTCAGTCTGTTTGGTGTCACTATGTGCACACAACACATTTTAGACATTGGAATCTCAACATGTCATTAATGAACAAGAATTCTGGGTGTTAGAAAGAAATCCCAGAAAAAAATAATTTACAAAATATTTTAGTCATGTTATTTCAAATGTGTCTAAAAAAACCTTCGATATATTTCCAGCATCTCTTTGAGAAGTGCTGACAGGTGTCCTTATTATTGAAGAAACTGTGGTGTTTCCAAAGATCTTTATCTAAGTAATATTTTTAGAATATATGTATATTACAAATTATCCTTTTAGAATTCAAACTTATTACCATCATAGTAACAACACAGAAGTTAGATAATTTTTATGACAAAGCTCTGATCTATGAGAAATCAAAGGCCACATGTTCTTTTATTCTTTGCATTTTCTATAATCAGAAACAGTCCCTGTCAGTCTTTGTTTAGTTTGCTGAATAATATTCAATAAAAATAGAAAACAATTTACAATTTTAAGGGTAAATAATAGCATGGAATTTAATATGAAATAAAAAAGAAACTAAAATTAATCATGCAAGTTTTTCTGTAAAAGTCTTTACTTATTTCCAAGAGAAATACAATTTAATTTTCAAGTAGCTGTGTTATTTTATAAGGTGAAAGCAATATAAGACAAATCCTTAAGAATAATTTCCAGAAAAATAATACTTAAAACATTAAAACTTCCTCAGTGAAATTTACCAAGCAACTGACTACAACAAAATGCTTTTTAAATTATCATGATCAACTATAGAAAAAAATTACTCTAATATACAGAACTAAAGAATAAATAAAATGTTATTTCCATATTATTGATTTTGCTATGAGCAGAAAAATGTCTACAAATCTCATTAATTCTTAATCTGAAAACCTCTGAGAAATACTCCACAGTTTTTATAAGTCATTGAAAAAAACAGAATGTAGGTTGTCTTTTATTTCTTGTGTATGTCTCATCTTTGTTCCCCAAGCATGTTGCACTCAGTAGGTGCTTCATAAAAGACTTAATATTGCAGAGAAGAAGTTGGGTTAACACAAAGACTGGCATCTGTAGATATTTTCCAGATAAAGTTAAAGGGCCAGTGAAGGTCATGACATTTTGAAAACATTTCAAGATGAAGGAATTTTTCTTAAGAAAAAAAAAAAAAAATCTATTGTATAATCACTTCCAAAATGATTATCTCCTTCACAAGGAATTTTTTTATCCTTCTTTGAAACTCCCATTCCAAATTCAATGAAAGTTGTACTTAAATGTTTCTATGAAATTTCTCCCGGTTTCCATCAAAATAAAATTTTCCCACTAAGTCAATCTGCGGCATTCCAGGGAACGAACAGGGAGAAGATGCCATTCTTATCCTATGTCAAACTCCTTTTCCAATTCCTAATTCGAAGCACTGGATCTGAATATATTTGGCGACGACTCTCAAAACATGAAATTTGTTGGCTGACAAGTAATGCTATCTATTCCAGCTTAACTACAAACACAAGAATATTTTTTTGTGTGGCTGCTATGGAGGAGGTATTTTGAACAGCTGCAGCAGCGAATGGAATAAAAAATTGGAGGTCAAATTGTCTTTATTCCAGATTATACAGCTCAGCATTTGTAAGATGCAAACAACACACCATAATGAGCTGTAGGTTTCCTGTTTGCAATTTCCCACAGTAACAATTACCATCACTGCAGTGGTACTCTCCGTGGATTATTTTTGGGCTATTTTAGAGCCAGCCCTTGGGAAACATCTGCTGAATTTGAACTTCACTACCTAAACCACACCACTTCTAATAATACTTCATAATAACGAATATTAATATGAATGATTCCAGTACACACTTTTGAGCACTTATTATATGCAGGCACTGTGATAAGCATGTTGCATGTTACACAATTATTCCACGAGTTAGTTACATTAATATCCCTATTTGAAGGATATAGGACCTGAGGCTACAAAGGTAAACTGACTTGTCATTTACAGAGATGGTGATGTTGATTGTTTGTGGCAGAGTTGGGAATACAATTTAAGTGTTTCTGGCATTTATGGTCTATATACATGTGATTGCCTCACTTGTCCTGATAGCCCCCTCCTCTGAACTTCTTTGGTATTTATGGGCAAACAGCTTACATGATGCTTAATCACAAACTGCTTGCAGTATTAGTTTTGTTTTTCATCCAATATTTTCTTATATATATATACATGTGTATATGTATATATATACACAATATAATAGATAGTATAATATGATACAATAAAATAGATAATATAAGCAAGATGCCAGATAAATAATACTGAAAACAATTGCTACATTTCTTAGAATATAGACTAATAACAATGAGAGGACAAGGAAAGGTAGGCAACTAAGGTTTAAGGATTATGACTTGATATCATATACCATGTGCTTCATTATATAAACAGTAGTAAAAATGCATCATTTCTTTTGCTGTCAAGAACCCCATCTCCCTCCTAAATGCACCATTATTTCCTTTGGGGAAGTTATCTTTCCTTGGTTGGCCTGCTTTCCTAGTGAGAGTTAGTAGAAGCAACTGGATCGTCCTCCTCCACACCTTCCACAGAGTCAATTGTCTGAGACTTTATATCTTGAATGTTACTTGCAGAAGCCAGTAAGCCAGAATCGACACAGCCTGTCCTGCTGCTTCACAGTCCTCCAGAGCTCAGAGCTTAGTGTCTTCCATCTTCAAGCCTGCTTTTCCAGCCTCCCAGTGACCCTCTGGAATGCTAACTTTTCAAGAACTCCCCCTGTGTTTAAGTCAGCCACAGTGAAGCCAGAACTCCCTGGCATGACCGTGCTAGTTGAGTGCATCAGGCTCTCCTCCTGATTGGTTGGGTTTTGAGTCACAGATAGACACTGATAGGTAGAGGATACCTACTGATAGAGAATGTGACCATCACTCCTAGTCAAAAGCTTGCTGTTAACTGGGGAGAGGGGGAGAAAAAGAACCAGATGAGGCACAGTAAAAGGGCTTCTTAAATTTTCTTATGAGCTCAGATTTTTTTTAAAGGCATGTAAGAATTAGAAAGAGACATAGTTGGAAGTCAAAGAGGTACTTTAAAGCAGTTGAGTTAGTCTAATTCTTACATGTCTTTTAAAACTTTGAGCTTAGGAATCAGAGGATCCTTGCTCAAGGTAAAGAACTGTCACTTATTCCAGGACAGGAAATTGGCAAGTTTTACTACCACATGAGTGCATTTCATAAACTATACGAGGGGTAGACCTACCTTTTATCTAAGAGTCTAGTAGCTTTATTATTCATTGTTGAATATAACTTGAAGATATCAAAATAATATGTTTGTACCAACTGAAGATAAATGAATGTATATTCATGAAATATGTTAGTTTTTTTTAAAAAGAAATACTTATATTTCTTCATTATACTTATTTTCTTCATTGTACTTATTCAACTAAGAAATACATTTTAATGCAATATACACTTTAATGCAATATAAAATGAGCACACTCATTTGTACCACAAATATCCCCCAGACCAATAATGAATGTTTGTCACTAAGAGTTCCAAATGACTTTCATTGATAACAACATTTTATTTTGAGGTGCTTTAAATAGTCCCCTACTGACAGATCACAACTTCTGTTTCTTAGCAACCTTTAATTTGTTGTAATGAAACATCTGATTCATGCTAAAGAATTTAAATTACACATATACAAGTTGTTTCTGCTGGAGAGTGAAAAGAGAAATGTTAATTCAGGTTTTGTCTAATGATAACATATTCTGAAACAGTATGGTCTCAATTGAGAGTTTTTCCCTGAAAATTTCTTAATTAGTTTTGATTTGTTTTAGAAGTAGAGAAATCACACAAATTCCACAAAAATAATTGTTTTAATAGCTCACAGTCTGTTACTATAGATCACTTAATGAGATAATTTGTAGGGAAGTTCACAGTTAATCAGCCTTTAAAGGAGAGCCAAAGTATACTGCATATACCAAGAAACTGCCAAGACTCCACCAATGTTGGTTAAATTCCAGATGCCTGATGCAAGGTCACAGTGATCACTGTAGCAACACACACTTCTAAGGGATCATTTGACTCCACTAAAAGTCATTTTTCAATGATTTATATTTGAAACTAAATGATGTATCTTTATTCACAGAGGAACACTTTCTGCAAGCTATTAGGTGAATCTTCTATTTAACAAATATATCTTTGGAAGGTGTACTATTATCTATGGGAAAATACAGGAAATCATTTCAATTACATCATTATATTCAATAACTATTTATTAAGGCTTATTTTGTACTGGTTACAATAGAGACTCAAAGATGCTACACTATGTTCCTGTATTCAGTGAGCCTATTTTTTTCTATCTGAGGACCATATAGGGTCATAAATACCTTAATGAGCTAAAGAAGGGAATGGTTAATGTGAACTGGCAAATTAAGAAAAAGCTTCATGGATAAGGGACTCATGGAGGTATATTTTGAAAGGATAGAAATGCCATAAGAAAAGACCAAGTATGAGAAGAGAAATTGATAAAAGCACAAATACATAAAAACTTGTGCTTACCAGGGATGCAAGGTAGGTCTCAGATCATGAATGACAGAATTAGATGAGCTAATTTTAATAAAATTAATTTTAGATCACAAAAGAACTAAAGTGTGGCTCTTAAAAATGGCACTAGCTCTTTGTGTATGTAGAAGTTTACTTTAGAGAAGGAGAGTTCAATTTGCTGAAGGTCTTTAAGGTAGAGCTTTTTAGTCTAGCTGGTGAAATAGAGTGTTTAGGGGATTTGTTAACCCTCAAAAATTGCATGCAAAATTTTTTGTTTGAATTTTTCTACTTGGTCTGTGACTCCTCAAAATTGTAAATATTGCTGTAAGATCATACAGAACCTATAAATGGGGAAATAGTTTCCCAATTTCAGTAAATTAAATGTCCATCAAGTTACTTGCTAAAATCAGAAATCTGAGAGTAAATCTTGACACTATGTTATAAATCACTATTCTATTTCCAAAATATGAAATCTTTATCTGTCTATCTCAACCAATATCATTTTTACCTAAATCACCATTTTCTTCTCACCTGGATTAATTCAATTATCTCTTTAAAGGCTTTATCTCCTAATTATCTCTTCTCCATTTTCAGTGTAATTTTTAACAATATAAATCAGCTCTGAGCTCTTTCTTAAAAATCCTTCAGTGTTATTCTTAGAATTACAATGCAATTCAAATTCTGCAAAAGGGACTACCTACCAATCCCTCCTCTCACAGCTCTCCTCCTGTCTGTGCTCCAGCTATACCAATAATCTGAGTTTTTTTTTCATTTCCCCAAACATAGACAGCTTATTATCAATGCAGGGCCTCTGATACCTTCCACCACTAGCACTTTTCCTGGCTTTAATGTTACTTGCTCAGAGACTCTACCCCAAACAAAAGTCTAAATTACCTCTTGTTATGAATCAGAGCACCTGGTTACTTATCTTTATATTATACATTAGAGAATCTACCATCATTGTGTTTGTTTCACCTAAGGGGAGACTAGGTAGGACCAGGGCATAAGCTAAACTGAGTCATATCTCATTCATTATCATATACACAACATCTAGAATGGCGTCAACCAGCTACTTGATGCTCAAAATGTGTGCTTGAAACAATTAATAAGTTTGCCTTCCCCCAATTTCTCTGCTTATACTTTATAGGTAATGCACATTAGAAGACCACATCATCCACTTGTATTTCCTCAAAAAAAAAAGGCAAAATATTTTATATTTGTAAGATTTGAGCAGCCAACTTTAGGCAAATAGTAGTCAGAGGGGTAAAGCAGGTTAAAAATTCTGGGATTTTCACCAATGTGTGTGGTAGATCAAATAAGAGATGCCGCCAAATGTTCTTGACCTGATTCCTGAAATCTGTGAATTTTATGGCAAAAGAGATTTTGAAGATGTGGCTAAGGGGAGGGACCTTGAGATGGGGAGATTATCCTGTATTATTATTCAGATGCACCCAATGTGATCAAAAAGGACTTAAAAATGGAGGCAGAAAAGGACAGAGAGAAATGTGACCTCAGAAGAATGGTCAGAGGGAGATGCAACACTGCTGGCTTTAAAGGTGGAGAAAGGGACCATGAGCCTCTAAAAAGTGGAAAAGGCAAGGAAACAGATTCTCTTCTAAAACCTCCAGAAAGGAATGCAGACCCACCGACATCTTGATTTGAGCCCAGTGAAACCTGCATCTGACTTCTACTCACCATAACTGTGTGATAAAAAATTTGTATTTTTAAGCTTTTAAGTGTGTGGTAGGTTTGTTACAGTAGCAACAGAAAATAAAGGCAATGCCTTTAATTAAATGCATTCTGGGCAGCCCTTTACTATTATATACAGCGGTTCCCGAAACTTTTTCAGTCTCTAAGTGTAAAAGTATCCAATAGGGCATATATCCTTCTAAAGATCTAGCAAGTCTTGCTTTTTTTTAAAGATAGTGTGACAGGTCACACCAATGGCCCTAATTGTTCACACTCAGTTAATTCCAAAACAAATAAAATGAGTTAGTATCTCATTAGCTGATTGCTACCCATTATGCCTACTTATCAGCAGTTAGTTTTCAGGTTAAATTATAACAGTTTAAAAGGGAGAGAGTTATCAGCTGAAATTCTGAGCACCTGTCACTTTTCAGAGAAACTGTGCCTTATCACCAAACTACTCTCCTCAAGAGTGACACCCAAGCATTTGGCCATAGAACTGTCTCTATTTTGGAAAAAGTGAACCATCTGGGTCTAAGGCAGAGAGGATCTTGACAATTAGTTTGCTTTATTTTCCTTACTTCGTTCTTTTTTTTTTTTTGAAAACGAACGGTCTCTCCTTTGATTTGCTACACCTGACAGAATAAACGTCAACGGAAAAAAAATCATACATGTCTATTTCCCTATCTTTTTTTGGAGGGGGAATCTTCTGAGTTCTCTCAAAGGTATTTCCTCCACGGTAAAAGAGCATAGAATATAGATCTTAATTTACTTCACTGAAAGAGATATTTCACTGAATTTTCACTCTCAACCCCCCTTTTCTATGTACTAAATTCTTTATGGCACCTTTCCTCTTAAGCCCCTGCTAGCAATTCAACACAGTCAGTGCTTCTGTAAAATGAAATTCTATGGTCTGAATTAAAAGGGGCTTTGGGGAACTTACCTAAACCCCACAACGGCTTCTAAAACTTTTTCATTCAATTACATCCAGTGGGGGAGACAATTCTAAAGCCACAGCCCCATCCTGATATTTCTATACTTACATTTACCTTAAAAATTCATGAAAACTTTGGCTTTTCTGCCTGTATGTATTTGTGTCTACTTTAGTATATATTTGTGTCTACCTCCATTCCCTCCAAAATTTTATGTTTAATAGCTTCGAAGAACATACACTACACATTTATCCATTTCTTAGTTTATTACTGAATTATTCAATTTGAGAAATTTTCTTATATTAGTATGTGTCATTAACTCTCACAGGTAGTATGCATAAATGAGTCAGTTGTGTAAATTTGGCCCCAAAATATAATTAGAAGACGATCTGAAACATGTCATGATGTTAAAAAGGAAGAACCCTTAGGGCTAAATCACTCTATATCTTCATGGGGCTCAGACTTAAATGTAAATAATTTTCAGGAGGGTAGCATACAATGTATGTGGATACTATGTATAGGTCAATGTAGAGTATAACGTATAGTACTATGGCTGCAATTTTCAGAATTAGCACTGAAGCAATGAGACTCAGACAAAATTTGAACAGGATGTTGAGGATGGAAAGGAGTGCCTAGCGGACATTCAGGGAGTGGGGTTGGCAGTTCTGGCCCTTGAAAGTGAAGGAGCCATTTTAGTTCCCAAGGTTAAGCACCTGGGGATATGCTGAGCTGCTGTCCAGCAGTGTTCTCACACTTCAGGGAGTGTGTCAGAATTGCCTGGAGGCTTTGCTCTTCGCCTCCATCCCCAGGATTTCTGATTCAGTAGATCTCCGGCGGGGCTGAAAATGTGCATTTCTAATGAGTTGTAAGCGACGCTGATGTTGCTTTTTCAGAGACAAGACTTTGAGAACCACTGAGCTAGAGGAACTCAGCAGACAAATTTGGTCAGGTTCATTTTTTGGTTTTTAACTATGCATTTGAGAGCTCCCAGGAGGGAAAAACCAGATGTAGTACTGACAGATAAAATACTGCTTTTCTAATCAAAGGTATAGATTTGTGTCACATTAAGCGGCATGAAATGACCCTTTAAGATACATATAAGTATTAGTAACATATATGCAGGGTTAAAATAATAATAGAGAAGCTGTTTAATCATTTTTAAATAGTTATTTTTAACAATGTTGAAATATTTTACTTAATGTTTGATGCCTATAACATTTCAAATTACTAAATGCATAAGTAAGGCACTCTATTTCCTAGTCTTTTTCGGAAATGATATTAACTATTTATTCGTTTAGCAGTCTTGTTTAAATAATTTGTACCTTTTAATGATACTTTAGTTATTTTGAATTCTTTGAAACAGACATTTTATCACCTGTCTGCTTTCACAAAGACTGAATTGTCATGTGGGAAGATTCTATTGTTTTTACCTTTTCAAAGATTACTTCCCACATGAAGTGACTTCGCCCAAGAAATGACATATCTTAATTCCTTTCTTGTTCACTACTTTAAAAGTCAGTGGAGGAATATAGTTCAAAGCCCTGGTTCCCAGGATATACATCTCTACAAAATGCTAAGCTCTGATTTAAATCTTTAATATTCAATTATCCTAACAGATAATTGAGTTTTTCCAGTACTTACCCAGGACAGGACATTATATAGAGACAAAAGGTCCATCTTGAAGATTAGTTAGTGATATGTCAGTTCTTCCTATTTTCTAAAGCCTCTTACAGAACCACACAGCTCTGCCTCTCATTACCCCACACCTACAACTGAAGAAATTAACATATTGGTGCATGCCCACTCCTCCTGGCATCTTTCAAGTAAGTAGAGGAATGAAGTCCATAAGGAAGAAACTCTCCTAAGCGGCGTAACCCACTCACAATGATCTATCATATCAAACTGCCAGCAAAAGTTTATTAGCAAAGAAACCAAAGGAATGATGCATTGTGTAAAGAAAGGAAGAAATATCGCCTTTACCCTCTCCATTCCCAGCCTTCAATATTCAAAAGAAATCCTAGAATATTGTTTTTCTTTTATCTGGTACCTAGAAAGAAACTAAAGCACATTTGGACTGTGAAAAGCTATGTCAGGATATTAAAACTTATTTGATTTCCTGTTATGTACATTTATAAGTAGTCATGTATGCACAAATTTATGTAGTTAGGGACAAGAAACAATTTTGTAAATATCAGTCTCCTGAGACCATATTGCTATGGTCTTCCCTATGTAATTTTTGCTATCTTTCCTTTGGTCAATTTCCTTGTCTATATTTTATCACTTGAATAAACTATTTTTTTCTTTTTTTGTGATATTGCCACCTTCCCAAAATTAAAGCTATTAACTCTACATGCATAGGTCTGGAAGTTGATTTATTCACATACACCAATCTAATTTTCCTGCTGTTGATGATCTTAAAAAGTTGGCATAAGATTTTCTTCTGGGCGCAGAAGTTCCTCATGTTTCTATTATAGATAATATTCTTTTATAACAAGAAAGAGAGGAAATTTAAAAATATTTTATGTTTGGGGGCAGAGAATACTATTTAGAATTGCTGTTGCATGACCATGAGGCAGAACCAAGGAACACATGTTGGGGGACAGAGTGGCAAGTAACTAACTGTATCCAAAACACACATGTTTTCTTCTGATGATGCTCCAAAAACATGTTTTAGATAAAATCCAAATATATCCACAGCCATTTCCAAAACTTAAAGTTTTTAGTTATTTTAGTTTTCCATTTGAACTGAACTTCATGCAATTCTAAACTATTGGAAATTCGAATAGGACACCCTATACAAAATCTGTGGTTGTTGAGATTTAAAGCTAATTGTATACATTCAAGGAGTTTATGCAGTTCAAATATTTGACAGTAGGTATATACAATGCTGAAAATATAGAGGCTAACAGAGCTATCAGTTAGAGACCAACTGTCATACATCAACCCTTATTGTCTCTGAGTAACTGTATGAGGAAGGTATAAGAGAGAAATGGGAGAGGGAACCAAAATACCTATTTTGTTCTAGTACTTTAAATAATCCAAATTAAAATAAGATGGTCTTAATATAAGATCAGTTTACCTATGTAATCTTGTCCTGATGTGTTAAAACCATAGGTTTATTGCACCCTGTCATTATATCAGTAAATACTATCTAGGTTTGTAATAATTTTCAGAAATTTTGTTTTTAATATGTAAGGTAAGTAAAAATCTTTTCCTCTATTGACTTTGTTAATTTCTTTTACATTTTTTATTGAATCTTGGTAGGTAGTTCAATTACATGAGCACACTAAATACATCTCTCTATATTGAAATTTGTGGTTTGAAATCATCAGTGTGAACTTCAGTCTTTTGTGTTTTGGTTAATAAAAAATATAAAATTTGAATAACAAATCATACTAAAATGTTATTAGAGTCTTTCATGCTTTACTTTCTAACAGTAAATGAATACCACAAGAGGAAGCAGAAAAATAATGAAGTTCCTGTAATCTAACAACCCCTGGTAAAATAGACTGTTTCTTTGAAGAAATCAAAAGTGCCACTTATAGTTTTATCTCAGACTCAATTTTTGAATGTTAATTATTAAGTATCCTGGGGAAAATGTTTCTTGCATATCAGGTTGGATTCTAGTTCATTGGCTACATAAGTACTGATTTTACCTAAGATACGTGTGATTAATGATGTAATTTACCCAGGCTACAGAGAAACAACCCAAAAGACAAAAGAAAAGTCCAGCTTTTAACCACAAATGATATATGATGGTCTTCTGATTTGAATAAGAAAGGTAACTCTCCATAAAATATTTATTTAAGGGCTCCCAGATTAACTATTTTGATGGAAATGACTGATCTATTTTAATAAACTGGATCAATTCATCCAAACAACCAATTTTAATTATTTTTTTTACTTTGATCATTAATTAGAGAATGATTTATATGGCACAGCCAAGACATAGTCATAAAAACAAATGCATTCTTCACAAGTAATTTTTTTTAAATGCCATCTGAGATGAAAAACAGAATAAAACTGTTGCCCACCTTTCCCCGAACTTTCTATATTGCGTTCATTAATGTTTGTTCCAGCTTTAATGTAAATTTCCAATGATAATATGAGATTAATAATATCACACCTATTTTTAATTTTAGCCTTCAGGCTTTGGTTCCTACTTTATACATTAAATGCAAATAAAATTGTATAAAATTTCACACACTCACCTGCAAACTAACACATGTGTGTGTCTGAATCAGAAGAAAGGAATTGACAGAAAACTTACTTTTAGGGAAAATAACAAAATTTTTGATATAGGCCCTACTTGTTTACTGAAACATCTAAGTAAAAAGTTCCTTCTGGTGAAGTAATTATCAAAGCAAATATATAGGAGGCATTTCAATGTTAATCAAAAAACTATTTATTATCACAAACCTTTCTTTCAGATAGATAAAGCTGAATTTTAGTTTTTAGTTTATGCCAGTTCTTCATAATTGCCAATGTACCTACACAGGCAACTGTCTATTCATACAAAGAGTAGACAAGAGAACTTGTTTTGTCAGTATGAGCATATGGAGAGCTGGCTAGATCACTGAACATACACAAACCCTAATTCCCTGAAAAATGGTTCAATAATACCACAGTTTCAATAAAAGATTCAGGCATGGGTTTCCTTTAAAATTTCCCCTCCTGTCACACATTCTTAGTTGAATTCGGTACTTGAACTTTATCACTATTTCAAAACATCAGTATGTTCAGCGTCAGCTACTATAAGCTTAGAATTGGTGATATTAATGCAAACCCTTGGTGTCCAGGATCCCTTCTTTCATAGATTCCCTCATCCCCACCTCAACCTTCCCCACCCCAGACACTTGGCCCAAATTAAGTTCATGTTATCTCAGTTCTTCTATTTTCTAGATTTCTTCCACCGATAATAATGCATCACCAAATCCAGGAATCACGCCCTAAATTCTGGTCCAAAGGACTGGGCTTTTGAAATTTAATGCTTGCCAGTGGTTGGGACTGAGCCTCCTCTTAGCAATTTGCTCCTTACCACATGGGCCATCCAAAACAGGACCTGACTTTGAACAACTACCGAAACCTCTAGACAGTTAGTTACCTGAATTCAAATAACATGTTTTATCCTCTGTATCATTCTTTTATTTGTCTACTCTTGGTCCTCTGGTCTCCAGATGTCTATCACATCTTAGGAAGCTGCTATATTTCATTCACCTCTTTGAAAAAGGAGAGGTGGGAAGAAGATTTAGATGTGAAAGCAAGAGTCTGGAGCTGAGAATATGTACGTATCAGTAAAAATTCAGGGGTTTTCTTATTGAAGGTTAAGCAAAATACTCTTTGTATTCTTTTCAGTAAAGTATTTTTAATTCAAAAAAATTATACGCTATTTTTTTACTTTCAAGAATTTGGAAAATTCTGGCCTGACTCCAAAACTAAGAGATGAAGGGGAAGGGAGAGAAATAGAGCACAGCTGCTTGCATACAAGTAATGAAGACAAAAAATTAAGAGCTTCCTTCAAGTGGAAGGTAACACTTCCGGAAAAGAGACTGGTCAAGCTTTACACAACTACATCTTCCCACATAGAGTGACTGCCTTTCAAAGCTCTCCCCTGACTTCCCCTCAGGTAAGATTCCATTTAATCTATCGGTGTTTGCCTTTTGAGGGTAAGAGTCTCCTAAACATCTAATAAGAAATGACATTATCAGAATATAAAACTGCTATTTATTTTGTTTTATTGTTTTTACCTTTCATTTAAAACATAATCATCTTTTCTTTCTGCCCATCTATTAGTTCTATTTTGTTGATAGCTAAATCAAGGACAAATATGAAATCAAATTATCTGGTTAAAAATGTAGCTTCAAATAAAATTCATGCTTGTGACGACTGACACTCAGTGGCATCTGGAGAAGAAATGTGCTGTTTCTAGCTCACACTGATTAGGGAAAAATAATGGATATTAAATCAGTACACTAGCCCTAAATAAAATGAATTTCCCACTTAGTCGCATTTTGAAAATGATAATGGCTTTTCAAGTTTTATGATATATAAAATACTACCAATGATATATAAATTACAAGTGAAATGGAAAAAAAGAAAGGGAAAAGAAAGATACTGGCCCCTTTGGTCAGTATCACACCAGACAAGTTTGTTAATAGGAGACTGACATTTATGAAACTGTAAATCTGAGATGGATATTTAGTAACTGCAAGTTTCATTAAAGATTTCTCTTTGTATAATGTTTTAAAGTTATCAATTGATGTTGGATATTATCCCATTTTTTACAAATCCCTATGAGTAGACATAGTAACGATAGTATACATAGCAGATCATCTCCATTTTTAGAGGAGAAAACTGATGCCTTGAGATATTAAGCTGTTTGTCTTGGTGATGTGGATACCATGTACAGTTTGAGGAACTGAAGAAGTCTCTGATTATCGGCTCCTTCCTTTGCATTCCCTCTGGGTGGAAGGGACATGAACACGATAGCACTGAGCATCAAAATGTTCTCTCTTCCCATTGTTTCTGAATTCCTATAGCAACTACCATCTGCTTGAGAAACTTTCTAAGGATATAAACATTGTGCGTGTCATATCCATATACTTAGATTTATGAAACAGATATTTATTGAGAATCTAAGCTGTGAAAGACACAGTAAAGGCCACAAAAAATGAATAATGACATTTTCCTGCCCTCAGTGAGCTCTCCATCTAGTAAGGAAGATTAAAAAAAAAAATACAAACATAAGGGGAAAAAAGCAATCTAGTGAGTAAAAAGTGGAGAAAAATCCATTTGCTGTATGAATCAGATGAGGAAGACAGAACCTCCAAATAAGCACAACACAACTGTGTTTCAAAAAATTAAAAAATATAAACATGAAATACAAAGATCATGGTACTTTCAGGCTGAGGGAATAACATGACAAAAAAAATCATGGGAACAGGAATATCTGAGGACAGTTTAATGTGGAATGCAGAATATTTGAAGGCAAATAATGGTAAGTAAAATTGGAAGGGTTGGTGAAGGCATGGACGTCTTTGTACATCAGTCAGGATGTGTTTCCAGTTAAAAAGGCAATGGAGAGTTCTGAGAGATTTTTTCTTTGTTTGTTTTTGTTTTTGTTTGAATGGGAAGTTAAGTGATGAAATCACTTTGTTAAAAATAAAGAAATAAAGCTGCCTAAATACTGTTTTAGTTTAAAGAATGCAAATACTCTGGGATTGGAGAGCCATGTTAGGGTGGCAACTGTAATAATCTGGACCAAAGGTAATGACCAGTCCATACTAGACAAGGGGAATAGTGAGGGGAAGACGAGTTTGTAAACTGCTGTCAGGACAAGTCAAGCACATTTAGGGACTGACTAGACATCAGGACAAAGGGGACAGAGTTACAAATTATTGATTTTTCTCCTCTAGTTGACTGGAATAATGCCACTGCCTTTAATAGGAACAGAAAATCCCATGGAAATCTGAATTGAACAGAAATTGATGGATTCCATTTTTAAGAAACCTAAGAGAAGAAGTATCTTACACTCAAAAATAGGGAGAATGTTTTTAAATATGACAGGATTCATTCAAAGTTGTCAAGGAACACCTCCTGTGTTCCCCTTTACTCTCACATGAGTACTACACTCACAGCACTTCTGATGCCAGATGCATGGGTTTATTCCCACACCAGCCAGTTCTTGGATACCAGCTGGGCATTCTACGATTCAGTGCAATTCTGACACTATCTACCTGGAGTTAGCATTATATCCCACAAATGAAGGGTTCAATCTGAGGAGACTGCCCCTTTGGATGACAATTCCAAATAACAGGTTGTCTCCACTACTTCTGAACAACCAACTATAAATAGGGGTTCCACAACCCTTTCCTAGTTTTCCATAACGTGCCAGAACATCTCACAGAACTCAGGGAAATACTTACTTATATTTACCAGTTTATTATATAATAAAGGATATGATATAGGATACAGATGAACAGCCACAGGAAGAGATACACAGGACAAGGTCCCTGAGAAGTTGAATGCAACACCCTCCCAGTACATGGATGTGTTCACCAATCCAGAAGCTCTTCAAATTCTGTTTATTGGGATTTTTATGGAGGTTATATCATGTAGGCATGATTCGTCATTAACTCAGCCTCCATCACTTCCGCCCTTACTGGCTGAAAATTCTTAGCGTCTAATCATGACTTGGTCTTTCTGGTGACCAGCGCCCATCTTGAAGCTATCCAGGAGCTCACCAAGAGTTGACTCATTAGAGCAAAAGACATTCCCATCACCCAGAAAATTCCAAGGGATTTAGGATCCCTGTGTCAGGAACTAGCGTCAAAGATTAAATATTAGAACAAAAGATACTCCTAATGCTCTTACCACTTAGGGAATTGCAAGGACTTTAGGAGTTCTGTTCCATGAACTGGGACAGAGACCTATATATATATATATTTCTATTATAATTATCAATTAGTATTTTTCTTGAAATGAAGATATTTTGATTAGACAACTAGAGAAAAAACTCTGAATTCTTAATAGGGTCAAGGAAAAGTATTATCCAGTTGTGTTCTTACAGACAGGATCTGGTTATGTTAATTCATCTTTTTACCCACAGGTCTAAAGTAAATGCACCATTTATCTAACGGTGGATTGATGAGTTTGCCTTCCAAATCGAAAAGAAATATTTCTCACATTCCACTGCATTCCCATGTCAGATTTAAAGCATACAGTGTATTTAATTTTTTACCAATGTGCCAAATGGGGCTTATCAGAACATGATATTTGGGATCCATGCCATGGGGCCATCTTATAAGTGAAAAAGATTTATAATGAGGTACTTCTGCTGCTGTGGCTGCCAGGAATATATTCTTCAGTGAGGACTAAGCAGAGAGGCATTATGCCAAATTTCACACCAATTCAAATTGTATTTGGACTAACCCTTAGGGATGGAATTGATTTTCTGTAACAGAGTTTTACCACCACTGAGAATATTCAAAAGAAGACACTGTAGGCAATTCTAAAAACAAATTCCTGAACTGTTTTGTGTGATGACAACCTGATTGGAATAAATTTAGAGCCTCCCATGGTGACTATTTTGAAGGATCAAATATTCCTTGGACATAGACTTTCCAGTACTTTTGGTAAAAAGTCTATTTTATGATTTTATTATAATATACATGCATGTAAATACAAAGCCTGTCTGCAAACACACACACACCCCTGAAGACACACTGCTCTATTTGATATTTGGCAGATGTCATATTAATTTTTCAAATGTTTTAAGAATAGCACACTAAAACACATCCTTCCCAGTATGCAACCCCATGTGAATTTTAAGGAGTACAAAGTCTACCTTTGATTCATTTATACTTTAACTCATCAAAATGTCATGCCATGAGAGACATTTGATGTGCAAAAGACAGCTGGTTACTTCTCCAGTCTTTCCTTTCTCAGACACAAAATAACAATCTTAGCTAATTATAAACAAAACTACCTCCTTGTAAGATTTAGATCAACTCAAAGCTGAGGGGGAAAATGTTCTTTAAGTATGCTGTATGTTGAGAGGAAAAGAAAAAGAAAGTAAAACTAGGGAATATCAGAACTAAAGAGTCATTTAGTTTCCTGCCCTTAATTATCAGATGAAGTAATAAGCAAGAAAAGCAGGAAGCAGGATGATGGAGTGCCTTAGCCAGGGTGTTCTTGCAGGTTTGGGCCAGAACTAAGAGTGAGTCCTTTGTTGCAAAATCTAATTCTTCTTCCACTAGATAATAATGACTTTTCAAAGAAATCTATACCTATACATGAACAAATACACACCTATATATATAGAGAGGATAAGTATGTATGCATATATATGTGTGTATATGTTTGAGTGTGCATGTTTGTGTGTGCATGTGTGTGTATGTTTGTGTGTGTGTGCACAGATAGATAAATACACAGACATGTTGACAGATAGACAGACTAAATTTTAAGGGTGGAACTGATTTTCTGGAACCAAATTTTACCACCACTGAGACTATTCAAAAGAAAACCCTGTAGGCCTTGTGAGCAATTTCTCATATACCTATAATTTATATAATCTTCTTATGACTCATATGATGCTCATCTAATTCATGTAATATTTGTATGATTTCATATATATGAATATAAAATAAACTTTGAAAATAATATTCTTTGAACTTTTGCTCAAATCATATTACAATTCAAATCTTAATGGGTTTCGTCCTAAGCCAAAAAGGTTTTTTGACGGGGCAGGAGGCAAGTGTGTCTGTGAAAATCTTAATGGTATAGTTATAAATTTCCTTTTAGAAAAGAATAAAATGTGGTATTTCTGTCAACTTTAGGAAACATTAGAATGCCTTTGTCTTGAATGACTGTCTTTACCTCTCTATATGATTACTTACCCAGGCACATGACCTGTCTATAGATCAAACCTAAGGTCAATGCTAAAGGCAACCTAAATATGCACAGATTTATAATCTAATTTTGCTTCAATTCCAAGCAAAACGATTTTCCAATTTTGACTGAGGTCTCTTTTTTTTTTTTCTTCTAATTGATGTCATTACTATCTGTCTATGGAACTGAACATGCTTGAATTCCTTGGATAGGTGAGAATACAATCTCCCACGGTAACAAAGCATTAGCAATCGACAGAATTTATCAGAACTATTGACTTTGGCAAATCACAAGGTAGGTATTATAAACCAGTATAAAATCATGTAGGTTATCAGTGAAAGAATTCCCAATGGTTGTTACTGGATCATCAATGGATAAGAAAATTCTCATGATCCCTCCCCCTCCTCCTCAAACAGAGATAATAATAACAGTTCAGAGAGAGTGCTCACTAAAGTGTTTCCTGGCTTTGGTATTTCTGTTTTAGTAAAATATGATTTTGAAACTTTAATCGGTAATTTATTACTAATTAAGAGCACAAGTTTTAGAATGCGGTTGAGTTTGGTTTAAATGCTGGCCTGCTACTTATTAGCTAAATAATTGGTTTTGATTCTATACAGTGCTAGACATTGTGCTAGACTCTGAAGGTACAAAGATATGCACATTGACCTCACAGCAGCCTTCCAGAGCTTCCACTCAGTGGAACAGAGAAGCATGCCCCCAAGGAGTCACAGAAATGATTGTAAAGTTACAACTGGGATGAATATGACAAAAGAGAGGTATTCATGGTATAGGGATGTATAATGAAGAAAGTGTGGGTTCATTAGCAATGAGCTGAGATATGGTAGGCACACAGGAGTCACCCAATAAAAGAAAGAAAAGAGTATTATGCTTTAGGTAACAACCACCATGGCCCCCAAGGTACAAAGAGCACTGGCTGATACAGGAACAGAAAGTTAAACAGTGTGCCCAAGGGAAAACATACATATGTACGTGTATCTGTGCATGCACATGCACATATGCCTTCATGTAAAACATACATATTTTTAAACATAAAATATAATCATACTTTATAAATTTTTTCTGCAATGTGCTTTTAAAAATAAATTTATAGATCATAGATATTTTTCATGTCCTTTCATATATATCTGTATTATCTACATCATTCATTTTAATTATTGTCTTGGGTTCCATTAGGTTGAGCACCATAATTTATCTATTTTTCTACTGATAAAAATTTAGGGCATTTTCTAGTTTTTAAATTACAATAATCCATCAGTAAATGTTCTTGTACCTATATTTGAGTTCAATCATGTTAATATTTCAGTTAGATTTTTTTTTTAATTGGGGTATAGTTGTTTTACAATGTTGTGTTAGTTTCTACTGTACAGTGAAGTGAATCATATGTATATGTATACATATACCCCTTCCTTTTTGTATTTCCTTCCCATTTAGGTCACCACAGAGCACTAAGTAGAGTTCCCTGTGCTATATAGCAGGTTCCCATTAGTTATCTATTTTATACATATTAGTGTATATATGTCAATCCCAATCTCCCAATTCATCTCACCCCCACCTTCCCCCCTTGGTGTCCATATGTTTGTTCTCTACGTCTGTGTCTATTTCTGCCTTGCAAACAGGTTCATCTGTACCATTTTTCTAGATTCCACATATATGCGTTAATATATGATATTTGTTTTTCTCTTTCTGACTTACTTCACTCTGTATGACAGTCTCTAGGTCCATCCACGTTTCTACAAACGTGGACCCAATTTCGTTCCTTTCTCTGGCTGAGTAACCTTCCATTGTATACGTGTACCACATCTTTATCCATTCATCTGTCAGTGGGCATTTAGGTTGTTTCCATGACCTGGCTATTGTAAATAGTGCTGCAACGAACACTGGGGTGCATGTGTCTTTTTGAATTATGGTTTTCTCTGGGTATATGCTCAGTAGTGGGATTGCTGCGTCATATAGTACTTCTATTCTTAGTTTTCTAAGGAACCTCCATACTGTTCTCCATAGTGGCTGTATCAATTTACATTCCTACCAACGGTGCAAGAGGTTCCTTCTCTCCACACCCTCTCTGGCATCCATTGTTTGTAGATTTTTTGATGATGGCCATTCTGACCGGTGTGAGGTGATACCTCATTGTAGTTTTAATTTGCATTTCTCTAATAATTAGTGATTTTGAGCATCTTTTCATGTGCCTATTGGCCATCTGTATGTCTTCTTTGGAGAAATGTCTCTTTAGGTCTTTTGCCCATTTTTGGATTGGGTTGTTTATTTTTTTGATATTGAGCTACATGAGCTGTTTGTACATTTTGGAGATTAATCCCTTATCCAATGAATCGTTTGTAAATATTTTCTCCCATTCTGAGGGTTGTATTTTCATCTTGTTTACAGTTTCCTTTGCTGTGCCAAAGCTTTTAAGTTTCATTGGGTCCCATTTGTTTATTTTTGTTTTTATTTTCGTTACTCTAGGAGGTGGGTTAAAAATGATCATGCTGTGATTTATGTCAAAGAGTGTTCTTCCTATGTTTTCCTCTAATAGTTTTATAGTGTCAGGTCTTACATTTAGGTCTTTAATCCATCTGGAGTTTATTTTTGTGTATGGTGTTAAGGAGTGTTCTAATTTCATTCTTTTACATGTAGCTGTCCAGTTTTCCCAGCACCACTTACTGAAGAGACTGTCTTTTCTCCATTGTATATTCTTGCCTCCTTTATCATAGATTAGTTGACCATAGCTGCATGGGTTTATCTCTGGGCTTTCTATCCTGTTCCAGATGCTTCAGTTTGATTGTCAGACTCTTGCTTATAATTATATTTTGAACACAGACAAAATCGCCTGTGCCCTTCTGGGAATTTTGGTTTAATGAGAGGTCAATAGTCATATGAATAAATTCATAATTAAAGTATTGGTAAACATTCTGAAGGGAAGTAAAGCATTCTATAAGACTGGGGAACCTGATTTCAACAGGTGCAATGGGTCAGGAATGGCATCTTTTATGCTGAGACAGAGCAGTAGAAGTTAGCTGGGTGAGGCTGGGATCTGCGAGGATTCAGAGAAGAGAGAAAGGCAATCTTATCTCCAAAAGGTGGCTAAAGACCTGAGCAGGAGCGTGGTGAGTTTGACGAATGTGTATATCTGGACCATACCCTAAAGAGAATGCCAGGAAATGAAGAAGAGAGAAGTAGGGCTTAGCTATGCAAAGCCTTATGATTGTACCTTGTTCTTTGTGTACTGAAATTATCGGTTCTGTTTTATTCTTTCCTGTCCCATTTGAATTATTGAAGTTGACTAACTGGGCAACTGTCTTGTAAGTGCTCTGCATCCTTTCTACATTTACATTTTCTTTAAGCCACCCACTTACAAAGACCACAGGCTGCACAAAACAATCACCAGGAGCTGGAGAGCTTAAAAAACAAAAACAAAACAAAACACAAAACCCTGATGCTTTGACCCACCCACCTCTATAAATTCTGATCTAGTCAGTCCAAGGCAAATCCAGGACATCAGTATTTCTTTTTTAAGTTCCTTGAGTAGAGCCAAGTTTGAGAATTAATGTTTTAAGGCAGTGATTCTCAAACTATAATGTGTGTATGGATTACCTATAAATCTTGTTAAAATGCAGACTCTGATTCAGTAGGTCTCGGGTGGGCCTAAGGTTATGCTTTCCTGATATGCTCCCAGTGATGCTGAAGCTGCTAGAATGGGATCACACTCCAAGTAGCAATGATACAAGGGACTCAAAGTCAGGCTCATGGTCATATAATCAATTGCCCTTCTAATCCCAGCTGGGGAGGAGGAGGTGGGGGAGAGATGATACATGGGGTCAGGAGACCTAAATTTTATGTATCTATAATTAATAAATAACTATGATTTATAAGTCTAATTTATAATTTTTAAATTTATGACTCTTGTCCAAATCACTTTATCTTACATACAAACTGAAAAAATACATATTTCAAAGGTCTTTCTGGAAGACCAAGTGAGAGAGAAATCTGAATGTATTTAATAATATGTTATTATTACTACAACTACTGCCACCAAGTGTAATTATTATTGTTATCACAGCACTCAATTATTGGGCATCTACTGTGTACCAGACAGTACTTTGGTGCTTTTCCCATATATTGATCCTAGCTTTATTATCCCTGTTTTACATAGGAATAATCTGGCCTGCATGGGTTAAGCTGCTTATAAACTATTTAGAAGTTTGCTAATATATTTTATATATTATTTAATGTGCTATCATTATTATATTCCTTGGAGGTCCTGTGGATTGCTTTGATTTAACTGGCTGCTGCTTCTTTTGATCCCTCACATTTTTCTGTTCCTAGTTTATTAAACTATCCAACCTGAAGTTATCTTTCACTGAGGAAGTAGGGGCAAAATGTATCCAGAAAATGGTTCTTAAAAGAAAAACAATCCTCTGTTCTCCTCTCCCATTTCCTGTGTGTGCACAGGCATTCATACGATGCATTAAGATTTAGCTCCTGTTGATGGACACTTAGGTTGCTTCCATGTCCTGGCTACTGTAACTAGAGCTGCAATGAACATTGTGGTACATGACACTTTTTGACCTATGGTTTTCTCAGGGTATATGCCCAGTAGTGGGATTGCTGGGTCGTATGGTAGTTCTATTTGTAGTTTTTTAAGGAACCTCCATACTGTTCTCCATAGTGGCTGTATCAATTTACATTCCCACCAACAGTGCAAGAGGGTTCCCTTTCCTCCACACCCTCTCCAGCATTTATTGTTTCTAGATTTTTTGATGATGGCCATTCTGACCGGTGTGAGATGATATCTCATTGTAGTTTTGATTTGCATTTCTCTAATGATTAATGATGTTGAGCATTCTTTCATGTGTCTGTTGGCAATCTGTATATCTTCTTTGGAGAAATGTCTATTTAGGTCTTCTGCCCATTTTTGGATTGGGTTGTTCGTTTTTTTGTTATTGAGCTGCATGAGCTGCTTGTAAATCTTGGAGATTAATCCTTTGTCAGTTGCTTCATTTGCAAATATTTTCTCCCATTCTGATGGTTGTCTTTTGGTCTTGTTTATGGTTTCCTTTGCTGTGCAAAAGCTTTTAAGTTTCATTAGGTCCCATTTGTTTATTTGTGTTCTTATTTCCATTTCTCTGGGAGCTGGGTCAAAAAGAATCTTGCTGTGATGTATGTCATAGAGTGTTCTGCCTATGTTTTCCTCTAAGAGTTTGAGAGTGTCTGCCCTTACACTTAGGTCTTTAATCCATTTTGAGTTTATTTTCATGCATGGTGTCAGGGAGTGTTCTAATTTCATACTTTTACATGTACCTGTCCAATTTTCCCAGCACCACTTATTGAAGAGGCTGTCTTTTCTCCACTGTATATGCTTGCCTCCTTTATCAAAGATAAGGTGACCATATGTGTGTGGGTTTATCTCTGGGCTTTCTATCCTGTTCCATTGATCTATATTTCTGTTTTTGTGCCAGTACCAAACTGTCTTGATTACTGAAGCTTTGTAATATAGTCTGAAGTCAGGGAGCCTGATTCCCCCAGCTCCATTTTTCGTTCTCAAGATTGCTTTGGCTATTCGGGGTCTTTTGTGTTTCCATACAAATTGTGAAATTTTTTGTTCTAGTTCTGTGAAAAATGCCAGTGGTAGTTTGATAGGGATTGCATTGAATCTGAATGGATAAAGAAGATGTGGCACATATATACAATGGAATATTACTCAGCCATAAAAAGAAATGAAATGGAGGTATTTGTAATGAGGTGGATGGAGTTAGAGTCTGTCATACAGAGTGAAGTAAGTCAGAAAGAGAAAAACAAATACAGTATGCTAACACATATATACGGAATCTAAGGGAAAAAAAAAAAAAAAAGGCCATGAAGAACCTAGTGGCAAGATGGGAATAAAGACACAGACCTACTAGAGAATGGACTTGAGGATATGGGGAGGGGGTGGGGTGAGATGTGACAGGGTAAGAGAGTGTCATGGACATATATACACTACCAAATGTAAAATAGATAACTAGTGGGAAGCAGCCGCATAGCACAGGGAGATCAGCTCAGTGCTTTGTGACCACCTAGAGGGGTGGGATGGGGAGGGTGGGAGGGAGGGAGATGCAAGAGGGAAGAGAAATGGGAACATATTGTATATGTATAACTGATTCACTTTGTTATAAAGCAGAAGCTAACACACCATTGTAAGGCAATTATACTTCAATAAAGATGTTTTAAAAAAAAAAAAAAAAGATTTAGCTCCAACTCTTTTCTCTGCTATTAGCCTCACAGCTGTGACATTTACACTATATTCTCCCTTTCCAGAATTATCCAGAAAAATCATTTATTTTATACCACAGTGTATGAGCTAAATCTTTTTTATCTCAAATAATTTAGAGACCCCAATATACACATATAATGCTGTGATTTATTCTATATTTACTGAAATGTAATATTAGCTTAATTCTGGTCTTTTTATAGTTGGAATGTATAAGTTTATATGTTTTTAATGCATCTTTTTTTTTTTTTAATGTTGCCACTTAAGAAAATAAACTAACAGTACTCATATATACTTTTCCTTTCCTTTTGGCCTGGTTTGCAGGTGTGCTGTGGCATTCAAATTCTTGTGGTCTTGGCATGTCTTCAGAGTACAGAGAATTACTGTTTTGTGGAATTGAAAGTATATAATGTAATTAATATTCTTGTTTTACTGTGTTAGTGATAGTAGAGAATTTATGATTTTTATTTTAGGTGTGAAGTTATACTTTAAAATAGTTTTAAAACAGAGATGTACAAAGAACCCTCTGGTTCCTTATTGCTATTAAGAGATGTTATTAATACTTTACATATTAACTTATTCTCCTAAGAATAGAATGCCTTTTTCTTTGTTTAAGATCCAAAACAAAAAGACCTTTTCACCCAGCATGATTCTGTATCACTCTTTGTCTCTTCTACCTACTGTTCATAACCCCTTCCTGGTTTCACACAACTATAAATGTATGAGAAAAACACACCAAAAATATGACAGAGGTGAGTAAATGCATTTGGAGGGTATCAAATCTTCAGAGATGAAATGAAATATTTAGTCAACTCTCTGCCTCTGTGTGTTTTGCAATTGCTAGATATTCAGAAGTATTTCAAGAAGTGACTTAATTTTCCACATTCTGTTAGGGCATTTAAAAGTTTGTTAGCCAAGAATGTGAATTTCTTCTGGGTTTTTTTTTTTTTTTTGATATGAGAAATGTTTCTGAAAGTAGGGTGTTGTTTCACATAAATCTCAACAGAATTTTGCACATAATTCTTAAAGACAGAGAGAGAGAGAGGAAAGGAGAGGAGAGGGAGGAAAAAGAGGTCATACACTATACATCATTTAAGAATTAAGCAAATTTCATAGCACAAACTGAAGGGCTGAAAGATTAGAATGCAATTCTGAAGAAATGATAGAAATTTCAACCTGTTACATATTTTTAGCACGCATGGTGAGAGGACATCAGGAAAGGAATTACGATGAGGGAACTAAGCTGAAATTATGCCTATTCTCTTTAAGTTAGGGCACATATTTTGATGTTAATCTGGACAGGGATTCCTGTCTTTTGGAGTAAATACATAAAAATCGTTATTGGTTCTCTTTTGGGGACTTTTGAAGATCATGTGGCAAATTACAGATGGAAAAAAAAAAAAAAAAACAGTCTCTGTTTTCAGCAAGCTTTCCGCGACATCTCAATACCAGGGAAAGGAAAGATATTTTGGCTGAGCATTTCATTCAGTGCACTTGACAAATAATCTGACTTTCTCAGGCAAAACACAAGGCATAACGAGTGGGTGGAAGTTTCTAAGTCAGAGCTTCAGGTTGTGGAAGTAAGGCAAGAAAGAGAAAGAGTTGCTGGACAGAGGCCAGGGTGAAAATGAGCTGGGGAAAATGTAGAACAGAACACTTCCACCAAGAAATTAGGAATACTTGAAGGGTCATCCAGGAAAGAAGATAGAACAGATCTGTGTGACAGGTATCTTGGATAACTAACCATGGGCTTCCAAATAAATGGAATGGGAATATGCAAATACTAAAAAAAAAAAACAGAAAAATGTTTTTGGAGGATTACATCTTTTTGATCATCCAAAAAGATTAGATAGCATAGATGTGATCATTTATGCCTTCAATACTTCTTTTCCCTGAAAATCTGAGAATGCTTGCAAATTGTAACATATAATTATTGCTATTTTTAATATTAATATTATCATCACTATCATCATGAATATAATTACTCTGAGTCCCTATTGTTTTGAAATATTTTCTAAATCATGACATACCTATAATAAAATGCATTAACTAATCTGGTACTAATTGTATATTTAAAATGAAACTAAAATTCTTGGTCCGCTGCATAGTACTTCCATTATAATCTGCTAACATCTTCAGTCTGGCATATTTTAGAGTAGTTAAGAGTAGGTTGTCCAGGAAGAAAAGTCAGGGGCCAATTCAACTCAGGGCTTGGCTTCAAAATCAGGCCATACTTGGAGTAATGTGTCTAAACTTCCCTCATGTAAGAATTGGACACTGATAAACAAAACCCTCTGAATGAAGGGGTCAAGGTGGAGATGGAGGTGGGGGAGAAGAGCACTGTACATAATTTGGTTGCCTGAGAAGTTAGGAGCAAAATGAGGGAGAAATTTGCTGGCACATGGACAGCAAAATCTGGCAGTATCTGATTGATACAAGTAGCCATACCAAATTGTCAGGCCTTTCATTATGTATGTTTTCAAAGGGACACTGAATTTTAAAACTACAGCAATATATTTGTGTGCCATATTTACCACTTGATCACACCCTATATTAATGTTCTAAAATGTGAACAATTATAAAGGAAATTTTTTCTTACTTTTCACTTTACTTCAAATAATTTTCAACAGGCAGTACTTAACCAAAACCAGCTGTATCTTCAAGTCCCAATCATTATTATGAAGTCATTTCTAAGAGTGCTTTGATTACTTTAATGCGGTTTAATTTTGAACATTCTAGTAAAATCTTATACAGTACACAAATGGAAAAGCCTAGTTAGTCTTAAAAAAGTCTTTAGAGCACATTTTTCCTTTCCTTCCTTGTTCGCATCTTTCATTCATATTGAAGTTCCTGAATTCATTTAGGGCATTTTCCACCAAATAACTTTCTTCAAGGTCTTTGTGTGTAGAAGACATGCAATCAGATGTCTTATTCAGCAAATTCATGTTAAGCATACTCTTTTAAGCTGGAACTACCTGATAATGGTAGGAGAGTAAAACGATATATTATTTTCTTAATTATAAGGGGAATTGGAAAGTGCAGGAATAATCTTATGATCAATCCATGTCTATCGGAGATGCATATTTTCTGACACAACTAGTGTCAACTGGCCAAAAATATTTTATCTTTGTTTTTCCTTCTAAATACATGGGAAGAGAGGACAGTATGATATAGTGAAAGGACCTATGTTTGGAGGTAGATTGGGGCCTAAACACTGTTGATCCTACATTGTGGGAAAGTTAATTATCTGATTTGCAATTCCTTCCTCCGTAAAATAGGAATAAGTCCAACATTTCAAGGTGGCTCTGAAGATTAGAAAGAGTGTAAGCAATAATAGCATATTAATATCTACGATACATCTGGCAAATAGTGATGAATATCATCTGGATAAAAAAGTAAAAATGCAAAAAGTAAAATTCCAATAAAAGGAAGGTGTTAATCGTATTATCAAAAGTGAAGTAAGTCAGACAGAGAAAATCAAATACCATATGCTAACACATATGTATGGAATCTAAAAAAAAAAAAAAAAAAAAAGGTTCTGAAGAATCTAGGGGCAGGACAGGAATAAAGACGCAGACATAGAGAATGGACTTGAGGACACAGGGAGTGGTGGGAAGGGTAAGCTGGGACAAAGTGAGAGAGTGGCATGGACCGATATACACTACCAAGTGTAAAACAGATAGCTAATGGGAAGCAGCCTCATAGCACAGGGAGATCAGCTGGTTGCTTTGTGACCACCTAGAGGGGTGGGATAGGGAGGGTGGGAGGGAGACGCAAGAGGGAGGAGATATGGGGATATATGTATATGTATAGCTGATTCACTTTGTTATACAGCAGAAACTAACACACCATTGTAAAGCAATTATACTCCAATAAAGATGTTAAAAAAAAAAAAAAAGCAAAGCAAAAAAAAAAAAAAATTCCCCTTAAATAGTGCTTTATTTAGGGCTAAACAAGCTTGTAACATCTGACTTACTCATAACTGATGCTGAACTGTCCTGGATTGCCTGTTAACTTCATCAAAGTTACCGTTTCTTCTTGATGGCTCATTGAATGCATTTTCTTTGTTTCTCTAGGTAAGTTAGTCTCAGTTCTTGCCAGTTCACAGCCGTCTTAGTCACCCTCTTGAGTATAACCCCACTAAAGGGACAATGTGGACCACCACACTAAAGGCACCACCTGCAGACCACCATGGAATGAGAAATGTCTGGTTGGTAAATAAATGGCTCTAATTACTGTATGCCACAGCAGAATCTCCTCGAAACAGAACTGTGATCTTGTGACATAAGAAGAAATATATATTTGGTCTTTGTCCCCAGTTCTTGGCACAGAGCGCCAAAAATCCTGAGTGATAGGGGTGAGAGGAGTGTTTTTTGTAATTTATAATAAGCCCCTTTCAACCATACCTGAGTTTATGCTAAAGAGGTGACTCTTGATAACTTAAAGATGGGGGCTGGTTGCCAAAGGAACCAAGGATGTGATTAGATGGTTGGAACTTTCGGCCCCATACCACAACCTCTGGGGATGGAGGAAGGACTGGGGACTTAGTCAATCACCAATGGCCAATGATTTAACCAATCATGCATATGTTGGAAACTCCATAAAAACCCTAAAGGAAGGAATTTAGAGAGCTTCCAGATTATTGAACACATCCACATGCTGGGAGGGTGGCACACCCTAAGCTCCATGAAGACAGAAGCTCTCGCACTCAAAGACACTTCCAGACCTCACCCTACATACCTCGTTAACTGGTTGTTCACTTGTGTCCTATATAATAGCCTTTATAATAAACTACTAATATTAAGTGAGGTGTTTCCCTGAGTTCTATGAGTCATTATAACAAATTGTCAAACCTGAGGAGGAGGTCATGGGAATCCCTGATTTGTAGCCAAATTAGACAGAAGTGCAGGTAACCTAGGGACCCATGACTTGTGATTGGCATCTGAAATGAGAGGCAGTCTTGTGGGACTGAGCCCTTAACTTGTTGGGTCTGCACTAAATTTGGGTAGTTAGCATCAGAATTGAATTAAATTGTAGGACACCCAGTTGGTGTCTGCAGGGTATTGGAGAATTGCTTCGTATGGAAGACCCACACATCTGTCGTCAGAAATATTGTAAGTAGAGAAACAGTTTTTCTTTAAGAAGGTTCTTACTTTAACCTAGTACTCACAATTTTTTTTCATTAAAATGTACATAATTGACTTGCTAAGTGGTATGGCATCTGAGTTATTGAGAAAGTCCTCTAGATTAGGTTTAAGGATGTTCCTTTAAGCAAGTAATGAGGATTTTTTTTTTCTTTTGTTCATTAAAGCAGTCCCAAAGAAACTGAATGAATTTCATAAGGGACAGTATTTTTGTTATGGAGCATTTAATCATAAATCCATATATCTTCTTCAAAAGAACCAAGAGACCCCAGTCCTAGCTTTTGACCACTGCTGACCCTAGAGCACCAAATTCATAGATATGTGACATATGCTGGCTCAGAAAAGATGAAGTTGACTGAATTCTCTCTCACAAATTTGACCTGAAAATGCTGAGATAATGAAAAACCCAGTAGTGGAAATTGAAACTAAAAGGATAACAAGCAGAGGTGGGTTCATAGCCATGAGATTTCATGAACGCCAAAATTATGAAGAATCAGAAACAATAAAGAAATGAAAAGATGGGGCTATGTGGTCGTGGGATGGGGCTGGGGTGGGGTGACAAGAGGGGACTGAGATCTAGCCAAATCTCCACTGGCCAAGTTTTTAGATTTGGAATGGACCTAGATCAATGGGACACTTCTTTCAAATTTACCCCACCAGTAGGGAATAACTAAATATGCTAAGAGATTACATTTTTTCTAATTCTAATTAAAATGGCCCTGGTGAGAAAACAGATATTATACAATAAAAAATACTGAAAAGAAAAGAATATGCTCATGAAGCTGGAGTAGGGAACAGAAGCAAACATTCAAGTGGGACTGAAGCAGTTGTTTTTGAGGAACTCTGAAGTAAGGATCCACAATTTCTTTTGATGATGTTCCTAGAATTGCGTTGGTTCATTCCTTTCCTCAAAGTACATTCAAGTCCTCCATAAAGACCAGCTGAAACAGATTCCTGATTTTTAATCCCAGCTTTCTTTTTTCTTCCACATAAACGTTCAATAACTTTCACCTATCATTTTACTTTAGTTAGATGAAACTTTGTTCCCTCTATGAAAATAACCTAGTTAGAATATTCATTTTCACTGTTTTCTACAGTAATAATTGTTCTATCTCTTTAGTGTGTGTGTGCGTGTGTTTGTGTGTGTGTGTGTATAGGGGACCAGACCAATTCTCTCCCATCTGGGGAATAACTGTGTGTTTTAATCAATTCACCTTTTATGATGACTTTTATAATTCTACCACATAAAATTCATTACCTTCTTATGCCAACTAGTTCATCAACCAACTTATGCAAACATGAGCCTTAGCTCAGTGGAGCTATGACACTGACAATAGGGTGAAGTTTTGAGACTTGGTCAAATCCAGAGAATAATATGTGATCAGAAGGAATTTAGGTATCAGTTAGGTTAAATTATTTTGCTATTAACAAAAGACATACCTAGAAAAAAAATCTACTCTTGAGTCCAAAGCCAGTGAGAGATTTTGAGGCTCTGAAAAATATACAATATCATCAGTTTCTATATTTGTTTCCACATTTGCAAAGGGATAAGTTAGACAAGATAGGCCCTAGAAGATTCCTTAAAGTCTAAAACATGGTGATATTTCACACATTTCATAGAACAAACTAAATATCAATCAATGCAATGAATATCTGTGAAATCCTTAGTTGAAAAAAACCTAGAGAACTGACTAACAGCACCTATGATTATCATGTTTTATCCATTGCTTTTGTAAATATATGATAAAGCACATATTATGTTCACTGTTACGCAGTTATCACATAAAATAGCTTCACATGAAGACAGAATTTCTGAATTTCACTAGAAATAAAAAATTAAATAGGAGAGGAACTTGTCAGATGAAATTATATATATTGTCTTTCAAGTCAATACATAGTATGTATTTAAAAAACACAAGACATCAAATTTACTACTTTATTCAATGTAATATAAAATTGGAATAATCTTCAACCCTATAGTTTAAAAATTCAGGTACACACATCCCAAGGCTTACAAAGAAGATGCAGTGTGAGAAGGGAAGATATTTGATATTTATATAGTCTCTCTTTCACTTTCTCTCTCCCCCATCCCTCTTTCATACACAACCCCCCTACACACACACACACACACACACACACAAATTGACACTAACATCGTTGGCATCCCCCACAGCCTTTGATCAATTATCAAATTATCAAATGTGTCACCTATGACATCAGAGTATTTAAGGGAAAGGGTGTGGTTCCACAAAGGGGACAAGTTAACTGTGGCTTCCTCATTCTGTTATTCTTCTTCAGTACAAAATTATAATATCTAACTTTAAGCTAACTCTGAAAAAACTGACAGGTAACTTAACCATAATTCTGCAAAAAATTGTACATTGACTACTGTAACAATAAAGTGTATACAAGGAAAGAACAATAAAATAGCAGAACCATCACTTCTTCTAGAATGAGCTCTTCATCAATTTAATTATAATGTGTAACTCATGTATGCATCTAAAAAGAAGATGGCCAAAAAATTTCAAAATGATTTAGATGGCTATTTGAAGTAAAGATTTATATCTCTATTGTAAACAATAAAAATATATCCTCTTTCTGCATTTTTATGTCCCTAATAATAGTATGAGGTCATCATAATGAGTATTATTAAATAGAATTTATTTTAAATGAGAGCCAAAATATTTAGTACCTTAAAAATAGAACAATTTACACTATTAATAAAGGAGATACATTTATTAAAATATATTATACATTCTTTAACTCATCTTTAGAAAATTTCTATTTAAGACTATTTTATAATATATATATAAAATATTAGTTCTACTTTGTGTGTGTGTGTGTGTGTGTGTGTACCAGAAATAAATAAAATTCACAGTTTGTGAGTCCAAGCTTTGTTTTGTTTTCTGTTTTTGTAGTTGTTTTTGTTATTGCTTGTTATTGTGCAATCAAGAAAGTTTGAGGACCACTACACAAGACAACGCAAAGAAAAGTATGCAGTAAGATAATCTCAACCAACAATAAGATTACCTTACCGTCAATTTTCATTATATTTTTATAGAAGAATAAGTGTTTCATATTTTATGACATGGTGAAAATTAAAATATACTCTATTCAAAATATAAATAAGTTAATATTAAAAGTCAGAAGGATCTAATAGTAAAAGGAAATTAACTTGTTTGTATTTGTCTGAACTTTCATGGAATATTATTTCCTAAATTTAGAGGGTGACTTTAGAGAAATTTTAACTTAATCTTTCATCACATTCAAGATTTCCTTCTACAGCATTCCTAATATTCAACATTTAGAGCTATTTTGTCATTGCTATTCAGTCCCAGGAGTCTTTCCCTTGCCAACAACTATTTTTAAAGGATAGATAACTCTAATCATCAGACTTTTTCATAATTAAAATTTACTTCTCTTTCTTTTTTGGTCCTATTATGTTCTCTGGACTAATCCTGAGATACAGTTAATAAAACTTGAAAATAACTATCACATATGTTGTTCAGTCTTCTCTCTTGGCTTAATATTTTTATATACTTCAAACAATCTTTTTTATAAATGCCTTTTATTTTTCACCATCTGATTAATGATTTATAACATCCCCTAAATGTAGTGGCTAAAAGTGTAGCCATGATTCAAGTAATAGTCTTGATAACGTAAATTTTTACTAGGAGTATTTGGGTTTTAATCACTTTTGTACCCTCCAAAATGCAATACACTGACTTTAATATATAGGTCCCCAATAACTATGTCAGCAATGATTGTGTATAGTAGTCCCCATGGATCTCATCAAAACAGAAGATAATATGGCTATTAATCTCCATATATATCTTAACACATCCTAAGACCTAAGATCTTGTAAGATGCATAAGTAGACACATTATTCTGAAGGATGCATGAGTGTCTATTTTTCAGTCTAGATTTCCTGGTAACAAAGCTTTCTACCACCAACCACCTCCCTAATCCCCACCGCTTGCTCTCCAGATCTGCCATTTTTAGAAGGAGAATTTTTTTTTTTTTTCATTTTACAGATGAACTGCCTTTAAGAAAATAGCTGGAATTATTTAGAAGTGGGGAGGGAGAGATGAGAAAGTGTGATAAATTAGTAGAGGTGATTATATGACCTTCCATGAAATGGACATAAACTCAGCACATGAAATTCTAGAGACATTGAAAGAAAAACAGACATATGCAAAAAGTAAAACGAAAATATGCCCAGAATGAAGTCGTACAGTGCTCTGAAGGTTGTTTGCTGTAAGCAAGTTTCATTCAATAATGGTTACAGTGAAACTCGCTACTTCTGTCTGTCTGCAAAAGACTTGATCTAAAGAGAACATATGCTAAATGTCCAGCTTACAATATTCTTTCTGATAAGGATGTTCATTGTCTTTGGGGAAAAATAAAGATAAGGGATTTTACAGTACATAATATTACCTGAGACAATTAGAACAATGTTGGCGCAGCCTTGGGAGTAGAAGCTAGAGGTGAATAAGAATAAAATGAATTAATAATTAAATATTCACTGGCACTGCAATATGCTCAACACTAATTATGTGCATAGAGTTCTGGGGCAAGTATAAGAGTTGACCTCTGCAATGGATGAGCTTATATTCTATTAGGGAGATGATGACATGACGATGATCATGATGGTGAGGATGCTGATACGTGTCTAACCTGAATTGTGTGCTGACCACTCTGACAAATACTTTTCATGTAATAAGTAATCACAATGAGCTGACCAGTTAGGTAAAGTCACACAAATGAAGAAACCAAGACACATAAAAATGAATTAACTTAAGCATTATTCTAAGCTAGTGAATGATCAAACATTATTTCACACTAGGTATAACTGGAAGCCCATGCTTTTAACCACAGCTGCACCATATTGACTAGCGTGAAGAAATAATAAAAGCCCTTTTCCCATCATACATTTGGTAATATATTGACTGCTAAAAATGTTTAAAAAGATGGATATTATTATGAGCCAGAGGTAGATCCTTCAGGGAGGGTTTCATGAAGAATATGGGCTATGAGCCAGCCTTTCAGTGATGACTATGATTTGAACCAGCAGAGGGCAGAAACCAGGGTATTCTTTGCTAGGAAACAAAGAAACAACGAGGAAGGTTATAGACACAGGATTGATAAACTGTGTAAGGGACAGAAAAGAAGAAGGCGTGTTCCAAACCAGGGTGGGGACAGTCAATGTGAATGAAACTAGATGAAGAGGGTGTAGCTATACAATAAAGAATCTTGACAGTCAGAGATAAACCTACACTTGAGGCATATTCTTAGATCAATTTAAGGAAGAGTACACATGAGTTCTGAGAAGAGTAATGGCATGTTGAAAGGTACACAAAAGGATTGGCAGCAGGAGGGGCCAAAGTCAGAGAAAGCAGTTAACAATTTGTTACAGCACTGGGGCATAAAGCAATGGATAAGAATATGGTGAGGTAAATAATAAAGATGATTTTAAATGAATTTTTTAAATCTCTACACTGCAGAATATTTTTATCAGAAGACTTGTAATTGGATTGAACATTTACTCTATCCCAATGGAATTCTATTAAAAAAGTTAAGCTTAAATGCTGGTAGTTATACTAGTAAGAAAGAAAAATTTCTATAATATGAACTGACTCAACCTTTTTCTCCAGCAACTACAGTTTTCACTCAAACATAATATTCTCTGCTATACGAGATTTTCTTAAGGAGTAAAGCCCCCTCAAGAATATTAGACATTTCTGAAAAAGTCAGATACAAGTAGCTTGATAGAATTTAGAGCTCATTTTAGTGAACAGAAATTGAAACTTTTCAATTGTGGTTTTATCAACCTGAAATAGTTAATGACCTTTATCACCAGGGAATAGTTTTAAAGGGGATGAAAATGAGTTAGTATTATGAATTTAGTTCTAACCAGCATCTTATTTTTTGATATGTACAATATTTTAGTTTAATAACTGTTATATGCTTTGCCCCTCTTCACTTGTCTTAGTGGAAAAATACTCTAAATGGAAAAGTAACAGAAAATAAGTATTATGGCTTGAGGACTTGGGTTAAATTGTGGGAAAACAAATCACTCAAAACAAAATGGGGATGGAAGCAATGTTTACATGTGAACTGGGTGTGAGGCAGATGTGTTAGCAGGTTTGTTTTGTCTTTTTGAGTAGCCTAAAAATTTTAAATTCAATTTTGGGCATGAAAAGACAACAAAATGCTTACTCTTTTTCTGTTATAATGGATGTCTTGATTTCAAGTGTAATATTGTCTTTTTCACAAAGGCTTTATATCTAATTCATTGCCATTGTTTAAAGATGCATAAGAACAATGTTTATCTTATATTTAGCTAAGCCCAGATTATTTTTGTCACATTTCCTACAAATTTGAAAAAAGAAAAATGAAACTTTTAAAAATGTATAAAAACAGTTTCCCATCTTGAGTGGTTGCTGACTGGACCATCAGTGCTGCTACAAATCCTCCTGCATCTCCCTAGTTCAGGGCCTTTCAAATTTTACTACGAAATTCAATCATCTGGAACTCCAGATTTTGCATTTTCTAACTCACTTCCAGGTGTTATTGATGAGGCTGGCCTTTGCACATCAAATTCATTAGTGAGGCTCTAAAACAGGTTTCTCTGTCTCTGCGCTGTTGACATTTTGAACTGGATAATTTTTTTGGGGGGGGGGGGCTCCTAGGCATTGTAGATTGTTTAGCAGCATCCCTGGTTTGCAGCAAGCAAAATATCTCTCTAGGTGTTGCTAAATGTATCCTGGCTGGAGCGGGGCGGGGGGCAGGGGGAGGAGGGGTAAAATCATTTCAAGTTGAGAACCACTAGATTATTCATTCACCTTTTCTTCCAGACCAGTGGCTTCCCTTTGGAGTATATGTATCCCAAGGAATACACGAAGGTTTTTCTCCACGACATGAATTGGTCTCAGGAAATCAATTTCCAGAGGGAGAACTTCCATATATACTCTTCTCTAAACTGATCTAAAAACATGTCTGCAGTGTAGGCATCAGTCAATTTCTTCTTTCCTATTCTCTCTTCACAGTAATCATCTATCACTTCATAAAAGAGCCATCTCACAGCTGTCCTGAATCTTACTATGGTGCCTAGACCCATATATAAAAACTGTGGGACATCAAACTAAAGGACGATTTCAGAATTTGAAACCTTGGGAACAAGAAACCTCCTGTAATCAAGGCACCTTGTTGGATATATGTATTGATCTTTCCTACATTATTCTGTTAAGGCCACAATATGGTGTTTAGAAACAATGTGCTTTGGCTAACAGTGATGTGTTTTGAAATCAGATTATAAAACATATATTGTAAAGTGATATGGTAGAAGCACTGGGAATTTTTATTAACTACCTTATCTCTTCCTTGCCCTTGCTACTGTCAAAGGAAAAAAAAAATCACTCCTGAAGGAGTGTCCTATAAGATAGAAACAGACAGTTTTATAAGAAATTGAAGGTCGCAGTGCCTTGCTCATCAAAAGAACAAATTTATGGCAAGAGTTATGCCTTATATCTATTTATCATAGAATTAGGATTTAGAGTGAGACAGGTGTCACAAAGATATGCATTAATAGTACTGTTTGAATTAAAAAATAAAATAAAAATGGTCTGAAAAAAAAGTCTAAGGTGGACAGGTAGTAGGAAAATGACAACTTGGGGACATCGCTGGTGGCACAGTGGTTAAGAATCTGCCTGCCAATGCAGGGGACACGGGTTCGAGCCCTGGTCCGGGACGATCACACATGCCGCGGAGCAACAAAGCCCGTGCGCCACAACTACTGAGCCTGCGCTCAAGAGCCGGCAAGCCACAACTACTGAGCTCGCATGCCACAACTAGTGAAGCCCACGTGCCTAGAGCCCGTGCCCCACAACAGGTGAAGCCCTGCAATGAGAAGCCCGCACACCACAACGAAGACCCAATGCAGCCAAAAATAAATAAATAAATTTATTTAAAAAAGAAAAGAAAATGACAACTTGGTTTTCTAATTAGATTCTCTGACAGCTTTGTTTTGTAAACTGAATGAACTAAAGCTATAGCTGAAAAGTTTTGACGAAAATATGTTTACTACACATTTTAAAATAAAAACACTGTATCAAAAATTATTGTACTAGCAAAAATATTTATACGATAAAATATTCAGAATTTTATAATCCTTTCTGATTATACAGTTTCAACAGGGGGATCTCTGGATGAAAAGTAACAGGCATAACTAATTGTCATTTAATAAATTTTGTTAAACCTTTTTAAGAGTATTTCTTAGGTACTAAGAAAATAAATGACTAATAATTTGGAGAAAAATTGCAAGCATTTTTTTTTCTAACTGTTGAATTGCACCAAAATTAAAGTAGGGCCTAGTTGAGTCGTCAGCTGATAGATTACTACAAATAATTCTCAATGATTTAAAATTATTTGATCATTGGCATATATTTGAAAGGAAGTAAAAAAATCCTTGTTTTGTGAACATGGTTTCTTAGGGTTTACAATTATACAAGACGTAACTGATGCTGAACCTCAAACTGTTATAATAATAAAGTAATATATATCCACACAGATATATAAACTTTGATACAAAAAGTCCATCCATCTCATTAAGAATACATTGTTGATAACAGTGTGCATGTTTGTGGCAGTGACGGAAAAATTATTTCTGGGATCTCTCTTCAAGAAGGAACTTTCTGTTGAACTGCAAAGCTTGCAGCCATCTGAAAGCCTCCAGGCTTTAGTGCCTTCATGAACTGATGCTTCAGCTCTCCAGCCAAGGCCATGCTCTTCCTGGACAGCCCTCAACCAATGATTGAGTAAGGTTTGATCACTGGGCTTGGTTACTGCTGCTCAAGGGAAGATTTCTCTAATGGGCAATTTTTGCTTGGCAGCCTCTGTTGGGTTGGCAAAACTTTGTCAGATATACATTGTGGTTTGAGACTCTCCCACTAAATATCTTTCTTCCCTCTTTTACTTTTTGCAGGCATTATCCATTTCCCCACCCCTATGTCACCCTCAATAAACCTCCTGCAAATCTAACTCAGTCGTGGTGTGTGGTGTGTGTGATTCCAGGAGGATCCAACAAATACATTGTTTGATAGTTATGCACACATATAACTATATATAATTATATTATATATAATAATTATATATCATTACATTTATTGATTGAATACAAATACTTTTAAAGTAGTTTCACTACTTTTTAAACTCTTGTCTTCTAGCACATTAAACTTTGTAAAAGTCTATTTGTGTACCTAGTTTTCTTACAGAGGAGTATGAGAGGGTGAGTAATAAAATATTTTCAAGCATAAATATATCTCCTTAGGTTCAAATTGTGAAGTTCCATTTCAAGAAGAAAAGGAGACAATGTTAACATTTCTGAGAGAGAAAACCTTGTTCATATTATATTTTTAAATGGATAATGGTGAGTTTGAAATACTTAATTTAGGTTCCATTAATGTATCTTAAAAATGATGCAAAACTATAATTTATAAATATCAACTATTACAATATGCCAGAAACTTTTATAATATTTAAATTTATAGTGAAACATTACAGATATTAATTTTAAAATTCTTGAGAAGAATCAATCGTATTTCTCAAAATTCATTTACAAGGTAAATCCAAGTAACATTTCGGACTACTATCACAGGTGATTATCTTCTTTCAAATTTCTTGTTACTCCTGCTATTTTCCCCATTATCTGATAAACTAGCTTCCAACTTTACTGAGATACAAAATGCAACCAGGAGGAAATTTCCACCTGCTCCTTCCATTCCTCTACCTACTTCCTTGTACCTGCAGCGCATGTATCTGGCCTTCACTCCTGTGATTACGGATGGGCTATACCTTCTCATTCTCTTAACTAAGCCCAACCTCTCCATTTATGCACAAGTAATAAACTTCTCAAATATTCAAAACTTCCGTCCAGTGATTGTAGTTTTTTTCTCTGTTAAAAACAAACAAAAAATCTCTCTCCATCCCACATGCCACTCCACCTACCATCTCCTTTCTCTGCTCCCCTTAACATCGCAGTCAACCTTTCAGCATCAGATTTCACCATGACTGCTGTTGCCAAGGCCTCTACTGAGCTGCTAAATCCACAGGTCAGTTCTCAATCCTCAGTACTTAATCCATCAGCAGCATTTGACACAGTTGATCATTCCCTCCTCTTCAAACACTCTTCACTTTGCTTCCAGGCCAACAGACTCCCCTGTGACAGTCACTTCTTCCCTGTTCCCTTTGCTTATGTCCCCTGATTTTCTGAACTTTTAAAAGCTGGAGTGACCCAGGGACCACTCGTGGATCTCTTCTCTTGTCTACCTGTTCTCACTAGCTGGGAGAGCTCTCATCCAGACGCATGAATTTAAATAAGCTGATGAGTCCCACTTTGAAATCTCCAGCCTAGAGATTCTCTTCTGACTACAGAATCATATATCTGAATTCCCATCTATTATCTACACTTGACTGTCTGAGAAGCACGGCATAGGTAACAGGTCACAAAAGCCTTGGATCAGCTACTTGGCTAACACCCCACTTTAACTGCATCAGCTATTATTACTCTATTTTCAAAATATATCAAGAATATCACGACTTTTCTCCACTATGACGTGGATCCAGTCAGCTATTTTGCCAGGATTCTGCTGCAATAGTCTCTGCCATAGTTCTCTGACAGTCTACTATTTAACAGAGCATTCAGAATTAGCTTATAAGAACAGAAGTCAGACCATGGATTTATTCTTCTCAAAATGCTCCAACATCTCCCAGTCTTGCTCAGAGTAAAGGCCAAAGTTCTATAAGCATCAGCAAGACTCTGCATAGCCCAACTCCACCCCTACCCTGTTCATCTCTCTGACCTCATCACACAATACCATCTGCCTTGCTCAGTCAGTTCACCCACATTGGCCTCTTTGCTGTATCCATGTCAGGCATGTAATCCATTCAGGACATTTTTGATCACTATGTTTTGCCAGGAATACTCTGAATACTCTCCTTCTAGATACCTGCAAAACTCATATCCTCTCCTCATTCATGTCTATAAATGTCACTTTCACAAAGAAGAATTTCTGGGGAGACCTTCAAGATGGCGGAGAAGTAAGACATGGAGATCACCTTCCTCCCCACAAATACATCAGAAATACGTCTACATGGGGAACAACTCCTACAGAACACCTACTGAACACTGGCAGAAGACCTCAGACTTTCCAAAAGGCAAGAAACTCCCCACGTACCTGGGTACAGCAAAAGAAAAAACAGAGACAAAAGAATAGGAATGGGACCTGCATCTCTTGGAGGGAGCTGTGAAGGAGGAAAAGTTTCCACACACTAGGAAGCCCCTTCACTGGCAGAGATGGGGTGTGGTGAGGGGGAAGCTTCAGAGCCACGAAGGAGAGCGCAGCAACAGGGGTGCAGAGGGCAAAGAGGAGAGATTCCCGCACAGAGGATCGGTGCCGACCAGCACTCACCAGCCCGAGAGGCTTGTCTGCTCACCCGCCAGGGCGGGCGGGGGCTGGGAGCTGAGGCTCGGGCTTTGGTCGGATCGCAGGGAGAGGACTGGGGTTGGCGGTGTGAACACAGCCTGAAGGGTCTAGTGTGCCACAGCTAGCTGGGAGGGAGTCCGGGAAAGAGTCTGAAACTGCCTAAGAGGCAAGAGACCATTGTTTCAGGGTGCGCAAGGAGAGGGGGTTCAGAGCACCGCCCAAACAAGCTCCAGAGACAGGCGCGAGCCGCAGCTATCAGCGCGGACCCCAGAGATGGGCACGAGACACTAAGGCTGCGGCCGCTGCCACCAAGAAGCCTGTGTGCAAGCACAGGTCACTATCAACACCTCCCCTCCCAGGAGCCTGTGCAGTCCGCCACTGCCAGGGTCCTGTGATCCAGGGACAACTTCCCCAGGAGAACACACGGCACGCCTGAGGCTGTTGCAACTTCACGCCAGCCTCTGCCGCCACAGGCTCACCCCGCATCCGTACCCCTCCCTCCCCCCGACCTGAGTGAGCCAGAGCCCCCTAATCAGCTGCTATTTTAACCCTGTCCTCTCTGAGTGAAGAAAAGATGCCTTCAGGTGACCTACATGCAGAGGTGGGGCCGAATCCAAAGCTGAACCCCAGGAGCTGTGCGAAAAAAGAAGAGAAAGGGAAATCTCTCCCAGCAGCCTCAGGAGCAGCGGATTAAATCTCCACAATCAACTTGATGTACCCTGCATCTGTGGAATACCTGAATAGACAACGAACCATCACAAAATTGAGGAGGTGGACTTTGGGAGCAACTGCAGACTTGAGGTTTGCTTTCTGCATCTAATTTCTTTCTGGGTTTATGTTTATCCTAGTTTAGTATTTAGAGTTTATTATCATTGGTAGATTTGTTTATTGATTTGGTTGCTCTCTTCTTCCTTTTTTTTTTTTTAATATAGATATATAATTTTTTTCCTTTTTCTCTTTTTGTGAGTGTGTATGTGGATGCTTCTTTGTGTGATTTTGTCTGTAGAGCTTTGCTTTTACCATTTGTCCTAGGGTTCTGTCTGTCCATTTTTTTTTGGGGGGGGTTCTTTTGTTTGTTTTCTTAGTACAGTTTTTAGCTCTTGTTGTCATTAGTGGATTTGTTTTTTGGTTAGGTTGCCCTCTTCTTTCTTTTTTTTTTTTAATTTCTTTTTAATTTTTACTAATTACTTTTTATATTTTATTTTAATAACTTTATTTTATTTCTCTTTTTCTTTCTTTCTTTCTTTCTTTCTTTTCTCCCTTTTCTTCTGAGCCGTGTGGCTGACAGGGCCTTGGTGCTCCGGCCAGGTGTCAGACCTGTGCTTCTGATGTGGGAGAGCCAAGTTCAGGACACTGGTCCACCAAAGACCTCCCAGCTCCACGTAATAGCAAACGTTAAAAGCTCTCCCAGAGATCTCCTTCTCAACACTAAGACCCAGCTGCACTCAAAGACCAGCAATCTACAGTGCTGGACACCCTATGACAAACAACTAGCACGACAGGAACACAACCCCACCCATCAGCAGAGAAGGTGCCTAAAATCATAATAAGGTCACAGACACCCCAAAACACACCACTGGACGTGGTCCAGCCCACCAGAAAGACAAGATTCAGCCTCATCCATCTGAACACAGGCATTAGTCCCCTCCACCAGGAAGCCTGCACAACCCACTGAACCAACCTTAGCCACTGGGGGTAGACACCAAACACAACAGGACCTACAAACCTGCAGCCTGTGAAAAGGACACCCCAAACACAGTAAGTTAAGCAAAATGAGAAGATAGAGAAACACACAGGAGATGAAGGAGCAAGGTAAAAACCCACCAGACCAAACAAATGAAGAGGAAATAGGCAGTCTTCCTGAAAAACAATTCAGAGTAATGATAGTAAAGATGATCCAAAATCTTGGAAATAGAATGGAGAAAATACAAGAAGAGTTTAACAAGGACATAGAAGAACTAAAGAGCAAATTAACAATGACGAACAACAAAATAAATGCAATTAAAAATTCTATAGAAGGAATCAATAACAGAATAACTGAGGCAGAAGAACGGATAAGTGACCTGAAAGATAAAACACTGGAAATAACTAACACAGATTATAGGGGTCCCAGAAGCAGAAGAGAAACAAAGGGGACTGAGAAAGTATTTGAAGAGATTATAGTTGAAAACTTCCCTAATATGGGACAGGAAATACTTAATCAAGTCTAGGAGCACAGAGAGTCCCACACAGGATAAATCCAAGGAGAAACATGCCAAGACACATACTAATCAAACTATCAAAAATTAAATACAAAGAAAAAATATTAAAAGCAGCAAGGGAAAAGCAACAAATAACATACAAGGGAATCCCCATAAGGTTAACAGCTGAACTTTCAGCTGAAACTCTGCAAGCCAGAAGGGAGTGGCAGGACATATTTATAGTGATGAAAGGGAAATCCTACAACCAAGATTACTCTACCCAGCAAGGATCTCATTCAGATTCGACAGAGAAACTAAAACCTTTACAGACAAGCAAAAGCTAAGAGACTTCAACACCACCAAACCAGCTTTATAACAAATGCTAAAGGAACTTCTCTAGGCAGGAAGCACAAGAGAAGGAAAAGACCTCCAAAAACAAACCCAAAACAGTTAAGAAAATGGTAATAGGAACATACATCTCAATAATTACCTTAAATGTAAATGGATTAAATGCTCCAACCAAAAGACACAGACTGGCTGAATGGATACAAAAATAAGACCCATATATATGCTATCCACAAGACACCCACTTCAGACTTAGGGACACATACAGACTGAAAGTGAGGGGATGGAAAAAGATAGCCCATGCAAGTGGAAACCAAAGAAAGCTGGAGTAGCAATTCTCATATCAGACAAAATAGACTTTAAAGTAAAGACTATTACAAGAGACAAAGAAGGACACTACATAATGATCAAGGGATCAATCCAAGAAGAAGATATAACAAGTGTAAATATTTATGGACCCAACATAGGAGCACCTCAATACATAAGGCAAATACTAACAGCCATAAAAGGGGAAATCAATAGTAACACAATCATAGTAGGGGACTTTAACACCCCACTTTCACCAATGGACAGATCGTCCAAAATGAAAATAAATAAGAAAACACAAGCTTTAAATGATACATTAAACAAGATGGACTTAATTGATATGTATAGGACATTCCATCCAAAACGAACAGAGTACACTTTCTTCTCAAGTGCTCATGGAACATTCTCCAGGATAGATCATATCTTGGGTCACAAATCAAACCTTGGTAAATTTAAGAAAATTTAAATCATATCAAGTATCTTTTCTGACCACAATGCTATGAGATTACATATCAATTACAGGAAAAAATCTGTAAAAAATACAAACACATGGAAGCTAAACAAGATACTACTTAATAGCCAAGAGACCACTGAGGAAATCAAAGAGGAAATCAAAAAATATCTAGAAACAAATGACAATGAAAACACGATGACCCAAAAGCTATGGGATGCAGCAAAAGCAGTTGGAAGAGGGAAGTTTACAGAAATACAATCCTACCTCAAGAAACAAGAAACATCTCAATTAAACAACCTAAACTTACACCTAAAGAAATTAGAGAAAGAAGAACAAAAATAACCCAAAGTTGGCAGAAGGAAAGAAATCATAAAGATCACATCAGAAATAAATGAAAAAGAAATGAAGGAAACAATAGCAAAGATCAATAAAAATAAAAGCTGGTTCTTTGAGAAGATAAACAAAATTGATAAAACATTAGCCAGACTCATCAAGAAAAAAAGGGAAAAGACTCAAATCAATAGAATTAGAAATGAACATGGAGAAGTAACAAGTGACACTGCAGAAATACAAAGGATCATGAGAGATTACTACAAGCAACTATATGCCAATAAAATGGACAACCTGAAAGAAATGTACAAATTCTTAGAAAAGCACAACCTTCCAAGACTAAATCAGGAAGAAATAGAAAATATAAAAAGACCAATCACAAGCACTGAAATTGAGACTGTGATTAAAAATCTTCCAACAAACAAAAGCTCACGACCAGATGACTTCACAGGCGAATTCTATCAAACATTTAGAGAAGAGCTAACACCTATCCTTCTCAAACTCTTCCAAAATATAGCAGAGGGATGAACACTCTCAAACTCATTCAGCAAGGCCACCATCACCCTGATACCAAAAACAGACAAAGATGTCACAAAAAAAGAAAACTACAGGCTGATATCATTGATGAACACAGAAGCAAAAATCCTCAACAAAGTACTGGGAAACAGAATCCAGCAGCACATTAAAGGATCCTATACCATGATCAAGTGGGGTTTATCCCAGGAATGCAAGGATTCTTCAATATACACAAATCAATCAATGTGATACACCATATTAACAAACTGAAGGATAAAAACCATATGATAATCTCAATAGATGGAGAAAAAGCTTTCAACAAAATTCAACGTCCATTTATGATAAAAATCCTCCAGAATGCAGGCATAGAGGGAACTTACCTCAACATAATAAAGGCCATATATGACAAACCCACAGCCAACATCATTCTCAATGGGGAAAATCTGAAACCATTTCCACTAAGATCAGGAACAAGACAAGGTTGCACACTCTCACCACTATTATTCAACATAGTTTTGGAAGTTTTAGCCACAGAAATCAGAGATGAAAAAGAAATAAAAGGAATCCAAATTTGAAAATAAGTAAAACTGTCACTGTTTGCAGATGACATGATACTATACATAGAGAATCCTAAAGACTCTACCAGCAAACTAATCAATGAATTTGGTAAAGTAGCAGGATACAAAATTAATACACAGAAAACTCTTGCATTCTTATACACTAATAATGAAAAATCTGAAAGAGAAATTAAGGAAACGCCCCCATTTACCATTGCAACAAAAAGAATAAAATACCTAGGAATAAACCTACTTAAGGAGACAAAAGACCTGTATGCATAAAACTATAAGACATTGATGAAAGAAATTAAAGATGATACCAACAGATGGAGAGATGTACCATGTTCTTGGATTGGAAGAATCAACATTGTGAAAATGACTGTATTACCCAAAGCAATCTACAGATTCAATGCAATCATTATCAAACTACCAATGGCATTTTTCACAGAACTAGAACAAAAAAATTCACAATTTGTATGGAAACACAAAAGACCCCGAATAGCCAAAGCAATCTTGAGAAAGAAAAACAGAGCTGGAGGAATCAGGCTCCCAGACTTCAGACTATACTACAAAGCTACAGTTATCAAGACAGTATGGTCCTGGCACAAAAACAGAAATATAGATCAATGGAACAGGATAGAAAGCCTAGAGATAAACCCACACACATATGGTCACCTTTTCTTTGATAAAGGCAGCAAGAATATACAATGGAGAAAAGACAGCCTCTTCACTAAGTGGTGCTGGGAAAACTGAACAGCTACATGTAAAAGAATGAAATTAGGACACTTCCTAACACCATACACAAAAATAAACTCAATATGGATTAAAGATCTAAATGTAAGACCAGGCACTATAAAACTCTTAGAGGAAAACATAGGCAGAACACTCTATGACATAAATCACAGCAAGATCCTTTTTGACCCACCTCCTAGAGAAATGGAAATAAAAACAAAAATAAACAAATGGGACCTAATGAAACTGAAAAGCTATTGCACAGCAAAGGAAACCATAAAGAAGACAGAAAGACAACACTCAGAATGGGAGAAAATATTTGCAAATGAAGCAACTGACAAAGGATTAATCTCCAAAATTTATAAGCAGCTTATGCAGCTCAATATCAAAAAACTAAACAACCCAATCCAAAAATGGGCAGAAGACTTAAGTAGACATTTCTCCAAAGAAGACATACAGATTGCCAACAAACACATGAAAGAATGTGCAACATCACTAATCATTAGAGAAATGCAAATCAAAACTACAATGAGGTATCACTTCACACCAGTCAGAATGGCCATCATCAAAAAACCTACAAACAATAAATGCTAGAGAGGGTGTGGAGAAAAGGGAACCCTTTTGCACGGTTGGTGGGAATGTAATTGATACAGCCACTATGGAGAACAGAATGGAGGTTCCTTAAAAAACTAAAAATAGAACTACCAAACGACCCAGCAATCCCACTACTGGGCATATACCCTGAGAAAACCATAATTCAAAAAGAGTCATGTACCAAAATGTTCACTGCAGCTCTATTTACAATAGCCAGGACATGGAAGGTACCTAAGTGTCCATCAACAGATGAATGGATAAAGAAGATGTGGCACATATATACAATTGAATATTACTCAGCCATAAAAAGAAATGAAATTGAGTTTTTTGTGATGAGGTTGATGGACCTAGAGTCTGTCATACAGAGTGAAGTAAGTCAGAAAGAGAAAAACAAATACCATATGCTAACACATATATATGGAATCTAAAAATATATATATATATGGTTCTGAAGAACCTAGGGGCAGGACAGGAATAAAGACGCAGATGTAGAGAATGGACTTGAGGACACGGGGAGGGGGAAGTGTAAGCTGGGACGAAAAGAGAGAGTGGCATGGACTTATATATACTACCAAATGTAAAATAGATAGCTAGTGGGAAGCAGCCACATAGCACAGGGAGATCAGCTTTGTGACCACCTAGAGGGGTGGGATAGGGATGGTGGGAGGGAGATGCAAGAGGGAGGAGATATGGGGATATATGTATATGTATAGCTGAATCAGTTTGTTATAAATCAGAAACTAACACACCATTGTAAAGCAATTATACTCCAATATAGATGTTAAAAAAAAAAAAGAATTTCTTGGTCACCATATTTAAAGTTGCAGCCACTTCACTACCTTCATGGTACGTCCTAACCTCTTCCTTGCTTCAGATTTTTTCATAGTACCATTCCCAACTGATATATTTTATTAATATATTAGTTTATTTATATCTCCTTCTCTTAGGATACCATGAAGACAAAGATGTCTATCTTTCTTCACAATATTGGGAAGTGTCTTGTACTATAGCGTGTTCTCTTTAAATATCTGTTCCATGAATGAATAAATGAAAATCAGACAAAGAGAGCCAGAAGTGACAACTGTTTCTTTCTTGGCTTGTGAGGACTTCACTTACAGAAATCCCCTTGATTGGATCAGATGACCCAACCCATAGGTGACAAAAACTCAACTGTGGGGAATTTATTTGTTTATTTATTTTTTTGCCATGCTGTGCGGCTTGCGGGATCTGAGTTTCCTGACCAGGGATTGAACCCGGGCACCTCGCAGTGAAAGCACAGAGTACTAACCACTGGACCGCCAGAGAATTCCAACTGTGGGGAATTTAGAATTGTTGATTTCAACTACTGTCTTCCCTTCAGGAAGCAAATGCACGAATAAATTATGTGAATATTATATATTTAAATGAATTCCTTTGGTCTTTTGTAGATAAAGATAGAAGAGTTCAAATAAATCCAAATTGAAACAAAAGAACATTGAACTCAAAGCTCGTTTTTAGGCTATTTTTGTTTATCTAACTTAACTCATTTTAAGATTGCATGGGCAAAATGCCAATTTCCCTACAGAATTATCTTACAGCTTACTACATAAATGTTAACTTTCATCATGTGTCTCGAGCTAGTTTAAGTCATTTTAGGACAATGGAAGATGAAATCAGAGAGATAAAGTATACTGACCTCCTGCTCACTCAAAATTCAATCTAATTTCCTTGTAAACAATCTCTGTTGAGAGGGAGTGATGGCCGCAATGTCTGTGAATTTCCAATGAAATGAGTAACAGTATGTAATCACGAAAAGACAGACTTTTCCTTTGAAATAATTTAGATACCTCGCACTTAAAATGTGGTATAGTGAAACACTGGGCACTAGAAAGAATCACTTAATGAATTTCAAAAAGTATTGCCAGGGCCCTAGAATAGAACCAGTGATAGAGGCCTAAATTTACCCCATTCCACCAACTAATCCATTCTTCATTAAAGTTTGAAGAATCTGTTTGTTAATTGAAATGCTACTGATTATGAAACCATGACACAGGAAGAAATTGTTTCACTTGTGTTGTTTCCTGTATTTGCTTCAAAAAGTTGGGACACAGAAAGTATACCACTTTAGTTTAAGAAGTGGATATAGCTGAGTCAACATTTATAAGGGTACTTTGCTCTAAGCCCAGAGTGACAGAAAGAAAACATAAAATTCTACTCATTAAGTTTTTGAGAACATTCCAGTGAACAGTGACTGATTTCTAAACACTACAGGGCAAAATTTCAGGACTCTGTAAAGTAAAAGAGATAATAAACTGTTAGCATAAGGGGATGAAATTTTTTGAAAATGAATACTGAGTTGAACTCCTTCACAGCCATATGGGAGATGTATGCATGGAAGAGGAGAGAACGGGAATGAATGCATTCCCTAAGTGGAGCATGGAGAAGAATGCCCTATCATTCTGCTCTCCTGTAGTTTCTAGACCAAGCCAGTGTGTCTGGTTCTCTGAATACAACTGTTCCTGAGACAGAAAGAAAAGTAATAAATCAAGTATTTTAGAAACATTCTACATCCCAGGAGAAGTGAATCATGCCCAGCCAGTGGGTTGTGCTTGTAAGGTGAGTGGAGAGAGGGACAACTATTCCAACAGCTGGTGAAATAGTATCATCTCTAAAGCTGAAATGAGAGAGTCTCTCCATAAATGTCACCATCCCACATTCCAAACTAATGCGCAGTGAGTTATGTGAGCTTTATTTTTCTGCTTAAACAGCACCTGTCAATCTTACTCTCTTAAATCATCTTCAGGACATATTATGAATTTCTCTCAGTAAGGAGACTCAACATTTTCTATGGACAGTTAATTTCTTCACTCAAAATTGAAAAAGAGAAAGGGAAATCATAGATATCCCTTCTTGACAAACTGTTTCAATTAACTATGTTATAGGAGGATACAGACCCTAACACTAGAGGCTAACACCCCTTATCTTCCATTCCAGTGTTAAAGCTTAAGTTATCATTTCAGTAAAACCAGTCATAACAACTAAGGGTACAGGTAATCAAAATCTAAATTCAGTCTGCAGAGCTGTACTTCCCAATATGGTAGCCATTAGGCATATGTGGCTATTTAAATTGAAATTAATTAAAATTAAATAGAAACTAAAACTCAGTTCTTACTCAAACTAGCTACATTTCAGGTGTTCCACAGCCACATGTAACTAGTGACTACCATATTGTACAGCACATATATAGAATATTTCCATCATCACAAAAAAGTCTACTGAAGAGCAGTGCTCAAGCACAATATATAAATTGCAAAATAATATATATATTATATTATAAATAAATATATAAAATATATTTTAAATATATTATATTAATATATTATATATTATATTAATATATCATATAGTTGCAAAATAATACAATCAGTGATACTAGAAAGGAATGAGGAAGATGATTTGATTCACATAGGAAAAGGTAATTTAAAGCATCATTCTTAAATGTTTTTTATTAAGACCTCCAGCCGAAGCAACTAAAAAATCTTCAGCCATTATCTGAGTGCTCATTATGAAGTTCATCATGTCATTAGTGGTTTTCTTGCAAAGTGTTAAGTTTATAAAGGTTTATAAATAGTTCTTTATATTTGAAGAAACAAAAAAGAGAAATTATATTTGACTACCATTAACTTGTGTCTCAGCCTTTTTTGATCCAGACTAAACAGACTAAATATTGTGAGCTAAATTAAAGAACTGTAAGTTTTCATTATCGCCTTAAGTCATGAAACCCATAAATAGATATGGTATTCCATCAATATTTTGATTAGGAGAGACTTGCAGACTGACCACTGGCAATCTGTCAGAAGAAGCATGCTGAGTCTTCAATTATTCATCCTAATTTGATGTTTGAATGTCAGTCATACAGTTAACATTCAGGCGGTTTCTTTTTTTTTTTTTTTTTTTTTAATTTTTTTTTTTTTAACTTTGGGTTTATTTATTTATTTATTTTTATGGCTGTGTTGGGTCTTCGTTTCTGTGTGAGGGCTTTCTCTAGTTGTGGCAAGTGGGGGCCACTTTTCATCGCGGTGCGCGGGCCTCTCACCACCGCGGCCTCTCTTGTTGCGGAGCACAGGCTCCAGACACGCAGGCTCAGTAGTTGTGGCTCACGGGCCCAGTTGCTCCGCGGCATGTGGGATCTTCCCAGACCAGGGTTCGAACCCGTATTCTCTGCATTGGCAGGCAGATTCTCAACCACTGCGCCACCAGGGAAGCCCGGTTTCTTTTTGTATATACAGTTTCATGTAAAGGCTACTTTTAAAGTGTTGAAATAAATTTAGTTAGAATTAAATTGAAATATGGATTTTACCAGTTGAAACATTTTTTCCCTTGAGAGATTTCTCTGAGATGATAGACCGGATTGTACTAGGAGTCAAATTTCTTGTCTCTCCTTCTCTTTGTCAATATGGATCTTAAGAAGTAGTGGAATGGAATACAAGGGATTTAATTGAACATCAAAACCAGCCTCCACATTGGAGGCTAAATCCATTGGAACATGTAATGAAGCAAGTCATTGAGGACCACAGAAGCTGGTGCTCTTGTTTTGAAGTTTGTTTTTTGTGTGTTTAACTTTTTATTTTGCCTTATTTCTTTAAGAAAAAAGACATTAAAAGAGTGAAGTGGGCTAAGTTTGGGGAAAACTGTCAGAAGCAAAGGAGTAGCCAGAGCAGAAGGAAAGGAGAAATGTGCAGGTAATCAAGAAAGTAAAAAGAAAATAGTTTGTAAATAGGAAGTCTTTAAACCGAGGATGGCCTATCTCTTCATAAATTCCTTTGTTCTGTAAGACACATTATTCTTATAATTTCCATAACCCATATTTCCCCAGACCTTACCAGCCCATAGGCACAAATAAGCCCCATTCATATTAAAGTTTAAGTTAGGTGGCTCTTCACCCTGACATGGGCTGTCCCCAACCCTCATGTCTCCCTCTGTCATTTAGGCAATCACCTAATAATTTCATGCCTAAGCAACCCTATTTAGGCAACTATTCACCCTATTTTGGCAACTCCACCAATGATGTTCTCTACAAAAATGTTAGTGGCAGACCTAGAATGTTTAGGCTGTGATTCCCAAACTCTTTTCTGGTACGTGGTAAGAGCAGGGATGGGGTTAGCTCCTGTTACCTGCAACGCTACACATTTATTTAGAAATACAACTCCAACAGCCATTTCTCCAGAGGGCATAAAACCAAACCTTCAGACTGATAGAAAAATGCTCTTGTGTTATTCTCTTCATTACCTTCCTTTCCCCTCCAAAGAACCAAGACCCAAGACTAATCATCTTATCAGAAAAAATTAATAAGTAGATAGATAGATAGATACTCTTATGTATATTATATTATCCAAATATATGCTCAGTTGGGAGTGGGGAGGTTTGGATCAGCTCATCCAAAGATGTAGACACTAAAGCCTAATCTGTTCCCAGCTAATAATCTCATGCCACATTTCCATTGACCTTGATCCCATTAGAGTAGGTAGGCAATGATGTACCTTCCAATCCAGAGCTAGAATACTGCAGATAGGAATCTGTCTCTTCACATGTTCATACACCTTTGAAGTTCGCCTCTTACTATTTTTCCGTTATATTTGGTGAAAGGTAGTATTACTTCTTTTCTAGCAGCAGTGGCAAAGCTTGGGCTTCAAGATAGTCTCTAAAGAAGTTTTTCTAATATCGTGTGCAACAATAAAATCCTATTTTGCTTCTCAGTAATTAAGGATTTAGAAGCTCCATATCTGTTCAAAATAAGGGGAGTTTCAATTAATGTATGCTAACTTTTATTTTCTGGGGAAGACCTGGGAAAATAAATGTCATACAAGCCAGCAAGAGTTTGAAAAGGTTAATTCACTAAAATCTGGTGTTTACAGAGTTCTTGAGTAGAGAAATGGAGCAATAATAAAGAAGTTATAGAAACAGTAACTACTAAGAGGAATTGATCCAATGAATCAAGTGTTCAGGTAATAAATCACTAACTCTTCTTTCTTTTCTCCCTTCATCTTCTCTTTTAAACTTGAAATGGCTTCCAATCAGGTAACTCATGACTCAGCCTGGCCTCCACTCTTTTTCAGGCCTCAGTAACTTTAATGACAAGTGGTCCCATAGACAATTTTGTTGGACAGGTGGTTCTGCAACTATTTTGGTTCACTTATTGGGTTTGTACTGTAAGTGTGCTTTTTAAACTCATCTAATGCAATATACATTTCATAGAAAGAATGGGCAAAGACTAATAGTTAATTTAGTTATATACAGATATAGATGAAAAATCATACTCAAAGGACTCCCTATAAAAATGGGATATAGAAATAAACTAAGGGGAGAGGAAGTAATTGATCAGATTGTAATAAGTCATGAAGAAACTCAAAGCCAAGAACATTGGGCTTCGGAAATTATTCCCTTGATTGACAGGGAAGGAGGATGAGATGTCTACAGAAGGGAGTTAAGACCATGAAGTTGGACAGGGCACTGGAAGGAGTAAGATGGAACACGGCTTATAGATAAGAATTGTGTCGTGATCTGTATGCCACAAACTTATTATGCTTTCCTGTAAGTTGCCATGTGTGGTGCTTGACTAGAACAGGCCTGAGTGTTGGGAGAACTGAGGTTGCTGCTTTGTGTGCATGCAGGTTTTCTCATTCTCACAATGGTTGATAAAGCTGCCTCGATCTTCAATCTGAAGTAGGGTTCAAGTTACCTTACCTCTACAGAGCTATGAATGCTGGATGGAGAGACAAGAGTAGTGACACTATTTTTTCCCTATGATGATCATTAAATAACATTTACTTATTTTATACAGTAATCAGGAAAAGTAATGTATATGATTTTAGTAATATTTTGTAATTTTTACATGTTATATGCTCTCTAAAAATGTCCTAACTTTGCTCCTCAAGACCTTGCTGTTCAATAAAAATTTACAATGTAAAGTTAATCCTTAACTCCCAGAAAATGCTTGATCATGGTCTCGAAAAACCCTCTTCTCTGTCAATACACATGATATTGAGTACTGCATTGCCCTGTATCAAGGAGAAAATTCCAATGTATATTCCAGAAACAACAACAGTGTAGTGGTTGGGGGACTGATGTCTGTACAGCACATTGCTGTATGTCAGAATTTTATAGACCTCTAGGCGCCAACAAAACAGCTAATAAATTTGTTCCTATTATAGTATAAAGACCTGAAGTCATCTTTTTTTGGGTAAAAGTATTACATAAATATTAGAGCATGTTAATAACTTTCTTGTGCACATGTCTGCCACATGCTTGTGAACAAAGAACTTTTTAAACTACAGAACTGATTCAGACATCAAAAATGTCGTGTTTTTAATTGTTCCTTACTGTAAAAGGTAATAAATATTTTTCATAGATATTTGGAAAATACAAAAAAGGAGAAAAAATATCAGGCCCTGACCTACTTTCAGAGGCCACCACTGTTATCTGATCTATTTTCTAGAGATTTGACTTTCTTAAATATTCTCTCACTGAGACTAATCCTGGTTCAAATAATTGTCACCTGAAGCTTGAGATATCAATACAGCTCGTATTTGCTCTCCCTTCCTCTGGGGTTTTGCCATTCTAAACCAGCCTACATATGTGCAAAAGAGTATTCCTAAAAGGTTATTCATGGCTAGTTCACTCTCTTGGCCTTGGCCTAAATATTGAAGAGTGAAGGGTTTAGGAAGGGAAGCCACAAAAAAGAAGGAGAGGTGTCTTTGTTGGTAATTTTTTTTTCAAAAAGATCATAAGAGGCTGTTTACATTATGGGAACCTCCGATTTGAACAGATGGTTCTCTGAGATTTGGTACAAAATGATTGTAATTATTCGCCAAAGCATGGGACTAAGTAGACCAAGGTGTGACTTATTTCTACACCAGTTGGCTTCATTTAGCAATAGCAAATGCCCCATCTCATGGTCATAAACTTCACCCTGACATCTAGAGAAACACCTTTCAAACATCTACTGCAATTCCAGGAAGCTGGGCGGCAAAAGCATATATTGATCAAAGATGCAAATCCCACTTCACTGTTGGAAAGTCTCTTTGAGGATATATGCCACCTTTGCAGGCAGCACCAAAGCTGCATTTAGATCATCACATACTGGCCCTGAAACGGAACTGAAACACACAAGTGTTCTTAAATGCTATGGATAGTATACAATTAAAAAATCTGTATATGGATAGATGGACTTAGCAACAAAAGGTTGTGGCTCCTGCATCTTCACTGCAGAGACTATCCCATGTCTCCACTTTAAACTACTTTAAACTCCCCAAAGAGTCTTCATTCCTACGAGGTAAAATCAATGTTCTTAGGATAGTATACATTGCCCTCCACAGCCTCTTTCTTCTACTGTTCACATTTAATTCCAAACAGATTGTAGTTCTCCGCACATACAGCTCTGTAATCTGTCTTCACAACTTTGCGCATGTTGTCACTTCATCAGCTCTTTTTAAAGAGTCAGTTAAATTCAGTCATCACTGCCTCCGGGAAGCCTTCCTTGGTTCTCTGCCTACATTGGATATTGATGGTGTCCTATCCAGATCCCCTTTACTGCCAGTATACTGATAGCCATCATTTGCTGACAGTGTTGGCCAATCACAACTCACAGTTATACTCTTCTTTGGAGAATTTCCTTCAGCCAAATGGGAGCCATTTTTTTCCATAGAGCAGAATACAGCAAGTTCCAGCAAGCCTACAGCTCAAATCCAAGCCATCACCTGAATTTGGGTATAAAGTTTTATTAGAACACAGAGGTGCTGTGTCTTACACACTGTCTTCCACACTACAATTGCAGAGCAGTTGCAACAGATACTAAATAGCCTAAAAAGCATAAAACATTTACTACTTAGGCTTTTACCAAAAAAGTTCGCTGATCCCTGAGAGTACAAAACGTGAGAATGATTCTATGTCGTAATTTGTGCTGGAGTCCAGAGCTTTCTCATTGGATCATACTGAAGCTGACCTCTAGCCAAAACCACATTATTGTTTAGCTTTTTCTCCTGTCCTACTCTTCCTCCTCCATTCCCTTTCCTGAGGTCACCCGCTGAATGAATCAGTGAGGGTAATTTAGGAGTGGATCCTGAGGGACCTGGTTCAAATTAAGCAGAGAGAGCAATACATAAAACAGATTAAGGGAGAGTTAACTGACCTATGGTCACTCCACACTCTGGCAAGGGTCTTGAGTTATAACTCACATACTGTTGAGATGGATGGTTCAAGCAGCTTAGCTGGCTGGAAGAGCACAGTAGGAAGGTCAATGACAAGGAGATCTGGGAAAGAGGCATGTGGGCACAAAGGATGAGTTTCATTTTACTAAATATCAATGCCCATCAGAGAACATCCACTGCAGAAGTGGTACTAAACCAAGTGGACAGAAGACTCGGTGAGTAAATGTAAGCCAGCTCCTCTACTTGTTTAACTACTGGTTCCACGATGAACTTCTGAAAAGAGTATCCATGACTAAGAGGGTAAAGATTATAATAGATGTTCTTATCACACACACACACACACACATACAAAGAACAATAATAATTATAACAGTAATAACAATGATACAATATAAGAGGGAGGGAGGTGATAGGTTTACGGCATAGATTGTAGTGATGGTTTCATGGGTGTATACTTACCTCTAAACTCATCAAGTTGTACACATTAAATACACACAGCTTTTTTTAAAATGTCAATCATATTTCAATAAAGTGGCTTAAAAAAAGAGTGCCTATGGTAGCAGACATGAAGACTACACAGGTGTTCAAAACCATGAGGAATCTCTCATCTCTCATCATTCCACTGAGATGCTATAGTGGAAGCAGGAAAATGCAGGATGCTATTCCCTCTCATACATTCCATACCCTTATCTCCATCTTCCACGCACCTCTCCGTATTTATAAAAGTGTTTTACTTGGGTTTAAGACACATGGAGTGCAGTCTGAGCCTCTCTTGACATATTTGTGAAAGCTGATTCTCAGCTAAACCTCCAACATTTTGCTAATTCCTGCAACCTTAGCCTGAACCTGTACCATAAAATAAACCTCAGGTTACCTGTTCTTTCAGCTTTTTTCTTTGATAATGTAACATTTCATAAGGGTCAGAATTTCCCTGTAATAAGATATATTTGTGTTGAAAGCATTTGCTATATTTCTGTCTATAGACAATAAATTTAAGAAGACGAGCATGGGTCCTAGCCTTGAATCTATACAAAGAATGAAACATGGAGAGAAGGTAGAGAGTCTGTTTTTACTAATCATCATCATTCTGTAAAGATGTCAACTCTCCTCCCATTTCTATTCCATGTGGACTTTATCACAGCCTTCTGCCTTTCATTGAATGAGACCCCTGCTCTGTTGTCCTTCCACCCTAAAACACGTCAGGCAGGGTCAAGGCCAAATTGTAATAGGGGCAAAGAAACAAAACAAAACAAAAGCCTTCCCTGGATCTACTCCCCTTGAAATAGGGATGGAAAGAGTATCTTGATCAAAGAAATAATTTTGGAAGACTGAAGATTGGGAGGTAATATGTTTTCTTTATTGATTAATTGTAAGATAAATGTAGAAATCCAGTCTTCTGATATAATTGAAGGGAAAGTTTCTCTTTGAGGTTTAGAACAAAAATAAGGAATTTACTACTTTTAAAATAGGAATGAAGCAATTTAAGGAGAATACTTTCTGACCCAAGATACAACACAATTATTTCAGCGGAAAATTTCTATGATTTGCTAAAAATTGAGTTCTTAATCATCATCTGAAGTACACTCTCTCCTTTTTTTGAAAATCATTTGGTTTGGGACTTTATAAAAGGTATAAGTGTAACAAAACTTTCGGATGAGATTTCTCTGTAAATTCCACCAACACTGAGCATTCAGGGAAACTCACCTGTATTCAATGATGTAGATAAAGCAAAGGTTTTGAAATAAGAATTCATTTTAAATCCAAGCTTTGCAAATGAATACTCTCTAACTAAATTCTCTGAGGCTTGGTTTCCTCATCTATAAATGAGGATACTCTACCTTAAAGTTGTGTTGTGACTGTGAAATTGGGTGACATGTATGAAAGGGTCTGGCACAGAAACAGTAAGAACTCAGTTGATCTCTATGTTTTCTACTGTTCTTCTCTTCTTTCCTTCCCTTAAGAGGAAAATAAATAAAATGACTCCTGGATTATCAGTACACGAATATGCATAAGTTTTGCAACATTTTACAGTTTTTCGAAAATCCAATTTCAACTACGCTTTTTTTTTTTTTTACAATATAATTACTCTGAGGAAGCGATATGATACGCATTCTATGTGATACTAAAGTTCAATTTCTGTTATTCTGGGCAACAAAATCCTGGGGATGAGGGTGGCAGTATGCTACAGATGCTACAAAATGGACAAACTATGAGGACAGTATGCTAAGTGAAATAAGTCACAAAAAGACACATAATGTACGATTCCACTTAAATGAAGTCTCTGGAGTAGTCAAATCCATAGATAAAAAAATGAATAGTAGTTGCCAGGGGTTGGGAATAGGGGGAAATAGGAAGTTGTTGTTTAATGGGTATAAGTTACACTTCTGTAATATGGAAACTGTTCTAGCTGCTCTTGGGCCTACGGATCGCTTTTCTTCCACCCGTTGATTCAGGGAATTTGATCCACAAGACCTTTATATTTCAATTCCTAAAGCCATTGCCACTTTTTCTTTTTTGGCCATTTTACCCCAGTGCCTAATGTTTCTGGAGTTTTCCCTAATAGAGAGAGCACACCTCTTGCATACCATCCCTCCTTCTGAGCTGTACTTTTATTCGGGACTGCACATTAGAATCATGAGAGCTTTAAAATACCTCAGCCCTACCCTAGACCATTTGAATCAGAAATGCTAGGGGTAGAGCCATGATATTTTCATGTCTAAAAGTCTTATCAGGGGACTTAAATGCATAATGTGCTTTCAGCACAACTGTTTTAAGCCTTTCCTTATTGTTTATCCCATTTACTCTCACCTTCCTTAGTCCCATTCCCTCTAGGTCTTATTAACAAAAAGAGAAATTTGTACTTTATTAATCCATTCTTAAATGTTAATAATTAATATTACATAAAAATATTATCATTCCTGAAGAAAAAGTAGATAAAAACGTGTGTTAACCAAATTATGATGGCAATTTGTGGTAACTGCTTGTCAGGAAAATGCAATATCCAGTCTTTAACCAAGTGGAGTTTTTTGCTCCTTCCCACAAACATCGTAGCGTTGATTACTTAGCCCATCTATAATTGAGCCCACCCTAGGATGTATATGTCAGATGTGTCAGGTTTTTATTAGTCTCTTTGAATAAAATGATTTAAGAGTTGAAATGCGTATGCAACAGCCTTTTCCAAACCACAAAGTCAGATTCCTTGGTCAAATAAATTTAGGATAGCCTGCTAAATAGATTCTAGTACCGAGTCCTATGATGAGGGGTGTTCCCCCCACCAACAAGCAATTCTTGGGACAACAACTGAGTATCCTATAATTCAACTCAATTCTGACACTGCCTGCCAGGAGGCAGCACCAGATTCCATAGGTTAAAGTTTCAGTCCTACAAGACTGCCTTCGCCTGTTGCCTTTCAGAAGCCAGTCTCAAGCCCAGGTTGTTACCTGTACTTCTGACTGGCTGGCTATAAATCAGAGGTTCCTAAGCCTCCCTTTTCAGGTTCGATTAATTTGCTAAAGTGGCTCACAGAAGTCAGAGAAACATTTTACGTACTGGATCACTGGTTTATTACAAAAGATATATAACACAGGAACAGTCAGATGGAAGAGATGCATAGAGCAAGGTGTGGGGAAAGGGCTGGGAGCTTCCATGTCCTCTGGGAGGGTGCCATTCTTCCCAAATCTCCACATGTTCATCAACCTGGAATCTCTCCAAACCCTGTCCCTTTGGGTTTTTACGGAGGCTTCATTACACAGGTATGATTGAATATATAATTGGCCATTGGCAACAATTCAACCTCCAGCCCCTCTCCCCTCCCTGGAGGTAAGCTGTGGGACTGAATGTTCCAATTTATAATCACATGGTTGGTTCTCCTGGCAACCAGCCCCCATCCTTAGGTGTGGTCCAAAAGCTACCTCATTAGCATAACAAAAGACATCTTTAGGGCTCTCATTACTTTGGAAATTCCAAGGGTTTTAGAAGCTCTGTGCCAGAAATAGGGATGAAGGCCAAATATATAATTATCGTAAATCACAACATCACACCTGCCTCTAATAATGCTCTCCTGGAAACTATTACTTTATCTTACCTGATATATTAGGAATTCGAACCTACTGAATTCAGCATATAATGCTTGAAAATATTTAACAAATTAGGACATATTTTAGTTAAATAAAATGAAACCCAGTAGCTTCATTTTAATAAAAAGAAAGCATTTGCACAATATGATTTTTACTACATCAATTCACCCTCATGATCAATGCAAACTGTCACTCTGATCTGTCCTATGTAACCTAGAGAGATGAACAGTAATACAAATATCCACATCAACACTGATGGATCAATGAATGAGTCATATAACTTATTATTATCTAAATATTGAAATATTTAAATTTCTGATACAGTTTTGAGTCATGATAAGTAACACATGCCAACGAATCAATATATTATGTGTAAATAATTAATTAATGTCCCTTTCTTCCCTCCTCTCCGTTAGTTTATAGGAGAATGAATTAATAGGATTGTCTCCATTTAATTTTTCCATATTTATAAGGGTTAACATTTCTATGTTTTGAGAAAATGCAGAAGGAAACAAAAAAAAAAAGCTATAAAGCTTATAAATAACTGTAAATATACCACCTGTCTTCAAAGTAAAGATTTTTCTTTAGGTGAGTTTAAGTCATTCATTTAGTTTTACCATAATAAATCACCATCATTATCTACTCACTCATGTGCATTCTAATCATGGCAGGATGAGGTGTCTGCAACTATGTAAATATGAATATTCTACTCATAATCAAAACTGCAATATAATGACTCACATAATGCCTAAAGGGAAAACCAAGACTTCCAGAAAAAGATCCATGAGGGAATTTGGTTCAGTCATGTTTTAACTAGAAAGCAGAGGTTATTTCTGAAGAGATCAGCCTTAATCATGCTAAAGTATTTGCAATCATCATTAGACCATTTTCCCAGGCCTAAAATGCTGGGCTCAAAGCACACTTGTTTTATCTTTACAAAACCAATCAGCTCTCATTTTAATTCAGTGAACTATTTCACAGTATTGGCAATTTTTAATGAACTACTCCAAAGAATAGGTTTATAAAAATGGCATTCCATTTTCTTCTGATTGTGTCAACTTCAATGACAAATGTGAGAAAGTAGCAAATAATTTTTTTTAAAAAACCTTTAATATTTACGTGGTAAGTATTTTAACTGTAAGGCTTAACAAACAACGTGTTCCTCACGATTTTATTCACAACAAATGTGGAACAACTCTCAACAGAAGGGCAACAAATAAATATATTATAGAGTATATATCATGTGATAATATTGCATCACTATATTGTGTATTAATGAACAAATCTTAATAAATTGAGAATATGTTCACAATAAAATGCAACAAGAGAAATGCAGGAAACCCTATATAAAAGTGCCATCAAGCGTATACAGAAAATGCATTGAAAATACACCAAAAATAACTTCAGTGGTGTCTCTTTATAAGGATTAGGTTGATTTGTTATCTCTTGAAATAGTTCTGTATTTTTCAAACTTTTTACAGTGGCCATGTAGTACTTATATAATCAGAAAATGTTTCTTTTTATTGATAGCTCTTCTACGTATTCTTGGGCATAGTCCAGTTATATCACTGAAGCACCACTAAAGTCAAGTACACCCTATACTCTTCCATGCCCTGGCAAAATTCCAATTCCTTAGAAAACACACTGTTCTTTGCCCTACTTTCAGACTCTTCATTCTTTTTATTCTGTATGCAAAGTACAAATGTAGGAAGCAGGAAGCTTTATCAGAGCCCAATCAGTATCAATGGCTTTATTCTATTTTCTTATAGTGTCTTTTTTTTGTGGATTCTTACTAATTGCATGACATCTCTTGACAACAGGTAACAAGAGGAAGACCATGGCCATGCAGCATGAGAATTGGCTGGTCATAGTAAGAGCTTGATATACTAAAAGGTGATGCCAAAGAGGGAGCTAGGCTTGAACCTTGTCCCGCCCATTATTCAGTTAGCACTGAATAATAGCACTGAATAATAATAATCTCGGAGTCTGATTCCTTTGCATAATATTAAGGAAATATCATCTGTATCCCATGCATTATTTCAGACTTATCACCACATACCCAACACTGAGCAACTTCATTTCCCACACAGGAGCAAGCAGCCCCCACAAGGGCAATGCTACCATTCTGCAGTGGAGAAATATGAGACTGATTTCTTGCCTTTTTCCTGAAACTGTGAAGAGGAGAACAGTTACTTAATATTAATGAAATCTGACTTTCTGACTTCCCTCTGCTTAATTTTGCCTTTAAAAATCAACATAATTATTCAAGCCTTTTTACCAAACGTTATCAGCCTTCCCTTCATGTTTGATGACTCAATCTGTCCCAAATCTAAGACTGTGAGTAAATGATTCCAAAACCATTAATTCGATGAAGCCAAACAATAATCAATGCAGAAAAAAAAAAACAAAGATAAAAATGCAAAAGCATTCCAAGTGAGATTTGACAAAAATGACTATACCTACATCATCCAACTTCTTTAATTGGTTAACAAGGAAATGCACTGGGAAGAACTGTTTAAAAAGCAAATTAATTGGCATCTCACAGAATAAATTATTTGATTGGCAGAAATTTAAAAGTCAAAAATATGCTCTGAGTCTGCATTTCAACTTCCCACATATTGCATATAAGACACTTTTTCAATTCCATGTTAAATCAACTAACTTACTCCTTCTTAGAAAGAGAGGGTGGCTGTTAGTGCTAGATTAGAAACAGGTATAAGAGATGGAACTTGAAATTATTTGTGTTGAACCATCTATCACAAGATTACAAGTGAGCATAGCAGGAGGTTCACATGTTGGTAATATTTTCTCTACTACTCCTAACTTTTGGTCATCTGCTGTCATAAAGATAATATCAAAACTCTACTGGAAAATCACTGTTATTTCCCATTCCATCTATAACACTCCTTCAATATGTTGGGGAGAGGTACAGCCTGTAATACATCTTTTCTTCTCTGTACTCTCACCCTAGAACATCTCATTCTGTTTAGGACATAAATACATATCTTATGTTCATCACCCCCAAATTTATCTAGTCATATCATTTCTCTGAGTGTGACTCAAAGGCTGAATTGTCTTTTAGACATCTCCATTTGGGCATCAAATAGGCACCTCAAATTTAACTTAGTCCCTACCCTACAAAGCAATCCTGATCTCATATTCCCAAGTCTTTCCCATCTCAGTTACAGGCAATAACTTTCACCAATTGCTAAGGCCAAAGTCGTAGTCATCCTCAGTTGTCTCTTTTTCTTGCCTTCATTCTTCAGTCTATGACCTAGTTCTACTCATTTTTAAATTTAAAAAGTATCCCAAGTCTAGACACTTCTCCCCATCTCCATTATTGTAGGTGCAAAAAATTTGGAGACAACATTACCAGCTATTAGTGTTAAAGGAACAGGCAATTCACATCAAAATAGGCATTCTAAGAGTACGTGGCAAAGAAACATAGTCAGAAAAATAATTTCAGGACCATGGAATTACTCAGTTACTATTAAGAATAAAAGGCTTCCATGACCAAAAAATGTTTGAAATACTGTGTTTAACAGTTAAATTAGGTTCATTTGCCCTTAGGTTTCTCAGAGCCTTTAGTACAGAAATATTCATCAAAAATTTCACAGAGGGTGATATAGTATGAAGGGTATTGAAAACATATTTGAACATGAAACCTGTTTGAGGCAAACTCCGTACCAGTTTAGGAAACATTGCCTTGAATAAAATGTTTAGACTTTACATGTGTTGACACTTCCAAATTTAAGATGTTTATTCTTCCAATTTGTTGTTGTTGTTGCTGCTATTGTTGTTGAATCTTTTTATTTTCCCAAACTCTAAACATGAAATATTCTAGGATTTAGTTCTTTAAATTCTTTTTTCTAATCTCCAAAAGTGATTATTTCACTCCCATGGGTTTAAACACTATCAATAGATTAAGAAATCTCTTGTCTATCTCTAATAACTACCCCTTAACTCCTGCTGAACATCTTCCTTGGATACTTAAGAAGCATCTCCAAGTTAACTCTTTATGTGCCCCCATCCCAACCAGCTCTGTCTTGGCTTGCTATTTTAGTAAATGGCAACTTCATTTTTCTAGTAATTAGGCCAAAGAAACACTTGGGGTCATCCTTGACTTCCTCCTTCTTTTCTCATGCCACATATCTTATTTATCAATTACCACTGGCATTCAAGACATATCATTTCTGCTGAGGCCACTAATTCGTGTCATTGAGCTACTGCAAACCATATCCCTCCTCTGCCCAACACCCTCCATTGGCTCCTTATCTCACTCAGAATAAAAGCCTTTACCATGACCTAAAAGTTCTTACACAATTTATCCTGGACTACTTCTCTTACTTCGTGTTCCTACCGCTCCCTCTTCTCTCACTACACTTTAACTGAGAGGTTCTCTTTGCTGTTCATAAACTATGCAAACCATGCTCCTACCTTAAGGCCTTTGAACGTAGTTTCTTCTGTGTTAAGTGCTCTATCCAACACTCTAGTCTCTCCATAGCTTGTTCCTCACTTGGTTCAGGTTTTGGTTGGAATACTGACCCTTAGAGAGGTCTTCCTTAACTAGCCTAGCTGAAATAGTACTTTTCTTTCCCCATCATTTCATCTCTTTATTTTGCTTTACTTTTTTAATACTACTGTGATGATTAATTTTATGTGTCAACCTGGCTAGGTTACAGTGCCCAGTTGTTTGATAAACACTAGTCTAGACACTGCTGTGAATGTATTTTGTAGATGTGATTAACATATAAAGTCAGTTCACTTTAAGTGAAGGAGATTACCCTTGATAATGTGGATGGACCTCATCGAGTTAATTGGAGGCCTTAAGAGCAAAAACTGAGTTTTCCTGAAGAAGAAGGAATTCTGCCACAAAACTGGAACATAGAAGCCCTGCCTGAACTTTCTGTCCGTCAGCCTGCCCTACAAACTTCAGTCCCAGCCTGCAATATCAATACCTGCCTGAATTTCCTGCCCTACCAATACTGTCTTGCCAGACCCCATGATCAAGTGAGCCAATTCCTTAAAATAAATCTCCTTATTCACACACATGCACACACACACACACACACACACACACACACACACACACCCTATTGGTTCTATTTCTCTGGAAAACCTTGACTGATACAATGACTTACCTGATGTATTATGTGTTCCTTTGGTTTTTTCCTCTCCCTACATCACTAGAATATAAATTTGTAAGACAGGAATTTCATTTCTTTGGTACATAATTCCATATCATCTACTAAAAATGTGCCAGCAACATAACAGGTCCTCACAAAATATTTGTTGAATGAATAAGTGAATGCTACTTTGCAAACAACTTAATTCAGGGTAATTAAATCCAAATAAGAACAAAACAGAACAAACAAACAAGGAGTACTAACTTTATGAAGTCATCATGTACCTGTTATGTAACTTTCACAAGTATTTCTAGGAAATGATTTATATATGTCCCCATGCAAAGTGTAAAAATAATCAGCAATGTCATCCTGTGTATCTTCTTATTTAACCCCACAATCTTTTAGTATATAGCTAATAAGTTCCAAGAATTTTCACATGTGTGACGTTTAATACTCATAAAGGTAAGAAGTATTTAATACTCTTACAAGGTAAGAAATTGTATTTAAAATATAAGAAATCTAAGGCTCAAAATGGTAATGGGGTAAAACATAATTTTGTTGTAGGGAGGAGTGGAACATTGCATTTAATAGCCAGATTAAAACACATGCTTTGTTATCACAGCAAATGTAGATGATCAGAAGAAACAAGTATTATCACTTTCTTATTAAATTTCTAATGCAGTTGCATGTAGTCTGCCGTGCTTCATCTTGTTACAAAGGAATAATAATATTATTGGTTGGGGAGGCTGTAAAGAGTTACATGAGGTAATTTATATGACAGCTCCTATCCTAATTTATAACAGATGTAGAATTAGAAAATTATCAAGTTTGAATCCTTCAAATTCATTCTTGATTTTAAAAGCCAAAACCAATGACATGAATTTTAAGTGGAGGTATTGACACAAGACTATGAAAATGGAGCACATCTATTGACCTTATGAGTTGATACATAGAAAAGAGCAAAATCTGAAAAATATTTCCTAGTAGGTACCGTGATGTCACTAAGAATATAATTAGCCATTGTGGCATGAAGGTTACTTCAGGTCAATTTTATTTTTATTCTGTCCTAAAATTGTAAAGTTTATATGAAGTTCTTGTGTGGCCTTCTACCTTTACTACAATGATTTATTGTTATATATCATTTAAACCTAAGACAATAGCTCTTAGATATTTTGTAGGAAATCATATTCCTTCATTTACATTTGTTGTAGAAAATTCGGTTTATTCTGTTTAGCTCACTATGACTTCACTGATTTTGTTATGATGGTCTCAACAAGCATAAAACCTGGTAGTAACGGCCTATTTTCTTCCTTTTACCTATTATTGTATAAGTTAAAAAAAATTATTATAGCAATGACATGTTCATAGCTCACCACTAAGTTTTGACTTTTTTCTTGATAGTACCTACTACCACCTTATACAGTGGGTGCTCAGTAAATGTGTATTAAATATGAATTACCTCAAAATCTGAGTTCACCATCTCACAGAAACAAATAAATGGTAAAAAAAAAAAAAAACAAGGCACTTAAATTCTGTTTTGTTAGTAATATATAAAAATCATGCATATATATGAGGGTTTATCTCAAATACCTTGGTAGTTTTCTTCACATCAGCATTATAATTTGGCTGTGTTTTCAAATATCCAACTCTTCCCACTGCAAGAATCGATAGCCTGTCTGAAAATCCAATTGCTTGAAATTTTACTAATGATGGTGTTCAGAGTCAGGAATTTACCAAATAGCTGCATTTTCCTCATTTGGGGATATTTGGAAAACATTTCACTATCTCCACCATTCAAAAGAAAACACTGTCTTCGCCTTTAATGAACAAAGCATGTACTTTTTTTGGAAATGTTTTCACCCAAAGAAAAAGGTTTTCATTTAGAAATGTAAACATTTTGGCTGTTAGGGTGGTACCAAATAAAAGATTCCCTGATTGCTTTAAATGAACCATTTAGAAATCCTTGCCAATGTAGACACAGTCAGTCAGTACTGCACAATGTGTCAAAGTGTTCCACCTTCATTGGTGCTTTGTAAATCACACCAGGGATCTGAGTAAATTAAGTCGACTTTTTCACTAGAAACCAGATGTTGCACCTCCACTGAGTTTTACTTGGGAAAACAATGCACTATTAAGTGACTATGAGCCATGCAATCAGGAAGAAATATTGCACCTGGATGTCAAAATGCATGCCAAGTTTCAACCAGCATCAATAAAAAGCCTTCAAGGCAACACTCAATCCCCCACTAACTGGAATCTAGAATCCACTTTCTAAATTTTCTAAATTCCATAGATGTGTGATAGACCTTAGAGTTAGGTCAAAAGCATCCCTAGTTTGAAGTGTCTAACGTGAAACAGGATGTGTGTGTGTGCACGTGCACACACTTGTGTGTTTCTGTGTGTGTGTGTGTGTGTGTGTGTATCTGCAGCAAAAAGCCCATATCAAAAAAGACTACCGGAATCAAAGACCTAACTCAGCCAGTGCATCCAGATTCTACAGCAAAAGTAATCAAACAATGTAGAATAAAAAAAGAGAAAGAAAGAAAAGAAGGGAGGTTAGGCAGAGGAAAGAATGAAGGAAAACAAAGAGAAGAAGGAAGAGAGGAAGGAAGGAGGGAGGGAGGGAGAGAAGCATGGAAAGAGGGAACAAAGAAAGAAGGAAAGAAGAGAAAAGGAAAGAAACATTTAGAAGCTAAAAATATATATTCATCAACTCTAATGTATGTCCAAGACCTCCCAGATTGTGGCTACGAATAATTGCACTTTTCACTCACCCACAGGACTCCAAATTACTTAAGAATACCCCAGTTTTTCTGGGCGTCCTCAGAAGAGTGTCTCACATGAGCAAATAACTTGTCCACTGCCGTCACCACACAGCAGCACACAGGGTCTACCCTGTTCCTCTCCTCTTACTTTTATGTCTACTTGTCCCCTGCCATGCCTGTGAAGCCAAATGCTGGAGACTTCCTGCCACTGCCCATTATGTCTTCCTTTTTTTATCCTAAGGATGCTAACCCATGTTGCATAAGGCACCTTCGATGTATCCCAGAGTATTCCAAGATACCTGGCAATACAAGATATCAATGGTTTATACGAAAGAATAGGAAAATGACCTCTTCTCTAATTATGTTTCATATTTCATGGGACTCTGGGCACAAGCACAGATGATTGTTCAGTGTAGGTGAGATAATCTTTCTTATGTCAGCTTCTGGTCCTTCTGTACCATAGGAAATCAAACCTAACCCAAGGAGCTGGCCATAAAACACAGTTTCTCATATCTTACTCAGTGTTCCACATTAGCACATTGTCTCCCAACCCCAAACTCTTTCCTTTTCCAAATTTTAAAAGAAAACATGTCCTCACATGCCAGTGGATGTATACAGGGGAAAAGACGCTTAGATGCCAGCAAGTTTGTACTAATACCATCCTGAATCAGGTAAATCCTTACATATATATTTATATCTAATTATACACATATTTATATAATGTGCAATCTACTCCCACTCTTTATAATTTCATTTATACACAAAGCCTTTTTCTAAATTTCCTATATCATAAAATTTATAATTTCCCTAAAATAACCTCACTGTATTTTATGGAAGGAAGAAAAAGACATTTCAGACAAACCACCCATTTTTAAGAAAAGAAAGGTACTGACAATCAACATTTGAGGAATATTTGTATTTGATAGCTTTACTGAGTTCACTGATTGCTCTGGTGGATGTACTATCAATTGCTGAATTAAAAAATTTCCCTAACACGTAATAGTTTAAAAATAAACATTTATTATTGTATTATTTATGTGGTTTAGGAATTCAGAGGCAGTTTTTCTGAGTGGTTGTGGCTTAGGTTCTTTCATGAAATTGTAAGTCAAGATGTTGGTCAGGTTTACAGTCATCTAGAGGCTTGACCGTAACTGGAGATATGTTTCCAGAACAGTTCATTCTCATGGGTGTTGGCAGGAAGCCTCCTTTTCTTGCCACATGTACTCTCCACAGGACTGCTCCAGCATCCTTCGCATCCTCTCAACATGGCACTGGCTTCTCCAAGAGGGATTTAGCCATGAGAGAGCAAGAAGGAAGTTACAATGCCCTTTATGACCTTGTCTCAGAAGTCACACACCATCACTCCTGCCACATTCTCCTTAGTAGAAGTTAGTTATTAAGTCCAGCCCACATTTTAAACAAGGGGAATTAAGCTGCACCTCTTGAGGAGAGGAGAATCAAGGACTTTTGTATATATTTAAAATCACTATAGGAAGACTATGTAAAGTACTTAACAAAGGCTCAGGAAAAATATGGCCAAGACTAGATGAATCCAGGTTCCCTTTACTGGAGATCCTGTCTAAGACACTGTTCTTTGAGACAAAGAGGAAAATATCTTAATATATAACAGTATCATTTGACTAACATCTATGTTTTGGATCTGTGTAGGTTTTAGCCTATTTTAAGGTCTTCACATAACTGAGGTAAAGACAGACAGACCTCATTCTCAATTCTCTGGTCCTTTGTGTTGTTTTTAGTATGGGCACAATTCCTTTTCTAGTAAATGATGAGGAACTCTCTCATTCCAATGGTAGTGCCTATACTGGCAGATGGCACTTTGAAGTGGCCTAAACAAACCATTTATAGGAGGCATGAGAATGGCATACATGATTTTCCGGTTGGGAAGCCATAAGCTACAGATTGTACCATATTGCTACTGGCACGACAGTTCAAAGTACCCAAATTGACTAGAGGAATGTTAGAAGACAAGTGAATATGTTATAATAAATTATATTATGATAAAAATCTGCCTCAGCATTACATCTTAGGGATCCTTCAATGTAACAGCAACAACAACAAAAATAAGATATTTCATTTTTTCTTCTCTGAGATTAGCAGTTTAATGTGTAGGTGGCAGGACAGATAACAGACATCTGGTTTAGCAGAAGTGAGCGTCAACAGTGGCAGCAGGGGCAGCAAATTTTTATAATATTGGCAATTCAAATTCAAGTATCAGATTAGTGCGGTATTAGAATCATTCATTGGAATATTCTTGGAGGCCAAAACTTTTCTCAGCAAAACTTTCAATGATTTTTAAGCAAAATAATATGGTGTGTGTCAGTGTGTGTATCAAAATATGCCATCCAATATTAAAATGTCTGATGTTCAGCCATAACTTTAGTATAATTTACAAAATCAAAATTCATTTGAGTCATGGATCAAACAGAGCATTATAAAATTGCAGCCCCACTGCTGTTATTCCAACTTTATATGCTCATGGCAAATCCTGTGATGTCAGCATTTAGGACAAGCCCTGGCTTTCATCTATTCTAATTCAACCTCCAACGTATTTAAATTGTGACTCGTTTTCAATTTGTCACTCAAATATCACCTATGAGGTACATAAAATGATTCATTATCAAAATCAACTCTATCAAAGCAAAGCCTAGTCTTTCTTCTTCTGCCGAACAAGTGAGGCATCTTAGTAATAGAGTTTGTAGGAATGGCCATTGTAAAATAACTTCTCTGTGCTTGAGTTTAATATTTATACTTTAAACGGCTACCTGAACTTATGAGGACATGGTTATAGTAAGGCCAGTTTTTATTTTTTCCATACAGCCTCATTATGTTAGCTTTTGCCCTGTAACAAACTGCCCTCAAACTTGGTGAACTAAAACTACCACTGATTCACAGTTCTTTGGGTTGGCTGGATGATTCTTCTGGACCGAGCCAGCTCAGCTGATATCTGCTGACCAGGATCATTTGTCCGTGGTTATCTGAAAGGTCAACTGAAGGAGGGATAATCTAGGATGGTGTCACACCTACACACGTGGCAGTTGATAGCCAGTCACTTGAGACAACAGGGAGGACTGGACCGGATGTTTCTCATCATCTAGTAGAAGAAGCTCGGCTTTTTCACATGGTGGTCTTATGAGTTTCCCAGAGCAGCAAGGGAGGGACAGCTCCTCTGCTGGCATAATATTTGCCAATAACTCACTGGGCAAACCATGTAACATGGCTGACCCAGATGCAAAGGGAGGAGAGATAGGTTCCACTTATTATGGGAGGATCTGTCATGTCACAATGCAAGGTCAGGAAAGAAAAGAATATGCAAAAAATCTTACAGTGTACAACCATCCTCTTGTCTCAACCTTTGTAAGAGCGTAGGGGTCCAGTAGAGTTCACAACATGGGCATAAGTAGTGTGTAACAGTGAAACAACCATGGCTTTGGAGTCAGAAGAATGATCTGACCTTTCATTCATTCACTGATTGTTAATCAATTTTAATTCATTAATTCCTTCAAACAGTATACATTTATTGAACACATAGATTATCCCAGACAATTTATTCAATAATCATTGATTCATCAAATGTTTTATTGAGTGTCTCATGTTCTAGGTGCTATTCTGGACACTAGATAGTTGGCAGAGGACAAGACAGCAATAAAGAAGACAAAGTTCTATTCTCATGGAATTTGTATTCCATGTAGACCAATGCACACACACAAACACACAGAGTAGAACATTTAAAAAAATAATAAAAAGAAGAAATGAAAGCGTTACTTTGACATAGATGGTCAGGGAAAGCCTCTCTGAGATGACATTTCATTTGATACCTGACAACAGGAAGAAATCCATCCTTCAGGATGGAGATCTTGGCATAGGAGGCAGAGGCAAGATCCTAGGGCAAGGATGAGCTTCATGTGCTCAAAGAATATAAGTGCCTTGCCAGAGGTGAACGAGCCAGGTAAAGTGTACCAGGAAAGGAGGCAGGGGCTGGGTCATGCCCAGCCCCTGAATCCTGGATTTAGGAGTTTATGCTCACTTTCATAAAATGTTGCTAGAGGGAACAGTCTATAAATGAGGGGATATGACATGGCCCCAGGTAGGTACATCTCTTTGGCCCTATGGGCTTTTGCTCCACAGAAAAGGGCAGGGCTAGAGCAGGACCAGAGCGGGGTCCTCTATAACACAGAGTCCAAGAAAGTGAACCCTATTACGCAGCCTGAGGGTAGAGTCCCTACCTACAAAGATTTCATATTGCGAATGTGGGAACAGTATTTTAAACACAGGGTGGAAAATGCTTGTTGAGGAATACTCACATATTGTTTGACCCCCCACACACACACACAAATAAAGGACAGTCCATGGGCTATTAAAAGATTATAAGAGTACTTCATAGGGTTATTTTAAGGGAATCACGACCCATAGCAACACCCAATGTATATTACATTCCTTCCTTTAAAAATAATCAATAAAAATACATACATAGTACAATGTATGTACATTCCTTCCTTTAAAAATAATCAATAAAAATACATACATAGTACACTGTCAAGCCCAATTATAATCACGAAAGAACATTTTATAAAATTTAGTCACTGCCTTCACTCCCCACTCCACTCCCTCTTTAACACTGAACTTTGATGTCCACGTCCACCATCCTCTAACTCTCTGTGTCTCTGGAACCCACACCTCACTATCAGAAACACAAATGTCAGCTTAATCTCTTTATGTTACACGTGTCCAGTATTTCAGATCACACTTGCCAACATTAGTGTGAAATATCTATTTATGATTACATTTGTAAGATAGGGATTCAATCCCCCTGTGATTATCTATTACAGCAGTAGTGTGATTGAAAAACTACATACCAAGAAAAATTATCTAATTTAGGGTGCATGTTCAAAGGGTAAAGGAAAATTCTTTATTATTCCACAAGGAGGATAAGCACACGTCTACAAAATAATAAAGATCGAAATTTTAATTTATCTTGGGTAATTATTTTCTTTGCATTTAAAAAAATCAAGCATACTACTCATTTTAATTCAGTTTTGCTTGTTTTAAAAAATTGAAAACATAAAATAGATAACTAATAAGAACCTGCTGTATAAAATAATAATTTAAAAAAATTGAAAACAACACTTTGAGTTTGTATTTATTCCCTGTTACTTCAAGATGAATAAATTTCAATGATGAATAAAGACCAATAAAATTTTGAGCCTTGAATCTTATTTTATACTTCTTGGGAGATAACAAATGCTCTTTGAACCCAAAATTGTTGGTGAAAAAAATATTAAGAACACTTTTGTTCTTCTTTTTACAATCTCTTTCCCATTCTCTCTACTGTTGTTCCTATAGCATTGCTTCTTACTCTCCTCCCCACAAAAACCCATAAACACACATGATCCAGAAACTATTTATAAATACATAAACAAATCATTTCCCTTTACTGTTCTGCAGACTAAAATAATAACTCATCAAGAACAGCTTAAGCAAGCAGTTATTTGCAGGGCTCAAAGCCTCATGTCTACTAAATGATGATGATTTCATTATATCATGTAGAAATCCATTTCAAATTTTGAAGTGTTGGTATATTAATTAATAGGTACTCAGTTTTAGAAAAAAGGGGAGAAACAATCAAATAAATGTGTCCAGCAAATATTAATGATACCTCTTTATAATATATATTTACATGATTATTGGCATTTATTCATTCAACAAATATATAGTATTAATCTCTTACTATATTCCAAGTACTGTTTTAGAAACTTGGAATAAAACTTTATATAAGACACAATAGGAGAAGACAGCCTTGTAAAGAATCACGAAGGCAGAAAAGATGAACCATCTTACTGTTGCTAGGGATAGAGAGTGTCAATGAAAATCCTGCTGAGGAGGTGATTATGAATAGGGAACAAATGGAAGGTTTATGGGTTTACAAAGAGAGGAATAAACAGTAAACAAGGACAGAATGAAGTCTAAACATAAAGGTGTGAAGTCCCTTCATGCATCCTGGATCCAGCAAGTGTTTTGGTCCTGCAGAATCTTAGGTCTTTGTATACTAACAATAGGGAACGAGGCTCAAAATACTGGCAAGGGCCAACTGCTGAAGAATCATTTAATGCCAGATTAAAGAGTTTATAATTAACCTTGATCATATGGAGAACCATTAAAGAGTTCTAAGCAGGAATGTGGTTGGGGAAAATTAATTTGGAAGCAGCATAAAATCTGGACTGATCGACAAAGAGATAATTTAGAAATCTCCCCTGCCTGAGCACCAGAATGAAGTTTACATCATAGAAGGATAGGATGGGCTCTACAGACACAGAAAGTAGAATGAATCATGTTCCTAAATAGGAGTCCCAAGAGTTGGACTAGAGAGACCCCAAAGTTATAGGGTGACCACACTGGGAATTTTTATCAGCTTGTACATAATTGTGCCTAAGGCAGTATTATAGATAGTTTTAGTCTCCATTCAGTCAGAAATACAGACATTTTACTTTATGAACCATACACAAGTCTCTGTGATGCTCCATTGCCCAACTCCCACCCCTCTCATACACCTCTATGGTTCAAACAGAAGTTTTCATAAAACTATCACCCTTAGTCCAGGAGATGCATTGGGACATTGACAGTTCTTGCATATCTATTTCATTTAGAAATGATAGATAAGACCACCTAAACTGATTGGACAACCTTCTACTATAATACATGGTGATCAGCAGTTTGAACAACATTAGTTTAGAAAAGAAGAGAGTCTGGATCACTTGAGTTTACAGTTGCCTGTGTCCAGGTCCAGCCAAGTATATGCTGACTTAAAAGACTACTAGAAAACAGCTCTGGAGCAATTAGACATCATCTGCCCAGTCAGCTGCACCTGATACCCAAGAAAAGCCAACTGTTTCTGAATTAATTCTACTCTCTCTATCTCTAGCTACTTTATCACCAGCTACTAAAGTATCAGTGGTTACAACGACATATTTTCTGTTACTAATAAATCTTCCCTGGGCATATCAGAGCACTGTATTTTAAAATGATTTAGCAGTAACTATAGAGCTACTAAGTGTTATGTGAATTGGATCGAGTTCTAACTGCCTTTATCACATACTATTTTTTTATTTATATCACTTGAAAAACATCCCCAAATGCATTATATATATATATACATATACGATGTTTTCAACACCAAGCAATAAATGTCATTATTACCCCCATAACCACAAAGCAAAGATTCATTTTTACCAAGCAGTCTTATTCCACAGGTATTTTATTTACTTGTTTTTTTCTTCTTGAAATGTTGCAAATAGCACTCTAATACAATTTTTTCCCTTCTTGGACCACTAGTTATATGGGAACAACTGGAGATATTTATCCTTTATCCATAGTTTCTCTGTATCCACAACAGTCTATCTGTACACTTAAAAGTGGGCCTTAAAAGGCTTTTCCAACCTGTTTGTATAGTAGAAACCTTCCACTCCCCTTCATTAAAAAAAAAAAATATTACCTACTTACATGGAGTAAAATACCTTAATGTATACAAATAACCAACTCTTCCCATTCTCACCTATCCCATCATACACATATATTTGGTTGGTTAGTCAGTTTGAGAACTAAAATGATTTAGATTATGTTTATTTCATAAACTGATTTTCTTCCTTTAACTAATTTATGATATCTCTGTATTATAGCCTAATAATACAGAGTATGAATTTGTAATCAGGTACCTGAAAACTTTATGTCCCATCTTGGCCTAACTTGGTTAATTAATATTAATGTTTAATTTTCTAATTAATAGTAAGTTAAATTTCCTTCTCTGTTAAAAATGGAGATAATGAATGAGAGTATCACCTTATGGAATCTTTCTGAGAATTAAATAATACAGAGCATGTAAGGCACTTGACAGTGCTTTTCACATAGCAAGGGTTTATTAAATGTGAGCTATAATTATTGCTACAGAAATGTGTGACCTCAGTGCCCTGACATAATAAGCATCTAAATGTGTCACCTTCTATCTTTCAACCTGCGCTCTCAACCTTTCATCTCTCAACACTGAAAAGCTTGACTGAACTGCTGGAGTTCACATGAAGACTGAAGGTTGGGCATGGACTTTATCATTTTGTTAAACATTGAAAATACTTTTTAAGTATAACATTACCTGTTGTCATGATTTATTATTTATTTCACAAATACAGTTTTACAAATACATATATTACAATTACATAATCAAGATATATAATGTGTACTCTCATTGTCTTCATTCTTTATCATTCTCAGGAAGTAAAAATTTTTCAAACCAGCAAACCCCTACCAAAAATAAATAAATAAATATATGTAAGCTTTCCCAATGTGTTACTTTCCATAGCTTTGTATATTGAAAACCATTCGGACTTACACATCAATATCTTTTGTAACGGGGGAACACAGATTAGAAAATGAAAAATAATAATAGTAAAAAATCTGTTACTATGATCTGTTTAAATTCTTCAAGGTCTTTGATTCTGCTCTGTGCAATCACTATAAGGACAAACACAATGCGCCTGAATAACTGTACTACATTAACAGTTTGATTTGGAATATTGTAAATTTTGGGAATACTTCCATTGTAATTATTATCTTATATGCTTAGAAAAATTTTTGTTGGGCTAAAGGAATTTCTTAACAAATATTCTACCTCCACCACCTGGCCTCATGTTCTTTTCTTCTATGATCATATTTAGTGACTCATTTGGTAAATCTTACCACAAACAGAACTTCAATTACAGCTTAAAAGTCTCAGTTTTCAAAGTCAAAGTCTCTGCAGGTTGTTTTAGAAACATTGGCACTGCAGTGCTCCCAGAGAGGAGGACTCCACAGGAAGACATGGGACGAGGGTGGGGGTCCTTAGTTTCACTTTAAATATAAATCCAGAGCCAAATTATATTAGCGAATATTGAATAAAACTGTCCAATCCTTTCCAAGCCCATTTATATTTCCTCTTAATTAAAAAAAAAATTCTTTACCATGTGGACTAGTATTTCCAAGTACTTATACTTAATGTCACATACTCCCATTTAAAATGAAAGCCTCAAATTTTTTTCAGATTTTGATTTTGAAAATTTTGTGAATTCAGCGGACATTGAGTTCAAGAAATGACTCTTCCCGGAATGTGGCCAGTTTCGCCATCTCTCAGGGCTCAGTTCTTTCTCTTATAAAGAGAAAACATTACACTCTATCTTACAGGCTTTCTGGGAGATATAAATGAGGAAGTGTATACCTTATTTAAGAGCGCACGTATGATAACTCTAGAAAATTATTATGACTTCTTTTAGTTACAACCTCAATAACTTATTATATGTTTTTAACCATCACCTTCACAGATTCTCTTTAATGCTACAACACAGCATCCTCACTCCCATCTTAAGTACTGTGCACTTCCTTTGCATGTCTTTTCAATTTTTTACCTTCTCAAAATGCAGAAACCACAACTGCCCACATCATCACAGGTGTCTACGTGTAACCTATCTCTTGCCATCAGGATAATACTTGATTTGCATTCCAGTGTCCTTCCTGATAACATCTCATGTTTTGTGGCCCCACTTACATAGTTATGGGAAGGGCTGAAATGACTGGGGAAAATTTTGCTCGATTTAAAGCACATTTCTTGATCCACACAAGCCATTGTGCTGGCCCAAGTTACGCAATGATAAATAAGGACAATATAGGGGAGAAGAGAGACTCAGCAGCTGCAAGGCAAATGCTGCCAGCATGAACTGTGAGCCAAGAACCGGAATCAATATCCCAGAGGCCTTTTTTTATGCTCACTTTTATGTTATGTTTTATTCTTCATCACTTTACACTGCACTGGCTGACACTAAAACTCATCGGGTACTTTTCTGCTCACTTATCCAGATACTTAGGATATTCTTATAATCTACTCTTATATGATTGATTCTGCATTTCGGAAAAGCTGTTAAGGTCAAGTATAAACTCAGAGATTTCACTCATTCACCAGCCTACACACAAAGTAATTTAAAAGGTATTTATTAATACGTAGCTTCAGTGTTTATAATTGCCCATGCAAACAAACACAATATTTTTGCTATTCTTTATCTTAATCAATTGTCTCCATAAAAAAAAAAAAATCAACAAATGAAGACTGTCCCATTCCAGGAATATGCAGTTCTTAAAATGTACCTTTAAGGAAGAGCATGATAGCATATTTTTGCAAGTATGAGCAGATCATGTGTCCCACTTCACCTTTATCTGTACAGGAACACCCCTCCCCCCAGCCTTGCAAAGTGGCTTAGATGGGTAGAGCCTTCCCTTGAGGAAATTCTGTGGCTTTCTGTAATGAATCATAATTACACTAAGACTCACAGAATTGGTCAAGTTGCTATAACTACGAGAAGGCAGGCTTTGGCATCAAATCTGCACAAGATCGAATCTTGGCTAAGGACTTATCAGATGGCTATTTTAGAAAGTCAGGAACATCCCTGGTTATTTGCATTTCCACATTAACATTACCACATCTTAAAAAATTCCTTTTTTATTAACTTTATTTTCTTTTCCTATGACTCTTTTTAACCTAGTCTGCTTACTACTTTCTTTTTTTTTTTCCTAGCAATTCATCCATAATCATCTTCTCAGGAGTCTCTAAACTTTGCTTTCGTGTTTGTATAGATTTTTCTCTATTCTTCAATTTATATAGACTTTTATCCATTCCTCAATTTGTTGGCAATGTTTAACTTATTCCCTCTTTCATGAATCCTTTCTGGTTCCCTAAGAAGCTTGTACTCAGCTCCTGTCTGCTTTGCTGCATCACTTGAAACTTGCTTTGGCAATACTGCTCTGAGATGCCTGCCCTGGGCAGCAGTTGAGGTGGTTGCCCTCCTATCCACAAGGATGCCCCAGACAAAGCCACCCTGCCCACCAAGCCCAGCTTAAGGACTAGTCTTGATCTGAGCTTGTTAGTATCTTTCCCACATAAGTTTCTTGAGTGATAGAGCAAAATGCAGTATCTACAGCAAGACCCAAGCAGTGTACCACATGGCAGCCCTGCCCTAAGTCAGTTGTTACTTTCCTAGAGTCTATAACTTATTTCTTTGATAGAGTCCTTGCCCTCAGTAGTGACAACTTTATGAACATATATACATTTTTAAGAATCCTGAGAAAAGAGTCCAGGTGAACACTGAACTTCATAGCAGATGGCTGTTTTCAGGTCTTTCTATACTCTATCCTTAAAATGGTTCATTTTGAAAAAATCCCTTGCCATTAGACCAAATCAGACTTGACTAGGTCTCAAATTCAATTATATTTCAGGTGGGTTACGGTCTTCCTATGCATGCTTTAGAGAAAACTGGTTTAAGTCTGTAGCAAATCTTATCCTACCATTTCCCTCTTTAACACTGTCCCATGACCACTCCCCCCCACTGCATACATTAGTGTCAGTTTTGCCCTGCACAACTCAGGGGGCACTAGTGTCATAGAATAAAATCTATACAACCTTTGCCTATGGACTTGGTATGGCCAGTGAAGTCATTTTCTTCATGATTTGCCCTGATCTACCCCTCCAGCTTTACTGCCTTCCACTTGCCCTCATCCTACATGCTGTATTTGTGCACAATGAATTGCTTTTTCCTAAACGTGCTGTGCTCTAATGTTCTGTTACCTTGCAAACACAACTGACACTGTATGGAATGTTGCTACCATCTTATCTGCCATTTCCACTCAGTCCTTTCTCTAGATTTCTCTACAGAGGTTAATAGTCTTTCCTCTCCTCCCTGATCATCTTATACCTAAATCAGATTTTCATTTGTCTTAGTGTTTGTCTGTCTCCCCTCCAGACTTTAAGGACCTTTGGGAGTGGGCTGTGTTGTGTTCACCTCTGACGCACAGTTCTTGGCATGGATCAGGCCCAAGGGAATTCTGAAAGGGTTAATATGGCAAACTCAGAAAACAGGCTCCCTTAGTTCCATTGTTGGCTCCAGCCTTCTGTCACTTACACACTGTGTTACTTGGTCAAATGACTTAACCTGTGCCACACTTTCTTCAAGAGTAAAATGAAGCTTGTAATACTATCTGCCATAGAGGTTACTTGCAATTAGTAAAGGAGTTAATACATGTAACATGACTAGAAAGGTGGTAAATGATAAACACAATTGAAACATTAGATATTAGTATTATATTGCTATAATTACTATAGTTATTGTATTATTATCTCTTTAATAATATTGCCAATGAGTAGCTCTCAAAATTTGGGATGCTAGAGAAATGCTTTTAAAACCCAGAATGCTAGACTTTAGGGTCCTGGAATCTGCATTCTTACACATAATTCCACATTTTTTAGACACATTTCCAACACTGTGATAATCAGGCGGAGGTCATAAAATGTCGACTAATTCTAAGATTCTAAATTGTCACATAAAGATTATGCTGTATTCCTTATGGTGATTAATACACACACACAAACATACACACCATTCACCTTTAGCTATTGAAATTAAAACAAACTTTTTTTCCTAGATTATCCTCAGTGTCAGAAATGTATATGTATCTGAACATTCGTTCTCTTTCTTTACTGTATTAGTTTATATAAAAATCTACTTTTGGTGTCTAGTATTCATAACATTAATGATATCTCACATGCTTATTTGAAGCACTTTGCAATTTAAATTCAGTATTCCACTTGCTTACTTTGTGATTTTTATACATATTTTATAGATTAATCTAGTCACTCAATTAAGCAACAGAATGAAATTAATTTTGCAGAGTTGATGATAAAATATAAAAGGAGAGACCAATAAAAATCAGTACCTTGCAAGTTTTCTTGCATTGTAGGTCAAATAATAAATTATCTTCCCCAATATCTGCATTTTAGTTGAAGTTCTGGAGAGTTCTATTTCACCATTTATTGTATTCAAGGCAGGTGTTATTTGCTCTAAAAGCTGGCACATGCTGTATTACCAAGTGTGTATATGAGAGAGGGGATTTGTAAAGCCAACAATTTTGAACAACTTCAGACAGAATTTCATACTGATTTTTATTTGGCATGTAAAATCCAGGATAAACTCCCCCTATAAGATATAAACAATAACTAAAAGTGTTTTGAATCACATTTGAGTGTGTGTGTTCTTGTTGTTGTATGCTTATAGGAATGCCCAGTAATAATTACTTAAATAGAAAACATGGGTTAAAGAAAAATATAAGTTCAACATTATGACTGAGAAGTATTTTTACTGTATGTATTTCTGCAGTAAGTTGCTTTTGAGTCTAAGACAACATTTCCAGGCCATAATTTTCTTCCTTGAAACTCTCTATGGAAGCCACATGTAGAAATGATGAGAAATTAGGGACTACGGTACAAGTCAAAAGCATCCTTACTAGGAAGAGACAGTACAGACTTAGTATTAAGCTATAATTCTCCCTATACTGTACTTTAATTTTAAATTCTCCATTTAATACCAAGAGACACATTCAAATACCCAAGAGATGTGAAATGCAAGATAAAGTATAATGCTTATTTGTAAGTGGAACAAGTTAACTTTCAAAAGAGTTGGTTATTTAATGTTTGTTATCCTGTTTTAGGTTCCATCTTATTTGGCTTTTTCTCCTAACAGTATCTAATAAGACAGCATCTATACAATTTCTTCTCCTCTTCAATATATATGTTTTCAGCACCTACTATGTGCCCAGCACTGTTGTAGGTGCTGGGAAAGAGGAAGAGCCAAAGGCCCCGCCCTCACGGAGCCTTCATTCTAGTGCCGGAAACAGACATTAATGTAAAAATAAATGAATATCTGTCAGATTCAGTGAAAAATGCAAGGAAAGAAACTAATTCAAGGTAATGGGATGGGGGAAGGCTAGCAGGCAATATCTTAGAAAGAGGAATTAGGACCATACAAAGAAATGACATTTTATCAGAGACAAAAATGAAGTGAAGGAATTTGTCTTGAAACTATCTGTGAGGAGAGCTTTAAGTAAAGTAACAAGCAGGCGCAAAGGTCACGCAGGAGAAATGTGTTTATGAAGTTCAAACTTCTGACTTTTCTATTTGCTGCCTCTGGCCACGCTACCAACTTTGAAACTTAGAAAGATTAATCACCTTCTAGCTTTTCGCTTTCTGTCTCAAAGGCCTAAATTTTATTTTCCTTTTTGTCTTTTACTAATTTTCTAAAAATAATTACAAAATCAGTACATGACTTCTGGTAAAAAATTAAAATTATATAACAGAAGTTCCCCTCTCCAGGCCCATCCCACCTCCCATCTTATAAGTAACCACTTTAGTTGCTTTTCATACTCTTATTTTTCGTTATTTTTTCTTTGCCTTTATATGCATACCTATACATAAGGTGATATGTGGGGGGGATTTCTGTGTGTGTTTTGGCAAACATGTATATATATACTTCTTTGGTTTTACTTTTCTGCCTTTTTTAAGTCTAAGGCTATATCTATGTCGGATCCCTGAAGCTATATACACCCTAGAATTAGCAGCCATTTCTGCTTACAATCAGATAAGAAAACTTAAGTCCAATGCTCAACCTTTATTATTTCTACCTTTTTTGTTTAAACACTGAATTCACCATAGTGAATTTAGTCCAAATAGGTACTGAAATTGAATTCTTAATTACATATACCACGTAGAAAATTTATTCCGAGGCTGCCACCATTGTGATCCCCCTTTGTTTATCTTGCCTTCTGACTCCAGTTACTAAATATCTATTAAAATATTTCCTTTCAGAAAATATTTGCATGTTCGTGATGCTTCAGGTAGTATGACCTCATGACCCCCCATGACCTCACTTGCCAGGACTTTTTTTTTTTTTTAATTTCTTTATTATTTATTTATTATTTATTTTTGGCTGTGTTGGGTCTTCGTTTCTGTGCGAGGGCTTTCTCTAGTTGCAGCGAGCTGGAGCCACTCTTCATCGGGGTGCACGGGCCTCTCACTATCGCGGCCTCTCTTGTTGCGGAGCACAGGCTCCAGACGCGCAGGCTCAGTAATTGTGGCTCACGGGCCTAGTCGCTCCGCGGCATGTGGGATCTTCCCAGACCAGGGCTCGAACCCGTGTCCCCTGCATTGGCAGGCAGACTCTCAACCACTGCGCCACCAGGGAAGCCCCCGGACTTTCTCTTTTTTAACGTCTAGTAAATTCTGCCTTGTATTGGCACCTCTGGCTGCATTATTTCTATAATAAACCCAAAGCCTCCAGTTTTGTTTTACTCTGATGGTTACAGGCTTGAGAACAACTAAAGTAATTTTGTATCTTTTGTTTGCTTGGCTCTTTGAACTGCCCAGGGCTTCGCAAAACAATTTTAAAATATAGTTATGATGGCTTTCTCAAAGTACATTTTAAAGTTTCTCATAAATGGTTTTTCAGATGGTTCTACCAGACTAATACAGAGAACCAAAAATAAGGGAATCGTTTTTTTAACTTCCATGCATGAAGTAAAAAGTTTTAGGTTTTAGTAAGCCAAAGGGTTCTAAAAAGTTATTTGTTTTTTTCCTTTTCATGAGCAACTTACAAAAGGGCCCCTACAATATTCACAATTATGCTTACAATTTTCTTCCCACAACTAATTGAAGACACAAAACTTGCACCCACAAGCAGCCACCACAATGACCACAGAATGACAACGAAGTGGCCTACGGTCAGCAGTGATTCATTATGCCTGAAATGTTCGCAATTAAACTTAATGGAGGGGAAATAGGCCTCTCTTTATAAGCGGTCATCTCCTTTTTTCCATTGATTCAACCACATTATTAAACACAAATAAGAATATATTTTCTCTAAAACTCACAATTTGATTCAAGTGTCTGTTAACACAAATGAACTCAACTATCTGCTTTCTGCAGTATTTTGAGAAATAAAAAAGATAATTGTTGTTGATTTAGATTTTCCAAATTTTAATATGGAGCAGAGCGGAGAAAATCAGAAGAGAGGTACAGTCTAGTAGAAAGGAAGCTATAATTATCTAAACACACTATGGCAAAAGCAAGTTCCAAAATATCATTAAAGACCCCATAAAATATTTTTTAGAGCCTGTAAATAGAGCTGTTGTGATCAGACATTTCCCCTCCTATGCATACTTTAAAGAATGGGAAATTGAAAGAAAGACAAAAGCAATAAAGTAAAATATTCATTAACACTATCAGGAAATCTCAATTAAGCTGACCCTCATAAATTGTTTAATAAGCATTTATACTAATGAAGATCTCATTAAACCAGAAAATAAACATACACCACACCACTGTCAGTGTCTCCTTTTGCCTCCTTTGTTTCCAGTCATACGTAACATTGAAAGACCATGGAATAGACTCGACTGCACCCTTTCTAGATTTGTTAAGTGAACAAATTTTCCTTCATACCCAGATCACACCCAGATAAAAATTCCCATTGTATTGACCCAAAAGTTAGGACATGGAAAAATGTGTCAATCTTTTTGGCCCATTGTTGGATTCTCATTGTTACCAACCTTAAATTTGTCTAAGAATTTAGAATGAATTTAGAACAAATTCTTTCCAGAATTTAGAATAGGAGTCTGCCATTATTTTATACTGGAATCAACTATGGCTCCAAAGGACAGAATATCTAATCAGAAAATTACTGAGTTCTCTGAAAAGGCAAAAAAGAACCCCACATAACTTGAAAGTTTTCAATTCATCTTGCAAATATGAAAGAGTAACTTTCTGCATTTGAATTAAGGATGTTTTAATCATTTAAGTACCTAGTATGATATTTGAAATATTTTACTCATAAAATTTTAGAATTTTTTTGGAATTTTAAATTATATTTTGTTACTCAATGAGAGCATTATGCTATAAACATCTTAAAATAATCAAGAAACATAGTTTATAAGGCCAAGATTTCATACAAAAGATTCCTCCAGCCAGTAGGAAGAGTCAAAATGGATCCTTAGATCTTCTGAAATTATTTTGTTTATCCTCCCTTCTTGCTTTGCTATTTCATTGTTCTTTTATAAGTATCTTTTTTCCATTTATTTGCTTGTTCAACAAATATTTACCCAAGACACATATTTTGTGCTAATGCACTATTCCAGGCACCTACCTGGATACAAAAGGAAAATAAGACAAAAGTTTCCCCCGTTATATTTTAATATAAGCAAAGGAAATATATACTGTGATATGTCAGAAGGTCCTAAGTGTCAGGCAGAAAACTAAATCAAGAGTTTGGACAAAGGGTCCCATAATTATAATTATGGGAAGGACACTCTTTGTCCCATGGGACCAAAGGATTGGTTAGCTCAACTAAGAGTAACTGAACATTCTCCTGCGGTCATAGGCCCACACTCAAGCAAGATCCATTTCGCCTTTACAAGCACACAGACATGGATATTTATCCCACACAGCTGTTAATTGCATGTGGCTTTTCCCATGATTAATTAAATGTGGCCTTGACCTTTGTCTTTTCTTTGCTTCGTGTTACAATCTTTGCACCAAGCCAAACCATTTTTTTTTCAAAAATGGATTCTTCATCTCCCTTTGGATCTCTCAGTGGTATTCAATTACATTTTTCAATTTTCTTGTTTTGCTGCTTTCGGTGAGAGACACATAGCACTAATGTGAATTCGCTATCTGAAAAATTATCCATTATCTTATCCAATCTTCTGTAGTTGACAGGTTGTCCCATTTTGCAATAGAACACATGATTTTACAAAGTATATCTTGTCTAGCAAGGCATTCATAGAGCTTGAACAGAAATCAGGTATTATCTCAAACAGTTATTCTCAATCCTGGCTTCATTTTTGCATCACCTAGGTAACTTTAAAAATACAGATGCCTGGACCTGGACCGTACATCGAGAGTTTCATTCAATTGTCTGAGGTAGGACTCAGGCATTGGTATTGTTAAAAATCTCCCTACGTTCTTCTATTGTTCAGTCAAGGATTACAAGAAACTGGTATGAGCCTTTTTGCTCAGCATGAGCCAGTATCACCAGCATAAACTGGGAGCTTTATAGAAATGCAGAATCTCAGGCCCCATCCCAGACCTACTGAGTCAGAATCTTCATTTTTAACAAGACCCTGGGTGATCTGTATAAATACTGAAGTTTAAGAAGCATTGCCCTAGATATATACTTTCATTTTGTATGTAAGGCAATCAGGAGTAGAGAAGTTAAATCATTTGCCCACAGTTGGTGTAGCTAACTAGGGGAGGGGTGGGGTGAGAAGCCAGGTGTTAGGCGTCTCAATCTTGAGCTGCTTCTCTTTGCCACATATGGTCCTCAGCACAAAGGACTGTCAATTTTTGTAAGTGACTGGAACCTTGATGCAAATAGAAAAAAAAATATCTGCATGGACTAATTAAGGAAGGAAGAAAGTATATTACTGTTAAATAAGAATTAAAAATAGTTTAAAATAAATGTCACTTTATATAGCAAAAGACCCTGAGTAATTAATATTGATAATTTTCTCCTACTTTAATGAGTATATATAAACTTGCTTGTCATAAAGATCTTGTACAAACCTTTAGAAATACTTATGCCAATCAAGCAATATGTTTTCTCAAGGAGACTGCCATATCGTATTTCTTTTGCTTTGTTTTACTTGGTTAATCCTTTTATCAGAAATTGAACAAAAGCAAACCTTTTGTAGACATAAAGTATCATAAATTCCAAGGTAGTAAAATTAGCTTTAATGCAATTTTACCCTTCTGAAAAGCTATTTGATTGATGTTAAAACGTTTGTATGTGGTTAGAGTATATAGTATGCTCCAAAAAAACTTTTTTTTTTTCACTAAAGAAAATGCCTGGAAGAATTTGCAACCTAATCTGTACCCATCCAGCTCCATTTATTACCAAATGCAAAGATCTCTGAGCTGAGAGCAGGCAGCTTTGTTAATAAAGACTGGCTTGCACACTTCTGTGTGTGCATTTCGGTTCCTTAATCTTTAAGAAAAAATATGGTTACATCTCTCCCACTACCATAACTAAGAAAAATATTTAAAAACTCTATTTTCAAAGAATAGAACTATGTAGATTTAAGTTAAGTAAATTCATTTAAAATGAGGTAGTTCTGTCATTTATCATAATTCAAAACTATAATAAAGTGTCCTCATGTGAAGTTGTAGTGCTCTGTTCTATTACATAGCAGTATTTCCTTTTTAAATTTTGAGTCACTATTAATTTAAGTAAGTAATTATTTGGGTCCTTATTGAGTACTGTAAGTTTTCATCCCCGCATCCCCCAACAAAACTTGAGAAATAATTGTTCTCTAAGATAGTGTCATTTGTGTCTTATTTGAGCTATCAATCATCTTCATCGATTTTGGATGAACAGTCTCCTTAGCTGTTACACTTATGCCAAATTAATTTCACATCAAAAATATCTCCCTGAAAGTATATCTTTCATCCATACCCTTTACTATAGGTTTATATGATTTTTATCTTGATTTACTCTCCACTCAACCTTTATAAGTTTTTCTTTCTCAGTCTCACAATCAGGGTGTATTTTACAGTTTGAATCTACGAATCCCATTAAACTATTTCTAAGTCACAGGTTGCATATCAGAACTGGCTGTGCTGAATTCGGAAGAAGCATAAAATGTCCCTAAGGAAAAAACTGACTGCTTAGGAGATAATGAACACAGCTTCCTACTTTGACTAATATGTTTGAAATCCAAAACTTGAAATTGAGATCCAAATTTTGTTCAATATTTTAAAAATAAAAGTGTACACAAACAGTTTTGATATGCAAGCTGTTACTTTAAAGACAACTTGAAAGAGTTTTCACTCCCTTTCCTCAAATTTAGCGTTTGCTAACTATGGAAAATAGAAAAAGAGGAAAAGGGAATCAGATCGAGAAATGAAGAGAGAAAAATAGATTTGCAGAGAACAGGAGAGAGGAAAAAGGAAGGGGTTGGGCAGGTAACATACCAAAATTGGAAAAATTCAATAGTTAGAAGCATACATTGACAAGTATAAATGTCCTTTGATTACTGTGAGTGGGAGAAAGGGGGTGCTTTAAACATATCTTCTTGTATATAATGACCCACACAAACTACATTAAAAGAACATTACAGCTGTTTTAGGAAATTCACAGTTCAGGGTGAAATATACCATATGTCCTTGATACCTAAACACAGAAGGGTGCATGAAGATAGCTATTAGGCTGACTCCCTGTTGTGCCTAGGTACTGGAGGACATATGGTGCCTTTCACTCTTGACTAATGTTTCCTTCCTTTCATTGTTTCCTGCAGTAACTCAAACGTCTTCAGAGTGTTGTTCTCCAGTCTAAGGATTGAGTCTTCATGAACAACTATCCCCCAGGACAACACACACATATGCATAAGCTTCTTCTTGCCCAAAGTGATTTTCCTCTGTATAACATACTGTACTTGGCAATACATACCCATGACTAACCAATCTGGGAACAAGTTAAACATATAACAATGACAATATTGCTATATGTGGGCTGCAAAATGGAACAAGATGTTATAGATGTAAATGTCGTTTTCTATGTCTGTGAGTCTCTTTCTGTTTTATAAATAAGTTCCTTTGTACCATTTTTTAAGATTCCACATATAAGAGATATTACATGATACTTGTCTTTCTCTGTCTGACTTACTTAGTATGATGATCAATAGGTCCATCCATGTTGCTGCAATTGACATTATTTCATTCATTTTTACACTTAAGTTGCATCCATGTCTTAGCTATTGTGAATAGTGCTGCTATGAACACTGGGGTGCATGCATCTTTTTGAATTAGAGTTTTCATCTTTTCCAGATATATACCCAGGAGTGGGATTGCTGGATCATATAGCAACTCTATTTTTAATTACTTAAGGAACCTCCATACTGTTCTCCATAGTGATTGTATCAGTTTACATTCCCACCAACAGTGCAAGAGGTTTCCCTCTTCTCCACACCCTCCCCAGCATTTATTATTTGTAGAGTTTTTGATGACAGCCATTCTGACTGGTGTGAGGTGATACCTCATGGTAGTTTTGATTTGCGTTTCTCTAATAATTAGTGATATTGAGCATTTTTTCATGTGCCTATTGGCCATCTGTATGTCTTCTTTGGAGAAATGTCTATTTAGGTCTTCTGTTCATTTTTGATTGGGTTGTTTGTTTTTTTGATATTGAGTTGCATGAGCTGTTTGTATATTTTGGAAATCAATCCCTTGTTTGTCACATTGTTTGCAAATATTTTCTCCCATTCCATATGTTGTCTTTTCATTTTGTTTATGGTTTCCTTTGCTGTGCAAAAGCTTTTAAATTTAATTAGGTTCCATTTATTTATTTTTGCTTTTATTTCCATTAGTCTAGGAAATGGATCCAAAAAAATATTGCTGCGATTTATGTCAAAGAGTGTTCTGCCTATGTTTTCCTCTAGGAGTGTTAGAGTATCCAGTTTTACGGTTAGGTCTTTAATACATTTTGAGTTTATTTTTGTATATGGTGTTAGAGAATGTTCTAATTTCATTCTTTTACATGTAGCTGTCCAGTTTTCCCAGAACCACTTATTGAAGAGACTGTCTTCTCCATTGTACACTGTTGCCTCCTTTTTCATAGATTAATTGACCATAAGTGCATGGGTTCATTTCAGGGCTTTCTATCCTGTTCCATTGATCTAGGTATCTGTTTTTGTGCCAGCACTGTACTGTTTTGATTACTGTAGCTTTGCAGTATAGTCTAAGGTCAGGCAGCATGATCCTCCAGCTCCATTCTTCTTTCTCAAGATTGTTTTGGGTATTTGGGATCTTTCACGTTTCCATATAAATTTTAAAATTTTTTGTTCCAGTTTTGTGAAAAATGCCATTGGTAATTTGATAGGGATTGCACTGAATCTGAGATTGCCTTGTGTAGTATGGCCATTTTAACAATATTGATTCTTCCAATCTAAGAACATGGTGTATCTTTCTATCTGTTTGTGTCCATTTCAATTTCTTTCATCAGTGTCTTATAGTCTTTGAAGTACAGGTCTTTGCCTCCTTAAGTAGGCCAGCATACTTTTTGCTCTCTTCTTTCCCAGTCTCTTTGTATAAAGAGATAAAAGATAAGCTATATTCCATTTAAATTGCATTTTAAGAAAGTACATTTATCAGATTTTTAACCACTAGGCCTTTGGAAATAATAAAAATCTATCAATCATATTTCATTCATTTAGTTGGTCAGAAGAAAAGAAAAACAAAATGCTTCAGCTTTCTTCCCTCACTTACTTACCCAATGATCTAATCCTAACTCATTTTCCTCTCACCAAGTCTCCAAGAAACAGCACTGAATGGAGAAAGTATAGAGAAAAGTGGAAAAAATGGCAAGAAACTGAAGGATGAGAAGAAAAATTAGACCAATGGGAGAGATCAGAAAAGGTACCACATATCTTCTGGGGGACATAACGGCTGGGCCACTGTATCATGTGTATAACATGCAGACCTGTGCTTGGTCACCCAGGAAAAAGGCTCACAAATACCTAAAGTGAATTAAGAGCATGCCATCTGTGTGTTTTAAGGAAGAATCCTGGTGGAGATGGGACACAAGGCAGCTTGTAGCAGAAAAAAGGCATGACCCTGGAGGAAAAGGAATCTGCTGAAGTCAAAGTTCTGCTAATTTCTTCTCATTGTGTGGTCTTGGCCAATTTACCTAACCTAATCTTCAATTGCTTATGAAGAATCCTTCATTGAAAGAATCATACTTAAGCAGAGTATTGTAGGAAGACCAAATGAGATCACCCACATGAAAAGCATATTGAAATGCATTATGCATATGCTCAGCAAATCCCCCCATCTCCCGGTCTCAGCAGCCCTGAGGTGAAAAGCTTCTGAGACACCATTTCCTATGAGCTGGTGAAGTTTTCCAGCTGGGGTGCAAAGACTCTTGCCAGGATTGGCCCAGAGTATTTGCTGAGAGAAAATTAAAATGAAAATATCCTAAGTTTATTTAACTATCTTAACTTTCCAAAAAATATATTTCTTCCATGTCATATATGATTTATTCTTAAACCACCAGGAATCTTCTAACCCAGATATCCTCCCTGCTTTCAGAGCAAGGCCCAGTCATGTGAAATCAGGCATCCTATTTAAAACAATCTGTTTGTTGACTGAGAGATAATTAGAGCCCCATCAGCTGATTCTCAGTCCAGGAAAGTTTCAATCGGTATTTTCAACTTGGGCAGAGGGAGCTATATTTGAGTCACTGGTATAGACTCACAACCTCACTTTTGCCAGATTATCCACTCAATAACTGTCAAGTTCCATTAATGTCATTCACTTGAGGTGTTCAGAGGCAGGTGAGTGCTATGTCTCCTCTTCCTAGTAGCCTCATTATCAAAAGGTATGTAAGCCTAGGCTATGCTAAAGTAAGAGAAAAAAAAAAAAAAAAAACCTCAGAGGCTAAAATAAGAAAGGCATATGTCCACTGCAGGTTGACTGGAGGCTCTGACCTTGTCTTTGTTATTCTCATTCTGGGACCCAGATGGTAACTAAAGGGAACATTGCCAGAGGCCATGGCAGAGGGCAAAGGGAAAGAGTCCTAGAAGTCTTACAGCAGCAATTAAATGCTCAGTCAAGAAGTGCCTCTCACAATGCACTACTAACCATGAACACCAAGGTTCAGTGTCCCATGAAAGATGAATAGTCAAGAGACTTTGATGCAAAGCATTAATAACTGCCTCCATATTTCACAATGAAAGCAAGTCTCAGAAAAATTTCCCACACAGGCAAACACTTATTAGCAATCAGGCACAAAATCAGTCATATGATTATTTATTTGTTTTTAATATTTTTTTTGTAATAGAGTCCAGTCAGAAGACATAGCCTTGCATGATGCAGAGAGAACACAGAACAATGACTCTCTAGACCTGGTCGAAAGGTATTAGTTTGCTGAGCTGGCTGGATTATCGGAGTGATAAGACCCAAATATAATTATGGTGGTAGGACCACTGACATATCTTGAACATTATCCATTTCATCCATAAAAAGTTATTTCTAGCAAACCATATACTAATTAACAAAACATTTGTTGTCAATTTCAATAAGGATCTTTGAAAAACTTGAATAGCCACCTCTGGCAGTGGAGTTCTATTTAAGGTAAATCAAATGCAGACTGACTGTCCCTTGCTTCAAAACAAGTTGCCTTAAAACTCAATAAGCATACAAAAATAAACTTGTATTTCTCATGCACCTATAGTGTACAGCTCATAGGGGGTGAGTTCCTCATCTATCTGTGGGTTGGCTCTACTCCACATGTCTCCCCTCTTTCTCTTAGGAATAACAAACTTCCAGGAACATTCTTCTCTGGCTATGGCAGAAGCACAAGAACTCAATTGGAAACATGCAAGGAGTCTTGAAACCTAGGCTCAGAACTCATATAGCTACTTCCACCTCCTTCATTGGACCAAAGCAAGTCCCAAGGGTAAGGTCAGAATCAAAAGACAGGAAAGTTCTCCCCAGTCACGATGGAAGTTATTATAAAGTTACATAGCACAGGCATGGAAATGATAAGGGGTACAGAATAATTACAGTCATGATAGCAATCTAACATACAGCCCTACAGAACAGATAAAAATTAACTCACTTATCCATACGTCATTTTGCTTTTCATTCCAGTTTTCAAGTTTCAGAATTCTCACTGCCTACAGTGGATTCTGATCTGTGCAGAACCCGATCGTGTGACTCCTAGTTAGGGTCTCTGACAATTACTGCTTTAGTAAAAAAGAGTGTTTTCTGATAGCTCTAAAGTGTACTGGGCAGAACAAAGGAAAGGAATTAGATCATTCTTCCAGCAACTTGAAGCAGAATAAGGAATCAAGATAAAGGAATTAATTCTATAGCTATTTTGAGTTAAGATCAAAGACAGTCAATTCTCAGAACATGAAACAAAAAGGTGATATGAAATTTTGTCCCTTTCAAGTATAAAATTATACAGATGACTCACATTTGTTTGACCATACACCTGCAGTTTATGCTTTACAGAACCTGGCTAATAGATAAAAAAAAAAAAAAAAAAGGTTCCCTGTGAGATGTTTAAAAATCATTGAGTTGGAATGTTGCTACAGAGTACATAAATTTCAGAAAGAATAAAAAAATTCTGAAGAGAAGTTTAGCTTTGTCTGATATCTGGTCAAATTGTCACCATAAAAGCCTGTTCGTGGGTACAGGGATCTGGGGAGTGACAAGGTGCTATGCTCTCCTGAGCAGGGAGTCTCGCAATAAGCCCGAATAATGCATGTAGTTATCTCGAAAACTATAAGATGAATCATCATTTTCTCTGAATTTTATTAAGCAATTTTAAAGTTTACTGGCAGCAGATAAAAGGTGAGATTACGACCTGGTCCATGTTGGTTTCTGCAAGCGTAAAGGAGATCTAACACTGATGATGTACAGGAAGCATATGCCCCCTTAATTACACAAAGCATTAAGTTACTTAGAGGAGAATCGGGAACCATATGGCCCATTAGAATCAGAAGTCAGAAGGTAATGGAGACTAGGATTTCTGTGCTTTCTAACTGATAGAGATGTCATGCAATAGAAGGTTCTTTTTTTATAACTAGAAACAGTGCAGAATTTCATCTTTTCATTTGGCTCATTCAAAAGCTTTTTACATTGTTCTAAGAATGGCTGTGGGAGTGCAACACCTACTTTGATCGTTTTGACTCAATTTGTCATATCTGTGGAACAGCACTTACTAGATTGCATCATGATGTCACTGCTTATTTACTCACAGAAGTGTGGGCTCTTCTAGGTCAAGGGCTCCAGCTTATGCAGCTGAGTTTATCTATTCTCAGTCTGAGCACTCTTAACTTAAGACTGAGTCATCGCTGATGTCTCTAAAGACTGGATGATGTTTATCCCAAAGCTAACGTTATATTTCTACAGAGAAAGCTGACATTTTGTAAAAAGAAAAAAAATTATAAATATCATTTTCTTCGCATATATAGTAGATCCTGATGATGAAAGAGAGTTGAAAGACCAGAAAGTGTGTGTTGCTTTAGAAGGTAAAAATGGACTAAGTAGCTTTATTTTGAACTTCGTATCTATACCAGGATTGGATTATTGAGACTTATTTTTCAAATATGACTTTAATAAATCATTTTAATTTCTAAATCATGAGATTCTCAAGTGTATAATGTTGGAACAAGTTTTTTTAATAATTGTTTTATGATTGTTTCACAATATCTGTCTGGTGATGGTCCTTGTGAAGATGCAGCCACAAGAAAGATGACCCTTGATTTTGACCCTGAGCTTGGTGGTATAAAGGTAAAAAAGGCCAACATACTAGCTTTCTATTTTGCTTTGTAAAGAGTGCAAGGATGGGGGGCAAAGTAAGGGGAGTTAAACCACCATATTCCCCATCACACAATAGCCTTTAACTTCATTCTTTAAAATTATTTTATTAAGTTTGAGATATTAGAAAGACCTACTTGTGCTTTCATCTTATTTAGAGTGCTTCTTGGAAAAATCAAATTTGCTCTAAGCCTGAAACATCAGAATTACATTTTCAAGCAAAGGACAGGATTTAAATGGATATCACGAATTCTTTAAACGGATAAAAATATAAATAATTTTAAATTATCATTTATCAAAGTTGTGATATTAAGCAGCCTTTTTAATGTCAAAATGTATCACATAATAATCATAATTTAATATATGTTAAATAAGAAAATGGATGATAATTAAGAGTGAAATGAAATCAACAGTTCTTTGAAGTAAATGTGTAATTTTTAATTACCATATCATTAAAATACATATTATACATTTGTAAAAGTAGTATGTGTGTGTACTATATACATACAAGCAAACAGTTTTTAATAGCCATATACTTTTGGAGACTGCTCATAATAATTTTGATTCTGTCCCCTCTCAGGGCCCCACCTATTAGGTTAATTAAAAGGGAGATGTATAAGAAAGTAATGCAAAGACATCACTCTGTTCAAATGTGGGAATTTGTTGACTACATTTTACTGACCTTTGCCAAATGTGATTACATTTGGTGGTTCCATTCCACCGGGTTTTGGGTTATGAAAAGAATATTTCTGAAATGTATTCCCAGCTTCACTGCGATACCAGCCACTGCCAAACAAGCCCAGGAATCTCAAGGTGCACCTGCTTGTGCTGCATTTATATATATATAATACATGAGAGAATAAAACTTAAAGGGCAGTGTAAATCCAGGGTGACTTGCATGTGGTCCCTGTACTGGATAAGTCTCAGGGAGTAGGAAATTAGGCAAGAAGGTGAAGAGTAACAGTGAAGTACATGTGGAAAGGATTTTCTCAAGTGTAAAGAAATAAGCACATTTTTAAATTATTTGCATTGTTCCTTAGGGTGAGAAATTTATTTCTCAATTTTATTTTATTCTCAAATTTATTTTCTCAATTAGAAGGAAAAATAGGCCTTTGAAATTTAAGTAATTAAAAGACAAAAATAAAGCCAAATAAGCACAGAATAGAATGCTTATGTTAAATCTTGTAGATGCTATGTTATTAATAAAAATGTACGCTGTACAAAGGTCTCCATAATCTGTTTTGATCCCTGTGCTACATTCTGCTATTACATGCCATATCCTGCCTTTTGGCTATACCAGACAGCAAGGAGATATCAAAATTAGTGTCCTTATTCCACCTTCACATCTGCTGTTCCTGGAATTTTCTTGGTAACTTCCTACTCATATTTTCAATCCCAAACCAAATGACCCCATTGCATGAAGCCCATCCAGAATTTTGTGAGCATTAGTTGCTGCACCTCACCACACAGTACCACATGCTCCCTCTGCTATGGCTCCTGTGACACGTAAAAGTCAAAATTATTCACTCTCCTCATTAGATTGTAAGCCTCTAAATGTAAAGAAATAGTTTGTTTTGCATTTCCAGTGCCTAACATGTAATGGGCCCTTTAGAAGCCTCATAAAGTAACATGTATATATTTGAGACTAAACTGGACAATTTATAATAGATGGAAAGTGTGTATCAAAGATATCAATGTTTGCAAATGTAGTATTTTGAACAATTTAAATTTTTAAAGTGTAGGAAATTTCCAGCTCCTCTAGTCTAATATAAAACGATATTTTTCAAAGGAAAGATGTCTTTACATCTACATACAAGTGATACAATCAGGCTATCATATTATGCCTCTATAAGATCACTTTAATATGCTGGCACTGATATTTATCTTTCTAATGTAAAGCACGAGCTTCACTCATCCTATAAACTCCCTGAGAATAGAGTCCATACCATAGAATTTTGTGCCTCAACGAACCAACTCAGTAACCAACAAAAATAAACACAAATAAATGCTCGATTATGTTTTTTTTATATATATACATATTTATTTATTTTGGCTGCGTTGGGTCTTCATTGCTGTGCGCGGGCTTTCTCTAGTTACAGCCAGCGGGAGCTACTCTTAGCTGCAGTGCATGGGTTTCTCATTGCAGTGGCTTCTCTTGCTGCGGAGCACCGGCTCTAGGCACGCGGCTTCAGTAGTTGTGGCTTGCTGGCTCCAGAGCGCAGGCTCAGTAGTCGTGGCGCATGGGCTTAGTTGCTCCACAGCATGAGGGATCTTCCTGGACCAGGGATCAAACATGTGTCCCCTGCATTGGCAGATGGATTCTTCACCACTGTGCCACCAGGGAAGTCCCTTGATTATGTTCATGTTAAAAAATGTCAATTGCATGTATTCCCTAATTTTTATGTAACGTAAATAACTGGGTGATGTTTTTCTCTTTTTTGAATGCCTTAATGTTCTCTAGTTCAGTTAATCATCACAGAGTACTTGTTCCTTTTATCTAAATTCCCTTCCTAGCCCATTTTGCTGAGAATATTTTACATATATTTGAAGATTCAGCTTTCCCCTTCCCAAGCAAATTGTCTCAGGCCATTTCCATTCCCCACCCCAAACTAAGTTAAACACTCCCAACTCTGTGTTCCCACTTAATAAACAATAAAACAATATGTACATCTCACTGAATTATAATTGATGTCTCAAAATATGACTCCCTTGTTTGAAAAGGGCCATGTGGTCTTCATTTGTACATCCCGAGAGCTTCACCTAGGACTCTGCACACTGCAGATTCTCAATAAATGTGGATTTAATGAACTAATGAATGAATGAATGATGTTAAAGACAAGCACACACATCATATCAGTGTGCTGTGGTCCTTTCAGAAGCACATGTGTGTTAGCAGAAAACTGGGAGCAAGATCAAATGTATAAACACTGCTTCCAAATTACTGCTTGATCACTGCATACAGCCTGAGTCTTAAGCATAAGCTGAAGTCCCCTGAACACTGTAGGAACTCAGTAAATAATAAAAAATGATGAAAAGGCTATTTTACTAAAGTGACTACTTATTCTAAACCTTGATCTTTTTGAGAAAAACACACTCATATCAAAGTAAATATCACTGACATAATTAAAATTCAAAGATCAAAAATGTATTCAGAGTTATTATACCATACATTATTAGGATATAAATACCCTTGCTTGCATGATGTGCTATAGAAATTGGGAAGAAAGTTCACATTTGCATATCAATGTGCAAGTCATAGAAAGAAATCTTTACCTACCATTAGAGGAAAAAGGGAAATTCTTTGAAGCCATATCGTTTGGTTAGAACTCAAGAAATAGTTGACTAAAAATGGAATGCAGGTTCCTCTCAAGTACACTTATTATAAAAAAAAAAAAAAACAGTCTTTAAATGTGGCCCAATTGCTACCTTATCTTTAATCAACTTGGAACACAGGTCATAACAGAAATTAAAAGAAATCCTTTGATATTGGCTTAAGTGTGAGGTCTCAAGTGCATGGCCATCAAACTATAGGACTTGTAGAAATATATATTTCTGCTCTGTTAACATCAAACAGTTTTTCGTCTTTTTTGGTTTTTACTTATTTTTGGCTCCGTTGCGTCTTCATTGCGGCACGTGGGCTTTCTCTAGTTGCGGCGAGCAGGGGTTACTTTTCGTTGCGGTGCACGGGCTTCTCATTGCGGTGGCTTCTCTTGTTGCAGAGCATGGGCTCTAGGTGCACGGGCTTCAGTAGTTGTGGCACATGGGCTCAGCAGTTATGGCACATGGGCTCAGTAGTTACGGCACACGGGCTTATTTGGTCCATGGCATGTGGGATCTTCCCAGACCAGGGCTCGAAACCATGTCCCCTGCATTGGTAGGCAGATTCTTAACCACTGTGCCACCAGGGAAGCCCAACATCAAACAGTTTTAAAGAACCCAGAAACTAGGCAGATGACAATAAAAGTAGCCAAACACGTATCGCCCTGTAATGTACAGTTGCATCTGCCTCTCCCTGACATAAATTTGAGTTTGTGACCAGTGGCTTAAATTCTACTTCTTTTTCATATGTTTTAAAAATAGTGATCAAAGAAGCAACCCGTTTCATATTTTCTGCTTTTCTTCTTCCTCTGCCAGACTCCTAAATGTTGCAATTGTATGTAACACTCCTGGATGCTCTTTTCTTCTCTCTTTGTACTTCATACTTTTAAGCATACTTTCTATGCAGATGATTTTGAATGTATTTCTCAGTCTAAGACCTCTCTTTAGGAGGTTCCAGAGGAACCACAACCCAACTTCACACATATCTCTTTTGGAAACCTTTTATGTATTTGGAATGTAGCATATCTCAAACTGAACTCTAGGTTTCCTTTCCTCAATTCTCCACCACCTCAAGTGTTCTTCCTTTCTGTTAAGGCTAATTCCATGGACCCAGGTGCTCATGCCAAAAATCTCCAAGTCATGAGCATCTCACTCTCCTTAGGCCCCTATACTCAATCCATGAAATCTTAATTGATAAGAAACCTCCAATTAGAGACTCCATCCACTTTTTCATCTCTAGGTCTCTTTATTAGTAGTCAGGCTTCTCCAGAGAAACAGAACTAATAGGATGGGCATGTGTATGTATAGACATATATATGTGTGTGTCTGTGTGTGTGTGTGTGTATGTACACACAGAGGCAGAGAGACAGACAGAGAGAGAGATTTATTCTAAAGGAATTGGCTCACATGATTGTGGGAATTGGCAAGTCCAGAATCTATAGGGTAGGCTGGCAGGCTGGAGACCCAAGAAAGAGTTGATATTGCAGCTCAAGTCCTAAGTCATTCTGCTGGCAGAATGCCCTCTTCCTTGGGGGAGATCTTAAGGCCCTTAACAGACTGGATGTGGCCCATCCACATTATAGAGGGTAATTTGCTTTACTCAAAGTCTACTAATTTAAATATAAATCTCAAATTAAATATATACATGCACACATATACAAACATATATATGTATACGTATGTGTGTATATATATATCTTTTCACAGAAACACCTAGAGTAGTGTCTAGACCTAGCCAAGATGAAACATAAAATTCACCACAACAGTCTCCATCCCTACCACCATTCTTCTAGGGCAACTGGTAAACCAACCAACTAGTTACTTTACTTTCGATCCCCTGGCCTGTAGGCCAATTTCCACACTGCTGTCAGAATGATCCTTTTTAAAATACAGATTGGGTCAAGTCACTCTTTCCTGCTTAAAATACTGAAGTGGCTTCCAGTAGAGTTAGAAAAATTTGAAGCCATTACAGGAGCTTCTGGTCTGGTCCTGCCTACCTTACTGAATTGAATCTATTTTCTCCCTTGGAATCCAAACGTTGAATCCCTCTATTTTCTCCCTTGGAATCCGAACTCTAACTCTATTAATCCTCTCGCAGATCTCAGAATACTTTATACTCTTTCCCACCTTGAGGCCTTCATATACGCCTCTTTTTCTTAGAATTTCCCTCCCCAACATTTCACCTAATGAACTCTCTGTCCTTCAGGAGTTGTTTAAATGCACCTTCTCTAACCAAAAGGCTATTCTTTACATCTACCATTATAACATGCACATCTCTTGCCAGCATTATCACAGTTTATTAGAATTATATCCTTCACTTACGGAATTGCTTGAGGCCTATCACCACCCACACGCCTGTGTGTGCCAGCTCCCTCCCCAACACTGCTACACACAACACAACCAATTCCATGAAAAGAAAAAAAAGACGGTCTCCATTTCGTCCACTGTGGTATACTTGATATTTGGCACCATACCTTGCATGTAACAAACACTCAAAAATGGTCACTGAATGAATGAGTAGATACATAAGTGAATGAATGAATGAATATCATTATCATCTATGGTTAAAAATCATTGGGGAAAAAGAAATGTTTTATAGGAAACTAGTATCTTAGAATCCATTTTACATAGGGGAATTCTGGAGAATGTTATAATAACCATTTCTTCCCATAATGTACTACATTTGCATGTATATGTTCCATCTGTACCATACCCTCCTCTTAACAGATAAGAAATTGTGGTGTGAAAAGACTGTCATTTGTCCAAGGTGACAGGAAACATTCAAATAAAGAACAACAAAATCACTGAACACAATTTTAACAGTCAACGAACAAAACAGAAAGCAACCTGAAAATGTTTAATATTTATTTTTATTGATAAAACTCTAGTGAAGATATGGTCAAGTATGTCAGTGAAACACAACTGAATTCTGGAGGGAGAAAGCGCTGAGTGGTATATTTATACGTCCCTTATCATTCAGGCAGTTTCAGGCTCACCAGTGCGTGGCCATGTTCAAATAAAGTCTATTATTTTGCTGAGAAATAGGAAGGAAATGCTTCTAATTTCTATTCTTTTAATATAAGCTTTAGCAACTTAATTAAAACTTAAAAAACACATCAATACATACTTTCCCTTGTTGGTCTTGAAGTTATATATTAATTAAGCAAAAAAGATTCTTTACATATATTTTCTCCACACTTCTTTGTTCATGTCAATCAGGTACGATAGACTTTGACAAAGTTCTACCTCAATTCTAAACAGAATGGGTTCAAAGTTTATGAATAAATTTTATCAGGGCTCATATTCCATTCAGGGAGACAAAAATAGGCTTGTTGACTTAGTTATAGAGCAATTACTTGCCAACGTTTATCTCAATCCATCTCTAACAGTTTAGTTGAAAGCACAGTTTTAAAACATATATTTTATTCTGCTTACTTCTCAAGATTGGAACGAGTAATGGTCTCTACAACAAACAGAGATATTTCCAAACTACGCATTGTTTGCTCTTTTTCGTGTTTACAAATGCTTTGTTGGCAAATGTTGAACTTCTTATCATAAACATTCCTGAATAATGCAGTGACAAGATTGTATTTGAGCTGTTTATCTGTGTTAAACTTTGCATTTTTCTCCTCATCCATTACAAGTAAAAGCCAAATTTTTAGTACTCGCTTCCCTCAGAGCTATAAGGAAAATAGCAGAAACTACATATAGGCAATATTTTTTTCCTCTGGAAATACCTGGGCTCATTGAAAAGAGTAACCACTGTCTCAGAAAGAGAGGTATCAGACGAAAATCCTTTCAGAAATAGGAGAAGAAGAGAGATTTCCTCCTGGTGTAGGCAGAGTACAAGGTGCCCAGTGGTCTGCACCGATATGTTCCAAAGTTATAAGATCTCTGGTTGCAGGGAGCTTTCCAAGGCCTCAGAGAAGAATGGCTTCCTGGTGCCCACAGGGAAACTAAACCCAGGCCTAGAGCTCGCAGCTTGGTCAGCATATCGCCAAGAATGGCACAGAAATTTTGAAACTCAAAAGCATGGAGAAAAAATGGACTGAGAGGCTCCCAGCACAAACATTATATTGTGAAGTTGAAGGTAAAGCAACAGAAGATGGTTACGTTTTAATTAATATATCATGGTTTAAAATTTTTAAGAAAACTTAATGCTACAGATCTTGGCTATCTCACCACAATGAAGTACTATTTTGGTATCATTATGCAGATTGTTCCTTAATAATCCTATATTGGAATAGAGAGTTTGTATATATGTGTTATTAGATGAAAAGCATCCTGACCAGACTAGGGATTATGCTTCAACAGAAAAACCAATCTGCATAATTTATTTTTACTACCTCTGTTGACCAAAATAAATGAAATCACCTGACCTTGAATCCATGTGACCCACATATAGAAGGCATTACAAAATTATTTGTGAACACAACAAATAGGTCAAATATGACCCAAATATGATCTGCATGTCTATTTTTCCTATGTTTTGGTTTGAGAAAATTCTTAATCTTAAATTAATTATACTAAGTGAAATAGCCCTTAAGCCCCTGAACACTTTTCTTTAAGGTGTATATGTTTCTTCTACATATATTTTATTCGGACACATCTTGGTGGTTTTTTTTGCAAGATTTATAGTAGGTACCCAATAAATATACACTGAAAGAATGAATTAATTATATTGGTAATAAATGATAATCATAAAATATCCAAATGCTTTGGAAACAGAGAAAAATACGAAAACATTTCTTCATTCCTCTTAGAGGAAAGCACTATTGAGTTAGTGTTCATCTTTCTAGTCCTTTCCAAACTTTTGTATAAACATGTATATGTTCATGTAAACATATCTAAATGAGTTCACACTACATATTTTCTGAAACTTGTTGAATTGTATCCCCTGAAAAGTAAGTTGAAATCCTAAATACCAGTACCTATGAAATGTCACCTTATATAGAAATAGGGTCTTTTCAGATGTAATCAAGTTAAAATGAGGTCATTAGGGTGGGCATTAATCCAATGTGAGTGGTGAAGAAACAGAGCTATAGAGACAACACAGAGAAAATGCCAAGTGATGACAGAGGCAGAGACTGGAGTGATATCTACACGCCAGAGATTGCCAAGGATTGCTGGTGCTACCAGAAGCCAGGAGGAGGCAAGGAAGTATCCTCCCCTAGAGGCTTTGAAGGAGTATGGCCCTAACTACATATTGATTTGGGACTTACAGACTTTGGAACTGTGAGAAAATAAATATCTGTTCTTTTAAGCCACCTAGTTGTAGTAATTTGTTATGGCAATCCTAGGAAAACTAATGTCCTTCTTTTTTCACTAATAATGTTTTAGACATCACTTCTAGTTTCCATAATAGTGTATATAGTTCTTCCCTACTTATTGTAGAATTACACTTACTGCAACACATCTTAACACAGTCTTTTGCTCAAAGCTAGTAACTGGCAAGCACTTCTTAAGGTTTCTTTGGAACAGATTTCATGGTTTAAAGAAAGCATGCATTGCCTATGGTGAAAGTACTCGAACATCAAATGTTGCAAACATGAATCAAAACTCCCAAGACCCATAAAAATAAAGATAGACAAACATGTCCTCCTAGACAGTCATTTCAATAATGTTGTGAACTTACTTATAGTACTTGGATTCCTTTTCCCCCTGAAATTTAAAATATTGCATTAGGTCAGCCTATCACTAGCAAGTTATTTATGGATAAAAATAATTCTTTCCCTCCACCTTCCCTCCCTCTCTTTCTTTCCTTCCTTATATATTTTGTTCACGTGTAATGCACAGGTCATAAGGGTACCACTGAAAGAATTTCCATGAACGAACACAGCCATATAATAAGAACACAGATCAAGAACAGGTACCTTATCAGCAGTCCTGGAACCATCGTCTTGTTTCCCTTTACCCCCACCAGACCTAAATTTGGGCTTTTATCTGTTAACCAAAAATTGCGTGGTAATTAAATCTCACCATAACCTCAATATCTCTCAGTGTTTCAACTACTGATCTACCAACCCTACTGAGCCCTGCTTAATTCTCCTGCACATTTTCTGCCCTTTGTCACCTCCCACTCTGTGCTCCAGCCACAAAGAACCACCCCAATGCCAGAAACCCACCTTTCTCCTCATGCCCATGAAACATCGCTCTTATCATTCTTTGTTTCTAAAACACCCTTCTGACTCTCAGCTCACCTCCATCCTGTTCTCTCCTTTTCTGCCTCACCAGATGGTCCAGATCTTTAAGCATCGCCTCCCCACACCTCTTTCCATTCCTTCCCCATGGCTTTGTCAGGGGCCCCTTCTAAGTTCTTCTTGAGCGTGCTTTTCTTTATCAGTGTTGCAGCACTCACCACACTTGAAGAAAATTGCCTGGATCCTTCTGCTGACTGCTAACACCCCAAAGGACCACCAGAATAACCTGTTGATCAAACAAAGCCAAGGTTATTAGCACACTGCAGTAGGGGAGAACGCCATCTTGACTTCCTTGTGTTTTACTTACTTGTGTTAGTAAGGATAGGATAGGTTAGAAGGATAGGTCAGGAGTGGATATTTATCTTTGTTTTGGAATCTGGGTGCAAGTAGTTGAAGGTGGAACTGACTGTGATATAGTTTAAGACTGCTGGACACAGAGACGTGAGGAACTTGTCATGAGTTTTAAAAAGTAAACAGTTGTTTGATAAATGATCTTTTTGCCCAGATGAGCAACCTGTGATCCTGAGATACAGGCTTATCTGCTCAAAAGAGTAATCTCTTGATCAAATCAATTGGGTTTCAGGACTTTCTTTTTTTTTTTTTTTTTTTTTAATTTTTATTTATTTATTTATGGCTGTGCTGGGTCTTCGCTTCTGTGCGAGGGACCTCCCCAGCCGCGGCAAGCAGGAGCCACTCCCCATCGCGGTGCGCGGGCCTCCCACTATCGCGGCCCCTCCCGCTGCAGAGCACAAGCTCCAGATGCGCAGGCCCAGCAACCGTGGCTCACGGGCCCAGACGCTCCGCGGCACGTGGGATCCTCCCAGACCAGGGCTCGAACCCGCGTCCCCCAGCATCGCTAGGCAGACTCTCAACCACTGCGCCACCAGGGAAGCCCAGGACTTTCTTAAAGCAAAGAGTAAAGTCCTGTATTGCCATGCGGTTAGGATTATCTAACTAATCGTGTCCACGCAGCTAGTCAGGTGAACTGGTACTCCAGTCCCTCCAGGAACGGTGCAGCCCCTCAACAGCTGTGGTTGCAAACGCATTCATTGTTTTCTACTCACCACTTCGGGCCCTGTAGCTGCCGCTCTACCGGTTCCTTCTCACTTCCCGCCCGCGGGTCTAAATTCTGCGATGTTTCTGTCTTCTCGCGAGGTTTCGTGCTTCCTAGCGTTCCCACGACTAGGATTTTTTTTTCTCTCTTCCCGTCGCTGCGTGCAGTTTGCGGTAGAACCAACCGTTTGATCTGCTTTAGTTTGACTGTGTCAGCGGCTGACAAGGTGTTGACCTTGGTGTCTTTTTTTTTTTTCCTTTTAATTAATTAATTTATTTATTTATGGCTGTGTTGGGTCTTCGTTTCTGTGCGAGGGCTTTCTCTAGTTGCGGCGAGCGGGGGCCACTCTTCATCGCGGTGCGCGGGCCTCACTATCGCGGCCTCTCTTGTTGCGGAGCACAGGCTCCAGACGCGCAGGCTCAGTAATTGTGGCTCACGGGCTTAGTCGCTCCGAGGCATGTGGGATCTTACCAGACCAGGGCTCGAACCCGTGTCTCCTGCATTGGCAGGCAGATTCTTAACCACTGCGCCACCAGGGAAGCCTGACCTTGGTGTCTTTTAACCTAGTGACAGGCAAGTGCGTGTACAGTAGTACTTCATGCCCGGGACTTTTGTTGTTCTGGAGTCTTTAATGTGTTACCTCTTTCTGTCACAACAAACCCAAATCCAGAAACTATTGTTAGCCAGTTTTATGGAGGTGGCATCTACAGGTAACCCACTTCACGTGGCAGGGCCGAGGTTTCAGCCAACTACCAGGCTCCTTCCTCCCTCCCTCTTTCTTTTTTCTTTCCTCCCTCCCTCCCTCCTTCCCTCCCTCCGTTCCTTCCTTCCTACTTTCCTTACTTTCTTTTTTCTTAAGATTAAATAGCAAAATTTAAGCCTCTTTATTGATTTCAGGTAATTTATTTGGCTTGAAAAAACATGCAATGCATAGTTCCAATGAAGAGCTAATTACTTTCTTCCAAAGAAAAAAATAAAACAGCCAACTAAAATATTCTTCCAGTCTCTAAATGCTCCTAGAGAGCCATCTTCCATAGTACCTGGCACACAGCAGTCTGGAGGGTTGGTCCCACAGAATAGATTCATGTCAGCAAAACAAGAAATATGCTATTTGTCTCTCATTGCAAGAACATCCCCTGAACGCACCTAATTAACATACTTATTTTTAAAAAATTCCTCTGTGTCCTTCTCATTAGAATGATATCCATGAAATCTAGAAATAACTCAAAATTAGAAGGTGGCCCGAGTGCTAACACTGCCTGTGGCTCTTCTTACAAAATAGTTTCCAGTCTGTTTTGAATGTCTGAAAAGAATGGCAGGAATTAAAGGGCTCTGCTTGATTCGAAGAGAACTTCCCAGAAGGACACGGAGGGCCAAGAAATCCACCTGCATGCTTGGTGGCAGCTATCTAAGAGGCAAAGCCAAGAATCTTCTGGATATTCTGTCAAATCGACATAGTATAGGGAATGTACAGGAAGGTGAAATTGCCCACAGTCAAGCTATGTAGAGGCAGGTGGTCTTAGGTATCCTTCCTCTCACTTTTCAACCTGATGGTCCTTGAGGGCAGGCGTTGTATGTTGTCCACTATGACACGTTTAAACTCACTGCTTATGTGAGTAACTAATAAATAATACAAATATTAACACTCTGAGGGAACAGTGTTTAAAATGAGTAGAGCCCCCTGTGAGCTACAAATTAACCTGAAAACATTTACTGAGAACCACTGCCAGTATCTGTTTCCTCCCTCAGAAGTGTTGAACTCAGGGAAATGGAGTTTATGGTGAGTATTGAGAGAGCCAAGGTCAAACCTGAGAATAACAGTCAATGCTGTGGGAGAGTAGGTTGAAGTGAAGTGCCTAAGAAGTCAGAGGTCAAGAGCAAACATGAAAGGCAGACAAAGCCAACCCAAGCTAGGAAGGATGTAGCAGCTGAGGGTTACCACGTCCCAGAAGATACCCGAGCCAGGCAACTGTTCAGAGTTACAAAAGCAGCCACCGCTCTGTGGAGATGGGTGGACCTGGAATCCAGAGCAAACAGGCCTCAGTGGATAGCTCCTTTTACTTTTTCTGCTATAGATATTGTTCAAGCTATAACACGTTCTTGGGGCTTTGCCCTAGGAATCCACATGGTGATAGCCCCACATTTGACAACTGCTAAGAACTTCAGCTTTCCCCATAAGGAAAAATTCCTGTCTGTCCTAAATCCTTCATGATCAAAACTTTTAAAACCCAGCTGGCTACATTTCAAGCAAGGAAGAATTTCGGGACCCTTATAAGAATTGGGATATGGAGTTTGCAGAGAGAATTAATAATTTTAGGATTTGATTCATGCCGAGGAGGAGAAAAAGTTTTAAAAGCCAAAGTTCTTCATTCAAGGAACTGCACATTGTATAATGTAGTTATTTCCCACAGCAAATGTGAGTAACAAAATTTGAGCAGTGAGTGATACAGTGGAAATGGGCACGTATGAAGAAGAGTATCTGTAGTTTTATTAAAAATACATACTAACCCAGATTAAAATTACAGGGGCTATCAACCCTCTTGTTTCAAAGAGTATGTTGAATTCCCACTGGGTTTAAAGAAAAAGATTACCTTTTTCCTCCCTGCTAAGTTCTAATGTTGCATGGTTTGCCAGGTGCAGAAGGGACTTGATCTGTCCCTGAGGAATGAAGAACAGGCCACAGATGGAAGTTAGATACCCAACCTGAGTACCAGGATGGCTCAGAATCAACTCAAATTGTACCCAAAACTGGACGTCAGTGTTTTTCAAGGTGTTGCTGTCAGTGCTCACAACTTGGTGCCTTTCTTACTCTCCAGTTGGTTTTTACAGGAAAAAAAACAAACAAACATAATACAGAGAAGCCAAAAATGCCACACAGAATCAACCTCATGCAGCAAAAGAAATGAAGCCAGATACTTGATGTAATTAGATAACTGTCTCAAGTAAAATGATTTGTTTAAGCTGTTATGTCAATTACCTGAACATGTAGAAATAATTCTGTGCCAAAGAGGTCAGAGTTAACAAGGCATTAATCTATTCATTCAAATTAAACATTATGAACATTGAGTTTGACTCTAAGACCTGATATGTTGATTTGTGCAATGAGGCAGGAGCTCTGTTTTAATTTCTTCAATAATGTTAAATTTGACTATATTGAACTAAAGGGACTAAAAGTTTCTGATCCAAGTAAGTCTCAGTTGTATAACTAAGATTTTAAAGTTAAAAAAATCTATTTAACCGTAAAATTTGAACTTCTACAATAGCAGATGTGTCATTTTCAATTCCTTATTTATGAAACTGACCTACATACACAAAATATTAGACAATTTCTCCATAAAAATAGTTCAGGCACTATTTTCCCTGAAAAGAATGTTTAAAACTGTGTCTCAAAATTTCTCAGACATTTGGAATGTCTCTGATCTCTCAGATTTTTAGGAATATAATATTATAATAATCAAAAGTGTTCTTCTAGTAAGACCCTGTAATGTCAACATATTTTGTATTTGGTGGACCTTCTTTAATGTCAAGAATTTTCCACAACTTCAGCTAAGCAGAATAACCCTACAGGGAACAATATTTTTTTTAATTCTCCAATTTTGGGGGAAGATTTTGGGACAGGGACTCTTTCTGCCTAATCACATTGTAATTAAACATTACTTTCTAGATAATAGATATTTTTGATATTTTTATCTTTATCTCTTTCTTCCTAGTAGCAGTAGGAATAATAGGAATAGTATAGCCATGAGGTGGAAAGTAGACTTTGAAAGTCATCAGGTTTAAAGAGTCTATAGTACAAATGTAAATATGACTCCAGATTCTCCTTAAATTAAGAGAAACTCTGACCTAGACTATATCTTTATTTTTCTTCATCAAATGCAGTTTTTATCAGTTGGCAGAGTCATGATAGAAACAAAAAGTCAGAAGTGTTTAGAAAATGAAAGGTAAACAGGTGATTGTTGGAGGAGGTCATCTAGAGTACATGACCACCAGTTGACCTGTGAGATGGACCTGGGCAATCAGAGGCCTCTCACCCCTTCCCCTGTCCTTGGAATGTACATTCTGCCCACTGTTCCTACAGTGGGAGCCATTTCAAGGACCCAGCCTTGAAAGAGTAAGATGTTGAGACCATCTGGACAGAGGACATGACTAAACACAGTTAAAGCCTCCATATAAACATTAAGATTCTGGCCGGCAGGTTTGGAGATCTGCTCATTTTGCAACCACCTAAGACAAGTCTCCTGTGTAAGTTCCCTTGCTTATTAAACCTGCCACCTGCCAATCTGGAGCGGCTGCCTCTGTCTTTGGTGTCTCCTTTCCCTCCGTGTACAGGGGCTGGGTTCACCCAGGAAACTTCCAGGGATGAGAACCAACAGTAATTATCTGCAACTTTACCTAACTATACCTCAAAACAAAAGATTTTACCATAGGTGTGATCTTAAGTAGCACACTTGCATTTTGTGACCTTTAAAGACTGCAATTAACATAAATAAAGATTTCCAAAATGACTTCTGAACCTTTTTTTTTTTCTTTTTAATCTCCTCAGGAGACAGACTATTTTAGTGCTGGCCTCTCACATGCTTTTCTCATGTGCCCCTCTTGTTATTAGTACTTGGGTAACCAAGGTGTTATCTAATTGATGGTACCAAAGGATCTTCAGTATTACTTCATCAAACTACGTTTTTTTTCCCTCAAAACTTCCAACCAATTTACAATATTGCCATCAACTTGTGATTTAGGCAAAATGGGGTACTACAGAGAATGCCCCTGGGTGGCCTTTCTTTCACCTTTGCATAAGCATATGCCTTGTGCTTTGGTCTCCAAAGGTCTTTAGGAAGAGCTGGATAATAATCGTATATACTACTTTCCTCTTAATTAAACATTTAGCTACTTAGTACATTCCCTAAACTAAAGAGCCAGGAACTAGCTCTTAATTCAAGACATAGACTATTGCAAAATAATAAGCTTTTGTCATAAGCAAAATATATAATTCACACCCACACTCACCCCCACCATTGGGTGCTAGCACATGAGCCAATTCTCATCTAATGGAAGCATGAAATATTGGACAAACTATACTGCTTTGTCAGCCCCATTCTCATTTTGCTATGCTACAAAAATTTCAATATATTAATCCTACCCTCTTCAATTTGAAAAGGAAACATCTACTCCCAGCTAAGTGCAAAACTTTCCAAAAGCAATCCTTCAGAGTGTATTTTATTATGAGTGAATACAAACCTCTACATTTGATTAAAATAAAAGTTGAACACACTGATATAAATTATTACAGAATACAGGAAGGGTTCATAAAAGCTAGAGAGAATCATTGGATTATAGAAATGATTTTATAACAGAGATGAATCTCTCTGCTTTACATATACCTTTTATGTACATATATGTGAGCATGAATATGACTTTTAAAGTTTATTGCAGGAAAGATCTATTCTTCCCAGTCCTGATTTTCTTAATTCCTGATATTTTCACATTTCCTTTTGCCTTTGTTCTGGCATTTTGCTCTCTGGAGCCATTATTCAAAGTGATACTTAATAGCCCCAATAAGAAAGCAACATCTTTCAGTAATGCACATGACTGCTTAATGATGCAAGATCATCTTAATTCCCTCTCCTTGTGTTTTATTTTCCTTTAGGGGGCAACAATTCTAAAGGCTTAACTCTGTCTCAGCTGGTGAAAGTTGAATTACCCTGCTGAGTGCTGTGGCATTTTTTTCTCTCCTCAGTTGGTCCACGGAATAAAATACCTAATGCTCTTTTGAGAGTGAACCATTTGAAGAGTGTTAGTGGTTTGCTTCCAGAATTTTGTTGCTTGGAGAACTGAGTTAAACACAAGGGGACAGATAGGCTGCTGTTTCCAAGACCTCTGAAAAGGCATAAAATCTCACCAAATGATATGTCATTTTACAGATTTCTCCCTTTAACACCATTTTCCCAAAGGGTGACCTGCTAGTTAAATCAGGAAAGGGGAAGTATGGCCCATCACTCAGAATAGGAGAGGAAGGAAACCAGAGAGCACTAGAGTGCTGAATTCCAGGTTTATTATCGAAGAATGAGTAATGGGTGCATTGCAGGCATGAGTGGCCGTGGAGTCACCTTTATATAAATATCCCAACTGGTCAGGCTCCAAGCCCCATGTGTTATACTGTCAGCTCCCCTCCTCCCCACCATGGCTTTTGCTTTCCAGATAATTCCCACGTTCCCCAGCAGTGCTTGATTTAATCCTTGTAATCACTCCACGGCTGCTGAAGCAGGGATTCTGACATGTTCATTGAGACCAGACTCTGAAAACTCAATCCTGCATCTTCTCCCCAGCCTAGGTGCCTCCAAATGCCTTACGTCCTCCTGGAATTACAGAGTGGACAAGAAAAAAGGGTGAGTGCCTAAAAGCTCCAGCCCTCTGGTTGCTATGAATCTCTGATCAGACCAAGACTCCCTCCCACCGACTGAAGAATCCTGGCTGCTGCTTAACTGTGTCTCTCCCGCTGGTGCTGGTGATCTGTGGGGCAAATGCTGCTTTCGGCAGGCTCATCTCGACAAAATGAAACAGTTCCTTTATCATCGCCTTTATTTTTTTTTCTTATTTTTATTTTTTTATACATCTTTACTGTAGTATTATTGCTTTACAATGTTGTGTTAGTTTCTGCTTTACAACCAAGTGAATCAGCTCTATGTATACGAAGTATATCCCCATATCCCCTCCCTCTTGAGCCTCCTTCCCACCCTCCCTATCCCACCCCTCTAGGTGGTCACAAAGCACTGAGCTGATCTCCCTGTGCTGTGCCTTTCTGCCCCACGTGTGAAACAAACTCAACCACTGAGACCAAGTTTAACGTTACAGAAGATTATGGAAATGCTTCCTGAGAAGATCTTTTCAGATCCCAAAGGCCTGGGGGCATCTTCATGGAGTGTTTTACAGCAGGGTCCCCAACTCCCGGGCCGCGGACCGGTACCAGTCTGCAACTGGGCTGCACAGCAGGAGGTGAGCGGCGGGCGAGCCGGCAAGGCGTTGCTTGCATTACGGCCGGAACCATCACTCACAGTACCGCCTGAACCATCGCCACCTCCCACCCCCTGTCCGTGGAAAAATCGTCTTCCAGGAAACCGGTCCCTGGTGCCACGAAGGTTGGGGAGCGCTGCCCTACAGCGCTTAGTACTGCACCTCCCGCCCCACCAGCCTTCACTGCAGTTCCCCAGAGTGTGCCCTCCACCCCCCAGAGCCATTAGGTGCAGAGTGCGGTCTGGACTCTTCTACTGAAAAGGAAACGCATGAAGTCCTACAGCTCTGTCTCCACCATATACGAGTTTTTGCACTAAACAGAGCTCTGATTTTGTCACCTGAAATAGTGCCTGTGGATTAATTATGACTCATGAGAAGAAAGATTTCTCCCATCACTCTGAGTGTATGTGAAGGAAACTCCCTTTGAACAATATTCTGGGCCTCACTCTACTCCCTCAGCCCTCAGGGACCGCCCAAATTGGTGCCTTATACAGAAGGAACTGAGAATGTGTGGCTCAGCCCATCTTAGATACGTCAGGTGTCTGCTACATTATTTGTGGAGCCCAGTTCAAAATGAGCAGATGGGGCCTCTTGTTCAAAGAAAAGAAAATGTGCCATTCAAGTTACTAAAATATAAAACTCTTTCCTTTCTTCTCTGGTCTTTCTCTCAACGAGTCTTTTGTCTGCTATTTAAATTGTAATAAATAGTAAATAGTATTACTAAATAGTACTACTAAATAGTACCACTTGGTACCATGGGACTCACGGGGCCAGTGTAGACCCCCATAGGATCCCCGTGCCTGGTCCTGCGCTGTGATCCCAGGACGCTCGGAGCAGGGTTCCTTCTTCACACAGCTGCAGGACTGATATGCTGGGTGGGGTGGAAGCAGAGTCAATCTCCCCTTCCCAGGGCCGCCCACCTGCCTTCCCAAACTATTTCAATAAGTGACCACCAAATGGCTGCAACCTCCAAGTGGGGATATACCCTTGGATAAAAACTGGTAAGAGAATTGCTCCCTACCCCCAGTCACTGGTTAAACACTTCCAGCCCTGGGAAAGGATGGCCACAGCCATGTCCCATCCCAAGATGTGGCAGGGTGCCCATGTCTGACCCAGGGCCTCCTTCCCAGTGCCTAAGCACAGGACCCCACAGGGTGAGGCTGAGGAGGCCGAGGGAGCTCGCCCTTGAGCAGGGGCAGGGAGGGGGAAGCCAGGTTACCTGAGGTGATGGGGGCCCAAGAGTCAAAAACCTTTCCTCAAGGAAGTGGGGAGACAGGAAGAGATGGGGTCAGGGTAAGCCAAGCATATATTCAAAGATAAAATTATTATGAATTTCAAGACAGTGGCCACAGATCATTAAACCCCAAGCTGGGGCCTTCTGAGTTGAGCAACCCTGGGTAAAGTGTAGCAGTCCCATGCCCTTGAAATGGACCTCTCTTAATCTGGTGTTCTCTATTCTCTATGCCAGACTCAGCAAGGCCAGCTCAGCCTCTCTGGGAGGGTCAGAGTGGGGCTGAGCAGATTTGCTTTGACAGTGTGGGAAGTGTTAGTCATGCAGAATAGTGTTTACAAGTCCATGTTTCCACACACCAACAGCTGTGTGAGGAATAAAGGTTACATTTTGATTTGATCTTTATCTGCCAGAGTTCTCTCTTGTTCTTGTTCCTACCCTTGCTCACTCTCCCTCAATGATTATGGACTCCGTGTTTCCTTCTGAGAGCAGGATGTCCACGGGGAGCGGTTCTTCTCCCTGCTACTCCAAGGCACACATAATTCCTCGGAATCTCCCCAGTGTAGGGAGACCGCCTCTGGCCCAGGGTTGTCTATGACCAGGAAGACCAGTTTGCCTATTCCAGGGTTTGGTTAGCTTTCACACAAAGTAGTATCCTTTGTTTTAGGCTCTCTTGGTAATTGCACCTTTATTTTGTTGTTGTTGTTCCTTTTCTTTATTTTACAATTAATTCACATTTGGCCAAGGAAAAGAGGACCTATTTATTGGATCCTCTTAGATACCCCAAATGATGAGACTTTCCTCAGTCATTCATCCTTGACCTGACCTTCCTATGACTTTTGACACAGTTGAGCATGGGATGCTCTCTGAGGATGGATGGAGCCTTATCCAACATCTGGATTACAGAAAACCACCCCACCCCATCTTTGTTCAGTTCCTTTTCTGAATATTCCTTCTCATTTTCAGCCAGAACTTTTCCTCTGCTTGTTCCATAAAGACTGCCTTTCCCAGCATCCTGTCTTCAGCATTTTACCATTCTACTTCATTTCTTTAAGAGCCTTTTCCTCTCCCATGTTTCCAAATACCACCCATACACCAATGATTCTCAAATTTTCTTCTCCAGCTTGACATCTCCTACAAAGGCTAGAATCAGGCATCTTAGTCCTTATTAAATATCTGAATAAGAAACAGTCTTCTAGAAATCTATGTTATAAAGTGAACTAATCCTGTTTCCCTCTTTAATTTGCTCCTCCTTTTATACCCCAACATAATGAAGAGATAATTCATACACACAGTATTCACAAGCCAGAAGTCCTAACATCTGAGATTCCCTTGTGATATTCCTTTCTGTTCCTGGCACATCCACCAAGTAATCAACCCCTATAAGTTGTGTATTCCATATATTTCACTTCGTTTTGTTTTCCAGTATGCCCCTTTCTCTCAATTCTCCTTATCTCAGATCATCTTTATTATATGAGTGCACACTGTGCAATTCCCCTTATTTAAGAAGTTGTGTAGAGAAGCAAAAGTTTCCATCAGAAGACATTCATTGATCAACAAATCACTTAATCGTTTATTTCTCCTCCATGTTCTCTGCTTAAACTAGTTTCTTTCTCTATACTTTATATTATCTTCTTTGAAGAGTTCATCTTTCCATGTCTACAATAGTTGCAAACATCTGGCTCTACAATGTAAGTTGTACCATGGAAATTGATTTCAAAATTATTTTGCTTATTTTGCAAAAGAAGAAAGAGTAGATGAACGTGTTGTTGGAGAAGATCTCAAATGCCAAGACAGTCACAAGGAGTTGGGCAGGTTGTGTACTGCACAATTGTGGCGGGTGACGTTCTCCATGTGATTATCATAGTTGTGCATTTATTATAAAAAAACTGTGTTTAGGAAAGAGTGCTTTTCTTTTTTCTCCTTTTTTTCCTAATTCAACAATTGTTCCTGTGTAGTCAGACAGTGGAACTGCAAATCATACACAAAGCCATTTCAAATGAGAATTGGGTAGGCTTAGGCCATTTAGCAATTTTAGAAGATATAATTAATGGGGATTAAAATGGTGTGCATATCAAGGAATTAAGACAAATATCTTGGGAAGAAAATAGTAAAATTCTCAAATATACTTACAAATTTGACCCTCTTGAAGTTAATGACATTAAAGTCCAACGTAAATTTCAGAACCCAAAATACGTTATCACATACTTTTATAAGAAAAACTATGCAAAAAATATTAAGGTTTATAGCTTTGTTGCTTAGAAGAATCCCCACATAGCTTAAAAATAAAACCTGAATGTGGTTTAATATAAGCCAAATAAACTTATTTTCATAATGTTACTTTTATCTTTTAAGATAAAACCATCATGAAAACTTTTGTTCCATTATTTACGTGCCATTTAAATTACATTTTTATTGGGTTAATGTGAATTAACAATTTGCTTGGACTATTTGTCATCAGCTGAGGAAGACCTACCAAGGTAACCTAGCTCCCCACAGTGATCTCTCTAAAAGAGAAGTCTAACATGTCACTTGTTGCTTAAATTCCTTCACTAGCTCATAAATGCTCTATGGATACATTCTAAGTTCCAACAAAGTTCTCCACGGTCTGATCTTTTTTTCACCTTTCCAAGTCTTATCTGCAGCCTCATGTCTTGTAACTTAACCCCAACCTACTTCAAAGCAACACCACACCTAATGCTTAGTCCTCAGCACCTCAACAATAGAGATCTACTCATGGTTTCTAGAATGAACCATACTGAATCAAGAGTTGGCCTTTAGGTCTTCCCTGGTGGTGCAGTGGTTAAGAATCTGCCTGCCAATGCAGGGGACACAGGTTCAAGCCCTGGTCCGGGAAGATCCCACATGCCACAGAGTAACTAAGCCCGTGAGCCACAACTACTGAGCCCGCATGCCGCAACTACTGAAACCCGTGCGCTGGGAGCCCATGCTCCACAACAAAAGAAGCCACCACAATGAGAAGCCCGCGCACCGCAATGAAGACCCCATGCAGGCAGATAAATAAATAAATAAATTTATTTAAAAAAAAAAAGAGTTGACCTTTAACTGTGTAATCTCTTTTTCTTGGAATACCTTTTCTCACCCAAGGTCCTTTACTTTTCATCCTTCAGAATCATGCTGTTAGATTTCACTTGCTCTGAAAAGCCTCCTCTGACGCTCTGCAGCCCAGACTCCTCCCTCTGTAGCCAATCAAGAATGAGTGGTACTCAGTCTTCACCACAGCATCTGCACTCAGCACATACTCCTTTTGCTGCATTTACCACCTTGTATTGAAAATCTCTTTTCAAATGTGTGAGCAACTAGAGTAAAGAGACTGTATCTATATGCTTGGGCATCTATAATTATTTTAGTTTAATAGACCCATAAAAAAAATAAGAACATGTGACAAAAAGTCTAGTCATTCCTCAAAATGGGTCAAAACTGGCACAGATCAAAGGAGCCACCCTGCTGTGGACACTTATTGATGTTTTCCCAGAATGTCTTCAGATCCTATGTGCGAGGCTCCCTATAATCAGAGGACTGAGAGACTTGAAGCAAACAGAAGTCCCTATAAGCATGAAGCTAAGAAAGGCTGCTTCTTGAAATGGGATGAAAGCTTTATTTCTAGGCTACCCACAGACCACAAAACCTCATTTTTGCTTTTCTTTATTTTTGCTCTTTTAAAAAAAAATCGTCAACATATTTCCCCATCCAATTTTATATTGTCTAAACCATATAAGATCTTATAAATTTGATATTGTCAATGATGGTATATAAGAAAATCACGATACGAATTATTTATATTTTATCATCTTCATAACTTCATAAATATATTTTTTGATTTCAGTGGAATTCAAGAAGAGACAGTTTCTTGCCTATTTTCTCCATCTCTGAAAGTTTGTCTCCTGTCTTTTATCACTTCTTCACAGTCACGTGTGAGGATTCAAAAATGTATAACCAATTATTTTCAAAAAGGAGGAGATGTGAAACTAAAACTGGACACACCCACCACCTTGGGCAGATACCCTAAAAAATAACAACTTATGTCTATGGCTTAGAGGCAGAGAAGGAGTCTTAATATCAGGTTATGGTCAATCCTTACTCTGAGTCTAAAAAAACTTTCAGCAACATAAAAGAATAGGAGAAAGTCCCAGAATTTTATGGCAGGTGCTAGTTGAGGTTTCTAAAAATGGAATCGAGAGTCTGAGATAGGTGATTTCAACTAGTAAGATAGGTAAGTTGTCAACCGTATTGTTAGTTGATGTGTGACAGGTCACAGACACTGATGGGAGTTCAACAAAAAGTTCTCAATCCTTATGGAGGGCAAATATGAGAAAAAAGTAAGGCTATAGCTTAGGATGAAAATGGGCATTAGGATATTCAATTCAACAATAACTCAGATCCAGAAATCAAAGTAGAATTCAAATTACTTTAAGGGTTGAGTTCCTGGATACAGGATGATTTTATATCAATAGAACCAAACTGAGTCAGGGTTAAAAATAATAGCAATAATAATTTGCTTACATACTAGGGATGGGATATGGATGTGGAATGAGAAAGCTGGTTAAATATCTTTTACCGCAGGGTGGAATTTATTCTAGATCTTGATCCCCAGGCTGAAACTTCCAGGTATATAAGACTTGAGCTGTGAAAAACTGTGGAAGAGGAATATAAAGGAACATTCAAAATTTAAATTTAAGGTGGCTATGACATCCGACATTTTTTACGTGACAGGGAGCAGGGTAGTTTGAAGCAGTAATACTAAAATTTTGAAGAACATCTTAATCATCTGTAAATTATTTTAATTGAACTCAAAATAGTTTGAGCAGATTGGAATTGATTGGCTCAATTTATCCAAACAAAGGATAAAAAAGAATTACAGAAAACAATGGATCTAGTTGGTACTTAAGAACAAGGATGACCAATGACTTTAACAGCTCTGAGACCCTATTGCTTCCTCTGTCTTTTATCTGGGGTTTCCTCTGGCTGTCAGCTGACTTCTCCCTTCAGTGTAGTGGGGAAACAGAGCCACAACCCCTCTTGATCCTCAAATCTCCATCCACAGCTTCTGCTGCCAGTGGAGAACATACTTTGTCATGTTCCGGTTTGAAATATCCTGGAGAAGGCCTCAAATTGAGTCAGTTGATGATTCTTGGACTGATCTGGAGAGAGAGGTAAGTTATAGCTGTTATGAGCTGAACTGTGTCCCCCACAAATTCATATGTTAACATTCTAACCCCTAGTTCCTGAGAATGTGACTGTACTTGGAAATAGGGCCCTTAAAGAGGGAATTAGGTTAAAGTGAGATCATCAAGGTGGATTAAAATCCAATACATAACTGATGTCCTTATAAGAAGGGGAAATTTGGACACAGATCCACAGAGGGAAGAGCATGTGAGGACACAGGGAGAAGATATCCATCTACAAGCCAAGGAGAGAGGCCCCAAAAGAAACCAACCCTTCTGACATCTTGATCTCAGACGTCTAGCCTCCAAAACTGTGAGAAAACAAAAAGATTTTTAAGCCACCCAGTTTGTGGTACTCTGATATGGCAGCCCTTGTAAACTAATTCAGAAACAGAGCCACAACCCTTATAGAGCATCACAGACTCTTCTCCAGCTTCTGCTATCAGTACAGAATATACTATGCCGTGTCCTGGTTTCACATGCCCTGGAAAAAGCTTTGAAATGGCCAAATTTGAGTCAGTTAATAATCTTGGACTAATATGGAGATAGAGGCAGGGTATAGTTTGGGCTGCTTGCCTCTACCTGAACTAGTTAACTGCGGTTAAAGAGCTACAGCCAAACAGGAAGTCAGCTTCCATTGGACTGATGGAATTGTGTTTATGGAATAATTCTGAGGAAAAGTGGTGCTGTTTCAAGAAGAATAAAGATTGAGGATGTTAAAAAAAGTAATATTCACTCTAAGAGTTTTGCCAAAATTCTAAGACTCACTATTGGAAGTTCTGATTCTTTACATGAATACATCTATATGTTTAAAAGTTTTACAGATGATTCTGATAATAAACTATGAATCATTGGCTTATAGTCAAGATGAATCATTGGCTTTTAGTCAAGATGGAGGGTGTTTTTATGAACTTTTGACTGACAAAGTAATCTTTAACATTGTTTCCCTTTATTTGGTATGAACAGCTAAGAACATGCAAATTCCAGGTAAGGTTAGTCCCAATCAAGAAGTTAAAATGGTTAAGCTTCACAATGGAGCATGTAAGACACCTCAGAGAACTGCTCTACATACTTGGTGTTGAGATTTGTGGAAAAAGCATCTTGATGTTTTCTTTCAATTTGACTCTACCTGACTTCCATCTTTGACAGGAATCTAAGTTGGACAGACATTTGACAAAATATCATAAGAAAATAGCAAAACAAAAGCAATACAAAAACATTTTTTAGCATCATAGACTATAAAATATAGCCATAGATTGTGATAAAGCACCAACAAATGGATCCTGAAATTATCGCTAAAATTTAAGTCAAAATTGCTGGGATACATGCCCTGGCCATTTCCCAGCTTAATAATAAATGAATTGAATGTCTAGATAACTTCATGCAGAGCACTATAATCATTTGTTTTTAGTAAAAATATCAAATGTTTGATAGAACTGTTTTTGCATATTTTGGTCAGGGATATTTTTTCTCTTCCTCTCATGCAGTTTAATCATTTTATTCCTACCTTTTTACTTATGAATATTTTATACATTTATAATAAGAAAATATTAGAGACTTAAACATTGAGAGCAAAGTAAATTAAAAGAACTTCTTCATCTACATTAAGATATAAAACAAGTTAAATAATCAGCCAGTTCTACAAAATGCTAAATGGTGCATAATTTCTGCATCTGGGTAATAAACATGAAGTAAATTTGGAGACCCCAGTCACCTGAATCACAGCTTAGTGGGACTACAGGTGTCCGTGGCCCTGTTTCAATGCATGTGGCGGAACTGGAGGCAGCAGATTTTATGCTACAGCGCACCGTGTCCAGATTTGCTCACTCTAGAACACTCTGGCAGAGGTGGACTGGAGAGGGAAATTGACTGCAGTCTATCTGCTCTATTAAAACTGCACAACGGGTATGCAGTAGCACTCATTAAAAAAATGAAGAAGCTGAGGACAATGCTAATCAAAAACATAAGGATGAGTAATAGGGGAGCAATGACACAAAGAAGAGATGCAGAAATTCTGCATTAGCTGAGTGGGCACTGCTATAAAGTAGTATGAGAACTTTTTTACAGCTAGTGAGATGTCACTCGTGGAAATAAATCCAGAAGACTGACAAGCTATACACCCCAACAGTGTGAAGTAGTGAACAGCTGGCTGAACAGATGTTTTTGAAGAATCAGATTTGAGTTTCTAGTCCAAGCATAAGCTGAAGATTGGAATAATGGGCTATTGGCAAGGCACAACGTAAAGCTCAAGAGAATGTGGTTGAGCGTGTTTATCCAAAAACTAAGTGCCCTGCTCACCAGGCTCTGCACTGTGTCCAGAGGGGAGACCTGTCCTGATATAAGAGTAAAAACCGTCATAATAGACCATTAACATGCTCAGACTTCATATCTGTGGCTCAACTGTAACAAAGTAAACCAAAAGGTCTATATACCTTGTAGAGATTTTGCATATTTTGAGGTACAAATTTGAAGTGATAGCCCTTTGAGTTGCTGAGCACTTATCCTATGAGTGAGTCTAGATCCCTTGGGAACCAACATCTCGAAAGGACTTCATTTCCCTACCTCCAGGAAGCAGAAAACATTGCATCCCCTTCGTTGTAAGTCATGGATCCACAGCCTAAGAAATAAGAGTCCAAATGGCAGAAGTATTCCTTCATATCCCATCAAGTCTTAAAGAAAATTTACTATTATTTTCCTTCAAATGCTTATTAAGTGCCTAATATATAATCATTATTGCTGTAGGAATTATGGATGATACAAAATGATAAGACAAGATATCTTCCTGCATGGAAATTAGGCTCTAATGATGTGCTATATATAGACAAAAATAAGTGTAACAGACATTTGAAATTAAAGCACTGTTAAAGACAGATAAAGTATTGCCTTTCTCGAATGGGAATATTACTTTCTTCTAGGAGCAAAAAGGCAGACCAGATAATGAAAATAACATTTAGCCAGCTTTCAAGAATAGGAAAAACCTGATCCTGCAGAAATAATAATAATGGAAGCAATTATTTATTGAGCTCTTACTACATGTCAATCATTTTTCTAGATTGTGAGTTAGATACTTGTCTTATTTAGAGTGAGCTAAGATGTTGTGATAAAGAGAATGCAAATGTTCAGTTTCTTAAAGACCAAGAATTTTCTCCTTCTTCCATGTATCTCATGACTTTCAGCATCACATTAGCCATTTCATTCCAATAATAACCTTAAATCTGTACTTCTCTGTACATGGCTCAGTTACTCTACTTGGGCTAGTTTTTCTGTGTGGGAAAAATCTTTACTCATCATGTCTGTTCCTCCATGAGACAAGATGAGCTTCTTGACTAGGGTACCACTATAGGAATGGAGAGGAGGAGGTACAGTTTCTTTTTCTATTTTAAATCCAAATCTGAGGCTAAATACAATGAAGGGGATGAAGAAGAGAGAGAAGAAATAAGATCACAATTTCTTAGAAGACTAGAGGTATATTGGTAAAACTGCCCAAAAATGAGTAAGAACCAAAGAACTTTTCGGTATATAGTATTCGTATTCACTTAGTAAATAAAAAATAAATTCTATATGAATGAACAAGTATAAATGGATAACTGGGAAGGGTAGACAGATTCGTGACAAAGACAAAATGACTTTAAAAGGGTGAAAATGCTGAGTGTTAGATTGTTATGCACATTCAAGCCTGCTATTCGCTATTAAGAAAAGATTCTAAGTAAAAATGTACATAAATTGTCCAAAACATTGAAGTTTCCCACTTATAATTTTCTATTTCAGTATTGCCAGAACTTTCCCAATTTTCTTCACTAAAACTAGAACTTACACCCTAAATAATCTGGTTTTTGTTTTTGTAATTTTGAATTCATTTAGAGTGAAGCCAATTTTATCAAATAACTGAGAACTATTTTCCTAATTAATTAGTTGAAGTGGAAACCTTAGAAGTCTACATTTGATAGCCTCTTAATGGCTGCATAGGGTCGAAAATAAAACATAACTGGAGCAGCCCACTACAAAATTAGAACCCAATAGAGACATTTCTAAAATACAAAATAGTTCAAGAAAGAATAAAATAAGAGGGGAAAAAACATACAAGCCTCCAATTCTGTATTTTTAATGTCAAAAGTTATTTCATGCATCTTGCTATTGCCCTTTCAAGAAGCAATCAAAAAAATGACATCAGCTTCTGGGAGTTTTGGGGGATCGAAAGTGACAATTATACAATTTACAGTTTTGATTGCTTTAATACTATCTTTTTTTACAGCAATTACTGCGCTGGTGGATGAGTTCCAAAGGATCATGACATAGGAGTAGCTGTTTTGCAATTTTTCAGAAAGTTTGAGAGAGTCATTTCTAGCAACTTCTAAACAGATCCTGAAAATCAGCAATACATGTCAGAATTGAATTTAGGGTTCTGAATCATTAGATTTAGGTAAAGCTCTAATGCCTTAAGTTCTGGAGGCCACTGATTAGGAAAAAAAAAGTAATGGAAAGGAATTTTAAAACCAAAGCAAAAAGCATATTATATGAAAGAGTCAAGGGTTCAAAGTTAAATGTTATTTCCCTTGTCCCCATCCCCAGGGAAGAAACAAATGTGTTTCCATGGTTTTAAAACAACTGGTTGAAAAATGAATAATTGATATTCTTTGCAGATATGCAGGAGAAATCATTTAAACTAAATTTTACTTGTCCAATTCTTTCAGCATTGAATAGGCAAAGAGCATGTAAAAGTAGGGAGGGAGAAAGGAAAATCATGATACAGGCATATAAAACTAAGCAACGAATTAATGAAATTGAGAACTAAGAAAGAAAAGCAGAAGTTAAAAAGAAAGCCTGAGAAATGAAGAGAGTCAGAGTCAAGAAAAAAAGAGACACATACGCTGATAATACTGAATCAAGAGGGGCCTTATCTCTTAGTGCATTTATAATGTATAGTCACGTGTTCAATAAGGTGAAATATTAACTGATATTGGCCACTTTGAACCAGTGTGTGGAAGGATACAATGTTTGTCAAATAAAATGATTCAAAGCAGAATCAAAGTTAAGCTGAATGAGGAGGAGAATGAGGGAAAAAGTTGGAAAGAAAATCCCTAAGTGAACATAGAAAATGGCATATATACTGCCTGCAAAATGAGGATGGATGAAGATTAATGGTCTACAGATATTCTGCCCATGCTTTTCAGGAGATGGTTTTGCTTTATTTATCTTGGCTGCCACAAAGAAGTAAGGCTCAGGCATACACAGACGTATCCCACATGACAGTAGAAAGCATCTGCTTTCTGAAATAACTCTGTACTCACATTAGAGAAGCATATTATCTACATATATAAGATGGATAGAAATTTCAAGTAATTATGTTTCTTGATGTTAATTTGTACCTTTTATATGACACTGATTGTGGTTTTGTGCTTTCCTTGATTCTTTTGGACAAATTTCTTCTCACAATTAAAAACAATCTCAGATATTTACATGTCGCAGAATCATGATATGTGGTTCTGTGTCTATAAATGCTGTCATAGGGGATCTTTAGCAGATTCAAAAATGATTACTGTGCTGAAGTGAGCAATCAGTTAAAAATGGATAATATGAATCTGTTATCCTGAATCTATGGAATGATTATTACCCCGATTACTCTGCTGAAATGAACAAGCAGTTAAAAATGGATAATATGAATCTGTTATCTTGAATCTATAAAATGATGATCACCCAGAGCCTGCAGAAAATAGATCATGAGAAAAGCAGACAAGTCCGGAAACCACGTATCAATATTAAGAATCACAACTTGCAAAATGCTGATTCCAGTATGGTCTTAGTCTAAACACTATATACAAGGAATAAAAATAATGAATTTGAATATATTCATAAAGCAGACATCTTAAAGACCGGTAGTACTCTATTTATTATTTTAAGCCCCATTCAAAAAATAATCCTGAAAATAAATGTTCAATTATATAAATACGTCATGTTTGTACTGCTTTACAGTTTACAAAGCATTCACATTAAATGTAGCTCATTTAATCTTAAAAAAAATCTGCCAAATAGGAATTATCATCTTTAATATTTTTAGAGTAAGGAAACTAAAACTGAAATTAATCAGAAGTTACCTAAAATGTTTCAGCTAAAAAGAAGTTGAAACTTAACCCAAATTTCTTTAACTCCTTGCATTAATGAAGTTGGGCAAAATTTGAGTGCCTGCCATTGTACTGTGCCCAGGTGATGACATCATGATGGAATTGAAAAGGTGCCTTCCCCCATGAAAACTATATCTGAGCAAGCAATTATCTAAAGAGTTATTTAAATAAAATTTTGATAACGTCCACAAAAGACAAAAGCAAAACACCAGTGTTATATCAAGGCACCCACCACAATTTGGTAAGTTTAAAAAAGGCTTTCTTGAGAAAGTAAGCCAAAGTGGACATTTTATAAGTTATTTAGCAGAAAATGAATGTCTATTGAGGCTGAGGAGATAGTACATGGGATGACCCTGAATCTGGAGTAAGTATGACTTATGTGAAGAATGAAAGACAGCTCACACCAAAGGAACAAAGAGAGAAGGAAATGGTTGGTGCTGGGTGACATGGGTGATGTTGGTAGGGCCAGATCACAGTGGACAGCCTGAAAAGCTTTACTCAAGGCAGTGATACAGTAGTAAGATCGGATTTGGGTGCAAAGCAGAGAATGAATTGAAGTGGAATAAAAATGGAGATAGACTCTGTTAAAAAATGGGCAGAAGATCTAAACAGACACCTCAGCAAAGAAGATTATAGATAACAAATAACATATGAAAATATGTTCAACATCCTATGTCATTAGGAAACTGTAACTTAAAACAATAATGAGATACTGCTATATACCTATTAGAATGGCCAAAATGCAAAATGCTGACAACACCAAATACTGGCAAGGAATTGGCATAATAGAAACTCTCATTCATTGCTGGTGTGAATGCAAAATGGTACTGCCACTTTGGAAGATAATTTGTCAGTTTCTTAGAAAATTAAGCATACCGTTTCCATAAGATCCAGCAATTGCACTCCTTGGTATTTATGCCAGTGAATTGAAAACTTATGTCTATTAAAAAAACTTGTACATGGAAATTTATAAACTTTATTCATAACTGCCAAAGCCTGGAAACAACCAAGATGCCCTTCAGTAGAGAACAGGTAAATAAACAGTGATACATACAGACAACAGAATATTATTCAGTGTTTAAAAAATGAGCTATCAAGATATGAAAAGACACGAAGGAACCTTAAATGCATATTACTAAGTGAAAGAAGCCAATCTGAACAGACTACATACTGTAAGATTTCAACCATATAACATTCTGGAAAAGGCAAAACTACAGAGACAGTAAAAAAACAAGAGAGGAAAAAAAAAAAAAAAAAAAAAACAACAAGAGAGGAGGAACACTTAAATGGCTGGGATAACAGTATAGTTAAAAATGACAGTGGCCTGAAACACTGTGACCATGTAGGACAGTAAATTATCTAAACTTACTCCTCAAATAAGCTCCGCAAGTATTTGAAAAACTAACTTACTGACTTGAAAAACAATTGTGATTCAGTCATTTCCTACTTCAAAATCCCACTGCTTCCTGATTACAAACATGCCCACATTTTTAAGGTGAATACGTTCCCCAGTTTGTCTTTAGCCACTTCTCTACCTTATCTCCACCGTCTCTCCTTAAAGTTATCTCCCTTTGGCCACAAGTCTCACTGTCCTCCAAGCATGCCCACACAGTGGTGGCCCTGTATATATTTCACTTTGCTTCTGCCTAGGTTACCTCCTCCATCTGGTAAACCCTTCCAACAAGAATCAGTTCAAATATCACTTTTGTGTCAAAACTCCAAGGCTTCCTCCATTCAATATATTTCCTCCATCCCTAGATCTCCCATGATTTTACATTCATTGTTGCACTTATCCTACTGAATTATGACCAAATTGCTTGCACATCTGTTCTGTGCCACCGATCTTTGGTCCTCAAAGGCAAGGCTATTCCTTACTTAACTCTCTATACTCAGTAGCTATGTTCTACACTCAGTAGTTAAGTCTTCAATAAATGTTGAATTAGTAAATTATCTGTTTAGCAAACACAGAGAACAAAATGCTTAGGAATCCAAAAGTGAGCCAGGTGTTACATGGATATGTTTTTTTAAATAGGATTTCTTGTACAGTTGAATTTGCAGATGTGGAACACCGGATAAGGAGGGCCAACTACAAGCTATATGCAGATTTTCGACTGAGTAGGTTTTGCGCCCCAAACCCCCCCATTGTTCAAGTGTCAACTCTATTTTATTCCTAATATTCAAACTGAGACTCAAAAATATGCTTGCTGAGGAAAACTGGTTGTTGCTGTACAGCATAATGGCTGATGGGGCTCATGTTCCTCTCTTTTAAAATAATGTTTCATTATAGTGGTACAATACAAGTTTGGGTCTGCCTTAAATGGTTCCATACATCAGCATGTATCATTACAATTCTAGAGTAGAGGCTGACAAACTACAGACCATGAACCAAGCCTGGCCCAATGCTTGTTTATATAAATAAAGTTTTATTGGAACACAGGCACCCTTATTCCTTTACACCTGGATGCTTTTGTGCTACAACATTTGAGTTGAGTTGTGACAGTGACTGTCTGGTCTGTAAAGTTAAAATATTTATTTTTTGACCCTTTACAGAAAATGTTTGCTGACCAAAGGATAGGTTCTGAAATCAGTTTACCGGGGTTTCACTTCTACTCCATCACCTGCTGGACAGGTCATCTGGAGCAAATTATTTGGCTTTTCTATTTCTTAGTTACTCATCTAAAAGTGGGGATAATAATAAAACCTAACTCATAGAGTTACTCTAAAAAATAAATGATAAAATTCTTGCAAAGTATATTATATATAAGTGGTCAAAAGAGTTATCCATTAATAGGGATTGTTATTTTAGTATTTTATTTTTCTTAGTAGAAAAATGGGCTAGGGTGGTAGGATTAAAAGTCACTGTAATACATGTAAATGCTTAGCATAGTGCCTGGTACAGGGTAAGAATTCAGTAAACGTTAGCCTGCTTGTAATATAAATAATTTCTTTGAATAATCACTTATTAATCAATGTAAACTATGGAACCTTTCTTCAAAGTGTTTATATTTTCAGCTTATATTAGCTGTGATAACATTCATTTATACGCTTAAGAGTGGCATCATATGTGCATAGAAATTTATGAACAATGTGATGGAGAAATTAACTCTAGGTTACTTTGTTACATCTTTTTACAAGAATGTGACTTATTTTGGTGCCTATTTGGTATGAAGGTCTGACATTCTTTACTGTTTATCCTACACCTGCCTGCTGGGGGAGGAAAAAGCAACAGCTAGAGACACAGTGTACTGAAGTCTAGAGAGTCTCTGGATGATATAAAACTCTTTTCAGTCAAACAACATAGCATGGAGTTGTGCTTTAGTTGTCCAGACACTCCCTTATTCCAAGCAGCTGAAAATGACTGACAGCTCAGTCACATCCCAATCCTAAAACTCCTTTAATCTTGAAATTATTAAAGAAAAATTGGGGTGGTAGGAAGGATCTATGTGTCTAATATGCAAAGAGTTTCTTAAAACCAAGGAAAGCCATTCATGGAATCAAGATAAACTTGTCTAATTAAATTTTATAATGGTTTCACACAGGGGAACACTAAAGTTTTGCTCACATTATTTTTTCCACCTGGAATGTCCTTTCTATAAATTCCTCATGGCCAAATCTTATTCGTGTTCAAGACCACCACATCTGGGAAACATTTCCTGATAAGCCTCTCATTCATCTTCAGAATTCTAAAACTTTCATTTAATCATTTCTGATTTGTTTTTGAATATATAACGTATAATATATAAAATGCATATAATGTACTCTATGTCATACACTATAAAGAAGCCTATATGGAAATATATGAATTTATGAGTATATCTATATCTATCTAAATATTCCAATAATTCTACTGAGAGGGAAGACAGAGAAGAGCTTGCCCCCTGATACCAAGAAATTGGTCTTAACCTAGATCCCAACAACGTGGCCTCTGGAAGTCCATCATCCCTTCTCCAAATTAATGTCAGGCGGCCAAATCTCCATCAAGTTTTCTCTTCTTGGCCGTAACTCTTTTTGACCTGCTTCTGCAAATCACCATCGTGTGCCATCTCAGATAATGAACTCAGCTTTTGGTTACTTTGCAACCACATTCAATCCCACTGTGTGTTTGTGAGTTTGTGAGTCTTAATGTGGTTTTCTTTTTTTTTTATGGATGAACTTGGGAGAGTCTTGAAGGGAGTACATGTGGCTTCTCCACTTTTGACGTCTCCTTTAGCTCTGTCTTCCCCCATTCTCTTCCCCTGAGACTGTTCTTGAGAAATCCACGTTCTTCTCCTTCTATTATTCAGAGCCACTTGTCTTTTTCACTGTTGATACACAAAATTCAAGGTTTCATTTCCAAGGGCTCAGCAAAACAAAGGACCCTTCCGTTGAAAGGATTCAAGCCGTCTCCCATCTTAGAAAGCAATCAAGGATACAGAGGCAAATGCTTCCTGGTTGTCACACCATTCCCCATGTGACAATCACATAAATACATTCAGGTTTAAGGGATCAGCATGTCCTTCACCAGAACAAGAACAACTCATCTGAAACTGTAGCTGTCAATCTCTCAATGTTTGTTGATTGACTTTGACTGACAAAATAAATGACTAAGCTAATAGCTAACTAATTGCAGATTCCTCTAGGTCAAGGAACAGCTGTGTATCTATTATGCTAACACACTGATGGGCTCACATGAGCTACCTTATAAACTTTTGATGTGGTTAAATATAGAACTAAAATTTCAGAGATCATTATTTGTATTACCAGACACATTTTTGCATATTCTGTGAATGTTTATAGATCAAATTAACTGTTAATGGCCCTGCACACTGTGGGATTTCACTGAGCTCCTTAGTTATCAGGATTAGTTACCATTTTATTTAGCTCTTTATGTTAAGAAGGATTCAAACAGAATAACAGCCTACTGTCCTAAACGTTATCAACTATGCCCCTCTTGCTTTGAATTGTTTGCAATCTATAATCAATCTTAGTTAAGTGTCATATAATAAAATATAATTGTGCTGTTACTGGTTATATTAATGTTGTCTGAGTTAGAGGAGGGAGATGAATTACTTCATAGGGAAAAAATTAATACGTAAGGCCCAAGTGCATAGAAGACCAAGATAAAATGACCCCAGGTTTAAGTCCTTAGAAAAATGGTATTTCAAAATATGACTCAGGTTTTCTGTTGGATCATTATACTTAGCTAGAGACTTTTCTTTTTTTAACTGTCTTTAGTTGGGGTTAAAAAAACAAGAATTTATGTGAATCTTTAAATTGTGTTTCTATAAAATTAAGGCAAATCATGGACAGAGTGGATTTTTAAAATATGCAGCATTATTTACTCTCAGTTTAAGTTGTCAAAGTACCTTGCTGGTGTGTGGCAGGTCAGGGGCAGAGGTGGGGGAGTGTAGAAGAATTAACATTGATGTAGTGGTGGTGTTTTACTCTCATCAAGTGCGCATGTCATTTCCATATAGAAATACTGGGAGCCAAAGTTAAGCACATATCAATCATTTCATAGAAAAATGAAATCAGTCAAGCCAATTAGGCTTTTTCTCTCTGTTGTAAAGAAAATCAAATCTCAGGGGGAAGGAGGAAGGAACCGAGGGCTGAAGTGAGATCACAGTCTGTAAATGACCTTCAGTCTCTCTCTCATGTTCCCTATGAATTATCCTGACAATCTGTGCCTCTATTCCAGGCACTGTGCTACAAACTTGTTATTCACTTTCTCCTTTACAGCTCAGCACATCCCTTTGAGATGGGCATTATTAGTATTCTTCCTCTTTATGTGATGAAACTGTGATGTGAGGAGTTATTTGCCCCAAATCATGAGACTAGGAAATAGCTTAGTATGAATTTAAATCTGGGTTTAAAGGATGTTTGAAACATTGGTAGGGTTTGAGTGGTGTATGAAAATATAAATGAGAGGCTCATTATTCATAGAAGATCCAGAAAACAAAAAATGACAGTAAAGTGTAGACTATGTCTGAAGGGAGGGAAAAAAGAATCACAATTTTAAAGATTGATCATGCTATTAAAGAAAACAGGTTATATATGGATATTATCTTAGGTGATCCTCACAATAATTCTATGAGTCAGTTGTATAATCACAAATTTACTGCTGAGGAAAATAAGTTTGAGAAAAATTAAATAACTACACAAAATCACAAAATTTGTATCCAGATGAGATTCAATCCAGAACTGCAAAACTCAAGACATAATGCATTACGTGGGAGGCAGTTATGCTTATCATTAATGACAAAACCACATAGTAATATAAGCACAGATTCTTCTAAAAGTAATTGAAATAGTGACTATGCCCAAAATTTATTTTTTATCTATTGGTTGGGCGTTTGGCATTATAGCAGTTGCTCAGATGGTAAGAAGAAAATATTGTTACTGCTCTGAAGGAATGAGAATTTTTTTGCACAAATGCAAAAATGGAAAGGCAAATAATTCAAAACCCAGATAAATTAAAAATGTAGGAGAAAAAGAAAAAAAGCACTGGCTAAACATATGGAAGAAGACATTCCAGGTGAGAAAAATTAGTCAAAGCAATTTCCAGAGTGAGATATTGTGTAAGAAGATTGTGAAATACACTGCTATTACCCAAAAGAAAGGACTCTAATGGGCATTTGGTGAATCTTAGTTTCAGTATAAATTCCAAGAAAAGGAAAAGAAAGAAACAATAAGCAATTATAGAGGATCTTAAATGACATGCCCAGGAGTTTATAATTTATCTGCTAGGCAATGTATAGGTGCAGTATAAGATATTTACGATTCTTTAAAATACCTATTAAGACCTTGGGAGCACAAAGTTCCTGCAGCTTTCCTTGTAAATTCTGTTCAGATTGGCCCAGGGAATAACACAGGCGCTTGAATTAAAAATGAACTTAAAGATCATAAGTAAAGGATAATGATTAATAGGCTGTAGAGCCTTCTGGGAGAGATATCAAGTGGACCTCTTCAGGTTTGGTGCTAATGATCTGTAAGAAGGTACAGGCAGCATGCTAATGAAATTTTTTGGTAACATTAAATTGGGAGAGGCTGGAACATAATTCAGATTAGAAAAATATCTATTGTGGAAATGACTATGAGGAAGTTAGGAACATGAAGGAAATAATAAAATGGCAACCAATGATACTAAATTCTAAGCAGTATATCATAAGATACATTTTTTAAAATAACAAAAGTAGAGGACCTCACTGAAAGAATAACAAACTACCTTGGAAGCTAAGAGTATAAGATAGATTGTCCATATGACACATGGGCATGGCCGTTTCTATATGACCAAGGCAAGGTACTGAGACTATTGTTCTTAGAAGAGAAATATTTTTTCAGTGCATGAAGACCTATTATTTGTGTTAGAAACTACTGAAAGCAATGATAAGGCCAATGGAATACGGGGCATCAAATTTATCTTTTAGGGTGTTTCTTACTGTACAAATGTATGCATAAATTCATTCCAGGCAGGTAAAATGAGAGCACCAGTTTTCAGAGCAATTTTTTTTGCTCAGAGAGAGAATTATGGTCTGCCTGAAGAGTAGAGCATCATAAACATAACTGAGATTCCATATTATGATAAATTGAAGCTTAAAAAGAGAGAACGATGACTAGGCTCATTTATACAGGTAAAGGAAGTAAAATGGTCTACTTCTCCCAAAGTCCTTAAGAACAAAAATTATATCATGTTGGATTCCAACTGGAAACGCTTTCTTTTTTAACTAGACTTTATTCAGACATTTCTTCCAACACACATAACTACAGTGACAAGCATTATTAAGCAACTCCTTTTTCACATACAAGGAAATATTATTTATTATTAACAACAGCCTTGTTTAGAAATCTTGAGTTAGTATAGCACTGTAATTAAGAATAAAGATTCTGAAGCCAAATCTGGAAAAAAAAACAAAAAACCTTGGCTCAACAATTATTTAGTTATGTGATTTGGGGCATGTAATTGAACATTTGTTGCTCAGTGTTCTTATCTGTGCACTAATATAACTATCTACCTCAAAGACTCAAAAACTTTTGGGATTAAATAAGAAAATTCGTATAAAACATTTAGCATAATTTCTCAAATAATGTAGATGCTATGTAATATTTGTCAAAATTGTATTTACTAAGCATAAAATCATCAAACATTATGATTGGAAGAGATTTTAGTGATTATAAGCCTAACCACCCCAATTTATAGATGATCTCGGAATGAAACCACTCCCTTAAGATTACAGAGATAGTTATTTAAAGAATGAGGGCAGGATTCAGGTATTATAATTTCTTATCCAGAAAGATCATACAACAGCTTTACTATGACACATGCCCCAGTGATTTATATAGGTAGTATTGAAAGTTACAAAATGCATGAATTTCATTTTCTTCCATGGATTCCACTGGTAGTTTCTTCTGTCCCATCACCCAGAAATAAACAACTCAATAGCACAGCGAAGTGTCCTATTAAAACCTCAATTAAGGCATTAGCTTAGGGACAACACTGTCCTCCACAATGCAGTATATACACTGAACCAGTAGCCAGGAATGGTACTCAGTCCCCATAGCTAGACAACTCAGGTCTAGGAAGCAAAAGGAGGAAATAAGATAAACCTCTTAACACCATGACTCCCAGAGGTTTGCTGTAGAACTTGTGTTTTCCTTCTCCACATTGGACTCAGTTGAATGAGATGAATGCATTTCCATGAGATGCTTTCACCATAGTCGAAGTATTTCACCAAGTTCATAAGTGTTCCACTGAACTTGACAGTAAAACTGTACCTAAGCATTTGAGCTCCTTTTTGTCCTGTAAGCAAAGAAAGGTCTTTTTATGCTGGTAAGAGTAATAAATCCTGATTGCCAGAACAGATATTGTTTATGCTGTATGTGGAGCCAAGAATGACTGTGTATATAAACCCAGATAACCCATGGGATGTCTTTTTCTGTTCCCAGTTACAATGGCAAATGGGCAATTACATGGTACTTGATCCAAAAGAGACATGACAACTAAGGGTTCAGACTCCTTGAGTTTGGAGATCTGAATCAATCTCTCAGGTAAGCAACTCATATTCAGTGAAGTATGGATGTAAGGCGAAGGAAATCTAGAAAGGAAAGGGAGATAGGTGATGAAGAATATCAATCATGGGAAAGTTGCTTCTACCCTAAGGCTTTTGCATTAGTATTTGTAGAGACCGTGACCTTGAGGGAGTTTGTAATGCAAAATGAAGTTAGGGAGGACACCAAAAAGATAGAAGTTGTAAAAGAAAAGGCTTCCAACCCCAACAGCTTCTTTTGACTCAATAATAGGACTTCTATGGAAACACACTTAACACTCATGCATACAATTTCAGAAGCCAGAATCCCAGGAGGGTAACATCCCAGGGCCAAAAGTGAATGGCAGCCGGTGGATACATGTTTAATCTTTCCTCCCTCAAGACCAGACCATCCTTAGATGTATTTCAGGACAACCCTCAGATTAAGGGACTTGTGATGTTTAGAGATGGCCAATTCAGTAACGTATTGAATCTTTCCCTATTCCTCTCTCCTTGTGTTCACTCTTGCTTCCTGGTCACACTCCCCATTATTACTTGCATTTAAGTCATTGATTCAGCTTGATTTTTTGGAGATCCTAGGCTAAGATAATTTCTAACAACAAACTCCAAATATGACTCAAATCTCCTCCTTCCTCCATCTTCTTTATCTTAGTAAGTAGCAATTCCAGTATTACTAGTGTATAGGCCAAACATCTTTGGAGTCATCCTTGTCTTCTCTTTGTCATAGCTCACATCCAATCTGACATCATATCTTGTTGTCACTACCTTAGAAATTTATTTGGAATATAATCACTACTATGATCCTGGTCTGAGAAACAATTATATTTTATTGGCTTAACTAATCTCGCCACTCTTATCCTTACCTCCAATAGCCTTCTTTCAACACAATAACCATAGGGATCGTTTTACAGTTCTACTCAGTTTTTTCACTCCTCTCTTCAGAACCCTCCAAGGTCTTCCCATGTCACTCTGAATAAAAACAAAACTCCTTCCGGTGGCTCACATTTATAACTTTGGCCTCCTTTTCTACTGATGTCCCCTGGATCACTCCACATCCGCCACACTGGCCACCTCATTTTTTTTTTTTATTTTTATTTTTGAGGGGGCTACTCTTTGTTGCAGTGCACGGGCTTCCCATTGCGGTGGCCTCTCGCTGTGGAGCATGGCCTCCAGGTGCGCGGGATTATTTTTAGTAGTTGCGGCACACGGGCTCAGCAGCTGTGGCTTGTGGACTCCAGAGTGCAGGCTCAGTAGTTGTGACTCACGGGCTTAGTTGCTCCACAGCATGTGGGATCCTCCCGGACCAGGGCCCAAACCCGTGTCCCCTGCATTGGCAGGCGGACTCCCAACCACTGCGCCACCAGGGAAGCCCCTGGCCACCTCATTTTAATTTGAACCATCCAAACACACACCTACCTCAGGACTTTTTCTATGTCCTCTGTGTGGAAATACAGACAGCCTGTCTGTCTTCCCCCAGACAGCCACATGCCTTATTCCTCTAGTCAAGTTTTCACATATATACTTCTTATTTGGGATTCCTTCCCATTACTATGGCATTCCCTACCTTTGTGCCTGCTTTATCTTCTCCAAAATATTTATTATTATCTAAGGCAAATTGTTTATAAAAGTGGCTATAGCAATCTATACCATCCTGTATGCGTGTCAATTTTTCAATGATTCTTGATATATTTCTCAACAAAAGAGGGAGTTTATTTCTCCATTCCTTGAATCTGGGCTAGACTTATCATTTGCTTTAACCAAAAGAATGTAACAGAGGTGATCTTGTGGGAACTCCAAACCTAGGCCTCAAAGGACTTCACAGCTTTAGCTTTCCTCTTCTAGAACATTGCCCTGGGTTCACCATGTGAATAAGCCCACTTTAGCCTACTGGAGGATGAGAAGTCTTATGAAGCACAGGCAAGCTTTGCAAAATAAAGCCCCTAGATCAGGTAAAAACAGCCGGCACCAAATGCAAGTTGTGTGACTGAAGCCATCTTAGACCATAAAGCCCCAGTTGAGCCACTAAATGATTGCAGCTACATGATTGACCTCAGGGAAGAACAGCAGAAGAACCATCCAGCTGAGTCCACCCAAATTTCTAACCCATTGAATCATAAGCAAATACCTGGTTGTTATTTGAAGCAACTAAGTCTGCAGTGATCTGTCACACACAAAAAATAATGATATCATCTAATCAGTAACTAAATGACTATATCTTTTATATTTAAAAATTATTATCTTTCTCTCTCCTCTAAATAGAATGTAAGTGTCATGAGGACAGGAATTTTTTAATCTAATTTTTATTTATCTGTTTAACTGCTATATTCTCAGAACCTAGAATAGTTCCTGGTAAATAGTACATGCGATAATTAGTTAAATCAATGAATGCTGCTTGGTAAGTACACAACTTAATGGTGAGAGCAGAAATATCTAGACACACTAAGAAGTATTTCATAATCTGGGAATGTTGCTCCTTTGACGAACACTGGTCAGGAACAGAACAGACGACCTCTTTAGTCTCACAAATCAATGACATAGAGAGGAGTTTAGGGAACTTCTGTTGTACATACAGTTTTCATTTACTCAAAATTTCCAATGCTAAAATATCCACTTAAATAATTTTAGAATCATTTAGTTTTTAATTCAGACACATCTGGGATGTAGCTTGTAGGATGATACCAAGCTTTTCCCATATTGTCTGTACAGCTGTTAAGTGAGTTTTGATTAAATTAATCATCCAAGAAACTATGTCATCTTTAGTCTGTCATTGAGGTGGAACATTTTATTTTGTTTCAGTGCACAAATCCATAACCATTTGGATCAATAAGAATGGAAACACATTCACCAGTTACATTCCCATTGATTAGAGATAGAGACTCCAGCTGGGTAAATAAAGTCATTGATCTTAGACTTCAAACCAGGCATTTAGGCTCTGTCAGACCCTGGAGAAAATCTAGAAATTTGGTCAATTTTCTAAGAATTTCCAAATTTGTTTCTTACACCTAGATTGATAAAGTATGTGATGCTTGCAAAATCATTCAGATCTTAATAGGTTTGGTCTTGTGAGTTCATATCTGTTTACCTCAAGTAGATAAATAATATCTTATTTTATTGACTCCTACCTGCACTCAAATATTCAGATAAATATGTTTAATCAGTCACGTTCAGTTCACAGACAATACATTAGAGCTAGAACCCAAGTAATTGAAAGAACAATGGTGATGTCATAATAGCAACCTTGGAGCATGCATATTTCTATTAGTATCTTGTTATTTTCATCATTCTAATTCCTGTTATATTTAGCACTGAAATTACATGTTGAAACTCTATTCCCTGTAGAACATAATTTCTCTTTCCTTTTTCATTTTATATAAGCTTATAGCTGAGCCCGAGCTTTCAGGCCATTTAAATTATTACTTTATTTCTCTAGATAGATTTTTGTGAAATCATATATTTGCAATTAGTACCAAAGAGCAATTTTCCCTCAAAAAGAATGTTTCCCCAGGCTAAGAAATGTGTATGCAATATTTGTATTATGGAATCCACAAATAAGAAAAGGAAATATTCAATCTGGTAAATTGTATATGTTTCTGGGAAGGGACAAAATATACACAGGAACAATGAGCTGATACTTAAAATATCCAGCCATAGACAAAATTTTTATGGAAAAATCAGCAATAGAAACTCAAATTATCAATAATCACCCAAGGGAAATAGTGAAAGTCTCATCAGGCAAATCTTAAAAAGCTAATGAAGACTTGAAAAAATTCCATTTTGACAGAAAGGTACATTATAACAGAGCATCGTTGGTTTTTCCTTTTCTTATACTTTTGATCCCTATGAAAAGCAGAGAAGGAAGAGATAGAAATTCGGTATTTAGGCAAAATAATAATCATAATGATTTCTACATAGTCCTTTATAAAGACACAGCAACTTTAAGAATTTTTGTCTGTTTATATTTAGGAATAAATTAATCACCTAGAGCTTGGGCAGAAGTCCATCTTTGTTGTCATTAATGGCACACTCCTGACAGGTAGCAACATAACATGCTAGGAATATAAGAGATGCAGCTTTTATATTAGTGGTAGAAACAGCTGGAGGAGCAGAAGACCTTGGCTTGGTTGTGTATTCCTTTGGTCTAATACTGTATCTACCCTCTTGTATAAATAGCCATTTGTATTTCACATAAAGCTACCAGCTGAGTGATCAATAAATGCAACTCCATTATCTTGGCAAAGTATCCATTGAATCAGGACTCCGCACAGAGGCATAATCCCTAGGACAGTTCAATAATAAGTGATATCAAAGCCAGTTGTAAGTGTCAGTTTTACTACCCTCCCCTGGTAGACCCATTTGGATGGTTAAATTTAAATCAAAGGGAAAATTAAGCTCTGTTTCTAACTACATAGAGTAAAACGTATATGTGTATCAGAAATATGCTTGCATATTTGCATATGCTGGTATAATAATGTGTATATAAACAGCCCCAGGCACCTATTGATTTCAAATAATTAACTGGTAGCATTAACTATGGTTTTCATATGAATATATCTATAGACAAACCTTTCTTAGGTCAAGACCAAGTCCATTTGAGATGGAAAACTTGCTTTTCCTGATCAGGGAGGTTTCTTCTCTGCTGGGCATTTAAAAGACTTCAAAAATGAAGTGAGTGGCACGTACATATATACACCACCAAATGTAAAATAGATAGTTAGTGGGAAGCAGCTGCTTAGCACAGGGAGATCAGCTTGGTGCTTTGTGACCACCTAGAGGGGTGGGATAAGGAAGGTGGGAGGGAGATGCAAGAAGGAGGAGATATGGGGATGTTTGTATATGTATAGCCGATTCACTTTGTTATACAGCAGAAACTAACACACCATTGTAAAGCAATTATACTTCAATAAAGATGTTAAAAAAATAAAAAAAATAATTTTTTATTTCATTTTTCAAATCAAAAAAAAAAATGGCCCCTCTATTATGAAACAGAATTGTGTATTTGGCAAACTCATTATTCTAGTGCTTAAAGTGATGGTACTGAAAATGTTAAAATAAATTAGATTCACAGTAAAAAGAAACCCTGCCAAAGGGTAGATTTTAGTGAATATGGCAGTTGATTGATATAGATAGCAATAATAATGACCAATATGCACTAAGGATGTATAAAATGCCAGGCACTGTGCTCAGAGCTTTACAGATATCATCTGGTTTTGTCTCACAAAAATCTTACACAGTGGGTAGTATTGTTATTATGCCCATTTTACAGGTAAATTCACAGGGGTAGGAACCTTTCTCAAGGCCATACAGCAGTCAGTACTGGAACTATACTTTGAATCTTAGTATTGCAGTTTACAAAACTAGCCCAAGATTTCTGGCCCTGTTCCTATCATTCATTATTTTACTCATTTAACCAATGTTTATTGAGTACTGACTCATTCAGGGTTGAGCACTTATGGACCTAGGCTGAGGACCTGGAACCTGTCTACAAGCCCAGACAAGGGTAAGGATAGTAAACTGTTCCTATCTCAAGTACCAACACTGATAAATTGGCAATGGTGGCCCGAAAAAGTGTGTTAAGAATTCCACAGTTCAAGTTAAGTCAGCAAGGAACAATGGAGTGGATAGAGGAGCAACGTCTATGATGTGCGAGGTGATGAGGGAACAGCAAAAGGGGTCTCCAGTATTTGACTTCCCTGAACTAGGGGGTAACGAAAAAATGGAGGAAACTCTCAGAAGTCAGTGGTCAAGTGGAGTTGAGTAAACAGAAACGTGAATACTTTAGGATTGATATTAAAGCAATATGGAGGGCCATTAAGAGCAAGAGATACAAACAGAACCTAGTGTGCAAAGCCAAGACAAGGGTAAGCAAAGGCAAGGCAAATAATGAAGCAGACACTAGATAGAGAGGTGCAACACAAAAGTACACAGCTATTCAAGAGGATGGTCAATTCAAATGCAGCCAGAAAAATGGAAAGCCAAGTATTCCAGAGAGACAATAAGGAAGTTCTTCCTCATAAGAAAGAACGTGGCTAACTAAGATAGGGTACCTGCTGCAGACTCCAGAGGCAACAGCTATCCTTCCATGATTTGTCTGGGCTACGAAGTCACAAGGTACACTGGACAGAGGTGATAAAAATGGGGAGAGGTGGAGCTAGGCTTTGTCAGGCCCATCTTAATGTCCCCAAGTAGCTTGACTAAAAAGTCGACTCTAGCCCAGCGGTGGCCAACTTTACTCGCTGCAGGCCTCCTTTTTGACCAAACAACATCCTGTTTTTTGCATCTGCTTTGTTGATGCACTGCTCCTCTCTCCTAGGTAGATATCAGAGTTGACAGCTGTTAATCCCAGTCCAGAAGGAATAAATCCTGCCAGGGCTGGCAATGAGCAGGTGCATTTCCACTCACCTGGATCAAACCAAAATCTCCCGAGAATACAATTTGTGCAAACAGCCCTTATTCCACGTGGCAACTGGAGAATTTAGCACCAATTGTAGCACCTAGAGCCTACAGTTTAAGACAAGTGGCCTGGAAGAGAGATAAGCACACACTTCTGAGATGCGTGCAGTAATTAGCTCCCAGCAGCATAAAATATTCAACTCCAAATGATGAATTTTAATTTTATTTCAAAAACCTTTTCAAGGGGAAGGTGTCAGAGCTTAACACTTGCTACTAGATTTAACATAAATGGCTACTTGTGAATTAGAACCAGTTTTCCAATCATTTGTGATCTAATATATGAAAATGAATTATGTGGTTCAAGATGAAATGAAATCTATAATCCTCTGTACAGTGCCAAAATATTAAATCACGTTAAAGGGGTGAATGGTGAAGGGGAACACATTGTTGATTTACACATAAATAACAAGTATGTCGCTCAACCGGATCTCAACTTAGCTGGCAAAGCATTTGGCTTATGGGAAAAAAACAAAAACAAAAACGTGGACTTCTAAAAGTTTAAAGGTGAAGTTTAAGATCTAGAAGACAAAGTCTAATTATGTTCCTGGACAGAAGGACTAAGACGATCAGCCTGGCAGAGAGGGAAGGGTGGTGGGAGGAAAGGGGAGACCACCAGGGTGCCCTCACTTCTTGGCAAGCGTGTCGTTGTACCATCACAGAACCCAGGAAACTGAGCAAAGCCTAGCATTTATTCTGGGGAAGGCATCCAGCAGAATGGGACAGTTGATTTTGCACCGCAGTGCAACGCATTCTAAGGCAGCTTTATTATTCATTGGGGCCACCAGGCTAGGCACACTGAGTGACACCAAGACCATCTGGATAGAAAACCCCTGGGGCTCTATGCGGTTTGTATTGTCTAATCCAGTGTCTTTGAGAGCTTACCATAGCCTTGGACACTCTTATGGGTTGAACTGTGTCTCCCTAAAACATGTTGAAGTTCTGACTCTGCAGTACCTGTGCATGAAACTTTATTTGGAAATAGAGTCTTTGCAGATACAGTCAAGTTACGGTGAAGTCATAGTGAATTAGACTGGGCGCTTAATCCTGTATGCCCAGTGGTCTTGTAAGAAGAGGGAAATATGGAAACATACAGAGACACACAAGGGGAGAATGTCACATGACAACTGGAAGCAGAGATTGATGTGCTTACCACTGCAAGGCAAGAAACACCTGAGGCCTCCAGCAGCTGGAAAACACAAGGAAAGATCCTTCTTTACAGTTTCAGAAGGACCATGGCCCTGTTGGCAACTTGATTTCAGACTTCCAGCCTCCAGATATCTCCAGATGTGAGATAATACATTTTTGTTGTTTTAAGCCATCCAGTTTGTGGTACTGTTACAGCAGTCCTAGGAGACTGATACAGTTATCTTTATTCTAACAAAATATATTCAGAACCCTGAAATATTAGACAGATACAAAGTTGACCTGGTCAAAGCTGGGATAAAAGTCACAATTCACACCTGAAAGGTTCCTAGTCTTCTACCCAGTGTGAAAACTAGGGCCCCTCTGAGGAATGTTTAAATCTCTCAAGGACGTGAATTAACACATGCTAAGTCTTTTTTTTTTTTAATTAAAAAAATATTTTAAATTATCTCATGAGTGTTTATCTAAATGACTTTCCATAAACTGAAGATACCCATGTCATGAGCACTCAGATTGAGTATCAAAGCATCACTGGTGTCCCAGAATCCCCTCATGTTTCCTTCCACATCCCAAATGGCATTCCCTCTCTTGACTGCTTACTATCATGTCCTTTTGATTTTTGAAATAATGTGAGTCTCTTAAAATACTTCTGGAGGGAAGGTTGTCTCTTTTTAAAAAATTCAACTGACTCTGTGCCAACTTTCTTAAGTATCCAATAACCTTTGTGTTTCTCATAATATTTAGAACTGTTGATATTAGCTAGCTTATAGCAATATCAAATTCACATGTAAATTTAATCAAAAATATAAAAAGTCCACATAAGAAACTTTAAGTAATTATCTAATGCAATTATATCCTTTTTTTTCTTTTTAAATTCTTTAAGCCTAATATAGTGTGTGCCTGTATTTCAAAGAACTTGCTATCTGGCTGTCTTGTTTAGTCAGGGAATATTTCAAAAACACTTTTTAGCTCCCAACTTGATATTTTTAGAATACTTTGCATATGAGGAAGTTATATGTAAATCAGAAGGAATGAATCTAATTAACTAATTTTCATTTATTTATATGTACTCTCCCATCTAGATGAAAGCTGAATATATAGAAACAAAGTAATATTATTATTATTGTATCTCCATCTTTTCACAAAATTGATGTGGTGACTTCTAAAACCATCCAGCACTTGAAGAGTGTTCATTTTTGTGTCAAGTATTGCTTTAAGTGTTTTTACATATTTTTAAATTACTTAACCTCATAACAACACAATGAGATAGGATGGTTATTATTCATAGTCTACCACTGAGGATATAGGTCACAGAGAGTTTGAGTTGAATTCCCCAAGGTCACAGATGAATGGAGCTCAGATTCACACACAGGCTCACTAGCAGTTGGAGTCCATAATCATCTTGTTATACAAGCTTTTAACAGAGAGGTATTCAATACAATGATAATGTTACAAAAACAAAAATAAGGACAAGGAAAAATATAAAAAATTCCGCCATAGAAGTCCATGTATTTCTGAAGTTGAATTCGAAAATATGTTTCTTTGAGTAAACTCTTCAGAGTAAACACACAAACCAAGCAAGCCGAAACCACTCAGCTGCAAAGATCTCACAGAAAGATCTCACCATTTTTTTTTTTAATTGAAAAGAATAGCAGCTTTTCAAAACACTTTCCAAATATTGAATTTGAGAATTAATTCTTCAAATTATAAATGCATTTATGCTTTGACCCAGCAATCCTACGCCAGGGGATCTATCTAGCCGGTAGACCTGCTGCACACATACAGAAATGATTCACGTGAAAGGCTAATCACAGAAGTATTAGATTTAATAGCAAAGGGCTGGAAACAACTCAAAAGTCTGTTACTAGGGACTAGTTACATAGAGACTATGCATTCCATATGTGACACCAGAAGGACTCCATACATATCTTTAAATAAGATGAATATATAAATGCCCACATCATAATATGTAGCATTATACACTTTGTAAAATATATTGAGAAACTAAGTATATATACTTGTACATACATGAAGACACACCAGAAGGATTCATAAAAATCAACAAAAGGCAAAAGTCTTCTTTCTCTCCCATGACACATTTGCAAATCTCATTGGTTCTGATTTCAGAATAGAAGCACAAATCTGACTGCTTCTAACAATCTCCTAATATCACTGCTCTGGTCCAAACCACCATTATATCATGCCTGGACAATTATAGTAGCCTCCACCTTAGAACCTTCAAACCATTTCAACATGACAGCCAGAGTGACTTTTAAAAAGATCTGTCACTCCTCTGCTTGAAATCCTCCCATCTCAGAGTAAAAATCAACCCATATTATGACTTACAAAGCTTTATATAATAAATTACTGTTTCTATACTTAATCACTACTAATCTTCCCTTAGTTCACTTAAGGGTCCCCATTGCTCTGTCTGGAATTAGAAATATACTCATTAGGTAACAAAAAATGTGAAAATAATGAAATTTTTTCTCTACGATGAAAATATTCAATTGCCTATTATTAGATGCTCCTATGTTTTAATGTACACGTGTGAATCATATCCACATATCCACATACACAAACACACATGTACACATACACACATATAAAAAGCAATATATAAACAGATAAATCATTGTAATGTTTAGCACAAAGTGACGTTAGGTTTTTTTAGGGCTGCATGAAAGGCTCTTTGAACAAGGAAGAGACTAAAAAACCTGAAAACAATCTTGAGAATAATATCCAAAGGCTGAGTAGAGAGAAATTCAGGAAATCATTTACAATAACATAAGAGGTTGGTTCAAAGTAAAAGAAATATTGCTGAATATTTTAATACTTTAATCTTTCTCTCAACCTCTTTCTCTCTCATCAGAAAAGCTATTGTTGAATGTTAACAATTAATTGTTTAGATCTTCTTTTTGTCTTTCAACTGTTTTAATAGATCTCCATATGCTCCAATCCGCCTAAAACTGCATGGTGATATTGAGGTATAATTTCTCACTTTATATTTTCTTGTGTGCGTAAATGATATTGAACCCAAAATTTTCCCTTATGAAATAACCATTTTAAATTTTGAATTTTTATTTTGGGAAACAAAATAACTTACATTTCTGAAAAAAAACAACCTGAAAGGAATAACCCCACTGGGTTAACTTAAGTGACTTAAAATAAATCTTTCTTTTAATTGTCTATGCTAAAAATAAACAAATGAACAACCACAAAATGGCAGAAAATGCTTGCTATAGACATTGTTTGAACTTCTGACTATTATGAATTGATTTATGAGTACAAGCCATCTAGATAATAAAATTCAGTCTGAGGTGTGCTTTAGTTCAGTATAGTTTAATAGCAATAAAGCTTAAAGATTTATTGTAAAATAGTAATAAAACCAGGCCTAAATAAGGCTGGGATTGAAATGTGGTTCTGGACCAAGACAGCCCAATGATCCTCCCAGTAGCAATTGACAAACTTTCACTCTAACAGTCCATTGTTAATATGCCTCAGAGACCCCCATTCTGTTTCTTTCTGATCTTTAGGCCTCCAAGTTCTAACTGCTTAAGGGTAGACATTCTGTCTTAGCTCATCTTTTTAAGTAGAGTCTCACATGCTGTGGGTTTTTGCCCAGTATATAAAAATTAGAACAGAACTAAATAAATAATAAAGCAGAAAGAAGGAAATAATAAAAATTAGAACAACTAAATAAAACAGAGACCAGAAAGACAACAGAGAACCAAAGTTTGGTTCTTTGGAAAGATCAAGAAAATTGGCAAAAGTTTAGCTAGACTGAATAAGAAACCAAAGAAGGAAGACTCAAATTACTAAATAAAGAATGAAAGAGGGGCCATCACCGACCTCACAGAAATAAAATGCCAGCAAATTAGATAATTTAGTTGAAACAGTAAATTCAACTATTCCTAGAAAGACACAGATTACCAAAACTTACTCAAGAAGAAGTAGAAAATCTGAATAAACCTATAGCAAGTAAAGGGGTTAAATTAGTAATTAAAAACATCTCACATAGAAGAACCCTGGCCAGATGGCTTCACTGATGAAGTCCACTAAATGTTCAAAGAATAATTAATACCAATCTTCCACAAGAAGAGGAAGGAACAAGTTTCCAACTCATTTTGTGAGACCAATATTACCTTAATACCCAAACCAGGCAAATATCAAAAGAAAAGTAAACTACAGACCAATATCTCTTATATAGAGAGGTATCTCAATATCTCTTAATAGAGACACAGAACTCCTCGACAAAACTAGCAAAAAAATACAGTAACATACAGGAAGATTTATATATCAGGACCAAGTGAGATTTACCACAGGAATAAAGGTTGGTTTAATGTTCAAGGTGAAGAATGAAGTACTTACTCCTGCCCCAGCTGTAAAAGAAACTTACCTCTAAAAGTGTAAAAACAGTGGAATCCAAAAAATTAAATCAAATAAATAGCTGCACTCCAAATGCATGGTGATATATTCATATTCTTTAAAAAAAACCTAATTATATCAGAAACATCATCTGGAATTGGAGTCACTACCCTGGATCAAGTAATCCAAGGTCATTCTTAAGCATCCAACAGTGTTTTTGCACTATCAAGATTGGGAAACAGGTCTATTGTGGTGTTGCTAATACAATACCTTCACTTTTTTCAAGAATATCTTTCACCTAACTGAGGTAGGGTAGAGGTAAATAGGCTTCCAAGTTTGATACTTGACCCTTTACCCATAAGAATAAATATCAAATTTTGTGATATTTGGAAACTGGAGAAATAATCAACGTCAGATGAACTTGGGCAATCAGAGCTTCATTTGTAAACTGTAGCTGACCTCAGTCACATTACAGTTGTGTCCTGGATATAGGGATTACATCATCTAGGATGTTGGTAGTTGGTTTATTTCTCTTCCTTGAAAGAATAGATACCAAGATAAAAAGTCACAGGTCATACCAGAAGAGGCTACAAGAAAGTTTCATGTGCTCTTGGAAGATTGGAGGCCATTCCTTTTTACAATCACTCCCAGGACTCCTTTTATTCAAGAATCCAGGGATAATAAAATAACTCTTGTCTAGAAACTATCAGATCCAATGACTAACAAGCTGGTTTGAATCAGAAGACCTTTTTCCAAACCTTGAAACTTTTGCAATTAAAAAAAGAAATAAGAAAAAACTCTCAAAACTCAGATCCTTAAGTGTACTAAGTGTGCAGTCCTACTTAGTTTATGTTTTTACCCTTGATGAAACTGCAGTCCAGATGGAAGTACCAGAGATTTCCGCATCCCTGGTCATTCCCTAAACCAGACTACTGGTCACTCCTCTGCTGATGGCAAATGATCACATCCACTTTGCATGTGCTACTTAACTGTCCTTGTTGGACCAAGACACTTTTGATTCCTCTCAAACCTAAGTTGCATTAAATTTCCATCTTCCCCATCAAGATTCCTAGCTGAGAAAGAATTGTCAGGAGTGTCAATTCCAGTGTGGCAGAGGCTCCTCTGATAATTGCTTATAACAATGGAAGAGAAGAGAAAATACTGTAACATAATTCAGAGGTCAGTGGACAACACACACAGAAAAGACCAGCCTAACATTCATAGCTCCTGAGGTTTTTGAATTCCTTTATTTAAATTGTGGTAATGTGTGCTGGTCTTTTGATGTCAGCTATCATAGGCCAGCCTTGGATGCAAATTTCTATCAATTGACTCAGCAAACTCTTTCATCCACAGCTGGTTGCCTACAAGGAAGGCAGAATCACTGGCACAAGACACCACTAAAATTAATTTGGCTGCATGTAAAATGATGGTCTGTTTTGGCAGCATCTGTCAAAATGTAAAAAAGATACAATCTCTTTTGCCAAGAAGTTCCACTTCAAAGGATTCATTCTTCAGATATTCTGGTATAAGATCCCAAAGATGTATATAAACTGTATTCACTGAAGCCTTTTTTGTTGATAGCAAAAACCTGGAGACAAAAGTTGATCAATAGGGAATAGGTTTAATAAATCACCAGATTTGCAAGCAATCTTTATAAAAGATGAAACAAATCTGTACATACTGCCTTAGCAGGTGCTTATGATAATATTTTTACTGGAAAAAAATAAAGTTAAAAACCATATGAGCAATATGTTTAAAATTTCATCATTAATGTTACATATTTGTTGTATATCAGCAGTGTTGGCAATGGCTACCTACCTCTGGTAGTAGGATTATGATCAGGGGAATCTTTTATTATCTACTCTCTTTACTTTTATACATTTGGTTTTGACAAAGACAGGAATTAATTCTTTTATTAATCTATTTAAATGTAAAAACTCAAAACAATGATAGAAAATTACATAAAATTATACCAGTTTTTCATAGTATAGGAAACATGAAATTTCTTATTTTTATATTTTATCTCTAGACCTGAGCTCTCCATCATTTATGTTTGATCACTCCTATGCCAGCGGCACCTCTTTGTGAAATCGGAAATTACTCTGGGTTTAAGGGTACATACTTGGACTCTGAATAGACTAAAGAGATTGATCTCTTACTGTTGGCCTCCTAGCAGCTCTGCTTTAAATAACAGAGCTAGCCAACTCCAGATGCCAATCTCTCTGCGATCACTTGGATAGATCAGAACTGGTTGAAAAACTGCATATGCGATAAATGAACAGTAATCCAAAATTGTTATGGAGTGATAAGTTTATTTAGCAAAGGATTAACTCTTGCTAGTATGTTGAAGGCAAGTAATTGAAGGCCATACCTCACAACTGAACACATGAAATATAAACATGGTGAATGGGTCACTTTATAATGAGGGTTAGTGCACATACCCAGGGACCTCTGCTGTGTATAGCCTCGGAAACAGATTCACCTCCCGCTGGGTCTGAAGAACAAGTATGCCAAGAGTGCAGCTCTGAAATCAGGCTCCCTGACTTACTATCCACATACTGAGAGTCAGCTATCTCCATTATGTAGTGAGATGAATCATAGTACCTTCCCTGTAAAATTACGGTGAGCATCAAATAAGTAGGTATTGGTAAAGCATTTAGAAGTGAGTGGTTTAATAAAACTGGAGTTGTCACTATTATTTCATCATTACTATAAACATAACAAACCCAGAATCCAGCGAATATATCCTTTAACTTCAGTCATTTATTCAATTAACAACAACAACAAAATTAAGCCTTATTGTCTCAAAAACTCATTATTGACTCATCTGAATATTTTCCAGATAGTATGAATATACACTTGAAAACATGACTAATGATCTCCATATGAATTTTCTAAAACCTATGGAAATATTCAGCAGGTAAGAAACATTTTCCCATTGTACAGCGGCATTAATAAATAGTTTGACATCCAGAAGAATATATTCAGGCAAACCTTTCAGATGCTTTCTTAAAGAAAACTTTGTTGAAAAACATTCACTTATGTCAATTTGGTTGTGGGTTAATTGCCAGAATCTATCCTTATCAGAGAAGGCTTTGAAATATTATTTGCCTTTCTGCCTACTTTCGGATAGCCCATGATAGGCTGCAGTAATAAATAAACCTTAAAATCTCATTGGCTTATCATAACAAAGATTTATTTCTTGCTTGTGTCATAGTGAGGGCAACTTTCCTCCAGTTTCAGCTACTGTTTCTGGAACGATTGGCCTCTAAATTTTTTGGAGAGAGATCTGGAGGGACATTCAAGATATTTCTAAAAAGCAAGGCAGGCCAGAAATCAGTCTGTATCATTTTGGCCACATTCCATTTACCCAAATTCAGGGAGATGGGTTCAGCTTCACTGCATGGGAAGCTGCTGAATGATCCTGGCTGTGTGCTTAGGCACATCAAGCAAAGCAGAAAACTCAACACCTTGTCTCTGGCATACAGTCCACATACACAAATGACTTGGAATTCTGCATATTGGTGAGCCTCAAAACTGAAATGCAGAACCATCTTATTGATGACTAGAACAGGGGTCTGGAACTCAGCAGGAACTCCAAGAATATTGGTGGATTAACTGATGTAGAACCACATCATTATTTTTTAAACTATACAATGTTGAACTGATTATCTGTAGTACTGACTGATTATGAAAAGTTCCTCTCGTTCAGGAATTTGTTCTCAGGTATCATTTTTTCTTTTGAAAACAGTCAATTATATTTAGTCTTATTTGCATTTCATTGTTTATTTTTAATTGTATCACATTATTATGATTACCTTGAAATGATATTTACCCTTACCTCTGATTTCCAGGAAGCAATCCAGGTTTTCCACTTTGGGTAGTAAGAGATGTGTTCCTTTTAAAATAAATGTGTTAAAAGTAAGACAGTTTTTATACATTATAACCCATATTATAATACATATTAAATAAATAACTAATTATTTAGGTGGTGCAAGCACGTAGGCAAAATTGTGATTGCATTCCTCAAATAACTGAATTTTGGAAATCAAATGTCTAAAAAGCATGAATTCAAGCCATGTATTAGTCATAAATTAAAATAGAGCTGATGCTTGTATGTAACCATTAGAGAGAAAGTAGCTCATTTGGAGTCAATACTAAAAACAGCAAATGAATTCAAACTCATTTCACAAGTCTATCCTTAGTATTATGTAAGTCACTTGCCTAAATTTATATACCTATTCAGGGTTAGCTATTGTTTAAGCTAACAGAGAGTTAAGTTTGAAATAAAATGAATAAAAACAATATATAAATTGGCTATTTTTCCCTGCTTGCCCTCAACAGGGTCAAGTATTTAGCATTCCCAATGTTTGTATCCATGTGTTTGTGTGTGTATGTTTATGAAATGCTCCCTAAATGACAATGGAAAAATACCACCCTCAATAAATCATATTTCAAGTTAAATAGATTTAATAGCTATTCCAAAATTTTATTGAGAGCCATATACTATGGAAAAGTTATTTGATATAATACCGAGATATTATAAATAATATATAACATTGTAATTCAGGATAAATGTTGGTTTTCAACAAATGTTTATTATCTGACCGGCACATGCTAGGTTCTGGGATTACAGAAAAATAGGTCTTACCCTTCAAATAAAGGGATGGCATCCACTTACAAATCAATATGATAAATGCCAGGGGAGTGGTGTCCTCTAATCATATCGGAGCAACATGGAGGGAGTATCTAAATCTTTTTGAGGGAATACAGGTGGGGATGTAGATTTACAGAGAGAAATTTATGATTGCACTATGTGAAGAATAAATAGGCATTTTCAAGGTATTCAAGTGGGGTATAACCATTACAGGTAGAAGAATACCACCAACGTACAAAGGTAGGATATTTGAAAAACCCAACTACTACAGTATAGCTGGAGGTAGGCAGAGGATAAGAAAAAGAGCCAGCTACATAATTTGCAGATCCTAGTGCAAAATAGAAATGCTGCTGGGAATGTGTGGGAGGAGGAGCAGGGGAATCTTCCATCTTCACTGGGTCTGCTATCCCATCCACCTAACAGATCGAAAATTGCTTACTGGAATATGCTGCATGCTCTGGGTACCTAGATCAGGGGTGGGTGCAAGATTCTCATCAATTCATCTGCCAAATCATCTGGGCACATGGCCTATGGTGCTGCCTGCCCAGACGGGACAACCAAAGCCTTGCCCTGCCTTGAGTGCCATCAGGAGTATGCCATTGGATTCCTACCCTTCTCTACTCTCCCTATACGCATACCCAAGACAAAGCCAGGGCCAAAGTCAAAGACAGTGAAATGCAAGCCTGGCTCCACTATTGCAACCCAGCCATCACGCCCAGCTGAGAGTGGCAGAGGTCGGTGGTATGTGGGTGTGGAGAGGGGGAGGCTGAGAATCTCTTCTGGAGGTGGGGAAGGGGATGTTCCATGTGTAAGCCTACAATCCAAGCCCCTGGCACATGCTCCATTCTTCCATTGAACTTCATCTACAGAGGCAAATTTGAAGATAAAATTAACAAGCATTTGAAGACAGCGACTGTAGAGCATCAAACTTTAAGCTGCTCTGGCCACATGCTCCAGAAACTGTACCTGGGACAGCAAAAAAATCAGACTAATTAGAAGTAAAAGCTGGCTGTGTCTTCATGCTAATGTGTTTGGGCTTTATATTAGAGGTAAATGGTTGGTATTAAAGGATTTTGTTAAATATAAAAGACAAGTAATAGTACTATAATAATTGAAAAGAAGTGCAAATCAAGAGTCAGGAACATTGTAGAGTTCTCAGATTAAAAGTGATGTTATTAATATTTATTTCAAATTTTAATTTTTATGACTGAATGAAACTCAGTCATTATTTTAGACCATGGTTTTATTGTGTCATAGTAGTAGAAGCATCTAATGATTTGATTTCAAAATTGTAAAATTCTAAATCTTTAAGGATTTGATTTCTGTCATATATCTAATAATATGAAACCAGGAAATGAATATTACTAAAATACAAAATCTCAATGCATCACTGTTTTCTTATAAAATGATATTTACAGTGGAGATTATATTTAAACCCTTTCTATTACAAAATGTGTACACAACAACTTTGTTGGAAGCCAATAAATAGCCTACATTAAAACCACAGGAGAGGGGCTTCCCTGGTGGCGCAGTGGTTGAGAGTCTGCCTGCCAGTGCAGGGTACACGGGTTCGAGCCCTGGTCTGGGAAGATCCCACATGCCCCGGAGCAGCTGGGCCCGTGAGCCACAATTACTGAGCCTGCGCATCTGGAGCCTGTGCTTCGCAACAAGAGAGGCCGCGATAATGAGGCCCGCGCACCGCGATGAAGAGTGGACCCCACTTGCCACAACTAGAGAAAGCCCTCGCACAGCAACGAAGACCCAACACAGCCATAAATAAATTAAAAACATTAAAACTTAAAAAAAAAAAAACAAAAAAAAACACAGGATACTGTGCCATATGAGGCTCAGAAATTATCTCCTGGAAAGTACGAACTTATGCCTTTCCAGAATTTAATAAAATCAAGGTCATGATATTGTCAAACAGCTAATTTGATAGAAATCTCAGCACATTAATAATCTGATTGCTCCAAATTTATAACCCAGATTATCTTCGTTGAGCTAGTCACCTACTCTCTCTAGCATTTAATTTTTTTTTTTCTTTTTTCCAAACAGGGCTGCAGTGATTTTGCTGCAGGCTTATTGTCATAATATTTACAAAATGCTTCTGAGCCAGATTTCTCTCATAGAATTTTAAGTTTAATTTAACATGTCCTACAAACAGATAAAATAAAATGATCTCATATCCAATAGAAAAACACAGAAGTGAGTCACACTCATGTTGCAAGACCATGAACTTATCTAAGCAAATTTTGTATGGGCTCTGTGGCCCATCTATGCAGCTTTAATTATGAGATAACGGGATGATATATATCACCACAGCCCTCTCTCTCATATCATCTCTCATTTTCTCCTCCAGCTGCCACATAAAACTTTCACAAAGTCGGTGGAAGCATTTCTGGTTCCTGACCTTCACTGCTCCATCCCTTGCCACCATATTTAATGTTGTTCTTCAACCAGTTAGTCTATATGTTCAAATCTATTCAACCTTATTATAAATATTCATGGGGACTTATATTTCAAAAGATGGTATTAACTGGACAAATTTCATCTTGGGGAAATACTATCTTGTCTCATTTTTCTTAGGTCAAAAAATTTAAATACTATTTAATCAGGCTTTAGTTGATGAAAAGCAAGTAAAGTTTCTTTAAAGTCTCTGAAATGAAGAGTTCATGGAAACTCTATTGTACCCTTTCCATCTTCCTGATTTCTAATAAGTAAACCAGGATTCTCTAAACTAGGGGTAGAAAACTAATACTTTTGAGAACAGATAGCTGGAAGAATCTTGGTATAAGACAAGAGGATATGATGGAAACATCAGAAAATTGGAGAATGCATACATTGTCTAAATTCATTCAAATTGAATTTAAAAATTCTAGCTAATTCTATTAACCAATAGTGGTAGATTGTTCTCAAAGATGGCCATGCAGTAGCTCACATCCCAAATGTCTTTCACAGTGAGACTTTACCACTCTCATAAGCCAAAATGGTATCATCCTTACCTCTTCCCTTTAATTTCACCTGACCCTCTGACTAGCCTTGATCACTCCAATGCAGCCAAAGCAAGACCTTGGCTTCCAAATCTCATTGTCATAAACTCTCATAGTTTCTGTTTTCTGGCTTCTGAAATGCTTCCTCTCAGACCTCTGCCCTCAGATCTCTGTGTTGTGAGAAAGGCCAAGTGAGCCACACGTAGAGACCATAAGGAGGAAAACTAAGGTGCCCTTGCTGACAGCCTCTGCTGTGTCCTCTTTCCTCCCCCAGCAAAATGCAGCCATCCCAGTGACCTCAGATGAGTCCAACAGAAGAATCATCCAGCCATCCGACAGAATCATAAGAGAAAATAAATCGTTGTTGTTTAAACCACTAAGTTTGGGTTGTTTGTTCTTTAGCCATTGATAACTGACACATTACTAAAACCTCATTTTCTCCAGTTTGCGACCCTACCTCTAAACTCATATGAAACAATTAAAACTCTAGGACCTAGTAGAACGGAATCATGTTAATTAATTAAATTTAATTGTTTAATGCTTAAGCAGCTTTCTTTTAGTCATAATATATGCTGTCATAATACAGCAGGTATAAACTCATTTTATATACTTTTTGCTGTATACCAATTCAACTTTTGAGCATGGTAGGTGACAATTTAATTTTTTTACTGACAAAAGCTGGCTTAACATAGTAATTTGACCTTTAGTTATAAACTCAAATATACTTCACACTGCTTCCTGAATTACATCTCTGATTTGGGGTGGAGAAAACAATCTGAATTCAATAGAGATTTTAGTAATGGTTTTAATATAAGCCCACATATTAGGTTTCATTGTTTTAAACCAAAACCTGATTACATGAAATATTATGCAGCAGATTCCTTGTACCCTAATTGCTCCATAGAGAGTATATGTAGTATCACATTCTTTCTCTCTTTCCTTTCTTCCATCCATACTTATGGTGATCTTACTTCAGCTGGAGAACATCTCTCCACGACTTCCCAGTCATGAGGGTCTACATAACAAACTCATATTTACCTGTCAAGATGCAACTTAAGTATGAGCTATATCACAAAACCTCTACTTATCCTTCTAGGCAAAGTAAATCATTTCCTTCTCTGTGTGCTACTCTGCTCTGTACCTGTGTCTATAATAGTACCTATAATATTTATTTCAACATATTTGTTAAATGTGTGCATGCTCCCTCACTGATTGTAAATTTCCTAAATTGAATGACCACTGTCTTTCTCATCTAAAATGTCTAGAACATAACAGAATGCTTGGTCCACAGTTGAAAACTTGATAAATAAATTTTAAGGAGTGAATAAATGAAACTTCTGTTTTCTGTCTATATAGTCTTTATTCACATTAACCCTTATCTTAATTTGCTTCAAGTATCCGTATTTTTGCCTTCCAATCTGTATAATATTACAAGTTATGCTATTTCATCCAAGAGTTTATGAATTTCATCCCGTCATACTCTGGGCCCAGATAAGATAGAGTCTCAGTGCTATTCTAGATGTTTCCAGCTGGGCTAATTTTTTTTCATTTACTTTTTTAGTTCCTTATAAGCACTGTGCTAATTATTTGCATTAATTGCCACTTAGTTGTGAATTGTCACTAAGTAAATATACAAATGAATGAATAAATGTTGTACTAGGTCAAACAAATGTCAAGTTACTTTACTTGTTAAGTACGTGATAGCTGCTTTAGACAAAAAGACCCCCAACAGTGATTAAAGTCACAATTAGAATATTATCCTATTGAAAAATGTAACCCCTTTGACAATTATTATCTTTATGATATAATTTACTGGATAGAATTGCAGAAAAAATGCACTTATCTATGCAAGACTACTATATGATGTATTAACTTTTCTGCTTTATATTACCTTTAGTTACACAGGTAATACATGACCATTATTTCTTGCAAGATTTATTCTACAGACTGCAAAATCTTCTTTGATTACTCTCTCAAATTCCACCTCCTTTACCTCCTCTCTAGATGTAACTACAGTCAAGTTGTATATTTCTTTGTATATCTATAAGACGTACATTCATGGTTAAGTTCAATTAAATTCTTTGTGTTTATGTACCTGTCATTTTGCCATGAGAAAAAGAAGTGAACATTAAATTCCATTAATGGAAGAAGAAGCTATCCAATCTTAAATGTGTATTTTTCTTGAGCACATAGTTAAAATCATAAAACCTGCCAGTCATAATTTGAAATTGTTTTTTTAAAAGCCCACTTCATTTCTAATTATATCTCTCAGATAAAAGAATCCAGCTGTTTATGTTTTGTGATAGCTTGCTTGGATGTAGTCCAAAAGGTGAAGTGGGTGAGTTTACAATCTCCTAACTAACAACATATTGAAGCAGCATGGTGCAGCAGCAGCAATGGTAAGTGTGCTTGTTTGTTTTGCTTTATTCAAACATTAACATCCTTTGCATTACAAGGGGGACCTCTGCGGATTCAGAAGGACACCTATTGTTTACATTCCCAAGTCTCCTTCCTCCCTACACCCTGCCCTCAGACATCCCCAGAACTTCTTCCACCAGGGCCTCTTCAGCCTTAATTGTGAGAACAATGGGGCTTTTCATAAGGAGCCACTCACCTCCGCAGCCCTGCTGGTTCCTTTATGGTTTCTGTGTGAGCTGGACTGATTACCCAGGGAACATATACTGTACTTTGTCAGATTGCTTATTAAGGAGGCTGGAACTTGATTTGTAAAGAACTGAGAAGAATACGTTTCAGTCTTGATTGTTCCATAATACAGTTCCTCTGGGCACACTTTACAAAAGACTCAAGGTGAGGCAAGTACCAGGTTGCATTTAGGCAGAGCAGGAAGGCACAGTACGTTGTGATGAAGTGCTTTTAACGTTTCACAGTTTAACATAATTGGATTCTAATGGGAGGTTTCTATCATGAAGTCTTTTCAGTCAAGAGATCTATCAAAGATTTGGGTCACTTACATCTCCATTTAAAAGGCAAGTTTTATTCCAAATATTATCCCTGGGGATAACTAAACAACTAAAAGATATATTGGCAAGTCATGAGATCAGCAAGGTACCTACGGTAATTATATTTACATGGATTTTACAGAATGTATGTATATCTATGAACACACACACACAGAGGCATATACATATTTATTTACAGTTGACCCTAGAACAACTTGTGGGTTAGAGGTGCCAACCCTCTAAGGAGTGAAAAATTGCCTATAGCTTATAGTCAGCCTTCCCTATCCTCCGTTCTGCATCCGTGGATTAAACCAACTGGGAATTGTGTATCAAAAAATATCACTTATGGGCTTCCCTGGTGGCGCAGTGGTTGAGAATCTGCCTGCCAACGCAGGGGACACGGGTTCGAGCCCTGGTATGGGAGGATCCCACGTGCCGCGGAGCAACTGGGCCCGTGAGCCACAACTACTGAGCCTGCGCGTCTGGAGCCTGTGCTCCGCAACAAGAGAGGCTGCGACAGTGAAAGGCCCGCGCGCCGCGATGAAGAGTGGCCCCTGCTCGCCACAACTAGAGAAAGCACAGAACAGAAGACCCAACACAGCCAAAAATAAATAAATAAATAAATAAATAAATAAATTAAAAAAAAAAAAGATCACTTGTCCAAAGTGATAAAGTTGGTGGTGAAAAAAAAAAAAAAAATATCACTTATAAGTGGACCTACATAGTTCAGACTTGTGTTGTTCAAGAGCCAACTGTATTTGGATGATATATCTTCTATTATTCAACAATTGGTGCAGGAAGAGATGAATATTATTCAGCTTTTATTTCATTATTTACAAAAGTGAAACACTTGAAGGTATATAATAAAGTTAGATATATGATTTATCCTCTATCAGCATAAGCACATATTTGTATATGTTTATCTATTTTAAATGAAAACAGAGAAACAGAGGTTCAGGGTAGTGATTGAATTCCCAAGAATTTGGAAATGTTATTTCAGATTTTGACATTAGTCTTCTGTGTGCCTTGAACATTAACTTTCCTTCTTTTCTTCATGATTCCTCAACTGTAAAATGGAATCCAAATATTGGACAGAGGTTGGCAAGTTTTGCAGAAACCACTAAATATGGCTTCTGTAAAAGTAGAGATTTTCACCCATAAAAAATCCTAAGTGCCACACTTAATAAAAATAAATAACTTTTACTTACTATTCCATTTCTCCTAAGAAAATAAAAAGGTGTAAGGTAAACAATCATCTGATATCAGTCTTGACAAGCTTCTTTCCACCAATTTATAAAGTTGTACAGTTTTTAAATGTATTTGGAAACATGTTATTTTGCACACTCAAGCATTTTATTTTGCAGCTGTAGACTCTAAAATGTTCAGTTCTCATATCTTTTAGACCTTGGAGTGGGACAATCAGAGGAACTGATATTTCTGGAACTCAGATGGAAGCCCAGATAAGTGATACTGATTAAACTAAATGATACAGTTAGAGTTTCTTTAAGAAGAGTACTCTGTGCCCTTTGGGGACTTTTACTACTTATTGATTTTTCAAAAATTGTTAACTCTAAAACTTGGGAAAAAAGTAGGAAATGCTATTCCAGCATAAAGTCAATAGATTGTATGTATATGTTATCAATATAAAATCTATTATTGTTTTACTATGTGATCAAATGTTACAGATATGTTTTGAATACCAGCTACCATAATATTACTGTACTGAATCCTACAAAACTTAAATAATTGTCTAGTCTTTTTTACCTAACCAGAAGAATGTTCAGTCATGTAGAAAACTAATCATGGTATATGCAGAAGAAAGAAAATAATCAAGATTTAACATCATGATTTATCTCTATATTCATTTGAACTCTCCAGATAACAGTCTTTATTCAGAAACGATGTATGTGCTAGACAATATATAGCTTTTATTATTCAAAGAGACATGGATACTAGTTATAGATTTCTTACTTACTAGCTTCGTGATTTTACACACATTACTTAATTCCCTAGATGCTGAGATTCTTCATTTTTAAAATGGAACCTAAATTAGACTATACTAAAGCTAGTAATAGGCCATTTTCTCCCCAAATTGATTAATAATATGAATCTGATAGATTCAAGAGGAGGTCCAAAAACAGATAAATGAGACTGACTACCATTTTAAAACATTTTAGAAAATGGGTAGATCACTAAGTAAAAAGAGAAAATCTTAGAAATTATAGAGAAGAAAAAAAAAAAAACCAGATAAAGCCATTAGACTAACAACAAACTTCTCAATACCAATAACAGAACCCAGAAAAGAGTCAGATAATATCTTCAGAAGGCTCAAAGAACCCAATTTTCAACTTATAATTATCTTACAATTAAACTGTCATTCAAAACAACAATACAATAAAAGTATGTTACATACAATAAGAATATGTTACACGAAGTCAGACTGAGAGAATATGACTAAAAGGTCATTATTAAAATAACTTTAAAGAATTTCGAAGAAGGAAATTAAACTAGGATGAAAGAATGAGATAGTAAGAAAGTAGTGAACAAAGAAACTTGTAAATGTATGAGTAAAATTTAAAAAAAATCAGACTTCTGGTTTCAGCTGTTTTTTTTTTTTTGTTTTGTTTTTTACCTTGTACAATCCCTATTTAATATTTAACTATGTTACACCTTAAGGCATGTGGTCAGTCTTTTTTTTAATTAATTAATTTATTTATTTTTGGCTGTGCTGGGCCCCCGCCCCTGTGCGAGGGCCCTCCCCAGCCACGGTGAGCGGGGGCCACCCCCCATCGCGGCGCGCGGGCCCCTCACCACCGCGGCCCCCCCCCCCCCGCTGCGGAGCGCAGGCCCAGCAGCCGCGGCTCACGGGCCCAGCCGCTCCGCGGCATGCGGGATCCCCCCAGACCAGGGCTCGAACCCGCGTCCCCCGCATCGGCAGGCAGACTCCCAACCACTGCGCCACCAGGGAAACCCTCAGCTGTTTTTTTAATTGAAGTATAGTTGATTTACAAAATTGTGTTAATTTCAGATGTACAGCATAGTGATTCAGTTATTTTTTTCAGATTATATTCCATTATAGGTTATTACAAGATATTGAATATAGCCTATAATTCCCTTGCTGTACAGTAAATCTTTGTTGTGTATGTATTTTGGGTATAGTAGTTTTTAATCTGTTAATCCTATACTTCTAATTTGTCCCTCCCTCCCTCTCCCCCTTGGTAACCATAAGTTTGTTTTCTATGTCTGTGAGTCTGTTTCTATTTAGTTTCAGCTTTGACATGTAAAGATCATCACTCCTGGCCTAACAACAAGAAAAAGCTGAAGAAACCAAATATCAGTAACTTTTCTTGGATCCATCAGAAAATTGAGATTGCAGAACAAACCCACCACCCCAAAACCTAAAGAGAGGCTAATCCACAAGCTATAGCCCAGATCAGTTTACCTAGGGAAGAAGTCACTATGCCATAAACTGGTAGGAATTACCACTTAAATGTCAATTTTGATGAATTGCTGGAGGAATAGTGTGGACTAATGTGAGCGAGATACCCCCAGGAACTGAAATTTTAGAGAAACCAAGACACTTTTGTGAGTTTACTTTCAAGAACTCCGTCAACTTTAACAGTAAAGATCCCAGAAAAAGCCACTTATGGCTCTGGAAGTGAGACGGGATGAATGATCATACTTAATGGTAAGAAACAATCTGTTTCTCCTTAAGACTGAGAACTAGGTAAAGATATCTTACCACTAATATCCAGTATTATACTGAATGTTCTAATTAGTGCAAGAAGACAAGAAAGGAAATAAGTATACACATTGAAAAGGAGAAATCAAAAGTTGTATTTATAAAAAGATGATACAATTTTCTATATAGAAAATCCCAAAGAATAGACACACACACAAAACTCCTATGACTAATAAACAAGTATAGCAAGGCCACATGAGACAAGGATAACATAATGAAGTCATTTGCTTTCCCATATACTGGCATACCTGGAATTTGAAATTACAATGCCATTACCATTTACAATAAGGCCTCCCAATGAAACACTTATGTACTAATCTAACAAAATCTGTATAAAATCTATATGTGGAAAATTCTCATGAAAGATATTAAATGAAATCTAAATAAATGGGGATAGAATCCATGTTCATGGATCGGAAGATGCAATATTGTTAAGATGTCAATTCTTCCCAAATGGATCTAAAGATTTCATGTAATCCCAATAAAAATCTCAGCAAGATATTTTGTAGATGTTGACAAACTAATTTTAAACTTTAGTTGGAAAAGCAAAAGACCTAGAATAGCCAACATGATATTGAAGAACAAAGTTGGAAGATTCAACCTACCCAATTTCAAAACTTAGTGTAAAAATACAATAATCAAGACGTTATGGTATTAGTGAAACAACAAACATGTAGATCAATAGGACAGAATAAAACCCACAAATAGACCCACACAAACATAGTCAACTGGTCTTTGACAAAGGAGCAAAGGCAATCCAATGGAGAAAGGATAGTCATTTTAACAAGTAGTGCTGGAACAAGTGGATGTCTATATGTAAGAATAAATGAACCTAGACACAGACCTAATAACTTTCACAAAATTTAACTCAAAACAGATCATAGACCTAAAAGTGAAGAAGAAAACATAGAAGAAAATCTATGTGAACTTGGGTGTAGTAATGAGTTCGTAGACATACCACCAATAGCACAATTCATGACAGAAAAAACTGGTAAGCTGGACTTCATTAAAATTAAAAACTTTAGCTCTGAAAGTGTTAAGAGAATGAAAAGACACACTATAGGCTGAGAGAAAATATTTGTAAAATACATATATGATGAACGACTTGTATCCAAATGTACCAAGAATCCTTAAAAGTCAACAACAAGAAAACAATCTAATGGGCAAACAATCTGAATGGACACATCACAAAAGATATATATATATATATCATATATATATGAAAAGATGCTCAACATCACTTATCATTAGTGAATTGCAAATTAAAACAATGAGATACTATTATACATCTCTTAGAATGACAGAAATCCAAAAATTGACAACATGCATTACTAGGATGTGGAGTAATAGAAACTCTCATTCGTTGTTGGTGAGAATGCAAAATGGTGCAGCCACTGTGTAAGACATTTTAGCAGTCTCTTACAAAGCAAAACATATTATTTTCTTACCATATGATCCAGCAACCATGCTCCTTGGTATTTACTCAACTGATTTTAAAACGTTTATGTTCACACAAAAACCTAGATATGAATGTTTATGGCAGTTTTATTCATAATTGCCTGAAACTGGAAGCAACCAAGATGTTCTTCAGTAGATGAATGAATAAAACAATGATGGTACATCCATATAATGGAATATTATTCAACAATACAAAGAAATGAACTAACAAGCCACAAAATGACGTGGAAAAATTTAATTGTGTATTACTGAGTAAATGAAATCAGTCTGAAAAGGTTACTTTTCCAGTTATACAGCAATCTGGAAAAAGCAAAATTTTGGAGCCATTAAAACTATCAATATCTTGATATGAATATATTAATATCTTGGGGTTCAAGGGTAGGAGGTGAGGCCTGAAACACACAAGACTTTTTAGGTCTGTGAAACTATTCTGTATATACTGTAATGGTGGATATAAGACACTATGAAATTGTCAAAATTCATAGAAGTTTATAGAACAAAGCATCAAGACCTTAGAAAACTAAAGGCAAAAGAAACTGTAAGTAAGCATTGTACTCTAGTTGATAAAGTTTCTCATGGGGATCTGGGCTAACAACACTGATACTGCTATAGATGGATACGGATACTGAAAATTAAGGAAATGGATGGCAGATTATGGCAGTCAAATTTCTTATTGTTAGAGTGAGAGTTTACAGATAAGCAAGGGGAGGAGGTTAGAATGATCTATGTAGCAATTAAAGGTGGAGATAGCAAGAAGAACTCATGTTTAGATTTATATAAATACAGATGTTTATATATAGAAATATTTGTAGATATATAAGTACACAGGCTAGTATACACACATATATTGATATTTCCCTGCTCTATCAGCTAAGAGGCCATAACAGCAAAGAAAATTCCAATAACAATGATAACATCTGGGATCCAAGTCTTGGTTTCTAATTTCATTGTACAGAGACCTTTGGAGAAATAGTTGATTCTAAGACTAGGGTAGGAAACTAACTGCAAGATGATCCTAGAGTATCTTGTAGTGACAGAAAGTAAGAAAGTGGCCTGAAATAGCCTGAAATACTGAAATGCTATTGGGTTAATGGTTTATTTTACTCTAAAAGGCATTGGCAGTATTTCTATTTTTGATTCCTACTTGAAAGAAATCCAGATTAAGTGACATTAATTCAAATTTTCACTTTAAATGTGAAAATGTTAACATTGATTAGTCAAGATAGAAGTCAGTTTCTAATCCTTAGTCTTCTCAGAATTAGTACTTTGGAAGTAATTAATAGTTATTATACAATAATAATTGATCCTTTGGTACACATACCCTTCCCCTGCCACTCATTAAAATAAAAGCATTTAATTTGATAATCAACTAAAATACCACTCAGCTAACAAGATGTAGCATTATTTATTGGCTTTATAGTCATATGTGGCAAAATACTAAATAGTTAACCTCTTACAGGAACATCTGGTAACCCTTTAATCATCGAACACTCAGCTTTATGTATATAAATCTCAATTTGGTTCTATGTTGCTTAGATTTCATGAGTTTAATTTACCTTTGATGACTAAGAAACTAATTATTTGGTTACTCTATTATGTTTTACGTTCTAACATAACCATGGACTGATTAGAGTACAACATTATAATCTATAACTTTATATTCTAAATGCATTTATGTAAAAAATCAATATAGAAACCAGTTTCTTTCTAAATATTTAAAATATTTCCATATCACCTTGTAATGTGTAAACAACACGAAAAACTTATTTTGAAATAAAGTGCAGCAATGAAAGTCAAAATAATTTTTATATGAAATTACATATTTCATATTATTGCTTACTTCTTCATTCATCACAAACTATGAGTTATCACCCTTTGAATTCATCACAAACTTATGAAGAAGAATGTATGATCCCTAATTTGCAGATAAAAAAGTGATACCCAAAGAGGTTAAGTCACTTGCCTGGGCTATTATGTGATCCAGTCAAGACTGAAATTTTTGCCTATTTTATTCCAAAGCTTATTCCCTGTATCCTGATTCTTTTCTTTACATTTTCATAGTAAGCATATGAATACATTTGTTTTATTTCCGGAAATTTTAGGGAAAAGCAATGTAACTTTTTCTTGGGTTAAAGTAAAGTGTTGCATTGTTAAATTGTTCTCAGTTGAAGAAGTCAAAGCAGTAGGAGGAGGAGATGGAGGAGGAGGCGGAGGGAACAGAGAGAACAAGAGGAAGAAGATGACTTCTTCCACCATATCATCCATATCCCTATTTTATTCTCATCTCCAGATTAACACATTTCTCTCTCCTGTTTAGGTGACTCTTTTGTATGTCTGAACCTATCAATATCCAGTGTTGTGGCTGGATCGGCCCTTGTGGTTCTTATGATTGTAAGATGCCCTCAGTGATAAACATCAGGGAACTTTGGGGAAAAAAACAAAAAAGGTTTATTACCCACAGGTCCTGTAAAGCACATGGCACACCTAGGACCACACAGTGAGGTGCTGGAGAGAGAAAGAGAGCGAGAAAGAGAAAGAATGAGCCTTGTGTTCTGCCTTTATTGGGATGGAGGGCAGTGGGAATTTAAAGGGCAGGAAGAGAAAAAATCAAGTGGCCCAAATGGTCACCTACAGAAATCAACCGAGATCTCTAAACCAAAAGAGGGAGCCCCTGGGGGCAGGGGGTTGGGGAGTGGGTTGGTGAGAGGTGGTGTGGTCTGACTTTTTAATCTAGTCTTGTGGCTGGTAATGTATTTATTAGGAGATAGCCATCTTTGAAGTGGATGCCTTGACACTTGTATTACAAAAAAGAAAAACCAACTGTCAGGGTTTACACTACAGTGTCATAGCTTGATAGCCAATGTTTGTTTTCAACAATTTACTTTTGTATTATTTTTTTTATCTATGTCAGTTTTTTTATACTGGGTTAACCACACATAGTGAGGTCATGAAGATTTAAATCTTGCATCCTAAAGCAAAGTTCCCTTGGGTAATATAATGTACTGATTTGAAAACAGAAAGGACTTATCCTGGAAACCCTGATAGTATTTCCCAGAATACTGTTAAATTATGTATATACTAGGATCATGAAAATCCTACTCTCTGCTTTTCTTTGTTCATTATAGGATAATGGTGAGTAGAATTGATGTAAGCTGACAGAATAACAATTATCAATAGCAAATCTACAATTTCTTATCACAATGCATATCAACATGCTTTGAAAATATAATTTTATTTTCCACATTTTTCTTAGTATAGACCTTACAGTATCTCTTATGGGCATTACAACAAAAAAAGTGCACAGTTGCTCAATGACTAATCTGTGAACAATTTAGGACAACTGTTGATTTCTGTTTCAAGTTTGTTATCTGGGAATATATGATTAACTCAAGGTCACACAATAAACCAATTAATGAAAAAAGGTAAGCAAATGCCTAATCCTATGTTCCCTCTGATACATTAGTTTACCGTAACTGAATATTCTAGAGCTAAAAGTTACCAATAGGCAGAAATCCTTTTTAAAGAAAAGTTAAATATCCTCTGGAATATAAACAAACCAATCTCTTAGAGGAGGAAGGATTCAAATCATTTCCATGAACCTGACCCAAGATTGAGACAATTCTCTTAGGACAAGGACTTTGAAGTAGAAACCTGACAATCTGTTATATTGCCAATTTAGAAAATAATCTCATCCCCTACTGATGCAATGCCAACCTGTCATGTTACCAAATTTCCTCTTTTTCTGTCAGATCATTCAGTATAACAATTGCTTTTTCTCAATCTTCCAGACTTTTGGGGCAGAGGTTAGAGGAAGGCTGTTTCTTTTTTGTTAGGAATCTTTTATACCTCCTTAGAAAAATAAAAGTGGGAAATAGAATCCACGAGCTGGAAGGTACCCAAATCTATTCCCAGTCATCTTTTGTTGCAGGAGCATAGAGTTTTCCAAATTCTATGAAATAGAATACGAGTTTTGTCAAATTGAACTTCACTGAATTGGTAGAATGTGGTTGTGAATCCAGTTGTTCTTCAGAATCACACTTACTCTTCGTAACAATACTATCCACTGTTGCAGTTAGTTCTGTACACGCCTGACTCTACAACTAGATCCTAACATTCTAATATTCTCGAATGTCAGAACCTCGTTCACACTATTTGCAATGTTTTGTACATAGTTGGAGTTCATTTTTTAAAAAGGAATGTTTAGTGTATATACAGGTCTTTTTCAAACTGTACTTTACCTGCTATTCCTATAACTGATATTTTCTGCAAGAAATTGGGACTCATCAAGCTGATCTATCATACAAATACACTCTTTGCATAATACATTTTCTGATAGTCTTTCTCACAAGTAAATTTTGCCTGAGGAGTTGGGAGTGAGAAGACTGGGAGAGCATATGTACTACAGTCACCCACGTGTGCCCTACTCTACATCAGAAAAGATATTCTCTCTTAGGATCAGGGTCTCTGTGACTTTATTTTTTATGATACATGAGCATCCATGCCACTTATATCTCTGATATTGTAGGAGAGAGAGAGAGTTTGTTTGTGTGTATATGCACAGTTATGTTTGTACTTCTGATTGTGGGTTCTTTGAATGCAGAGATCATGCTGCATTAGTCAAGGATCTACAGAAAAACAGAACAAATAAAATGTGTGTAAGTTTGTGTGTATATGGAGAAAGAGAATTGGCACATGCAATGCAATCATGGGATCTCACAAGTCCACCATATATAGAGCAGGTCAGCTGGCTAGAAACCTAGGAAAGAGTTGGTGTTGAATCTTGAGTCCAAAGGCAGTCTAATGCCAGCAAACTAAGTGTCCATTGACAGATGAATCGATAAAGAAGATGGGTATATATGTATATATATATATATATATATATATGTCCCATTAATATTTTAATGGAATTTTATTCATCCATTAAAAAGAATGAAATAAGGTATCATACTAAGTGAAGTAAGTCAGAGAAAGATAAATATCATATGATATCACTTATATGTGGAATCTTAAAAAATGATACAAATGAACTTATTTACAATACAGAAAGGGCCTCACAGACATAGAAAACGAACTTGTAGTTACCAAAGGGGAAAGGGAGGGGAGGGATAAATTAGGAGTTTGGGATTAATAGATATAGACTACTATATATAAAAGATAAGCAACAGGGACCTACTGTATAGCACAGGGAACTATATTCAGTGTCTTGTAATAACCTATAATGGAAAAGAATCTGAAAAAGAATATATATATATATATATATGTTTTTATATATATATAATTGAATCACTTTGCTTTACACCTGAAACTAACACAACATTGTAAATCAACTATACTTCAATTGAAAAAAAAAGAAGTCAAACGCAGTCTAGAGGCAGAACTCCTCATTCTTCGGGGACCTCAGTCTTTTTCTCTTAAGGCCTTAAACAGATTGAATGAGATGCATCCACATTATGGAAGGTAATATGCTTTACTTAAATTCTACTAATCTAAATGTTAATCTCATCTGAAAAATATTTTCATAGAAATATCTAGACTTGTATTTGACCATGTAACAGTATACAATGTCCTGGTCAGATTGACACATAAAATGGACCACCACATATGCCATAGGGTCTGACCACCCACTGGGATTCCAACCCCAGTTAGACGTCACAAAGTTGGATGATTTTTCATATTTCACATATTAGCTTATATTTTCCTTCCCTTTGGAAGCTTTCACTGATCATGACTCAGTTACAATGATGGGGTCTACATTCTAAGACCAATTCCCGAATTTAAAAATTGAAAAAAAAAATTAATTAAATAGATAAAAAGAAAGAAATATGCAGAAAGCAGTCTTGTTTATCAACTAAATGTAAATGGTAAAAGGGGAAAATTTGGAGATATATCACCACATCAATAATTTAGTAAGATTAACTTCTATTTCAACATTGTTACTATCAATACATTAATCATAGATATTATGAATGGTAATCCTATATAATATGATTTGATCCTCTTGAAGAAGGGTTCTCATTAGCCTTCTATCGTATAAATATTACATTCTCATGGTACAATATAATACAAGCCCTGCACTAGAGGGACTCTGCATCAACACCCACTATTACTCCTCTAGTGTCCCAGGAAAGTAGGTGTATATACAAAACGCGAGTATGCACAAAGGCGGTATATTTAAGAGTCAAAGACATGGAGTCAAAGTCATAAAGACATGATTTTAGAGGTAATTTCAAAACATGTTTGAGAACTTGTTCTTGTTGCAAAAAGAAAAAAAATAGTTCTAACACCATCCCAAATGTTGTGGGTAGGTCCTGGCTGAGTAACTAACACAGCATCAACAAGCAAGCTATGGCTGGGTTTTTGTTGTTGTTGTTTATTATAATATATTAACAGAGAGTCAGAAGTCAAAAAAGAGGGTAATATTCTAAACAAACCATTATTCTTCTATAGAGGATCCACTTAGGAAGAATAGTTGTTTCCTACTGGCAGGATCCTCCACCAACAGTAGTTGCCTTTTGGGGACAAAAACAAAATTGAAATTGTTTAGTTCCAAGGAGGCTTGATATTTTTTCATTGTAAAAGACTGAACACATCGTGGTTGATGAGCTTTGTCTCCTTCAATTTAGCCAGCCACTTGCCTCCAGAACAATGATAACTCCCACCCCAAAACCAATTCTGTAATATATTATCTAGTATATTAATAAAATCCAAACAGTGATGTTACTAATAATGCTTCGCATTATGAAAAGGCATGCCTTCATTACACTGCTGATTTTGTTTGCAAAAGTTTGACTTTGAATAAAGTCTGATATTCAACAGAAGTAGAGCCACTAAATGCAGAAGCTCATGCAACTTCAATTCATTCATTCATTAGGCAAATCCATTTAACGTCTTAGTGCATCTGACACTGAAGGAAGTTTAGGCAAAGCAAGCAAGGTTAGTAGCTTTATGGGCTATAAGCCTCTACAAACTATTATTCAAATACTAGTCTACTCTAATATTACTCTAATAATATTACTGGATGTGCATTAATAATATTCTACTTTGTTATAAAATGTAAATACTTTATCAGGTAAAGGAACAGACTGTTGGACATTAAGCTCTCCAATAGGTCACAGAAGGTCACTGGAAACCAAAATCTGCAGATTTTTTAGTAATGGGGTTGCTGTCAGTTGTTAACAAGAGGAATTTGAGGTTGTTTTTTTGTCTGTTTTCCCTCCTTTTTTTCTTCCCTCCACTCCTACCTCTCTTGCCCTTTCTAACTCTTATTTCAGCATCCTTTTTTATACAGCAGCATTTTGGGGCAAGGAAAGTACCATTTGTGCAACAAAAATCAGAGAGAAGACTTTAAGTAAGAACATTTTACTGGTTATCACCCAGTACTTTCCCCTACTAAGAAGATTATCATGGGGCCATAATTTCTTTTGAAAAGAAAGAAAGTACTAACAGTAAATCACAACACCTCTTAGAATACATAAAAGTAATCAAATGTCCTAATGGAACTTCGAAATGACTCTGAAGCTGTGTTCCAGTGGGATTCTGATTAATTGGCACTATCTTGACATAAGTGTTGTGTCACCCCTCCCCCCTTACTAAGGAAGACAATTGCTTAATGAATGCAAAGGGCAACAGGTCAGGTCCTCCAGGGTTACAGGGAGACCCTGTGGTACAGTAATTCATGCCCTGTGCAGCAAGCATGTCAGCAAGGGTGTGTTAAGCAAGCATATTAAGCAAGGGTTGTTTTATATTAATGTGCAGGGCAAGAAAATAACAGGAGATAAATGTCAGCAGCCTGTTGATTCTTTTTTTCTACCCCTCAAGGTGGAAACACACTTACACAACCATGTAATAGAAAGAAAAGAACTGTTTGTTGTCAGAATTGTTGTAAAGCTTACCCCTGCAGGAGATGGAGAAAGACCTACATGCTCAATTGTGGAGGAAAAAGTTAATCAGGGAAAAAGTTAATCCTGTTTTGTGGACCTGTGGTCAGTGAAGGGATTAAAGCTTTGTAAACATGCTCTAAGCATTTCCTTTAAACATCATTTAGCACAGTATACTTATCCAGATCCCTAAGCCTGCATGGAAACCAGACAGAAGACATGAGTTCTTCACTCTTTTATTAAAAAACAAAAAAAAACAATAGGTTAGAAGGATAGATCTGTTTAGTTTTCCTCATGGATATTATTTGCTGATCAGACCCTTACTATCAAACTCTTCTTTTATCTGATGATGACTTTCTTGACAAATTTAGACATAGCTCCATAGTTCATAGCTCTTCATTTATTCGATTTAACTCAGTTCTAAACCTAGGGACCATATTATGTCTGTCCTATGTAGGGGGGACCAAAGGAGCAACTTGTGGCACCCCAATTCAAAATTTCCTCACCAACCATATGGAAGGGTGTTTTGTCCCACATTGGAAGTAAATTCCTTTAGGTGCTAGACTGTGGGTGCAGCAATGGGCTATGAAGATAAGACAGAATATTTGGGATTGGAAAACCAAAGCAAGATTAGGACAGCTTGCAAAAATGTTGGATCAGGACTATACCAAAATATGTAGCCTAAAAAGCTAGAGTAACCTTGAGTCAAGGTGTAAATAGATAAACATGGCATGGAATAAGACAGAGGGTCAAACAGTCAGTGGCCAGCAAAATCCAGGTTTCAAAGTTCAGTAGTTTGTAGGTGGGTGCGAACTGGAAAAATCTATTGCAAGCAGATGGCATGATGAAGACAAGGCCATTTCACCATTCAGTAAATATTGGCTGTTGTCACTCTGTGCCTATCAGTGTGTTAGGTCCTGAAGATAAAATTAAACCACACTTCCTGCCATCAAGGAGTTAGCAGTCTAGTCGAGAACAAGCCAACTGTGACAGAACTATGAAAAGGTGCTAAAGGAAATAGTATAACGCCCTCTACCTAGCTGGATGATGCTATTTGGGGTGGAATAAAAGGGGAGAAGGCTCTGGTTCTCCAAAAGCAGATGCTGAGCGTTTGGGGTACAAGACGTTTATTAGGGATCAACCTATGAAAGGAATGGTAAGCATGTTACTCTGCTTGGGCTGCCATAGCAAAATACACATGTACTACTGATGCTGAAAACTTGGCCTCTGTGCACTGGTGCTGAATCAAATCTTGGAGACAGAGTTTTGGGTGAAGTAGAAAAGAATAGCTTTATTGCTTTGCCAAGCAATGGGGGACACAGTGGGCTCGTGCCTCTCAAAACTCTGTGTCCCAACCCAGAGGGATTCGGTGAGGAGTTTTATAGCAAAGGTTCAAAGGCAGGGTTGCTGGTAAGGATTAGGGTGTGTGCAGGGCCTTCACTCCTTTAATCTGGCCTCAGGTGGTCTCCTGATGAGCATCTCTTGTTCCTTTCTTCTGGCCTCAGGTAGTCTCCTGATGATCTCCTCGAGGTTATCAAACTGTGACCTTCTCTGGAATGAAGAATGCTAACATCTTCAATTTGTTGGGGATTTTAGTTCTGTAAAGGAGCTTAAAGATATTGTTGTGTGTATCCCTTGAGGCAGAACCAGGACCCTGCCCCAAAGTTACACTCTTGCACCGCTGCACTATTGTGTCAATCACTCTTAGTCTTTCAGGTACATCCAAATTGGCCGTTCCCTTCCTTTTAAACAGCCTCTTCACTTGACCTCTGTGACATCTTACTCCATTACTTCCTGCTGAGACCTAAGCACTCTCATTGTCTCTGCCCCATTCTTCTTCTTCCTTATGTTTAGATTTTGGAGTTTCTCATATCTCAAGTCTGTATTGCCTTCCTTTTCCTATGTGTCTCCCTAGAATGACGTATTCACTTCCATGTCCTTAAATAATATCTGTATTTAAAGATCCCCAAATTTGCATTTCCAGTGCTGACCTGTCCTCTAAAGTCAATTCTTATACCACCAACTTCCTCCTTGATTCCTCTGTATTTGTTAGTGGCACAGTGAATTCTACATGTTCAAATGAACTTGTGAATATGTCCCCTAAGACTTGTCTTTATCTCCTCATCTCAATAGTGCCACTTCTATCAAGGTACTAGATCCAGAAAGTTGGGGCTTAACTTTGATTCCTCTTGTACAATCATCTGCACATCTAGTCCATCACCAGGGCTCATTATTTTGATCTTTGACAGACAGCTAAATCTATCTATTGTTTTCTGTCCCCACAATCATAACCTGAGTTCCAGCTCCCAGTCTTGGCCACTTGAACCACTGCTAGTACTTCTTAACTGGCTCCTTATTTCCAGATTTATGCCCTTGATTAATTCCTCACCAAGGTAATCTTTCAAAAATATAAATTGCATTCAAGTTATACCATGTTACTTCATTGTTTTAAGTTGCTAACAATCTACAATAATCCACAAAGAAACCCTTTTTGCCATCTAATCTAAATGTCCGTCTATATATGCTATGGTTTGAATTGTGTCCCCCTCAAAATTTCTGTGTTGAAGCCCTATTTCCCAATGTTATGATACTTGGAGATAGGACATTTGCAGGGTAATTAAGTTTAGATGACGTCATGAGGGTAGAGCCCTCCCTGATGGGGTTAGTCCCCATATAAGAAGAGACATCAGAGAGATTTCTTTCTCTCTCTTTTTCTCTCTCTCTGCCTGCAAGGTGATGATCCAGCAGGAAGGCAGCCATCTGTAAGCCAGGAAAAGAGCCCTCACTGGAGAATCAAATCAGTTGATACCTTGGTCTTAGACTCCTTAGGCTCCACAACTGTGAGAAATAAATTCCTGTTGTTTAAGCCACCAGCCTATGGTATTTTGTTATGGCAGCCTGAGCTGCCTAAAATGTATATTTATATCCATATTGCATAAGTAAGTTTGATTTCTTAATATCTATTTCCAACACTAGACTCTAAGACTAAGCTTCATGAGGATTGGTTCTGTGTCTGTTTTATTCACTTGTTATATCCCTGCCTGGTCAGGTACTGTCTTCTGTAAGTGTTTCCTGACCTTATGAATGACAGGAATTAAGCTGGTTCCAGGGGTTGATGATACACACAGTCCTTGTGGTCAGGTCATCATATTCTTAATAGTTCAGTCATGGAGACAAACAATAAACAAATAAATGCATGATTGAAATAAATGTTGGGATTAAAAAGTGTAGGGTCTGTGTGTGCATCCACATATTAGTGGGTCTATATAAATCTGACCAGGCAAAGCAGGAGTAGAGAAAGATGAGAGCATTTCACAAGGAGTGAGCAGGATGTAGAAATCCCAGTGTCTTCACCAAGAAAGAGAGTAGACCTGTATGAATGGAATACAGTAAGTTCTACTTATAAAAATGCCTACTATTTGAGTCTGTTTCTCATGACCTGGGTTTCCCAAGAATCCCCTATCAAGAGTCTGCTAGCAAATTTACATTATACCAAAAGTGATTGATTTTACTCATTTAAGAATTGAGGGAGTTGATCAGGGACATTGATTGACCATCGATGTGTGAAAGTTTCATGATATTCTGGGGTAACAATTGATTGACTTAATTGATATACTGTATATTTAATATTATCTTATATTCAGGGTGAATTTTTTCAATAAAATATATTTGTATACCCATTAGTGAAATTATACAAATTCTGGAAATTTCTGTTGCCCACCATATGAATCGGTAAATATAACTACAGTGAATATAGTGACTCCAGTAATTCAGAAGCATTTTATACATCATTTCAATACTCGAGACATTAGTCAGTTATCTGCAAAACAGAAAAATGCTTGTCAAGGACCAGAAAATGAAGAGATGGTACGTTATACTTTCCTTCCATTTCTTTCTTCAACCAAAATGTCTATACATCAAATTATGACTTTGCAGTACACAATACATGTGGTTAGAAAAAATTCTTACTTCATTCAAGTTCAAGGCATCACTCCAAGACTTAGAATCCTCATTACAAAATAACTTTAATTAGTTTAACAAGTGGGTTTCTTATTATTACTATTGGATTGGATCCAGTAGTTCTTTTCAAGAGCCAGATTGAGAAAGAAACCTCTCTTGTGTTGGGGCTTCCTGGCTATAAACAACTTAATGCTTAATTAAACAACTAAAGCTGAGAAAAATAGAGTTCAGCGTCCCAGCAAGGTGCTTGGTTATAGTCATCTGTAAAGAAAGAAATCCAGGAAATTATTCATAGAACTCTCAGGGCTCATGTAAATGTTGCTCAGAGACTAGAGATAGCATCTCCTACCATACAGGGAAACATCTAAATCATTCCTAGGTACACTGCATTTTTAATGTTTTTGTGTGTGTACCTTTAAAGGTGTGGGAAGTACATTCAGGTAGACAGAGGTTTGATGGAAGCAAAAAAAAACAAAAAAAAGACTTCGTATTCTCGCTTTTATTTGGCAGAAGTGGTATCAAGACTATAAACACTAGAAATGAGTGTTGCAAGTGTTGCTAAAATATGCCGACTATTAGAAAACATGAATATGTATATATGTGTGTGTGTAATTGTGTGTGTTAAATTTTTGTTTGTGTTTTACAACTTTTTAGAATGAGTCTTTGCGAAATTCCAGGAAAGCAGGCATGTTCTTGGATACAAGCACATATTGGTCAATAAGGAAGTGCATGAAATCTGAGCCAACTGCTTTTAATTGCTGGGAATTATAAATGTGTTGATAGATCTATGAGATATAGATTACTTTGGAGGCAATAATAATTGCCGCTAACACTCTCTGAGTGCTAACCACGTGCAAGTCTTCTTTTAAGTGTTTTATATTTAACCTTCAATGCAAAGAGAGTGATACTAATGCTATTTCCATTATACAAATGAAGGAACTGAAACACAGAGAGGTTAAGTAACTTGTACAGGGTCACACAGCTAGTAAGTAGTAGGTCTGGGGTTTAAACATGTGAGTCTGGCTCCAGAACACGTGTTTCTTAACCACCATACTCTTGCGAAAGCAGTCAAGAAACAAATGGGTGGAGGCGGCATAAAAGGGCATAAAAATAAATGAGATAGTGTGCAAAGACTTAGCATGGTAACCAATAGGGTAGGCACAAGACAAATGCGACCTGGATTGAATTTTATCATGACATATTATGATGATAACAAGTCTCATAAACAGTAACTACAGCCCCTAGAATGTTCTCTAAAACATAAGTACAAAAAGACAGCATACTCTACAAATACCTAAAACTGTATTCTAAGTGCTTAACACTTATTAAACTGTTTAATTCCCACAAAAATCTTATGAATTGCATAATGTTTTCATTCCATTTAATGGATAGAAAAATTGAGGCACAAAAACGTTACGAAATTTGGCTGAGACCACACTATTAGTATGTTTTTGAAATTGGGCTTTAAAGTAAGGTGGCCTAGCTCTCAAGTTTGTTCTCTTATACTATACTGTACTTCCTGAGGCATTCTAAGTTTACAGTCCATTATTAACCTAAGTTTACTGTCCATATTAGACCATCTATTGGGCTAAAACTCCTGATAAGCTCACGGATGGCTTTATGACTGGCAGCAATCAGAAACTATGGGCCCAGATTTCAAACTGTGACTTACTGATGACCATGAATTTATACCCAAGAACATGCCTGATTTACTAGAATTTTGGAATGATGCTTAAAACTCTTAACAAGCTCTTTGTTCTCCATTTTGGTACAATGTTCTGCTAAAAGACATTGTTTCCAGTAATATTTATTGATACAGTTGAACACGAATATAAGGGATGACAACGTAATACATTAGACACATAGACTGTCAGAAGATATTCATTCTTAAGCAAAGTTAGCATATTCTCTCCTCTGTAGAGTGTACTTTGAAGGACCAAAGCCCCCCATGGATCCTTCTTTGTCTGCTAATATGTGCTAAAAAAAAAAAAAAAGCTATCATTAACTTATCATTCAGTTTACTATTTTTATGTCACATGCATTGTTAATATAACACCATTTTCCTGTATCCATTATTCCCTCTTAAGTGCATGGGAACTACATTTCCCAGAATCCTTGGCAGAGGGTTCTGGGTTAGATTCAGCCAATGAGAATCTCTTCCTGGTGATCTGGCAAATGAGACGCAGAAGCCCTCAGTGTTCCCAAGGCAGAAGCTGGCCACCTGGTGAGCTCAGCGCAGAAGAGAGGGTTGGCCAGGAGAGTCCAGATAGCCTCCCATAAAACATGCTCTGCCTCTGCAGGTGTCTGAGATCTGAGCTAGTAGCTTCCTTTGACTGCAGTACCCACTGGTCTCCTGAAGGCTGCTGGCAGCTTTCCTGACCTTTGCCCCACTAGCCTTCAGTAAGACTTAACCCTTTCTTACTCTGTTTTAAATCATTCTCTCAAAATACTTAGGATGCTTTCCATTTTCCTGTTTGAACCCTGACTCATAAATGCATTTATTCATTTTTGAAAGACTAGTTTTATTATTACCTCATGTCTCTACGTCACGTATCAGCTTGCAAAGTACTGTCATATATATTTGTCCCCCAAGTTATCTTAAAATAAGTCTATGAAGTGGATAGAGTAGGCATTATCTCCAATACATAAATAATTTATCTAAGCCCTGATTTCTCTGTGATTTTTGTAAGGAATGACTTAAAGCAAGCTAGTGACAAAATCAATACAAGAACTTAGCCCAACCGATCAACTGTGTTCTTCGTATCATATTCAGTAGTTTCAGAATGCTCTTCATTGAGAAGATCCTGAATTCTCAGCTAAAACGAAAAAGATGAAGTACTATGAGTCACTGAAATTTAAAGATCTTTTAAAAGACGTCTATGAAGCCTAAGGTCATTTTTCAACCCCTTACTGACTCTGCAGAATGTTTAATCACCATTTTGTAATGTAAGCTATATCTGCTTCAATTAAACACAATAAGCAAATAAAATAGTACCTTAAAATTTAGTTTTAAATTATATACATTTATGCTTATGCAATCCAATTTCCCTATGAAAACAAAAATAGAAAATAATTGAACATCAAATAAATCAGCAGTAGTATCTATTAACTGTGGTATCTTTTTAAAGCTCCTCCTTTTAAAAATGTTGTTTGTCTGTTTTCCCCTTCCTACTGAATTAAACAGAGGAAACAGTGAAATTGAAAGCTTAAAAGCTTTTAATTAGCAAACTTTTCTTGTTATTGTATTTAACATTTCCATTAGAAGAGCAAGGACCCGTGGAAATATTTTCAATGCTTATTTGTTTTTCCTTTGAAAATTTATTTGACTATTACAGCAAATGAATTTTTTTATAATAACATTGCTTTCAAAATTATAATATGCTGTATATCAAACTAGAGAGTTGACATCATATTAGCTGCATTGTGTTTGCAGGAGAAAGCTTTATAAAATAGATTATCAATTATCTGTAAATTTTTCTGCATTTATTGAGGTGATAATTTTGCTCTGTTTATAAGTTCATTGTTTCATCAATCATATACTCTTCCTTGCTATTCCCATTCATTTCTTCTATGTAGACACATCTGTTCAAAATATTTTGCATTAACTTTATTCATACCGTAGCCTTAGAGGCAGTAGGGGGAGAAAACATGCTTTTTATCCTCCTTGTTTTTATTAATTTGCATCTAAGGTAAGTTAGAGTTTTCATTACAACTAAAAACCATTGTAGAAGTAGGATTAAAAGAGTCACTGAGAGATCTTGTAGAAACACTGGACATTTTCAGAGAAGTGGAAGTCATAGTGGCCATTATTGATCCAATTGGTTTCACCAGATAGGTCCATGCTGCTACAGGCTTTGACTGACAAGTTCAACTCAGCTCCTGGAATCACAACTTCATCACCTATTAATTGGAAAGGTCTGAAATAAACATTGAAATTACACTTAAGGGCTCAATTGAGTTCCTTAAGCTCTGTGATATCATTAAGACTTCTCATGCAAATTGATGTTGCTATTTAAAATACATTGACCACATTAATTATTAGCAATGGAAATAATAGCAATATCACCACCCCTTCTCTACTACCAAGGAAGACCATCACCAGGCCTTTCCTTCTGTGTCTTTCTGTTTATCTCTATGTGTCTTCTACTTTTCTATCTCTTATAAGTATACTTGTCATTGGATTTAGGACAAACCCTAATCCTGAATGACCTCATCTCAAGATCATTACCTTAGTTCCAACTGCAAAAACAATTATTTCAAATAAGGTCATATTCTGTGGTATGGATGGACATATTTTTTGGGTCACCACTGTTCAGTGTACTAGAGTGACTAAGATTTATCAAGAGGTTCTTATCTTTAGGCTCTGACCAAATGCTCTTCGTGTGTTTACACGAATCTTATGTAGTTCTTACAACCCTCGAGGGGCTGATGCAGTAGGAAAAGAACGAAAAAATGAATGTATTATTATCTTAGTAACAAATTATCACAAATTCAGTGGCTTAAAACAACAGAAATCTATGCTGTCATATTTCTGAAGTCCAGAGGTGTGAAATCAAAGGTGTCAGCAGGATTGGTTCCTTCCGGAGGCTCCAAGGGAGCATCTGTTCCATGCCTCCCTCCAAACTTCTAGTGGCTGCTACCAATCCCTGGTGTTTCTTGGCTTGTAGTTGCATCACTCCAATCTCTGCCACCGTCATCACATGGCCTTTCGCTTTGTGTCTCTCTGTGTGTCTCTGTGTATCTTCTTCTCTGTCTCTTATAAGTATACTTGTCATTGGATTTAGGACAAACCCTAATCCAGAATGAATTTGTCTCAAGAGCTTTACCTTACTTCCATTTGTAAAGACAGTGATCTCAAGTAAGTTCACATTCTGTGGTTCTGGATGGACATATCTTTTGGGTGGCCACTATTCAAAGTACTACAGTGAATATCCAGCTACTTGGTTTATTATTTTCACGGACTTGACTAATTCAGCAGGAAGAAAAACAGGTCAACAGTAATTATAAGCTCTCTTTAGTACACATACTAAATTAATTCAATTTACTAACTGATATTATTTCCCTTCACTGCTTCACCCTTTTGGGATATAGTGTAAACCCCTTCCACACTCTCCAAACATCCCGCCTTCCCCGAGATGGAGCTACCCAAACCACAAGTACCTTCTGGCTTCAGCTCTAATGAAAGCTTACATTATTTGAATTCGTTTTACCATGGAAAGGGTTCCCTATTGCCATGGCTACTGAGAGGGCAATATAAATAGTTAAATCTGTGTTGGCCCTTCTGTTCTATTTTTCCAACGCCAACTGGATTTTTGCTTCCTTTCACATTTGTAATCAAAGAGTGTCTTCACATAGTCACATAGTCATTTATGAATTTGTCTTTCCCCAGGGTCTTTGTAACCTGTACTCATTATTTTGTTTTCAATGACTTCCTCATTATTTTTCCACTAACCAATATTGATAACTTCCTTTCCTCCAAAACAATAGATTCTCCTCCAATCTATACTGAGAAACCAATAGTTTTCAGTACAGAGATGGATGAAATAGGGAAAATATTTTCTTGTGGTTGAAAATGTTTTTATCACTAGTAGGTGTTTTTGTGCCAAAAGACAAGAATAATGTTGTTGCTCATGAAAATAATGCCTCAGTTCACTTGGTTCTCTTCATAAATATCAAGTATAACTGTATAAATAAAATCATCTGGGATTTTACATTGCAGTCCTTATGAAAAGTACTATTTCTACATGTTTCAGTGAGAATTCAGGTTTTATTTCATTTAGTGGTTGCTTTTTAAACCTAAATCTGAGATCCACTTAGAATTCTATTTTAAAATTTATTGCTTGTATTTTCTAGTATAGTAATTACAATTTAAAAATGCCAACTAGAAAACAAGTAGTGTATGAGAACTCATTGATTTGTCACTTGGCACAAAACACTTCCATCAAAGTAAAAAATATAGAAGCATTTTAAAAATGATTTATTAATAATTTTTGAATTGGATATGAGTCAGAGTGGAAGTCTGAATTTTTTTTTAAAGTAAAACTTTTATTTGATGTCACACTTGATTTGCACCTCTCAGGCTCTGTCAGGATGGATAGAAAGGGACTGATAATTGAATGAAAAGCAGAGATTTAACATCATGCCAGTATTAAGAAGTACTAGACACTAGGAGGCTGCCATACTGGTTACTACATTGATTGCCAGAGTTGGCTTGGCCAATAGGGATCTTCACGAGACTTCCTTAACCTTCACCAATTACTATAATACAGTTTTGTTATAGGAGCTATCTATGGAAGGCCTAGTTAATATCAAAAGGACAAGGTGAAACCACAAGGTGAAGGAAGATGTAGAATCAGATATGTTCTAGAGACACTGTAGGGCACAGCCAGTTTCATCATGGGAGAGATTCATCCCAGTTAACGATACACAACAAACATTTAGGAGTTAGTTACTGCTGTTTCAATTGGCGGTATTCCAATATTCTGGCAAACCATGTTATTCGATTTTATATTTAAATTAATTTTTTGTAGCATAATTTACACACAGTTAAATGCACCTATGGACAACTCTATGCATCTGTGTAACTGCCACTACAACCAAGACTATGTCCATCATCTCAAAGAGATTTCTTGTGCCTCCTTGCTGTCAGGAAGCCCAGCTCCAGGCCCAGAAAATGAGTGATCTGCTTTCTGTTACTCAACATTAGTTCTGCCTATTCTAGAATATTATATTAATGGGGTCATACAGTAAATAGTCTTTTTTGTCTGACTTTTTATTCAGCACTGTATTTTTGAGATACAACTGTGTTGTTGCATCTATCGGTACTTTGTTTTTCTCTATTGCTGAGTTGTATTTCACTGTATGAATGTAACACAATTCATTTATCAGTTCACCTGCTGATGGGCATTTGGGTTTTCTGCAGCTTGTCACTATTATGAATAAAGCTTATATGAATATTTCTGTATGTTTTTGTAGATATGTATTTTCAATTACTTTAAGTGAATGCATAGGAGTAAAATTTCTGGGTGATATAGTAACTTTATGTTTAACTTTCTAAGAAAGTGTCAAAGAGATTTCCATTTTGCAATCCCACCAGCAACATATGAAAGTTCAAGTTATTTTGCATCTTTGTCATTTGGGGAATTGTAAGGTTTTTTTCAGTCATTTGAACAGGTTTCTGGTTGTATCTCATTGTACTTTTAATTAACATTTTTCTGATTACTGATGGTGTTGAACATTTTTCCTGTGGTTATTGGTCATTTGTACATCTCCTTTTGTGACATGCCTGTAGAGTTTTTTTGCCCATTCTTAAAACTGAGTTGTCCTCTTAGTACTGAGTTGTAAATTATTTTTTACCCTGGATATGCTGTCATGGGAGAGGGGCTGTACTGGACTATGGATAGATCACTTCCTTTCTGGTTACTGGGGAGAAGAATAAAAACTGCTGCAATTCAGTGCCATTGTTCAAAGAGGTGCCGCCCAGAGACGTAGTTTGATTCTGAATAATCTACTCAGGGGAGGTAAACATTTCAACCTAAATTTAGGTAACAGTGCTAATGAACAATTCCTAAGTCCTAGGGATTTCAACTACAGCTATTTATTTCTTGCTCATGTTACATGAGGGTGAAGAACAGTTGATACTGCTCTAAGCTGCCAGGCTATGGGGTCTCTTCTTTCTGAGATTCTGGCTGAAGGACCACCCCTGAATGGGAGGAAAATGGTGTCCTCCCATTTTCCTGGCAGAGGGAAAGAACAAGAGAGACAGGACAACCACATGGTGACAGTAAACCTTCTGCTGGGATGTGGTTTGTGCTGTGTCACTCACATTCTATTGGCTAAAACACATCACGGGGCTGAGCCCAATGTGAATGAACAGGGTGAGAATACATGTCCCATGATAGGTGTGGGAGAATGAAGATCTGTGAACACCAATATAATCTACCACAATCAGTTGCAAAAAACACCCACAACCTGGATAGAGAACTCTCAAAAAGAATCACATGCAAAACTCAGAGTATAAAGCCTGCACATGGCAAGCTTTGAATAAATGTTCACTCTTATTTTTATTATTTCCCTTTATGTAGACCAGATCCTGTTTCACATGATAAGAAACCACTCTCTGGAATGTATAGGAAGATTTTATAACAGTACTGATTCAGTTGAATTGCTTAGAAATTGGGTGGCATTGTCATCTCTATTTTCTTAGTTCTAGACCTTTACTCAGAATGAGAGACAGACTTCATTCCCGTACATATGAAATGCTGAATTATGAACCATTAAAAATTTCACATACTTAACAAAAGAGTGAAGTTATTGATAATGAACTTAAAACCTGTACGCTTGTTTAGACACATTTAGAGTTGGTTTCTCTGCTTGTATGTTAAAAGCTTACATAACATAAATGTGCATTAGTTTGTGACAGGTGCAATGTGTCTTAAATAGAGGAAGTCTAGAAAACATACCTTTGCTCCTCCCTAAAATGCCTCTTCCCAATCCCTCTTAAAGCACCTTGTACTGGAATTCTGCATTATTGTGTGCCATCTTCTTTAGACTGTCACTTCCTTCAAGCTAGAGTCATGTCTCAGGAGTTGGGGACACTATAGATGAGTTAATATATTATCTAATACTATAGCAAGGTAAAAATACTGCACAAAAACTCAGTAACAACAATAACAATGATGATGCTGATAATGATGATGATGATAGTAAGGATAAAGATTTGTATAGCCCTTATTATGTGCCAGGCTCTATTCCAAACATTCTTTAACCAGTTGCCATGAAAGAGGTACTACATTTAAAGCTGAATTACCGAAGTGGAAACTGATGTCAGAAAGGTTTAGTAAGTGCCTCAGCGTCCGAAGCCACCACTCAGAAGCTATGTTATAGTGGTCAACAGTGAACCATGCTTCCTGCAGTTCACACCCTGATGGTTGCCTTGGCCATGTGACTTTCCTTGGTCAATGGGATATTATAATATGTGGTGCTAGCAGAACATCTAGAGGTCTAGTTATCTTAGAACACTCCCTTTTGGGACCTAGCCACTATGTTAGATGCCTGGTTTAGGCTACTGAAAGATTAGTGACCATGTGGGAAGAAAGACATTGAGTCCACAATGAGAGCGACGTCCAGCCATCCTGATACTCTAGCTGAGCCCAGTCCCAACAGACCCACTAGCTGAAGGCGGGCACATAAGTAACCTAAGGGGAGAACTGCAGAAGAGCTGCCCAGCCAACACAAAGTTTTGTCAGAAATAATGTGTAGTTTTATGCCACTACATTTTGCATTGTTTTTATACATAGCAATTTACAACTGGAATAGAAGGCAAGACATCGTCTGCCTCAGGGAATTTTGTTGTTATTAAAGCAGCTAAAGAAATTAATATATATAGATATATAGATATATATAGATATATATATAGTTAACATATTATATTAACCTCATCCATAATTTCTGAATTTTCTACAAAATCTGTCCACAGTTATGACCTAGTCCTGCAGGAGACTTCTCCTTGTCACAGAATACAGAGTGTCAACTCTGTATTGGCACATAATACAGAACTTGCTAAATTAAATAACCCCATTTCCTTAAGTTCCAGAAATCTGATTTTTGGGACAATGTCAAAACAAACTCTGATGAGATTTCAACAGTGATCATGGAGGTTGGTTACCAGTGGGTATTTGACACATTTTTCTCACTCTTGGCCAAGTGCTCCTAAACCAAATCAGAGGTATTGTTTAACTGGCTACTGATTAATATTTCTGACAATGTGGTAATCGGCTATCCAGATGAGCAATTAATCAGAGTAGTGAGAAATAAATAGCATCTTTAGATCACATTTTATTGCAGTCTAAAGACCAAGTTTGTTCCTAGAGTTCTCATAACAGAAATGAGGTGAATGTTAGCCATGAATCTACACAATCAGTCATTTAGCACTTGACCTTTAGAGTTAGATAAACTTTCCTCAAAGAAATCAGTCAATGCTTTTGCAATCATAAAGAAAGAACTATATATATATACATATGTATATATATATGTATATATATATATATATATATATATATATATATATATATAGGAGGTTTTTCTTATGAGGAATTGGTTCACATGATTATGTAGGCTAAGTTCCATGGTCCACCATCTGTAAGTTGGAGACCCAGGAAAGCTTGTGGTGTAATTTAGTGTGAGTCCGAAGACCTGAAAACCAGGGCCACTGATGGTGTAAGTTCCAGTCTATGGACCATAGAGGTTGAAATGAGATGTCCCCAACTCAACCAGTGGGACAGGAAGAAAACAGTGAATTCTTCCTTCCTCTGTCTTTTTTTCTGTTCAGGCCCTCAATAAATTGAAAGATGACCACACTGGGGAGGGAAATCTACTTTACTGAGTCCACTAATGCAAATGCTAATCTCATCGAGCAATGCCCTCCCAGACACACCCAGTGAAATAGTGTTTAATCTGGGAATCCCATGGCCAGTAAAGCTGACACATAAAGTCAACCATTACAAATATGAATAAAGAAACCATTGCACAGCAAGATGTTCAAAATCTATGATGATGACATTGATAATTATTAGAGTACATTGCATAGAAACAATGGAAACAAGGGTCACCCTGTAATGTTTGTTCTTCCCCAAAGTTCCTTCAAATGTTAAAATAGAGCCATTCTTTTCTCCTGTTTAACATCACCTGAGTTTCACCCTGAGAGCCCTTTCTAGCTCTGTTATACTCCAGGAATTCCTGGAAGAAAGATTCAGAGTTTTAGATTTAGGAGTTTTGGGACCCCTGCTCATCATTTTGCTGAGTAACAACAGAGGTTCCAAAGAGCCTTGGAACTCTCCAGCTTCTCCAGCACACAACAGACCAGGGCCAACCTGAGAGGCAGAAAGACTTGCACCTCTTTCAGATTCCAAAGTTTTAGAACAAGGGGTCTGGGCTGTAAACACAGGCTTGCTGCAAAATAGTTCTCAAAATTCAAGCAAAGCTGGTAGAGATTTGCCATTGAACAGATAGGGATCAAAATCCTGGCCCTGCACCTTTGAAAATGCATTTCCTTTGGCAAGAACCTGGTCTTCTCAACCCCTCAAGTGTCCTCAAGTATAAAATGCAATAATAATACCTACCTCACAGGGCTGTTGTGAACATCAAAAGGGAAAATATACTTAAAACATTTGCCACAGAGCTTTGGGTTCAGATTATTAATCAAGTTATAAGCCCTATGAAGAACAAGCATTATTACAGATAATAATATGAAATACCCTCAAGCTCTAAAATTGTCTTTAACTTCTCTGCATCAGGCAACTCAATGCATTGTGCCGACCCACAGCTCCAAGGCTACTGAGGTTTGCAAGTAGTATGTTTATATCAGAGCTCAATAGATTCAAATCAACTGAACCCCATGATTCCCCATGTATATAAGAACTGAAACTTGAAATCAATATGAAATACTCAAATACTCAAATACTTAAATTCATAATATCAGGCTTCTGGGACTTAAGTCAGAGCACAATTGTGGTGAAATTGGCTCATATCAAAGGCATTTTTATAGTTTACGTCCTCCCTCCCACCTGGCTGAGATGCAACTTTGTCAATACACAAAATAGTTTTTGGATCCACTGGAGCATAATCTACCCCATGCTTAAGGTTATGGTATTTATTCAAACATCAGAATGGGAGCTGATGAGATAATTTTGGTCCTTCCATTATTTAGTTATGGAGACATGTTTCCCTTTAATTTCTTTCTTCTAAATCAGTGTTTATTTACCAGCAGTTCATATCAAATCACTTTTGAGACTTTTCCAGGTTTTATCTTCCTTTACGTAAATCAATGGGTATGAAATGAGGTCCAGGCATGCATAGTTTTAAAAAGCCCAACCTTTAAAGCTGATGTGTACCCCTGATTAAGAGCCACTTGTGAAAATGAGTGGACTCAATCCTTGTCAATAATCTTTTAAAAGGTGAAACTCAGTTACAATTTCACTGTTTCCTTCATAGTATTTTATGTTGTATATATTGACAAAATCTTTAATTTTCAAATTTTATTACAAATTTTAATTTTGATTAACCATAAAAAGAAAAAAGAAATCATAGCATTGTAGAACCAGAAAAAAGGAAGAGAGTGTTACTAGTTTTTCTACATGGGAGGGTTGCAAAATTCCGAATTCTAGTTCACTACTGTACTGTACCCATTCTAATACCAGTGTCTTGTTACTGGTGTCAAACTTCTCCAACAATGCCATGTATAGTAGACAGGATGGAGACCTTTTCAGAGTTCATGCTTATGGCATTTGGGTTGCTCTTTTCTCCTTGGGAAAGAGGAAAAAGAGTGTTATAGCCCACATGTGTCTAGTAGCCTCAGTTACTATGTTCTTTTTTACGTTTTTATAAACATCAAGTCCGAAATAAAAAGAAGTCAACAATCAGTAGCTAGTCAAAACCATCTGTCTTGGTTACACAGATACACTCTGTAAATGACATACATAAATAAACACATACATACATATAAATCATGGATGTGAGAAATATTTATATGAAAAATATATAGCATGGACTTGAGAAAGCATCTTTTATAATAAAACCACTTCTAGGGCTTCCCTGCTGGTGCAGTGGTTGAGAATCCGCCTGCCAATGCAGGGGACACGGGTTCGAGCCCTGGTCTGGGAAGATCCCACGTGCCGCGGAGCAGCTGGGCCCGTGAGCCACAATTACTGAGCCTGCGCGTCTGGAGCCTGTGCTCCGCAACAAGAGAGGCCGCGATAGTGAGAGGCCCGTGCACTGCGATGAAGAGTGGACCCCGCTTGCCGCAACTAGAGAAAGCCCTCGCACAGAAACGAAGACCCAACACAGCCAAAAATAAAATTAATTAATTAATTAATTTTAAAAAAGTTATATTTAAATAATCAGGTTTAAACAAGGCAAGCAGACTTAACATTTAAAAAATAAAAATTAAAAAAAAAAAAAAAACAAACCCACATCTAGAATTCAAGAACTTCAGAGGCCTAGGTGACTCCCAGATTGTGAGACTCTTAGCAAGAAAAATTTTAACAACACTACTGCAGTACAATTGATAGGCATAAACTGCATGTATTTTGATTGTGCAATTTTATGAATTTGACACTATCACCACGGTCAAAATAATGAACTTATCCATCATTCTGAAATGTTTTGTTATACCTTTTTATAATCCCTCTCTCTAGCTCTTCTTTTAGGAAACCACTGATTTATTTTCTGTCAATATTTGTTTTATTTTCTTAAATTTTATATAAATGCAATCATGCAGTAAGTATGCTCTTTCCTTTGTCTTCTTTCATTCAACATAATTATTTTGAGATACATTTATGTTCGAGTATGAATCAATAGTTCATTCCTTTTAATGCAAGTAGTATTATATTGTATGATTATACTAAAATTTCTTTATCCATTCATCAGTTGACACATTTGGGTTGTTTCCAGCTTTACTGTAACAAAGCCACTATAAGAAATTGTGTACAAGTCATTGTTTGGCCATACACTTCCTTTCCTCTTGGGTAGAGTGGATGTTTCATATGGTAGGTGCACATGTAACTTTTTAAGAAACTTCCAAATGATTTTCAAAAGTGTATCACCTTACATTCCCATCATCAGTGTATGAGAGTTCCTAGTACCTCCACATTCTCTCCATTTGGTATGATCAATCTTTTTAATTTCAGCCGTTTTAGTACCACATGCACAGTGATATCTCATGTGGTTTTAATTTGCATTTCTATAGTAACAAATGATGTTGTATTTCTTGTCATAGGTTCGCTTACCATTCATATCTCTTCTTTGGTGGAATGACTGTTTGAACCTTTATCCATTTAAAAAAATTGGGTTGTTTGTTTTCTTGTTAAGTTTTGGAATTTCACTATGTTTTCCATATACAAGTCCTACATCAGATATGTGACTTGCAAATATTTTATCCCACTCTGTGGTTTGTCTTTTCATTCCCTTAACAGTGTTTCCTGAAGAACAAAAGTTTTTAATTTTGATGAAGTCCATTTTTTTCTTTTATAGACCTTGATTTGTTGTTATACCTAAGAAATCTTTGCTTAACCCAAGATCCCAAAGGTTTCCTCCGGTTTTTTTCTAGAAGCTTTATAATTTTATATTTCATATTTCCTTCTTTGATCCACTTTAAGTTACTTTTTAATACAGTGTGAGCTATGGATTTAATTTCATTTTTTATTTGTGTATGGATACCCAATTGCTCTAGCACCCTTTGTCAACATGACAACTTTTTTTCTCCGCTGAATTATTAAGAAAAATTATATAAGTCAATACATATAAATATAGAACAGATTATACCCAAAGCGTGTTTAAGCCTCATTTTTTTAAAAAAATGCCTGGATTATTGAGGAGAGATTTTGCTTTCACTCACAGTTACAGTTGATTTTAAGTACAATAGAAGAATTGAAGTGTAAAAACAAAGTAAACCAGACTAAACAAACTGATTTGAGGTTTGTTTTGAACCTGTGGCCAAGCTCAATGACCTGGTTGAACCACACCTACTCCTACTGTCTGTGCTCTTTATCTCTTAGCAAAATATCTACATATTTTAGACACTGGATGGTAACCTGTTATTGCTGAGGACTAGAGAATTTCTATATTGTTAAATTAATAATTTCTTTTCAAGGCATAAATTACTAATTTGGGATCACTAGATGATGAAGCCAAATGTCAGAGGCTTGTAGAAGGGATACTTTTCCCCAGACACCCATCCCATATTGCGTTTCATCCTGCATATGTACCACAGAAGACCAACTAATTAAAGGAGTCCCCTCTACTCTATTTTGAGAGAATAAAATTTCTAGTATTGAACTTATGGAAATTTTGAGGTCTTAATGACTATTTTGCATTTTTCTATTATCTAAAATGTTCATCCTAATTCTGTAGACATGAAATGATATTTGAAGTGAAGTGTTATCATATTTTTCAGATTTCACTTTATAAAACATAAACAATGTTTTATATTAAATCACTCTGACTTCCCCTTATGAACACAAATGAAAGCCTTAAAAACATTGTAACTTGAGCCAATAAATCAAAGGAGAGAAGCCCATAAACTTAACATGACTTTGATGATCACAACCACTGATGCTGGAAAATTAGTTTAATTTTTAGCGTCTACCAAGAAATCTCCAGCTCCCACAGGAAGCAAACACACACACACACACACACACACACACACACACACACACACACACACACACACACGTAAATAAACTTGAGCAGTCACCACTCTGCTTTACCAAAAAGTAAAACCATGTTCATTGCTTTACAAACAGTTCACCAAGTCTCCATAAAGCAGCATTATCTTGTCTGAAGTTCTTCCCAAATAAACTTTTATTTTGCAGTTAAATAAACTCTTCTTGCATAACTTCTGGGATTTACAGGTCAACGTCATTACCAAGTATGGCTGCTGTGCCAAGGAGGAACGGTCTGACATAGTACTTACTGGAATGTCTGTGCTAATGGTGGTACACAAACTGTGTTTTTTGTTAATTTTTCACAATCTTGATTTTTTTCACACTGTAGTAGAAAAACTAGAATGAAGACTTGTGTTTGATAAGATATAGAGCTCATTCATAATCTGTAATGTCTCTGAACAATTATAATGGTACACTGGGACATTGTATTTTAATGTTGAAGTGAAGATTTCATTATAATGTAGAGAGTGGGTGCTATGGTCTGAACGTTTGTGTCCCCGCAAAACTCATATGTTGGAATCCTAATGCCCAATGTGATGGTATTAGGAGGTGGGGCCTTTGGGCGGTTCTTCGATTGTAAGGGGGAAGGCCTCGTGAGTGAGATGTCCTTATAAAAGAGACCCCAGAGTGCTCCCCATCCCCTTCCAGCATGTGAAGACATAATAAGAAGTCTTCAATATGGAAGAGGGCCTTCACTTCACCATGCTGGTACCTTTATCTCAGGCTTTCAGACTCCAAAACTATAAAAGATAAATTTCTGTTGTTTATAACCTGCCCAGTCTGTGGTATTCTGTTAGAGCAACCAGAATGGGCTAAGACAGTGGGGTACCCATACCCTATGGCTTCCTGACTCTGTGAACATATCTAGTGATGCAATGTAGTCCCAGGTTTCTGGACAAGGCAACAACTGAATAACTACCTGTATAAAGTAAGCCTCCCTTGTTATGACCTCTCGAAAACAACATGTGCTTTCTCTCTCCTCTGACATCACACTTGCTTGCAAATGACCTCTTAAATGCTTTTTATAACTTTTGATGCCTAAAAGCACCCTGAATGCCATGCTTTGTCTCCCCCATGTGTATATGATGGTGCCTAGCACATAGTAGGCACACATAAATGTATGGTGAGGGAACAATTATACCTGTGAAAAATCAAGTATTTGCAATTCTGATTTGACATTATTTAGCAAATTTTATTAAATGTCTATGAATATCTTGCCTACTGGGCTAGATTTTAGAGATACAAAGAAAATAAGACCCAATAGCTGATTTCAAAGAGCCTAGAATCAATTTAAGTTTGGTTAATCCTGGAATATTTACTTTAAGGTGCTTTTGGAAGCAAAGATCAAAAACTGTTGTAAATTGGCTCACATTGTATATTTTTGCAAAGTTTTATAGATCATACACAATGTTATAGTGCTTTATCATTCTCTATCACACCTGAATATCATCACTGTCATCTAAAAGCCAAAAGGCTTTCTAAGGTTCAGGCTCAGTTTAGTCCTGTGAAATGTCAATATAGATAAAAATATTAAGATTTAAAGCAAAATAAGTGGTGGTATAAATGCTTATAAGATTCGTTCCATATTAATTACCAATACAAGTTTTTAAAACTCATTTTTGAAATGACAAAATTTCTACAAGTTAACTTACATTTATTTTATAGGCAAGTAAAAATTGATTAAAATCAAGTGAATATATATTAATATATTGTATGCTATACATACATGTTATATATGATATTTATATATTAAAATAAATATATATTTAACATATCTATGTTATATACTTATATATTATGATGAAGGAAAAGAGAGTGGCTTTGCAGTATGGATACAAAAGAACTACTTCTTTACATAATTCTATCATAATCAGAGAAGAGCTTCGATCTTTATTTATTGTAAAGCCATTCATGAGAGTATATACAGAAATTATCCTCCTTAATGTAAAACTTCTCAATGGAAAATATTGAAGTGTATATTGTTTTGTGCCCTGAATGCCAGTACAAGCTTGATTCATACCTTGACTTGACTTTTAATTAGAAAATCTAGACCAACCAGCCAAGGTCTGAAAACTAGATGGCAGGAGGCAAAGCGAAGTTACTCTGTTTTGAGTCTCAATGTTGTGATAACTTCATAAAGGCCATGTTTAGAGGAAAGGGAAAATTGAGACTAGAGAGCAAAATTTCAAAACAGTGAGGGAAGAGTCTCATAGAAGTATAGGGTCAAAAGCCATCTGAAAGATCATTGTGGTCACTTGCATCATTTTACAGCCCATTTTAGAGCAAAGAGGTGCTCTAGCTTGATTGCTTCACAGAGTAAGTTATGGACACAGGCAGAATAAAACTCCAAAGTCTTTTAATTCCTAGTTCAAGATGCTCTCCAATATTAAAAGCCATTTAAAGTATCTGCTGTTGCTTTAAAGGAAAGTGCCTCCTTCTAAGCCTAAAACTGATTGACAAATAAACTCCCTCACAGACACATCCTGAGAACTGAGAGTTTTTAAATCATATAGAAATTACACTCATAGAGCCCCTGCTTCAAAGAACAATATTCAGGGGAGCAGATACTTATAGAAAAGCAAATAAATACTCATGCTGTCACATAGCTGATTTAAAATTTTAGCACCAATAGATTGGCAAAAAAAAAAAATACATTTCAAGACATATGAATTGAGGAAACTCTATTCTTTATATCCATCAAGCATTCCATTAAATGTTCCTTAACTTGTCACTTGTGAAACAATTCAATCTGCCACTTCAATTCTAGCAAAGAGTCCTCAGTTCTCTTCTCAGTTCCCTCTCTGTACTCTTTCCTGTACAGTTTTATTCACTTCTATTGGCTTCAATTATCATTAATTAGATTAAAGCTCTTCCATGAATATTTCCATCCCTCATTTTTTCTCTTGCACTCTACACTCATGTGTGTTGAACTCTTCTACCTAGAATGCTTACAAACACCTCTAGTTAAGCATGCTGGATATTGAACGCATTATCAACTTCTTTCAGAGCTTCCTTTTTCCTGTGTTCCTTATGACCTTTGATAGAATTGTCACCTTGCACAATTCTGCTGCTCCCTCACCCTTCACACCTATTCACCTCTGTTAATTCTAGCCCTAAATAGTTCTCAGATTTGTTCTCTGCTTTCATTTCCACCACCTCCACATGACTCCTGGAACTCATCCCCTCCCATGTGATTTCTTCATCTTCTTCCCATTTCTCACACAATTCCATTTCTTCACCCAGCTTGGAGCTGAGGCAATCATGTCACGTCCATAATACAAGGAATATTCTCTACCTTGTAGGTGGGCAAAAGGCCCTTCACAGATGGTCCCTGGCTTTTCTCACTCACCTTATCTTACATCAGTTACCCTAACTTTTACTCTAGTTATCCTGTAGTAAACCACTCTAAAATGTTCAACAATTCCTGAACACACTTGACCCTTTCATGCTCCTGAGCATGCTTGATAAGATATATTTCTCCTTCTCATGTGATGAAATTTTACATATTCAGCAAGATTTGGTTCTCTTGCCTTTCTATAAAACCTTCATTCGACCCCCCCAAGACAACCAATAGAACAAGTTCCTCTCTCCCTTAAGTTCCCATAGCAATCTGTTCATATATCTGTTGTGACACTTATCAGTTGCACTGTAGCTCTTTATGTGTCTACCTTTCCTAAATACTGTGAGCTCCCTTAGGTCAAGAATTGTATCACATTCCTCTTAGCAAACAATCAAACTGGAAACAACTACAGTGCTTAAGGACCAGGTAGCATTCATTAGTATGTGTTTGCTAAATAAAGGAATAATGATAAAATGGATAAATGCATCAGTGGATGAAGGAGTGATGGGTGAATCAAACACAGCCCCTTGATTTTGTATCTCAAGGTCAGACTGCTGTAGGAAATAATTAGGAAAGTTATGTAAGCCTGGCACTGTAGAAGTAGCCACATATGGGATAAAATCTCAGGCAATCAAAAGGGCTCTTGTCCACAGATATGTCCCTGTGAGCTCTTTGATGCTTGTAATTCTTTAAAATAAAACAAAGGTTTTCATTATATAGTTAGGAAAGAAGTTAAATTTAAAAATATGTGTCACTAATTCATAGTGCAATGTGGAGTAAGGGGTCCACATTGAAGTTAATCTCTACCCCTTATGGAATATTACTGCAGATCTGGGCTGCCTGAGACCCAATGCAGTGATGTACTGATTTGACTAATATGTACATCTCTCTGTGCCTTGGATTTTTCATATGTAAAACAGGAATATTTTTCTATGTGTGTTATAATGATAAGAGTAAGTTACTACATGTGCAGTGCTCACAGGAGTGTTTTATACTTAGTCTAAGTTTAATAAATTATTTTAAATTCCCAATATTTTATAACTGATACCAGAATTTCTCTGGTGGGAAATTTGTAATAATAGATAGAATTAGGTTATTTGTAATAACAGAATAGGGTGGGATGCTACAGAAGTAAAGAGTCAAGGAAATAGAACTGGGACTGTCACATGCAATCTTTCCCCCGCAGAAGTATGTTTGAGCCTCTACCCAAACCCATAATAATGGCTGTGCCATTTATTTTTCAGAATATAGTAATATGCCTCCTTACAGTAAGAAGGTTGGGTATTGATGGAAAATACACAAGACACAGTTTTAAAGTATTTTGTATTTTCTGGAGAAAAACAATATTGAGGGAAGAATTATGAGACATTCACCCACAGTTGAAAAGGAAATAGCCACTATTTAGAAAAGTAACAAGTGAAGTGATGTCACTTATATGTGGATTCTAAAATATGACACAAAGGAACCTATCTAAGAAGCAGAAACAGACTTACAGCTATAGAGAACAGAATTGTGGTTGCCAAGGGGGGGGGGGAGGGGAGGGATAGACTAGGAGTTTGGGGTTAGTAGATGCAAACTATTACATATAGAATAATAAACAACAAGGTGCTACTGTATAGCACAGGGAACTATATTCAATGTCCTGGGATAAACCCAAATGGAAAAGAATACAAAAAAGAATGTATATATATATGTATAACTGAGTCACTTTGCTGTATAGCAGAAATTAACACAACATTGTAAATCAACTATACTTCAATTAAAAAAATAAAAATTAAAAATATTTAAAAACAACAACAAAACCTGTAAGATAAGATGAAAAATAGGAAGAAAAAGACCTAAGAGTAACTCTGTGTGAGTGGGGGAGGGGAGGAATGCTACTGAAAGTGTCAAACAGGGGTGTAATTTTGTAAAAGGCCATTAATCTATTGGAATACTGAGGAAAGGGCAAATAGTCCCTCACCCAAAGAATGAGAAATCTATGCTCAGGTTTTACTTTAAAATATACAGATATTCCAATAAGGCAGAGAGAAGAAAATAAAAGTGGATCAATAATATTGAAATTATTCAAAAGGTAAATTCAAAGTCCTTTTGCAGTCGACTGGACTGACTTCAGTTATGTGGATCCTACAGCCGTAAAATAACCTGCCATTTATTTATCGCTCCACCATTCTCTTTAAACAAATGAAGATACAAAACAAAACATGTCTCCCTCACCTTTGTATAAAAAGACCAAAATAGTTGTACAAGGACTTAGTTCATGTCTTAAGTTTGTGTTCATCACACATAGGAAAGCTTTTCAGAGAGCAAATTTCTTTCATTTTAGATCCTTGTAATTAACATGATTCAGACTGATCTGCTCCCTTTAGATTAGCAAAGTTGGTGGAAATATATAAATGTAATTCACATAATATTTATTCAATGTATAATACTATGTATAATTAAATGCAGTATGGCACATATTGAACATAAAAATCTGAAATATATAAAAAGAAAAATGTGACAAATCAAATCAAAGGAAAAAGCTGTAAAAAATAAAAACAAAAATTCAAGACACACAAGAAGTCTGGGACAAGTAAAAACAGGGACATATCTAGCTGCAGAAGGGCAGTACCATATTATTTTAGAAACTAAAACAATAATGGATATTCACAGTTACAAACTTAAGACTTCACAGAAAGTTTACATTATAAAGAATGAATGCAAAATATTTTAGAAAGACATCTGCTTTTTACTGTTAAGTTTTGTATTGTCTATGTAGAAAACTTACCTATATGAAACATTTCATTTGAAGACAATGATGGAAAAATAAGGTACTGTTGCATTTATCAATACTATTATGATCATGGCAAGATTGTAAATTGCCTTTCTCACATTCCAAGTAGTCAAAAATAGATGAGCTGCTTCTGGTCTCTATTATGACCTGTTTTAATAATGAATATTATGTTAGGGATAATTGAAAAACAAGTAGGCACTGCAGATTATTATTTTGAAATACCTAAATCTTGAAAATCTTTATTAAATTTAATTTAAACAAATTCAATGTGGATAAAAAATTATTTCAGTATAACTTCTAATACCAAAGACCTTTAAAATAGTAAGAGGAAACATAAATGACAATGCTAAGGGCAACAGAACTTGCATTTCACCATTTCCCCAACCTCCAAATGTTTTCTTCCATTCAACATAAAGAATACAGGTCTCAAGGAGCCCTTTGAACTATTTGAATCAATCAAGCAATTCTTGGAGGCAAAGCAAGACAGGACAAAATGCTGTTATAAATTTATACTGTGGACTAGGTATGGCTGAGACAAATAGTCTAAGCCCACCCACAAATCACTAAATGTCTAATCTGAAAGTTTCTTATCATGCCTAAACCCACTAATAAAACACACCAAACAATGGTGCTAAAGAGATGGCTGTGTGGGCACTAAAATTCCTCCTTCCCTCTGGTCGAACATCTAGGTTATTTTCTAGCCTACCTTGAGGTTGGAAGTCTCTATGTGACTAAGTTTTCTCTAAAGGAACACAAGCAGAAGTGCTTTTGTCAAATTCACACCTGGCTTGTGAAGTCCCCCCCCAAATATGCTCCCCACACCTTCTTCCTCCCTCTGGAAATAGAGACCATAGTAACATCCCACTTAGGTGATGGTTGAGCTTCAAGACCCAAGGAGCCTGGGTCTGTGTGTGATCATTTGGAGATAGTGATCCTGCAGACACGAACCCCAGCACATAACCCTTACATGAGTGAACAGCATCTACTGTGTTAAACCACTGACATTTAGTGCCTGAGTGTTCTAATTGCCTAGCTTACCCTAACTAATTCAAACGGTTAGGTAGAGAGTTTGGAGTTAGATAAATCTAGCTTTCTGTCTCCACTCCCTATTTATTAAATGTGTGGCTTTAGGTAAGTCTCTCAAACTTTGAAAGCCTCCATTGCCTCATCTTTCAAAAGAGAAAAAATAATACCCTGTACCCACCTCAGAGTGGCAATATGAGTTTTAAATAATATTTGATAAAATATTTAGCACAGTGTCTAACAAAATATTTAATAAATGTGAGTTATTATAATTTAGTTTGGTAATTAAGTACCATAAATATTATTCAAAATAAAGAAAATAAATATCTGAATTTTTATTTATTTATTTTTGGTTGTGATGGGTCTTTGTTGCTGTGCACGGGCTTTTCTCTAGTTGCAGCGAGCGGGGGCTACTCTTCGTTGCGGTGTGTGGGCGTCTCATTGCGGTGGCTTCTCTTGTTGTGGAGCAAAGGCTCTAGGTGCGCGGGCTTCGCTAGTTGTGGCGCACAGGCTTAGTTGCTCCACGGAATGTGGGATCTTCCCGGACCAGGGCTCAAACCTGTGACCCCTGCATTGGCAGGCGGATTCTTAACTACTGTGCCACCAGGGAAGTCCTGAATAGCTTTTAAGACTATATACATATGTATGTACATATAGACTCTCACCTCAACATAACTCAAATGGCAATTTGATTTTCTCTACCAGAAAACTGCAAACAAGGGGATCCTTTAAATAGTTTTAAATTCAAAAATAGAATAGCAAATGTGATCTAGACACCTCAAAGCAAGGAAGTAGGACCATCTTTATGCATTATGTAACACACAAATGCACACTCATATTCACACACACAACCTATTTAGTGAAGATCCTTCCAAGAAGACATCTTTACTCCACTTTATGCAATGAAGGTAAATCCACTTAAAAAAGGTAAAACAATTACCTCACTGTTTCTATGAAGGGAATCCATATAAAATATTAGAAGTTTATGAAAATGAAGTCCTAGTTCTTATTTGTGCTCTGTTTCACAAACTAAAAATTAAAACGGAAATATATAGATCCCTAAAGGCAAAGAGTCATCCCATGTCAAACTCACATTGACAAAACTTTAAAATAATTGTGTTCTAAAAATGAGAGTGTCAACATTATAATTTTATTGCTCATTGGTCTCAAGTACACTGGTATTAGATTCAATACCAGGATGTAAGAAGAGTGCAATAAGCAAGACCTTTCTCCTCTTTTTAAAAATACATCTCAATAATACATGGTAATGTGCCTTTGGCTTCATCTTTAGTTTTATTAGCACTATCTTGAATTGTAAGATCTTTATCCCAGCCCACCAGCTCCCTCCACCCCCTCCGCTTCGCCTTTTCTTCCTTCACCATTGTTCCCCTAAACTACAAGACCATCTGTTCACTTGGCAGATGCAAGTCAGTTCTATAATTGTTGTCATTCTTAGCATAGTGCAAACCCTGCACAATCAAAAGGACGAGAAGTACTACATTCATGAGTTAGCCAAATGTATATTGTTGTCAAAATTACTTGTCAAAATGTCAAAGGGAACAATATTTGATTTTCAAAGCACAGCATACATCTACCCAGATTACAATATGAAGGCTCTATTATGCTGTTACTTATGCAATGCGTCATTCAGATTTTGACTAAAGTAAATGGCATGAGCTCTCACATGCTCTGATTTCTATTGTGTTAAAGGAGCATAGGAGTTAGTTACAAAATCCTTTGTTCAAGCAGTGAATTGAGAGGTTTTCTGAAGTATATCGAATACACACATTTGGAAGACAATCTCTGGTATGAATGCACCTCACTTTTAAACAACGCCAATATATGATAATCAGGATTTAAATATAGAATATATTAAACGTGGAATTGGGGGATTTTCAAGACAAAAGGCAATAAGGCATTGTATTAGATTTTTACTTCTGCTATAACAAATTGACACAAACTTATTGGCTTAAAACCACACAAATTTATTATCTTACATTTCTATAGGAGTCTGACATGAATCTTCCAGGACTAATATCAAATGTCAGCAGGGCTGCTCTCCTTTTTAGAATCTCTAGCAAATAATTCATTTCCTTGGGTCTTCCAGCTTCTAGAGGTAACCCCCGTTCCTTGTCTGTGGCCTCCTTCCATCTTCAAAGCCGGCCACATAGTTGAATCTCTCTGACCATTCTGCTGTAGTCACATCCCCTCTTGGACAATAGCCAGAGAAGTTTCTCTGCTTTTAAAGAATCATGTGATTGGTTTGGGCTCATCAGGATAAACCAGGATAATCTCCCCAACTTAGAGTCCTTAACCTTAATCACATCTGCAAAATCCCTTTTTCCACTAAGGTAATGTATACGCAGGTTCCAGGGGTCAGGGTGTAGGTGTCTTTGGGAAATATTACTCTGCCTACCACAGTTTTCATCCATCTCAAGTTCTTCTTTTACAAATGACAAGAGACATAAAAGGGGCTGTATTAGCTCAAAGTCAAACAAATACTGAAAAATTAAAACTATAACCCTAAGACTCCAGTTCCCTGCTCTTGTAACTAAAATATTCCACTTTTCTTTGTAATTTGACATGATTCATCCTGTGAAAAAGAAATGAACCAAAGAGTCCTCTAAATAGCATTTGTACTTCAGAGCTCTAATAGCAGACATAAATTGCTATTTGATGATACAAATCAGTAGTACATGCGAGTTTTCAGCAATGCATAGACCTCCCAGACTTAGAGTAGGTGTTTAATTAATATATATGTACATATATAATTGATGACAACAGTGATGATTTCATAACACAACACAATCCCTAAGGCTCTAAAGATACTTTTAATTTCTAACTGATTTATGAAATAATCTTAACATACACACGTTGACAATAAATGAGTAAGAAACCAACTGACTAGAAGGTCTGTACATGTAAACCTTCTACAAATACTTATTAAGCGGCTACTCCAGGGTAAATGTTGAACTAGATGCTGGAGATAAAGGATAAATAGGTCATAGAACCGCCCTGAATTAACTCAGTGTTATCGGGTACCATGTGCTCTCATAAAGTGCATGAAAGGTGAATAGTGGGGGAAGCAGCTATGGCTGGAAGGGGAATCAAAAGACAAAGTGGCATTTGAGATGAATTTTGAAGAATAATTGGGATTTTAAACATTCAGAGAAGTAGTAATAGGCTTTCCTTTATGTTCTCAGGAACCAGGTATCAGGTACCTGATTAATCAAATAAAATAGTATCAGGTTAATCAAATGAAAAAAAGTGTAGCAAAATTAGCCTCTAAGAAACTTACGTGCCCCACATCATATTTTCCTCCCAACTTTTCTTTTGTATTTAAAAATGGACCAGAGATTATCATACTAAGTGAAGTAAGTCAGAGAAAGACAAATATCACATGACATTGCTTATATGCAGAATTAAAAAAAAAAAGTGATACAAATGAACTTATTTACAAAACAGAAATAGACTCACAGACTTAGAGAATGAACTTATAGTTATCAAAGGTGGGGGGGAGGGACAAATTGGGAGTTTGGGATTGACATGTACACACTACTATATATAAAATACATAAACAACAAGGACCTACTGTATATAGCACAGGGAACTCTACTCAATATTCTGTAGTAACCTAAATGGGAAAAGAATCTGAAAAAGAATAGATACACATATATGTATAACTGAATCACTTTGCTGTACACCTGAAACTAATACAACATTGTAAGTCAACTATACTCCAATATAAAAGCAAACTAAAAAAAAATAAAAATCATGGCAAAAATTTAAAAAAATATATAAAGTAAAAAATAAATAACTAAATAAAAATAAAAATGTAAGTCTGAGGGTGAACAACAGCACACTCTACAACAAGGCCACTGGATTGCTTTCTCCATTAAGCCATTTTGAGTTCCTGAGCTGAGTGTGTGTGTCTGCTCTGCTTGGTAAATGCTTTAGGGAGGATATAAAGCCTCACCAACAGACTTGCTGTCACATGAAATATAAGTTTCAGCCCTGGAGAATTTCCAAACACATGCCCTTCAATAAAATGTTGACTTGTCTTCAAGAACTGCTAAGCCACATCAAAACTAGGCACTTTAACTTGGGAACAATCAATAAATAATAACATCATTAGTAATGACTAAGATTTTATGGAATTTTTTGGAAAGTAACAATATTTCAATATGTATTCAAGTATTCCATAAGTAATTATTAAGCTACTACTATGTGCCAGACACTCTTCTATGCATTGAAAAAATGAGAAAAACAAAGTCCTCCCTCTTTAAAGAGATGAATATATAATATGGCAGATGATAAAAAGTGTTATAGAGAAAGTTAAATGTAGAGTAAGGTACTAACAAAATGGTATCATTGTATTGTTATTCTTAGGATTCCTAGAGGAACACTCATGGCATACTTGAGCACGTAACTGAGTAAAGTGAATGAAGAATTCAGGCAAAAGGAACAGGAAGTACAAAAGTCACAGAAAAGAACAAGCACAAGTGTTTTGGATGTACATCAAGGAAAGCAATGAGACAAGAATAGCGTAAGCAAGGAGAAATGTGGAAGGAGATGAGGGCAGATGAGTAGCTGCAGACTTCCCCACATAGGGCCTTGATGGATTTTGTTTTGACTCCAGTGAGAAGGTACCAGTGGATTTTGAACAGGATTTATCTGGCTTCTGTTGTGCAAGGGAGTAAGCAAAGAGATAATTAGGAATCCATTACAAATTTATTTCTGCTGTTTTTCAAAATGGAGATCATAGATCAATCTGTACTGGAGCAGAATGATGATAAAGTTGAATCCATGTGTCCAAGAAAAGTTGTAAAACTTGTGGAATTTTGAATAGCAAGATATGATTCTAGAATATCACAAAGACATTGAATATTAAAACTATTGTCACAAATCATTACAGTCATTATTTGTAAGACATTATTTAGAAAATACTTATCTATAGTCAATTGTGTCACACATTCAATTAACTTCCCTCGTTTTAAATATTTGTGCTGAGTATTTATTTTTAGTACACATTCTTACTAGCCTGTTTACTTATTATATTCATTTGTTATATTTAGTAACACACATATTAGAAAAAATAGTGTCTCAAAATTACTAGAACTTATATATGTTGCTAAATAACATTTTCAGACATAACCATCAGTATTTTCTTTGGAAAAGTCAAGATTTACCAGGTATTATCGTAATGGTCAAAGCCTACACGATGGTAAAATCACATCTGAACATGTATACTTCTAAATTATTAAGAAAGTCTTTAATAAGTCCATGTGTTTAAAATCCCCCATTCTAATGAAACATTTGTGATATTTAGTTTCTAGGCCATATGTACAATTGCTTTGCAGATTTCTTGGTACATGGATAATTTTTTTTTTTTTTTGGTTGGGTATTGGTTGCTAAGGTTACAGTCTTTTTTCTCTGCTAATAACGGACTATATTGGGTGTGTAACTTGAGTCTCCTAGGCACTCAGAATCTGATTGCCTCAAGTCTCATTTTCTAGGCTTTCTTTGTATCCAATGCTGAATTTTCAGATTCCTGCCCTGCGTCAGCTGACACTGGTCCTCTTGCTAGCTGTATACACCCTTGTCCTCAATGAATAAGGGCTTGATTGTGCATCGATTAAAATGGCTTATTTTACTGTTAAAGTAAATTACACAGAAATGGCATTTCCTCCCAAACAAAGAAAAATAATACCATAATAACGCAAACTTGACACTTCCCTAATGCTTTAATCTGACAACCTCAGCACATTTAACAAAGAGCAATTAATTAACCCTTACAACATTCCTGTCAGGAAAGCCTGATTACACCCACTTTACCAATGAAATGCTAAGAGGTAACATACCTTGGACAAGGTTACACAGTTTGCTTGTGACAGACCAGCGACCATAACTGAACAGCCTTGGCCCCGGGCTCCCAGGCAGTCAGCAAGTACTAATCAGGGGAACATGTTACTTCTGCTCAAACTACTAAAATCCCCATTTCATAAGGATCCTTGAATGGCTACTCACACAAAGGCTTTTTTTTGCTATTTAGTCATCGTTCTCATCCAAGTCTATCACCAGGAGGAAAGAGAACTTGAAAGTCTATAAGCTTGAAAATCCATAAGCCCATCTTGTCAAGGGAACTATTATATTAAAAAAAAAAAAAAAAAAAAAAAAAAAAGCTGAGTTAAATGTTAACTAGTGAAATATGACCAAAGAAGAGGTTTGACAGAAGAGTGCTAGTGCCCAAGGGTGCCATCTGGGCAGGTTACAAAGTGTAGCAGTCAATGCATTCAATGTCGATTTTCCTGATAAATTTACATCCATGACTTATAATACCAGGAAGAGGAAACATTTCCTTGTGATTCCCATGCACAAGCAGAACCAGCCTGTAAAGAAGATGTAAAGCCATTTGGGAACACTATTGGGTATATCCATCCAGTTAGGAAGCTTGTGTGTGTGTGTGTGTGTAAGCAATAAACTTTGTGACTCCACTGTCAGTCATGTGACCTCATCAAAAGCTGTGCCCGCAGTTAAATTGGATCCCAGAGCATCAGCGGGGATGGCTAGCATCACACTGACATTGTAGCCGCTAAGTCTGTAATGACCAAACTTCAGTGGGTTCCTGACATCAAGGGCAGAGAGCCCACATCATTCCCCTTCTCATGCTGTTCCAAGAGAACATAACTAGTTAAGCCCCTCATTAAAACTTGTGTTTCCTGGGGCTTCCCTGGTGGCGCAGTGGTTGAGAATCTGCCTGCCAATGCAGGGGACACGGGTTCGAGCCCTGGTCTGGGAAGATCCCACATGCCGCCGAGCAACTAAGCCCGTGTGCCGTAACTACTGAGCCTGCGCGTCTGGAGCCTGTGCTCCGCAACAAGAGAGGCCCGCGCACCGCAATGAAGAGTGGCCCCCACTTGCCGCAACTGGAGAAAGCCCTCGCACAGAAACGAAGACCCAACACAGCCATAAATTAAAAAAGAAAAAAAAAAAAAAAAAAGTTGTGTTTCCTTAGAAGTGTCCTTAATGAGAACCTGATTTTAGAAAAATTTACATAGGGCTTTCCCTGCCCAAGACACCATGCTTGTTTAAGCTGTGGAAGATCAACAGCTGACTCACACTTAGGCCATTATCATAAACACATAATGGAGAAATAAACTCAAGCACTGCCCTTCTTGCCCACAGCTTCATTTCAACCTATCCCCTTCCCTTAACCTAAAGGAGTTAGCTCTTCTGCCTCTACATGACTTTGATGCCCATGGTCCTTCCCATTTTCCAAGTTCATCAGCCCCTTTTTGGGACCAGGCCTTCAAACCAGCAGCACCCCAAGCACAGTCATTGCAGCAATGTTCTCTCCAACATCCCATATCCTCTCCTTCTCCTGAGGTCACTGCTGTAACTTCTTTTCCAGTCTCTAATCCCAAAGAAACACCACTATCTATTTTCTGTTTCTTGTCCTCCTCTGTCTGCCCTTCCATTCTGTAACCTTTCATCAACCATGTGTTGATCGTCTTTTACATTGTCAGGCTCTGAATTGTGACTTGGGGATTTAGTGGTGAATCTGTCACAAACTGTACCCTTGGACAGCTTCCAGTTTATTGGAATCTCAAATGTGTTCATTTACTTATCTAAATATGAGATCGGAATATGCACAATGCAATAGGAAGCACAGAGGAGGGGTGCACAAATCATTTACGGGAGAGTGGTGGGAGGAGCCAGGGTAGAATCCCCACCTCTAATTGACCCACACGGGCTAGTCCTCAACCCTTCCTCTGGCTAGTTATAAATGCTTTCTAAATGTTGATAAAACCAAGGCCATCTAATATGAACTACCACAGCATTTTTCCTTCCTATTTTACAATATCTCTCCTTGTTACTCTCTTCCTGTTACCCCTAGTACAGTACCTTGTGCTTAGAAGGCTTTAAATAAGTGTGTACTGATGTCAGCTTCTGTGAGGCTCTGTCAGCTTCTCAGTGAAGCTTTCCTAATAATGCTGTGAAAATTCTAAACCCCAAACCTCCCCATTTCCGTCACCCACTATTTTTTCCTCAGCACCCCTCACCATCTAGCGTACTAAACTTATTTCTTTTGCATTCAACTATCTCCTTTGACCAGAGTGAACGTTTCATAAGGACAGGAACTTTGGACTGATTTAGGCACTGTGTGTGTATAGCATGCTGTAAAAGTACAAGAAGCATTTTTTGCATAAATAGTTGATCTGATTTCCACTGTGACTCTGAGCCAATCTTGCTTTCCAATTATGAACTCAACATTTTTCACGACTAGATAAGACCATTGACTGAATTCCTCTGAATGCAGAGAAAGCAGAGAATTTTCAAAAAGAAACATATAATGGTCAGTGTTATGATGAAAAATGAATCAGGAGAAGAGAGAGAGAGGAAAGAGTTTTGCTATTTTATCTAGGACAGTCAGAACGGGTGTCCAGAAAGAGGTGATGCTTTTGTAGGCTCGACTGATATAATTCAGTTTAACACAAACTAATATTGATACAAGTTTCTTAAAGCTCTGGCTAAAATGCAGATTCTGATTCAGTAGGTCGGCAGGGGGGCAGAGATTCTGCATTTCTGACAAACCTCTGGGTGTAGCCCATGCTATGTGCCTGCAGAAGCAGTATATGACTTATAAATTGAAGAAAAGTAGATTATTAAAAAATGGCAATACTCACAGAAAAGCTGAAATTCTTATTGGATATGTTAAAAAAGGAAATATAACTTGACATCCATTTGAACAGGGATAGGCTATTCCAATTATTTAATAGCTGTTTGGTCTCATAGGTATTTGATCATATTTAAAAAATAACTTGATTTTATATTTCATATTCTTTATTAAAATATTAAAATGCAAATAAAAAGGAAAGCAGGATAAGCTATTTATAAATCCATTTGCTACAGACAGCATTCTGGTTTATGCATTACAGTTTGTTTTTGTTTTTGCTTTTACATCTTAGAATTATGCATAACTAACATTTAAAATATATTATGACATGCACAATTTCATGTCAATAAACATTAATCTGTATAAACTTTTTTTGCCATAGCAACTAACATTTTAATTACCCAATAAATGCATGTTCATTATGGGAAAATAGGAAAAACAGGTAAGCATAAAAAACAAAGCAAGCATAATATCATTACACAAACATATATATGCATATGTATTTGCATCTTTCTAGACATTTTTCTATATATACTTCTACCTAACTTAACCTTTAAGTATAAAAAAAGAACTTACTGTACTCATGATTCTTAAGTTTGCTTTGTAATTTCTAAATCATTCTAAGAGGCAAAATACCCCATTTTATGAAGGTACTATTCTTATTCAAACCTTTATTTATAGGTATTCAGAGTGGTTCTAGTTTCGAAAGAAACATCTTTGCATTCTGCACCAATTATTTTTCAGAATAAATTCTCAAAGGTCAAATTGCATCAACATACTCATTTTTAAAGTTTTTTGTTTGTTTTTTATTTTAAATATACATCTTCAAAATTGCCCTCTAGAATTTTTTTCATATTAAGAATTTTGCCACCAGCATATGTGGGTGTACTTCTCCTACATCCTATCTAGCAATTATTATTATACTTTTTAAAACCTTACTAATATTCTAAGTGAAATGTCATGCTTTATAAATTATATTTGTAAGATTGTTTATACGATTTAAATGTCTTCATATTTATTGGTCCACTGAACTTTTTCAGTGTCTTCCTATGGATGCTAATTGCTCATTTTTTCTAGCACATTGTTTATCTTTTATTTATCTCTCCTCTCTAACAAAATAATAATTGCTTATATGTACCGAGCAGTTACTCTGTGTACAATGCTAAAGCTGTAATATCCATTAGTTATCTTTTCCTCTGAAATAGCTAATATTGCTCAAACTTACAAATTTGAAATATCTCTTCATATAATAAGAATATTTATCATTTTTCCATCATATATGTCATTATTTCTCCCCAATTTGTAATTACTTTTATGACTTCTTAATGGTGTAGCCTTGTTAATGGTGACTCTTTCTTTTTGGTTGGTTTGTTTGTTTTTTTGGTCACATAAAATTTATAATAATGTATTACACAGACACATCTTTCAATGATTTTGATGTCAGGCACAAAAAGATTTTCTCAATCTTGAAATAAATAAACGTTAGCTACATTTTCTCTTTCTCAGTTCAACTTTTTACATTTAAATCTTTATTCCATTAGGGATTTATTGCGTATATGATATAAAGAGAATTCTAACTTTTTATTTACAAATAATAATCTATTTGTCCCCAAATCTGGCTTTTCAAATAATTTATCCCTTCCCCACTAATATGAGGCGATCACGTTATCATAATCACTTTACTAATAATTTTTCATTGTTTCTAACTTTTTTCCTCATTCAGCTATCTTTGTAGTTTAATATATAAAGGAGCATATTTGCCAATGTTACCTTTTTCTTCTGCAAATTATTTTGCTATTATTTTTTTACATAGAAAAAATTAGAAATTACTCACCTTATTCATTAATTTGGACAAAAATGATATATTTTTATTATCATTCTTCCAATCTGAAAGCATGGCTGATTATTCTTATTCAACTCTTTTATTTTAAAACACAGTAATATATTGTAGTTTTATATAAAAACCATTTTTAACTTTTAAATTTTTATTATTTCTAAGTATTTATACTTTGGGTTGCTATTGCAAACAACTTTTTTAAAATCTATTTTTACCTTTTCATGGCTAGTACATAGCAAAAGGACTTATTTTGTTCCAAATTTTTACAACCAGCTACCACATTTAATGTACTAATTATTGTATTTTTCAGTTGATTTGTTCAGTTTTTTCAAGGTAGACCATAAAACTTGCAAATAAAGATAAAATAAATTTATTTCCTTCTGTCCAACTCCTGTTTATTTCATTGCCTTGTTATATTGGTTAGGAGTCCTAATATAATGCCAAAGAAGTTGGTGGCAGCAGATATCCATAGCTTATTCATGTCACTAAAGATAAAATGTCAGGGGTTCTACGATTTAGCTGGGGTGGTGGCTCTTTGATTCAGATGGATAATCTTTACCATTTAGAAGACATTTCCTTTTATCCATAGACTGATAAATTAAATGTTTTTATTAAATGAGAAATAGTTTTTAAATTTAATTGAATATCTTTTTAGTATGTGCTGAGATGATGGTGTGGTTCCCCCCGTGGATCTTGTAATATAACAGATGTTATCAATAGATTTTGTTAATATTGAACCACTCTAGAATTCTTGGAATTAAATCTTACTCAGTAATATTTATTAACACCAGAGTCTTGATTTAGATATTTGTGTTGTTAATATTGTATACAACTTCTCTGCATTTATATATCTGTGAGGTTGTTTTTGGTTTGCTTTATTATTTGACATTGTCAGATTTATTTTTAAGGTGAATTGATTGAGAGGTTTTCCACTTTTTCCAAGACATTTAAAATATTGTGGCATATATCTCTTGAAAGTTTATTAGCAGTAGCTTATATTCGTTTCCTAAAACTGCTGGAACGAATCACACAAAAAATTGAGTGGCTTAAAACAACAGTAATTTATTTTCTCCGTTCTAGGGGCTTGAAGTCTGAAATCAAGATGTCGGCAGAGCTATGCTCCCTCTGAAGGCTCTAAGGAAGAATCCTTCCCTTCTTCCCGGCTTTTTGGTGGCTCCCGGGAATTCTTGACTTTCCTTGGCTAACAGTTGACTCACTCCAATCTCTGCCTTTATCTGTACTTGGCCTAATTCCCTGTATGTATCTCTTTGTGTCCTCTCCTCTTCTTATAAGAACACCATCATTGAATTTAGAGCCCACCCTAAACCAGTATCACCTTATCTTAATTAATTACATCTGCAAAGGCTCTATTTCCAAATAAGGTCATATTCTGAGGTTCCAGGTGGACACCAGTTTTAGAGAGGACACTCTTCAACCCAGTACACAGCCCATAAAAATCTCATGGGTCTGGTGCTTTTTTGCCTACATGTAGATGAAAAAGCATTATTCAAAAGAAAAATAAAATCACTTTGAATCAGTATATTCACTCCAGACGTCCTATGTTTACTGTATTAGGAGATCAGGTAATTAATCAAATGATAATCCAACAGAATTACCATGGCTTTATTTATTTATTGTACTGTCAAATATGTAAAATTACTCGTATTGATTTGTAAATACAAATGGATCTCAGTCAAAAGTATTTTAAGGTAGTGCTTAGAATTTGTCTATTTTATCTGCTCAAGAGTTTGATAAGGAGAACAGAAGCCACTCATTGTATCCCAGATATAAAGATTTTGACATTTATTAGTGCTTACATGATCACTGGAAGAGCTGAGAGAGTAGCAATCTGGGAAGCTACCATTGAAAGTCATGGGAAAACCGCCATCAGTGGTCACACAAACTGACATTAAAAATGTCGGATTCAGTAAACTTTTTGTAATGAAAAAACCGTGAAGCCATCAGACAAGGCAGATCTCCTATATCCTCGAGGGGAATAGATGGCAGCATTCTGGAAAGGTACAGAGGCCTCAGCTGGGCTGCCCAGATCCGCTGTGTAATCCACATATTCTTTTCGACCTGCATGTCTTTGGGTTCGGAGCCCTGGGATGCATGTACATACCGCTGCTGTGGTCTCACCCCATCTACTAGTGAGTCTTCTGTCCCACTGTGATATGGTGTGAACCCCCTCGTACTGTACTGTTATTGATGTCTTCTCACATTGATGATACAACAGCAATGGCATTTTAAAATTATTGTTAAAAGATTAACGGGCAATACAGTGTTTACTCAAATTTACCTGTTTAAGGAAAAACACTACAAAAAGACCTGAGGATACCAAATAGAAAGAGAGGGTGGTGCCTCGGAGTCTGTATGAGACGATGATGAAGAAGAAATAAAGCCTTTACAAGACGGGAAAAAAAAAAAAAAAAACTCAACTGGAAGCAAGCAAGTGTTAGATCTCAAGAGCTTGCTGGAAGCCTCTGTGATTTTTGGTCTACCTGCAAGTCTGGCTGTGATTACTTCCAGAAAATAATGGCTCTGGTTCATTTCTACTTTCTAAGTTTAGCATGAGCTCCTCTCATTGGCAATAGTGAAGCCAGAACTGCACGGGAAATGTGACTCTGCGAAAGAGTTTCCATCTTTTCAAGGAGTGGAGGTGGTACCAATTTGACATTAAGTAATGTAGCATGTCTGGCATCAAGCAGACTAAGCCTCATGCAAAGGGTGGTCAGAGATTTTGGTTATTTAGCTATTGGTTGTTCTCTTAAAAACTGTAAAGAAAAAAGAGCTGAGAATCTTACCTCTTGGTAGATAAATTGCACAGACACATGCATTTTAGACCTTAAACTCCATCCTTTGCTGTTTGAAATACTGCTCAAAGTGAAACATCATTAAAAAGGGAAGAAAGTCCTAGGACTCTTAAACAGGCAATTATTTTCTGTATTCTTGCCATTGTATTTGTAGAGAAACAATTAAGCAATAAGTCAAATACATTAGCTCTAAGGAGCGTTTGCTATATATGAAATTTCAGAGACATCTCTTTGCTTAAGCATAAATATTATCAATAATATTACAGCTAATATTTAGCTATTATACACTCACTATGCACCAGTCACTGCCTTAAACCCAGTACCTTATTTAATGTTCTCAGAAACTCTATTAAGTAGGTACTAAATATCAAAACCCAATTTTTAATTGATGATTCTGAGGATGGTAAGAAATACAGTGACTCTTAGAACTCAGAGTGGAATTAATCTTTCTGTTGGTTGGGCATGTAGCTACTATTCATTAAGTTGTGTAGCTTATTTTGTAATGAGTTAAAGGCCTAAGTAGCCACATGATTTGATGAAATTCTTCTTAAAAGAAATCATGTGTAGAATTTGTGTGAAATATTTACATTAGAATTTATTGGTCTAAGAGTTTGTCCATTACATATCCATCCTTTTACAAACTGAGCAAACTAATCTTACCTTTCCTAGATTAAGAATTCCTCTATAGTTCATTTGATCACTGGTGAGCAAAGGAGAAATTCAAATCATAAAAGAAACTCCATCTCTTATTTTGAGGTCTTGACCTCTTTGGAGGATAAACAGTGCTACTTTCAGCAAAGGAAAGAAAGTAAAGAGCTCTCATAATTTAATGTCAAATGTGTCAGTTTAACTGGAAATGTTCAAATCTTAATAGACTGTAAATCAGGAGAGCCTATGACATAGTAATTGAGCGAACATTAGCCTTTCACCTTCATGAATTTGGGGATGAATCTGACTTAGGTTAAGGGGAAAAAATTCTAGTAATTTTCCGTGCCCACTGGTCTGTGATCCAAAATTGCATTAACCCCCAGTTTCGTTAAAGAGGGCTGACAGTTAGATGATTCCAAACCCCTTGGGTCAATTTTTTCAATCACTCATAGATGTACTGACAGTGGAAAGTATTAAGAAACTGAGGAACACTAACTCAAAAGTTATCATTCAAGTTTTAAGCATATTTTTAAAATAAGATAAATTTAAAAACACAATCATTCGACAGGATTTTTCAAAATAAAATATCAGCAGATATAATGTATTTTTGTATTGTATTGTTTTATAGTGTTAAAAATCTTTTAAATCATGTAGTCTTTAATTCCATGTGTTGAGGATGTCAAATACATGCCCATAGCAAAGAACATGCACTGACTGACAAGTACCAAGAAAATAAAATGGACTAAAAGTACAGCAAATATGTTCAAAGTTATCTGTAATCAAATATATGTAAATTAACCTAAAAGGAATATTATGTTTTGCCAACAAACTAATAATAGTACTCACTCTTATCAGGGTTCATAAAAACAATTACTTTTATGAGTGATTGAAATAGGTATAAGTTGGTAAAACACTTCTGGAAAAGAGTTTATTAGCATATACCCACATAAATTAAAATTACAAACTTTTCACCAAATTATTTTCCTTGTAGGAAATTTTCTTAAGAAAATTATCCAAAATATAGATATATACACAAATTGTATATATAGCATATTTGATTCAACATTATTATAATGATATAAGTATAATCTAAATATTCAATTTAAAAAAAATTAAGATAAATTAGAGTACAGCCACATAATGAAATACGATGCAGCAAATAACAAGGAGTTAGAAAATCTTTCATGAAAAGGAAAATATTGGTAAGAAAGTCATCACTGAAAAATGTAGAATAGAAATTGCTTTAAAAATATTGTCTAGACAATGTGGATGGATCTAGAGGGTTTATGGTAAGTGAAGTAAGCCAGACAGAGAAAGACAAATACCATATGATCTCACTTATCCATGGAACCTAAGAAACAAAATGAACAAACGAACAAGATAAAATGAAAACAGACTCATAGATACAGAGAACAAAAGGGTAGTAGTCAGAGGAGAAGGGGGTGGAAGTGGGGCAAAATAGGTGAAGGTGATTAAGAGGTACAAACCTCCAGTTATAAAACAAATTAGCCTCAGGGATATAATATACAAGATAAGGAATGTGGTTAATAATATTGTAATAATTTTGTATGGAGACAGATGGTTACTAGACTTATCATGGTGATCATTTCATAATGTATGCAAATGTCAAATCCCTATGTAGTACACCTGAAGTTAACATAACATTGTATGTCAACTATATTTCAATTTAAAAAAAGTCTCAAAATTGTAAAAAAATTTGACCCTCTTTAGAAAATACTCAGAGGGAATCAAACAATTTCTGATAGTGACTATCTCTAACTCTTGAGAGTGTGGGGATTTTTAAGTTTTCCATTTGTGACATTTTACTTTGGAAAACAAATGAATGAGCATATTGCACTTTTATGTTTATAAAATAAAGGCATACCTTTAAAAGTGTTTTATTTCCTATCCTTTTGTTTCAAAATGGCCCACTAGCTGAACCAAATGTCAGATTCAAGTATGATATTTTAAAAAATTATATGTAAAGCGGCAGATAAAATTGTATCAAATTAGTCACCTCAAGAGCTATCATACCATAAAGAGTAACCACAAGATGTTATAAATAAGATTATATTTTCTTTGATCCTAAATTTATTATTATAAATGATCTAAGTTAAATTTATAAATCATAAGCTAAATATATAAACTGCAAATTCTTTGGTTCATTATATATCTTCAGATGTGTTCTTTTTCATGGGTGAGAGCATTCTCCCCACTCCTCTCTTAACTCAGGTATTGCATAACTTAAGCTTCGAGTGAGTTTTGTTGTTTCTAGGACAAAAATGCTGATTATAAAAAGAATAAATCAAACTCCATGACTAATTCAACCAAGTATATTTGGTGAGGCACAGGACAATTTTCTTCTCATATAGCAAAAGATATACTAGTATTATGGTTAAATAAGTGCAATTGTCTACAACTAACACTGGCATAGCACTAATTATGATTCTCCCCATCAATGCATTTTATGCCTAATTAAAAGCTGTGAACTACTCAAGACTCTCGGAATGACATGTCAGAAGGTCAGAGGCAAACAGTACATCCAGGTAAAGGGCTCTATAATGACTTAAAAACTTATGTTTACTCCTTTTGCTTGTATTACTCAATCATTAGAGAATAATAAATTACATAAGTTAAGCCATGTGCCTTTTCCATATTTAATAGTCCCTGAAAACTTTAACTGCAGAAATGATAGTAACAATGATGTTAATGAAAATACTTGAAGAAGGAAAAGTTGGCATAGAGAGTAGATATAAGAAAAAGAATGTAAACAAGAAAAACAGAAAATGACTTTCTTTTATTCACCTCTTGAAATAAGATTTTGAGAATATGGATAAAAGGGAGTTAGAAAAGAGGGGTTACCATCGTAAAAGAAGCAATAGAAAAAGGTCAAAAGATAGACTCTTCCAGAGAGGAAAGGAATGGATTTCTAGCATATGTATATTTTAAAAGCTCCTTTTATCTTCTCTGTACCTGAGAGAGCTTTTCAAATAGCTCAAGAAGCCACCTGGATGCACTTACCTGGTAACAGGTGGACAGAGTTAAGCACCAGTCTCAGAATGTCACTGCATATTATGTTTCCAATGTGCTCTTCTAGTTTTAACAAGTCGGCTGTGATCAGGGTGCAAAACAAACACATTTTAGTCTGTCTCTGATTAAACTAATGATAAACCAATAACTGCTGTTAGAAGAAAAAAAAAAAAAACAACTAAAGTTCAGCCTGTCAGGATGCATTCTATCTCCAGCTAAAGATTTTCATGCCTGATAAGATTTTGTTTAAAGCAAAGATTAAGCCATATGTTGCTTTAGTCACTGATATTTTAATTTGCATATGCCGATCTCATGTATAGGAAAACTGTTCTAAATCAGTAGAGTGGGTGGTACTTAGCAATTCAGAGGAAACGCAGATTGGTAGTCAGATGATTTATACGGAATTGATTTCACAGAAAACCAAATTCTGCCCTTCTGTTACATAAAGGTGCTCTCTTCCTTTAAACTCCTTGCCTAACCAGTCCTTTAAACTCCTTGCCTAACCAGTCCCCACTAAAGCTGATGAGGTGGGAGAATGTGGATTTCCTAATTTAACATGTTGACTTGCTTATTTCTCCATCTATCCATCCATCCAATATGTATTGAGTGCATATTCTGTTCTACAAACTGGCAGAATTAGTGGTTGGAGATGGAAAAATGAATAAAACACTGTAAATTAAGGACTTTTTAGATTAAAAACTGTTTCTATGGAAGGCGGCACAGTGCAATGAGAAAAGAGCTAGGGCACAAATAGATGATCTTACCAGCCGAGACCTGCAGTAGTGGTAGTAAACTCCCAATTATAGACAAAGTGTTCTGTATTTTTATTTTAATAATACGATTATATTATTGGTACCTCTATTATGTTTTACATAAACATAAGATGGTGAAATTATAAAACTTTAAAAAATTTGGGTTTTCTGGTTGTTTGGGGGAGATCTGCTTTGCATTCTACTACCCAAACATGGAAACCAGCTCTCATGTGGTCATAGCCTATGTCAAAATCAATGTCAGCATTCCTTTCCCTCTAGTGATAAATAACAGACTTAAAATGTATGTGCATATCTATGTGTGTATCTATGTTTATATGAAAATATATTTAAATATACTTACCAAATATTTGATGAACATTTAGTTTATATACAGAACTAGTCTAGACACAAAAGTAAGAAAATTATATATATATATATTAATATACATAACATATATAATACAGATGTTTTTACACACATACACATACATGTATATATTAAGAATATGGACTATGAAGTACAATAGAAAAAAGTCATTAAAAATCAGAACTCTTTTTCATAAGAGTAAACTAAATTGCTACTCAAGGAATGTTGGTAGCTCACTACTACCAAAAACTGCCCATAAATGTAATGCTAAACTTCTGGTAGATAGAGAGAAATGAAGCAGAGATAGCAATCTTGGAAATCAAGCTACTATTGAAAACTTTTGAGAATTCCAGTAGTATCATCTGGAATTGTGAATTCATGATTTATTGCCATTTACTGAATCTTTTGATTTACTGTTTTCAAAGCAAGATCTCTTAGTTGTAGTCTATAAATAAAATGTGGGATTTGGAACAAGTAACTGAAAAAAAGAAAATATTTAGTAGAACCATATTTTTATGCTTTTTGTTTATTTGCATTAATTTTTGAAAAAAAGAAAAACCTACCTTTTATTCATAATGTTTAAAATAGACATTTTATTTCCCTGCCATTAAAGATTTAGAAGGCTGTCTCAGCCTTAGATAACCAAAATTTTCCAAACCACCATCTAAAATATAACAAATGGATTGCCATAGAACAGATTTATTCCACTTATTGAAAGCAAAAATCTAGAGGCTCTATTAATTTATAAAATCTGTTTTATAATTTATTCAGCTACTTTACTGAAAAATGTGTGGCCTGTCATGTTTTAATTTTCCTTTAAAGCATATTATTTAAATAACTCATTAGCATATTTGCCTTTAAACAATAATCTAAGGGACTTTAAAATTTTTCCCAGGGCTCAGTATCAAGATGACGATAGAATGCTCTTGAATTTCCATCCGCCCACAGACACATCAAGTATACAGCTATACACAGAGCAATTCCCTCTGAAAGAAATCTGGAATATAGTCGAGTGACTCCTACACCTCAGGCAAATGAGAAAATACACACATTGAAATGGGTATGAAAGGCTGAGACAGACTAATACTATAAGCTCCATCCTTGGCACAGTGCCATATAATCAAGAGGGAATCTCCAACTCCCAGATTTCCCCTGAAGAGCAAATGGTTTAGACCACATCTAGTGTCTCAAGTTTTAAGCCTGCCACCCAAGGGATGGACCCCAAATCACCTAATTCTGAAAGCCAATGGGACTTGCATTCAAGAGTCCCACAGGATTATACTGTAATGAACAAAGGAGCAGTTGTTAATGGGCATATTATCACTCTCCTTGGTTCAACACAGAGGGAACAGGCAAAAATGCCCATCATCCAGGCTTTCCCTAGAAGGGCTTTGACTGAATACTTTCTCAGCTCCTGCCTAAGGGTCCAGCTTCTAATCAGGCTGAATCTAGGTGCTGACTGCAATCTTCCCCTTTGGGACACTGACAAGTCTTAGCACAACCTCAATTACTGAGAACCATTAAGAAAAAGAAGGCAGCTTGTGCAATCACAAAGGTTAAAAAGCAACCAGGAGCTCTGACCAGACTGATGAGGTTCATCTCCATGAAGCCAGTCTGTCAACACTGGAAGAGGTGACTATTTAATGTGCAGAAAGTGACACAGAGCATTAAGGAAAAAAAAAAAGAAATAGGGGAAAATATTCAAAACAAAAGAACAAGATAAATCTCCAGAGACAAATCTTGAGGAAATAGGGATAAATAATTTACACGAGAGAGAGCTGAAAATAATGATTATTAAAGATGTTCACCAAGGTCAAAGAGCAATGCCTGAACAAATTGAGATTTTCAAGAAAAATATGGAAACTATAAAAAAGTACAAAACTGAAATCATAGAGCTGAAAAATATAATAACTAAACTAAAAAAATCAATAGAGAAGTTAACATCAGTCTAGATCAAGCAGAAGAAAGGATCAGCAAACTCAGACAGGGCAGTGGAATTAACCCAATCAGAGGAACAAAAAGGAAAAAAAGAAGAATGAAAAAGAGTAGAGATAGCTTAAGGGACTTATAGTACATCATCAAGCACTGAATATACATATTATAGGAGTTCCAGAAGGAGAAGACAGAGAGAAAGGGGCAGGAAGATTATCTGAAGAAATAACAGCCAAAAACTTTCCTAACCTGGTGAAAGAAACAGACCTCCACCTGCAAAGCCCAAAAAGTACCAAATAAGATGAGTCCAAAGGGATCTATGCCAAGACATATTAAACTGTCAAACGTTAAAGACAAAGAGAGATTCTTAAAAGTAGCAATAGAAAAGCAATTTGTTACACACAGAGAACTTCCATAACAGTATCAGTGAATTTTACAGCAGAAACCTTGCCGACCAGAAGGGAGTGGGGTTGATATATTCAAAGTGCTGTAAGAAAACAAACAAACAAAAAACTATCAACCAAGAATACTCTATCTGGCAAAGCTGACCTTCAGTATTGAATGAAAGTTAAAGAGATTTTCAGAAAAACAAAAGCTGAGGAATTCATTACAACAAGACCAGCTTTATAAGAAATATTAAAGAGAATTCTTCAAGGTGAAATTAAATGACAGTAATTAGTAACAGGAAAACTTATGCACGTATAAAAGTCACTGGTAAATATAATTATATAATCAAATCCAGAATACTCTAATATTGTAATGATGATGTGTAAATCACTTACAACTCTAATATTAAGATTAAAAGACGTAACTATGACTATAATAATTTGTTAATATAAACACAATACACAAAGATGTAAACTGCATCTTCAAAACCATAAAATGTGTGGAAGGGGGTGTAAAAATGTGTGTTTTAAAGTTAAGTTGTTAGCTTAAAATAGATTGTTATATGAATTAGATGTTTGATGTAAGTGTCATGGTAACCACAAAGCAAAAAATGTATAGTAGATACGTGAAAGATAAAGAGAAAGTGATCAAAGCATACCACTGCAGAAAATCATCAAATCTAAAAGAAGAGAGCAAGAAAGGACAAAAGGAAAATAAGAAACAGCAAAACAACTAGAAAATAATTAACAAATGGCAATAGTAAGTATATATCTATCAATAATTAAATAAACTAAATTCCCTAATCAAATACATAGAGTGGCTTAATGGATGAAAGAAAGAAAGAAAGGGAGGGAGGGAGAAAGAAAGGAAGGAAGGAAGAAGAAAGAAAAAGAAAACGAAAGAAAGAAAGGGAGGGAGGGAGAAAGAAAGAAAGGAAGGAAGGAAGGAAGGAAGGAAGGAAAGAAAAACCAAGAACCTTACTATATGTTGCATACAAGAGACTCATTTCAGTTTTAGCGACACTCCTAGACTGAAAGTGAAGGGATGGAGAAAGATATTCCATACAAATAGAAACCAAAAGAAAGCAGGGTAGATACAGATATATTTATTTCAGACAAAAGAGACTTTATGACAAAAACAGTAACAAGAGACAAAAATGTCATTATGGGTCAATTAATTAAGAGGATATAACAATTGTAAATATTTATGTACCCAACATTTGAGCACCTAAATATCTAAATTAAATGCTAACAGATCAGAAGGGAGAAATAGACAGTAATACAAAAATAGCAAGGGAATTCAACACCCTAGTGTCAACATTGGATAGATCATCCAAACAGAAAATCAGTGAGGAAACATTGTACTTAAATTATAGGTTAGACCAGATAAACCTAACAGACATATACAGAACATCCCATTCAATAGCAGCAGAAGAAAAATTCTTCTCAAACACACATGGAATATTCTCCAAGTAGGTCATATGTTATGCCACAAAACAAGTCTTAATAAACTTAAGAAGATTGAAATCATATCAGGCATCCTTTCTGACAACAATGATATGAAAGTAGAAATCAATTAAGAGAGAAAAATTGGAAAATTAACAAATATGTTGAAATTAAACAGTAAGTTCCTGAATAACCAATAGGTCAAAGAAGAAATCAAAAAAGAAATTAAAAAAATATCTTGAGACAAATGAAAATGGAAAAACAACATACTGAGATCTACAGAATGTAGCAAAAGCAGTTCTAAGAGGAAAGTGTATAGCAATAAACACCTACATTAAGAAACAAGAAAGATCTCAAAAAAACAACCTAACTTTACATCTCAAGGAACTGGAAAAAGAAAAACTAAGTGTAAAGTTAGTAGTAGGAAGGAAGTAAATATCAGAGTAAAAATAATTGAAATAGAGACCAAAAAGACAACGGAAAAAAAAAATCAATGAAAATAAGAGCTAGATTTTGAAAAAATAAACAAAATTGACAAAACTTTAGCTAGATAAGAAAATAAAAGAGGGAGACACAAATAAGTAAAAGCAGAAGTGAAAGAGAAAACATTACGACTGATGACACAGAAATACTAAGGACCATAAGAAACTACTATAAACAATTGTATGGTAACAAATTAAATATCCTAGAAGAAATATATAAATTCCTAGAAACATATAACTTACCAAAACTGAAACATGAAGAAATAGAAAACCTGAACAGATTAATTGCTAGTAGAGGGATTAAATCAGTTATCATAAACATCCCAACAAAGAAAAATTACCATATAAATAAAATGAAAAATAAAAACCATATAATTATTTCAAAAGATGCAAAAAACACATTTGACAAAATTCAACCCTGTTTCATAATAAAAATTCTCAATAAACTGGGTATGGAAGGAATATACCTCAACATATTAAAGGCTATATATGACAAGCCCACAGCTAACATCATACTCAAAGATGAAAAGCAACAAGCATCTCTAACATCAGGAACAAGTCAAGAATGCCCATTCTCACCACTTTTAATCATCACACTAGAAGTACTAGCCAGAGTAATTAGACAAGAAAAAAGAAATAAAAGGCATCCAAATCAGAAAGAAAGAAGTAAAATTGTCTCTTTTTGTAAATGGCACTATATTGAAAAGCCTAAAGATCCTAGACCAAAGCTGCTAATAAACAAATTCAGTGAAGTTACAGGAGACAGAATCAAGGTACAAAAATCTGTGATGTTTCCATACACTAAAAACAAACTATCCAAAAGAGAAAATTAAGAAAAAAATCCCATTTATAATTGGATCAAACATAATAAAATACGTAGGAATAAACTTAACTAAGGAAGTAAAAGATATGTATACTGAAAACTATAAAACACTGATGAAAGAAATTGAAGAAGATGCAAATAAATGGAAAGATATTACAAGTTCATGATTTGAAAGAATTAATATTGTGAAAATGTCCTTAATATCCAAAGTGATCTACAGATTCACAGCGATCCCTATCAAAATTTCAATGACATTTTCTACAGAAATAGAAAAATAATTATAAAATTTGTATAGAATTACAAAAATCCCAAATAGACAAAAAATTTTGAGAAAGGAAATCAAAGCTGGAGGCATCACACCTCCTGGATTCAAATGATATTACAAAGCTATAGTAATCAAAAGAGTATGGTATTGGCATAAAAACAAACACATAAATTAATAGAACAAAATAGAGAGTCCAGGAATAAACCCATGCATATATGGTCAATTAATTTTCAACAAATGGACCAAAAATATACAGGGGAAAGAATAAGCTCTTTTGTAAATGGTGATGGGAAGACTGGGTAGCCACATGTAAAAGAATGAAACTGGACCCCCATCTTGCACTACTCATACAAATCAACTTAAACTGGATTAAAGACTTGAACATAAGACCTGAAACCATATAGTATATATCCATGCCATATACTACAAAATGGATGAAACTAGAGGGCAGTATGCTAAGTGAAACAAGACAGGGAGAGAAACACAAACACTGCAAGGTATCACTTAAATGTAGAACCTTTTAAAAAAGTCAAACTCATAGAAACAGAGAGTAGAATGATGTTTGCCAGGGACTGGGACATGTGGAAAATAGGGAGAGGTTAGTAAAAAGGTACAAACTTTCAGTGATAAGATGAATAAGGTCTGAGGATCAAACATGCAGCATGGTGACTATAGTTGATAATAATGTGTTAGTTAACTAAAATTTGCTAGGAAAGCAGAACTTAAGTGTTCTTACGCTCAAAACAGGTAAATATGAGAAATGATGATTCACTAGTTAACTGGATGGTAGGAATCCTTCTACAATGTATACATATGTTGAATCATCACACTGTGTACAATAAACAATATCACCATTTTATTTGTCAATTATACCTCAATAAAGCTGAAAAAAAATTCTGGCCCATTTTGAAAACGAATCCCTGTTTTGCTGCTATTTTGCATCTCTAGGAAAACTGCACGTGAAAAATTGATATTATCATTTAAACAAAGGGTGGACACTACTGGCATTTTTGTCTTCCTATCACTATATTGGGATCATGAGTTTTGTCATGCCCATTTTTGTATAATCTCCTCTAAATGAGGTTTGGTGATTCTAAATATATTTTTTGTTTTATTCTGCATAAACAAGGGGAAAATGTCATATGGCATGGACACTGATTTTATGAAAAACTTGAAAGAATTTTATAGGTTTATCCTTGGTACCATTTGATGAGTTTGAAAATACAGTCCCTCCATCAGCCACCTAAAATGACTCTGGAATTAGTATGATCACATAATAAGTTCACATAACGCTTCCCTCCCTTATCAAAACAATCCCGTTGGAAAAGCAAATTTGAAACAGGCTCAATGTGTGGTGTCTTTCAAAAGATGCCCCCAAAAGTGAGTGGAGGCCTCAGTTTGTCCAAATTATTTTTCCACCAAAATGTGACAGAATCATTGATGCATGAAAGAGTGTCTTTTTGCCCATGATTCCCACATATGCTGTGCCCTAAGGAGGAAGATGAAAAGGACGAGAGTGAGAAGACTCAGGTCTGGTAGTTCCCTCTCTTTGAAAAGCCTCAAATCAAGAAAATGACATGTAGCTTCTTTTACAGTAGGATCAAAAGAAACCTACAGACAGCTGTGTTTTTGTGCACATGTATTTCTTTTTTAAAGCAAGTTTGTAGTTTTAATTTTTGGCCTCAAAGACCAGATGTTGGTGATAATAGAAACTCCCACATGTACTTGAGAGGAAGAAGGAAGAAAGAGAAAGGAGATACTTTACCAATGAAAGCATGTTTATTTTTTAATTTTTTGTAAATTATAAACTGTAACTGTAAAATATCACACAACAGTCATTAAAAAACATTAGGATCCACCAAGCTCTTGATTCCCAAAAACCCATAGTCAGAGTAACAGATTAAAATGATAAGATGCTGACTGTCTTCTTGATGGTTACCCAGTTGAATCAGGTGAGCAGGATGGTCAGTGAACTTGGCTTTGGACTTCTGCATAAAATATGATACACTTAAATTTTATTTGTTTTTTTCTTTAATTTTTAATTTTTTATTAATTTTTCTTTTTACTAAGAAAGAGGGAAAAGGAACTGTAAAGATAAGTAGAGCTCTTTCCATGTTTAGGGAGTGGCATGAAAGAAGCTGGGAAAAGAAAGAGGAAAAAAAAAATAAAAGCACTTATTTAAAGCAATAGAGTTGCAAAGGGGAGACAAGACAGGTGGAAAATAAAATGGAAGCAGAGTTTGGAAGGTTGTGGTGGAGGTCAAACCCCATAAGGGATCAAGGGTGAGAACTGCAACAACTTTGATGGATAACCATGGATAGTTTTCAAAGGGAGACAAAAGGATATCTGTTTTCTAAAACCCTAACAGTATTTTTATTCCCTCTCTTAAAAATATTCAGTGTATCTTCACTTAATTTGATTAGCAGTATAACTCAAGGATGGAGAGAAAATGTAAAAAGCATTCCCACAGATACTGTGATTTTGATTAGCATCAGATCCTTAGATCTTCACTTTGCCTTTCACAGTTTTTTTTTTTTTTTCCTTGTATAGATATAAAAACATCTGTGAAAATATACCCTTTGGCAGACTCAAAAATTGCCATTTAAAAATAATTTCAAAAATTATAATATTTTCCTTGAAGGCCTACACACTGGATAACTATTCACCAGAAATGATGCCTTTGTTTCATTTAGAAGCTAGAGGAAAAATATTACTCTTCAAGGAGTGCAAGACAATGTACTTGGTTTCAAATACCTCCAGCGTCATTAGCTTTATTCCCTAAACCAATTGCTGTAACTCTCTGAGTTTCAGTTTGGTTATTTCTTAATTAGCTGAAAGGTTACCTTATATGCCAAGCAAGGTTTTTGCAAAGAGTTAATTAAAATATATATATATATATCTGAGAATATGCCTTGGAAGCAGAAACCATAGTTATATAATTACATGGGACACTTTACAAATAACAAAGAAGAAAAAGATCATTGATATTTGAATGCCTTCTATGGCATTCAATACCAAGAACTAGGTTAAGTGATAGATAGACAAACAGAAGGATGGAAGGACAATTAGATAGATAGGTAGGTAGATAGATAGATAGATAGATAGATAGATGATAGCTTGAAATCGCTATTGATATAAGATATATGTCATTTTATTCCCATATGATAGGTTGTATTTAGTTGAGGACTGGGATTTAGGGAGACTCAAGTAACTTGCCCAGGGTCACACAGCTATAAAATAACCATCTCTTTGTTCCTAAAGACTACTGTCTTTCCTTAATAACATATGAGTCAGAGAGTAGCTTCAAATACATACATTGATTACTTCTTACGATCCTGTGGCTCAACCAGGTGGCTCTTCTGGTCTGGGTTCGCTCAACTGGTCCATGGCTGGGGTTCGGCTGGCACAGATGGGCAGACTGGGTTAGCTGGGCTAGCTGGACACACCCTCCATGTAGTTTCAGGTCAGCCTGAGCTTATTCACCTGATGGTAAAAAAGAGTTCCACAGAGCAGTAAGAGGCAAGCCCCAGGACACAAGGGCTTTTCAAGGCTCTGCTTGTGTCACATTCGCTAATATCTTAATAATTAAATAAATTATATGGTCAAGCCCAGATACAAAGGTAGAGAAACAGACTCAACCTGTTGATGGGAGAAGTGGCAAATAGATGAACATACAGGAATGGAAGATGTTATGGTCATTTTTTGAAATCTATCAGACCATAACATCTACAATATCACAGAAACCACACTTATTATTTGTATGTATATATGGATGTTGTACATTTATGTTTGCATATATGTATTTCTACATGTGTTTTGCTTTGGGGGCTTAGGAGGCAATGAAAGGAAACAAGAAAAATGTTTCTAACATCTTGCTTGACTTATATAAAAGAACAAAGGCATCAAGGAAGCTCAAACTAATGTCTCAAACTTGGTACTTGGTATGTCCAATGAAAATGTATGCGTATTTGTTTTTACCCTTTTCTTGCCCTTCCCCCCACCGCCAGGAAACTGGCACACACACTGCTTTAATTTTGAGTTATTGCTAACATTTAAAAATATGGCTAGTGCGTGTAAAAATCTGGATTTCTGGTTTTATTTGAAATATTGAAAGGTCCGGCAACAATGGGTTTATATGGCCACATGACCACAATTCACTGAAGATAAGTGTTCTTTAAATGGTGTGAAAGCTCCAGTTTACCAGCCTCTGCAAGTATTTTCTTGTATTTCCCTCCTCATACTGAAGCTGAAGGTTTTAGAAAGAGTGGGCATGAAAAGATGACTAGAGATCGTTTTTAAATGCAGTATTTCTAGCCTCAGTAATCCTTGTTATAATTATCATCAACCAAAAGTCCCTTAGCCCGGACAAGAAATATTATATATGGATGATATAATGATCTAGCATAACGGATGCTGGTTATTAGCATCATTAACATCTCTTGAACTTGGCATCATCAATTAATTAAAGGTATGGTTTTGTTCTCTTGGGAATTTAGTAAATTGCATATAATAACACTTGTGTGCATCTGCCAGTGGGGTGAAAAAAAAAAATCACTTCATAGAGAGGCAGGAGATGAGAGCTTCAAGTAAGTTCTGTCTCTAACTGTCAAATCTGAGCAAATCACTTAACACCAAACTATTTCCCTACCAGTTAAAAAGGAATAATAAAAGAGACTTCATAACCTTCCAGGGATGCCTTTGGTCTTAACAAAAATAAGACAGATGGAATGCACATATTTTTTGGGGGGGAAAAGGGAGGGGAGCTGGGAATCTTAAAAATGTATCTCAGATTCTGCTAGGTTTAGTCACGCTATTTGGATTTAGTAGCAGAATCAACACTAAGAATCTTTACCAGTATCTTGGCTTGTCAAACCTGTACTAAGCAAAGCATTCAGGCTTATCTGATTGCACCTAGATTCAGGTGCACAGGTACCAAATTGCCAGACAAGATCAAAGAGAGTTTTTTTCTCTTTTTGAGGCATAGTGCCATATACTTGGCCTGACGATTTCTCACCCCACCCCACTTTTTTTAGCTCTCTGTTTACTGTTTCAGTATTACAGAAAGATGGCAACATTCTAAGCCTAATGTATATGAGCTCATCCTCTAAGTCTATCTCAGGGGGAAAAGGCATGCATATGAACATTTAAAGGATATTTTTGAACAATGTGTTCCTTCCATCTGGAACAAACGTTTTTAAAAAAATCTCAGTTTATCTTTCTTTAAAAAATTGAAGTATAGTTGATTTAGCATGTTGTGTTTGTTTCAGGTGTACAGCAAAGTGATTTATATATATATATATATATATATATATATATATATATATATTCTTTTTCAGATTCAATTAATATATATTGCTTTCAGTCCTAGAACTTGATTATCTTTATATGATGGTACTGTGTGCTCTTGGGCTCTTCAGAGCATTGTGTTTAAATGGAGGTCAAAAATCAAACTTGGGAAAGCAAGTAATTATTTTCTAAAGCTAATCTTTAATCTGGTTTTGGTGTCATGAGGCTGTAGTGGATTAAAGACAGCCCTAAAATCTTTGTTACTTATTCTTTTGAAGGGTGAGGCCTATTCCTCTTCTCCTCGAGTTTGGTGGGACACGATGACTGGCTTTGACTAACAGAATGAGGGAAAACTAACAGAATGGAGTTTTCACTGTACAGAAGTGAAGCCATGTTACTCTCGAGGCCAAGCCTTAAGTGATCTGAAGTGTCCATTCTCATTCCTCCTGAAATGCTCCTTCTTGAAAGCCCGTCACCAGGCTGTGAAGATGCCTAAGCATCCACATAAAGAGGGTCATGTGAGGACCACACAGGCTCAGCCTGAACTCCCAGCCAGTCGTCAGCACTGTCTGCACGTGCATGAGGAGGCCATTTTGGACCTCCCAGCAGTCCTTGCGGCCAGCCGATACCATGCGAAGCCGGTGATCTGCAGAGCTGGACCCTGCCCACCTTCCTGACCCCCAGCATCATGAACAAATAAAATAATTGTTGTTTTAGGCCACTCAGTACAGGAGTAGTTTGTTACACAGCAGTAGAAAACCAAAACACTCCTCAAAACATTTTATTGGGGCTGGTGGGAAATTGGTTACAAGTGGCTTATTTTTATTTCTATGAATGTGTTGGTGATTAAGTATTATGTTTCCTCCTGTTGGATGACCACGAAGTGGATGATCTTCATGTCCTCTGCATTAAACGTAAGAATCTGACAGAGCTGGTCCAAGGAATTCTTGTTATAAAGGATATTTGTTTTAATTTACTCAGTCTTTGAAAAGGCATTCTTTTGTTCTCATGTTTTGAGGAGAGGGTGTTGGGGGAGACGAGAGGTCAGTTCACTCATTTCCAAAGGGTCACTCATTTTCAGTGGTCCTCTCGGGATCCGTAGGCAGGGACACGGGTTGGGCAAGCAAATCAAAAACGAGCAGTTCTGTTTTCCTATATATTCTTCTGGCAGCAATTAAGAAAACAAAGAGCCTTATAAGTATCTCCTGTCTGAAATGTGCAAGTCCACTAGAAGGAATTCAAAGCCCAACAAAGGTGGGCAGCTGCTCTGCGAACTCACACATTCTTTCCTTGCAGCCAGTAAATGAATCACATCATTATCTTTCCTTTTATATGAACATTTCAATTGAGGATAAAACACACAGAGGGTGCAGGCAGACATTCAGGATGTAACTTTTTTTCAAAACATAGTATTTCCAGCCTACGTTATGGCATCTGCGTTCCCCAACTCAAAGCATAATTTGGCAGTGAATACAAATACATTCACATAAGCAGACGAAGTCACAAGCACGAACAGGCTGATTTCAAAGCAGAGTTTTCAGTTAATGGGTGTATTTGGTGTAATGTTGACATCTACATTGTAGTGGGAACTGTGGCTTTGAAATTACTCAGCTTCTCTACCGTTGTAAACTATCTTACTCTGCAAAACCCTCAGAGTGATGATGGTTTTAAAGTAGGCTTCAGGTATAAACTATGCCTTGTAAATAATGGAAAGTAGAATTATTTAATAAAACAGAAGGCTGAGGCAGAGACACTTTAAAAATGAGTTGGTGCTCACAGCCGGGACAAACTCGGGATGCTTATAACAGTTCATATGCTTCTATTCTATTAGATCTCAAAAATCGCTCCCTGATCAACCATTTCCCAGTCAAAATCATGCAATCATTGGTTGATGCCTATAAATAACGTTCTTATTATTTCTTCCTTCTACCAAGTAATAAGCCATTTTACCCTCTCCAGCCTGGGGGCTGAAATTCTCTAACTTTCATCATCATCAAAACTGGAGTTAAAATCAAGGGTATGATTAGTCTTGAGTAATGCATTAATTATAAAGTAAAATATGACATCCTACAAAGGAAGAAAAGCTCAGCCTAGCTTTGACTTTTTATGTTTTTAATTTGTTAATAAGGAATTAAATAAAAATCGTATTCAGGTTCACAATAGCAGTTAATTGTGTAGGTTAGGAATTCTTTAGCTTAAGAATTTATAAACCATATAACTTTTCTGAGTGTTTACTATATACCAATCAATGGCTTTTCATGCTCTTTCTCCCTCATTAATTCCTGATAAGAACCCTCTTATTTAGAAATTCTATTTGTCTTTTCTTTTATTTTTGAATTTTATTTTTTTTATTTTTTACACAGGAGGTTCTTGTTATTTACCTATTTTATACATATTAGTGTATACATGTCAATCCCAGTCTCCCAGTTCATCCCACCACCACCCTCCCCCCACCCCCACTCCGTGTCTTTTCTTATAGTTGAGGGAACTGAAGCTTAGCAAGTTCAAGTAGCTTGGCTGAGTTACTGTCATTATAGGACAGAGCTGGGATTTGAACCCAGACTTCACTGACTCCAGGTTTGTGGTCCTAAGCCTTCTGTTTACTGCCTTCCCATCGCTGGTACTGGTGCTGTAAACCCCTTGCCTTCTCCAGACTCAGTAAGTGAAAGCATCATTATTTTCCACCTAAGGTAAGTTAAAACAACAACAAAAAAAGGATCACTGATTACTTCGGAAAAATTGAAGATAGCTGGTCATGAGTGATTCTACAGAGAATCCTAAATTCACTGAGAGTGGGATACTGAATAATTTGGAGACATTAGACTTTGGAAGTACAATTTCAATAACACAGTAACAGAGTGACTGTATGTGAGCACAGATGTATTATCTGTGTCATTTCATGAGTCCATATAGAAATGCCATGTGATGGAAGGGTTGAAGCCGCACTAATTCCCATGGATACTGTCTCCAGGTCCCACTGCAATGCTACAGGCAAGACATCATTCCAATAAACCTCCATGCCACTCTGGGGAGGTGCTGGCCTCCTTATCCCCAAGGCTAAGAACCACTTCTCTGTTTGACATCATCATTATTTTAGACTTGGTTATTTTCAGAATGATGGAATTAATCTGGGGAAAATTCAGTTGGGCATGTCAGGAATCCTGGCATCTTTAGGCAATTGAAAGGAAGAAAATAGAGCAGCTTTGTGAAATCTGACCAGCCTGGTGGTGTGTGTGTGTGTGTGTGTGTGTGTGTGTGTGTGTGTCTCAAGTGGAACACTTATCCTTATTTGCCCCTTTAATTGCATCTCATCAGCAACATGAGCTGTTGTTCATCAGCCTCTTCTTATTGTCATTGCCTGGAAGTAGAGCATCCAGCTGGCAATTTCTAGCACTTGCTGTTTATAACCAAAGTTGCATTGCTCTTTGATGAGAGACAAAGAGAAAAAAAGACTGACATGTAGGAAACTAGTAACTGAAAAGAAGGTATATTCATTTTGGTGAGAGAATATAGCCCAATTCTTAATGAGTAGTCAAGGAAAAAGGTCCTAGAATGCTTAGTTAAAAGTATATAATAGGATATTTGTTCTCCTGTGCTGCACATTAATGTGATTTTAGTGTATTCTCATTCCACATCCTTAATCTTAAGAGGCCCTGATGTGCCTCTGTATTATCTAACCATCACCCAAACATTGAATTTGTCACTATTCCTACTGCCATCCTCACCCCTAAACACACACGTGAACTCGTGTCAGTGAGCATCAGTCCTTGGTCAGTGGTTTTACTGGGGGCAGTCTACAAATGTAGGGCTCGCTATGTACATTCCCCAATGCGATGTCTGCCTTTGCTTTAGATGAAATTCAGCTCTACAATCATTGAGATATATTATCGCTCAGTGCTTGAGGTACGGGTTTAAGTACTCAAGATCCAGAATGTTGACCTTCAGATTAACTAATAACTCATGAAATGAAGGGGAAAAAAAACAAACTTGGCACAAATTAGGAATTCCAAAAGTACATGTAGAGAATGCATGGATTTATAAATGAACAAATAGGAAACTGTCCTCATTCTTCTCTGATACAGGAAAAGGATAAAAGTCAGAAAAGACAGGAGTGGATACTTCGGCAAGCTAGTTCTGGAAGAACAGACAGCCAGGTGGGCAGAGGTGGAGATGGTCCAGGAGATGAAGCGTAACAGGGATACCTTGGGCCCCTTGTGATTAGACCAATCTGACTCCTTAATATTCCAGGGAGTGTAGACTGTCTCTAATAATGATACTTTAAGTGATAACTCAGCTAGGTGTCTGTGAAATAATAAGCAGAACTTTTCTGTTCAAATGAGTCTTACCAACTTTAAAATGTAATACAGAAGTAAGTAGCTCCAGTGCTTTAATACTTAAAAAGCTGGCACAAAGCCATGGATTATCAAACATTTGTTTCTATAGTTTTACTAAGACCAGTGAGTTCATATATATTTTTTTTTTCTCAGCTGACTCAAATAACACAGTGAGATAAGCTGGACAAACATGTGTATCCTATAATATGGATGAGGGAACTAGGGGTCAGGAACTTTGGAAATAATAAGTTGTATTTGGTTGCAGTAACGGGGAAAATATGAGTTGTACTCTACTACTGATTAGTAGGATAACAGATGGTGGAGAATAAATTAGCCCTTGGAAAATTAACCCTGAGGCTATTTTAAACACAAGAGATTTTTGCAATTGGGTGTTGAGAGCCACAACAATAAAATAAAATAAATGATGACAAGTTGGATCTGAACTTCAAAGCATTCCTTCCAAATAGTTCGTTAGTTGAGAGTGAAACAAAATACAAATGTTTCTCCCACTTAAAACGTATGTCAGATTGTCCTCCACTCAAAACCTGTAACGGTTTCCCAAGTGAATCAGAGTCAGTCAGTGTTCTACAAATTGGCTGCTCTTTACCCTTCTGACTTCCCGTTCTGTTATTCTCTATTTTTATGAGTGCTGTGATGGTTACATTCATGTGTCAACTTAACTAGGATAAGGGATACCCAGACAGCTGGTAAAACGTATTTCTAGGGACCTTGGTGGAGGTGTTTCTTGATTTGATTCAGTAGACTGAATAAAGAAGATCTGCCCTCACCAGTGTAGGTGGGCATCTTCTAGTCTGTTGAGACCCCCAGTACAACAAAAGAGGGAAAAAAAGGTGAATTTTCTCTTCTTGAGCTGGAAAGTCCACCTTTTCCTGCCCTTGGACATTGGTATTCCCAGACCATTGAACTCTGGGGCTTACACTAGTGATCCTCTGGTTTTCAGGTCTTCAGACTCAGACTGAATTATGCCACCAGCTTTTCTGGTTCTTCAGCTTGTACACAGCAGACTGTGGGACTTCTTAGGCTCCATAACCACATGAATCAATTCCTATAATACATTTCCTCTTATATACATCTATATTTATCCTATTGGTCCTGTTTCTCTGGAGAACCCTAATAATACAAGTGCCAAGCAGTTACAAACACTAACTCATTAAGTTTCATAACAACCTAATCGGGTGGGTACAATTATTAACCCATTTTATAGATGAAGAAATTGAGGCACAGAGCAATTAAGAAAGTTTCTTGAGGTCATACTACAAATGAATGGTTGACAGAGGCACTGGCAGTCTGTCCCCACGATCTATTGTCTCATGGACTGAACAATACTGTCTCTTGAGCAATCAGCCCCCTCCAGTTACATGGGCCTTCTTGTTGTTATTCAGACATAACAGGCAGCACCCATCTCAATTCCAGTTCCTTCTGCCAATGAACCTGAGGAAGACCCTCAGACCTCAGATGAGTGAATGGCGCCAGTTGACACTTTGGTTTCAGTCATGCAAGATCTTGTTATGGGCTGAATTGTGTCTCTATTGAAATTCATATGTTAAAGCCTTAACTCCCAGCACTTCGGAACATGGCTGTATTTGGGGATATGGCCTTTAAAGGGGTAATAAAGTTAAAATGAGGCTGTTAAGGTGAGCCTTAGTCCAGGATGACTGGTGTCATAAGAAGAGGAAATTTGGACACTGTGAGAGACACCAGGGAAGCACATGCCAAGAGAAAAGCCCATTTGCAGACACAGAGAAGGCAAGAACTCAGTTAAGCCCTGCCTGGGCTTAGGACCTACAGAAACTATGAGATAATTAATGAATGTTGTTTAAAACCACTGAGTTTGTGGTTATTTGTTCTGCAGCAATAGAAAACTAATAGAACATATAATTAAAACCATGCCCTCTTGGAGCTTACAGTTAAGCAGAGTATAGCCAGGAAACAGGCTACTATTAATGTCAATCCCCAGAACACAGATGAGCAAATGAGATTGACAATATTATCTTATACTTTCCAAATTGCCATATATACAATATATTATATCTTACATGATATGAAATATTATGTCCTATAATGTGCAAGCAGATAGAGAAGTTAAATTGCAAATATATATATATATATATATATAAATTACAAATAAGTAAATATATATATAGTGTATGTGAGTGTGTGTGTACACACATACACACTCATACACACACCCATACAGATGAGTGAATATGTAGTCATTGCTCCATCACTAAAATGAGACATTAGATTTACAATGTCTGTATTTTTTCAGCTCTATAATCTTACCCTGGCTGCTTTATTATAATGGCTGTTTTGTCAGGTAGTATTCTATTAGTCAAGACTCTCTTAATGTCCATTCTGTATATCAGTATAGGAATATACATAATATTCACAATGTTGATCCTGAGGAATTTTAGGGTACTGCATTTCTTTTGAATTGTTGTGATAACATAAAAGTTACATTCAGTAGAACTTGTATTTATGTAAATAATAATGGATAATCTTTGTTTAAGTATATGGAATCATTTAATAAACTTAAATATGCAATTTTGTAACTAAACTGGATAATAGAAAAATGTCTGTAATTGTTATTACTTACCTCAAAAAAAAATCTTTAGGAAAGGGGACTAGTATTTTTTGGAATGCTGTGTCAGCTCTGAGTAAGCCACACTACATACTTGTTCTTATTATAACTCAGAAGAAGCTGAGAATGACAGCTAATATGTATAAAGTACTTTATCACTTCTCAGATGAGGAAACTGAGCCTTAAGAGAATTTAAGTCAAGTCTCATTGCTGATAGGTGGTTATTCATGTATTATATCTATCTCTGTCCAATTCCAAAGGGCATGATCTCAATGACAAGATATTTGAAATCTGTAGATATCTGTGTCTGATGCTTGAAAACTACCAGAATCTAAAAAATCACAGACTCCTAGAAGTTTGCAAGTCATCCAGAGTTTGATACCAAGAAAAGCAAGCGTCTGAAACAGTTGATGAATTGTTCCAAATTTTACTTGATCACTGAGTTTTTAAAAGCCAAACCCAAGAGACCCTATCAGCCAAAGGCTAAAGACCATTGCTCTCCCTTTAAGGAAGAAATTTAAGTATATTCAGAACAAATACTACACCACCTGCCTCACCTCAGCTCTTCAAAATAGTCCTGTGAGCTGCCATCCCAGTTTCTTGGAGGGTCTGGTGGTCAGACGGCCATTGTAAAATGGAAAGGAGGTCTCCTATGGGTTGGTCAGAACAAATGTTCTGCGTGTAGACAGAGACCCTTTTTCTTGGAGTACTTTTTCAAATTATCTCTTTCCTTTCTTTTGTTTGAGAAAGGTAACACAGATACTGTTCTACAGAATTCATTTTCCCCTTAAAACTTATGAAGTTCTACCAACCAGAGGTGTTTGAAGGAAAGGTCATCCTGTGAAAGGAATAATGTTTCCCTTGGAAGATCTTTTTTTCAAAATTCTTTTTTTTTTTTTTTTTTTTAATTAATAGCTACTCTATTTATTTATTTATTTATTTTTATTTATTTTTAGCTGTGTTGGGTCTTCGTTTCGTGCGAGGGCTTTCTCTAGTTGCGGCAAGCGGGGGCCACTCTTCATCGCGGTGCGCGGGCCTCTCACTATCACGGCCCCTCCCGTTGCAGGGCACAGGCTCCAGACACGCAGGCTCAGCAGTTGTGGCTCACGGGCCCAGTTGCTCCACGGCACGTGGGATCTTCCCAGACCAGGGCTCGAATCCGTGTCCCCTGCATTAGCAGGCAGATTCTCAACCACTGCACCACCAGGGAAACCCTCAAAATTCTTTATTGTAGAAAAAGCTCATTGAGTATTAGTTTCTCTCTAAAGAAATTAAGCTTCTATAGCTCATGAATTCAAATGCAGTACAGGACACTCTGAGGCATTTTAAGATCCATTAGGTTATCAAGCCTGTCCTTCTGTAGCCAGCTTTAAATTCTCTCTGCAAGGTGATTAAAAGTAACATTTAATAACAGGTCAGTTGACAAGTAATTATTTAGCACCCACAGGGTGTAGAGTTCTATTCAAGATGCTCATATTTAAAACCTTTGAAGTTACATAATGGGAAGGAAGACAATAATGTCTTTTTCTCTGAACATGGGGACAATATTCAGTCTTATTTTCTCCCACATTTTGGAAAGATAGGCTGTCAAAAATTAATCGAAAATTTAATAATAACTTACCTTTTTACAGTGTTCTCTTCTTTGTCAAATTTCTTTTACATTATTTTGTAGGATCAAAATACTCCTTCTATGGAGTAGAGAATGCATTATGTTCCTATATTTCAAATGAGGAAACTGAGGCCCAGGATGATAACTTATACAAGTACCTTCCCTGGACAGAAATCTCTCATCCACAATACCCTACTCGTATATCTTAATTTAGTTCATTCTGACTCAAACTTCAGCTTGCTAAAGTCCATAAAATGAGATTAGATGTTCTCTATTCGAAGTTCCCTTAGTTCTCTGCATTTGCAAACTGTTGATCACTGTAGTTAAACTTTGAGTTTATATAATTAAGCTCAGTATAAGTGACCAGAATGCCAGGACAGAGATCATCTTTCATGTTTTGCTTACTATTGCCTCTCAGTGCCTATTATAGAACTTGAAACATTCTGAGAGTTTAATAAATATGGTTTGAACATTAAAAACATTTCTTTGGCTCCATGATTTTCACTCCAATTGGGTTGCAAGTTACAGGAGAGAATAAATGTCTGTTGTATTGCCAATCTCATGGCATTCAGCAAACTAAACATGTTCAATAAACATGTGTTTAATGAATGAATTAATGTTGAATGCATTTCCCACATATGACACTCTAGTAACCCCATCAGGAAAGGCAAAATTGTGGCAAACTTGTTTGCAGTAAATGTCCGCCAATGGCTATTCTTTTCTTGTTGTTTATTTATTTACTTATATTGGTTTGAAACATATGAAATTGTCTTTGCTGTAGACAAAAACTGTTAAACACAATCAGTTTCACAAAGTTCATCAACTTAATACTTTCTACCACCAACTTAATTTACCTGTTATGGTATATTTGACAATAAAATAGATAAAACATATGCTATGCATTTCTTAAAACTCTAGGATTACAAAAACTCTAGGATTGAAAAATTATGGATTAGAACTCCAACACACCAGTAGACTCTGTTATTATATTGTCATTTAAATAGATCAGTCTTAGCACAGTTAAATTTAGTTCTGAACTTCCTGATGAGTAAGACAAGAAAGAAAAGCATGATAGATTAAGACTCATTTTAGTGACCAAGTTTAACTGCTTATGATCCACCAAGTTAACAGTGCATTATAAGACGCTGTGATGTTTAAGCATTAAGTTCTACATCCATAGCCTGTACATTTCATTCGTTTTCTCCCAGAAGTCAGGACTTTGGTTCCACTTATAAACAAAATATTGAACTCAAGGTAATTATTTAGCTCTATTTGTATTATAAAAACTATGTTATTGAGAAGTAGATTTATTTCCAGATGAGTGGACTTAGCTTCACCATCCATATGTATGACATTCACCAGATAACTTTGAAATTGTTTGACTCATAATCTTTATTCAAATATTTTAACATAGCTAGAAAATATCCCCTAGCCTTCATGGGCCTAAGGATCCTGAGTTACATTTTGACTTGCTTCTCTCTGTATTCCCACAACTTTTCTTTTCATCTTCTAACTAACAGTTAAACTGAGCTGTTTCTCCAAAGATTTAAACCCCCGAATTCCAATATCCTCCGAAGATTCAATTTATTTCTACAATAAGATGTTAAAAGAGGTGGGATACTTTCTAATTTTTATATTTCTAAAATGAAATTGAAAGTTTGTCTTGAAATAGTCAAACAGAAAGTAGTCTTAAGAAAAAAGGAGAAAACAACAATCTATAAGAGTGTATTAAGTTAAACAGTAGCTTCCCCAAATCATGTCCACTCAACAATCTGTGAATGTGACCTTAATTTGGAAATAATTTTTGCTGATATAATCAAGTGAAGATGAGTTTATACTGGATTAAAGTGGGCCCTAATGCAATGACTGTTATCTTTATGGGAGATTAGGATTGACATACATACACTACCATGTGTAAAATAGATAGCTAGTGGGAACCTGCTGAGTAGCGCAGAGAGTTCAGCTCGGTGTTCTGTGATGACCTAGATGGGTGGGATGGGCGTGGGGGGGTGGGAGGGAGGTCCAAGAGGGAGGAGATATGTGTATACATATAGCTGATTCATTTCGTCGTACAGCAGAAACTAACACAACATTGTAAAGCAGGGGTCCCCAACCCCCGGACACCAACTGGTAACTGTCCATGGCCTGTTAGGAATAGGGTCACACAGCAGGAGGTGAGCAGCGGGTGGGCGAGCGAGCGAAGCTTCGTCTGCCACTCCCCATCTTTCACATTACCATCTGAACCATCCCCCCCATCACTTGCATTACTGCCTGAACCATTCCCCCCTCCCCCTACAATCTGTGGAAAAATTGTCTTCCACGAAACTGGTCCCTGGTGCCAAAAAGGTTGGGGACTGCTGTTGTAAAGCAACTATACTCTAATTAAAAAATAAATAAATAAAATAAAATAAAATTGACATTCAATTTCTGATTTAAAAAAAAAAGGAGGGAAATTCTGGCACAGATCACACAGAGGAAAGATGGCCGTGCGAAGCTGAAGACAGAGACTAGAGTTAGGCTTCCACAAACTGAGGAACATCAAGGATTGCTGTGAGCACCACAGGCTAGAAGAGGAAGGGAACAATTCTACCCTAGAGATGTTGGTGGGAGCCCGGCCTGGTCGACACATGGATTTCAGATTCTGGCCTCCAGAAAAGGGAGAGAATAAATTTCTGTCGTTTTAAGCCACCCAGTTTGTGGTCATTTGTTATAACGGCTTTAGGAAACATACAATGAAGGAAAAAAAGTAGAAATTGTGCTTTCTTTCCTTTCCATGAACTAGATTTCAAGGTGAAAACATTCTCAAAGACACCAGGTTTTTCTCAATCTCCACCCATGAGAAGAATCACTGAAATTTCGAAGGTGGCAGACCTATAAAATTTTTGAACTTGAGGTTAAAAAGAGTAAGTCATAGAAGTTGTTTCTTGGACTAGTAATAATAATATCTTACAATCTTGTAGCATTTTCTACTAATTTGACCCTCAGGCACCCTTAGATGTAGATAAGGCAGCTAATCAAACTCTCAAGTGGCAAATGAAGAAACAGATTCGGGAGGATTAAATTATTTGAGTTGTTCAACAAATCAATATAAAAGCCTGAATGGGAGACTAGATGTCCTCACTCAAAGCTTTAATTTTATGGTTTTGCTATGAATCTCCTAAATAGGTGTGACTAGCTTACCTTTTTCTGACATAATATTTGATCTTCTGTTTAAAACTTGGGACCAGAAACCTTGCGGGCTGTGTTGTTTAACCAGGGAGACGTTCACGGGGCTATGGAGGGAAGGGGAGATTCAACTCCTCTGAACTAACACATATCGAGTATCTGTTATAAAATATGCTTGAGAACACTGGAAAATGTATGTGGGTTGGGAATTAGATCCCTACGACAGGCAAAGGCCATCGAAGAAAATGAGAATTTAAAAGAAATGAAAGCATAGAGTCCAAAAGTTGCTGAACGTGCTCTTGGGAATATGATTTATGGCAAGAAACATAAAAGGCCCATAACAAACAACAGAATAAAAAACAGTGGTTCCCAGCTGTTAGGCCACAGAAAAATGCCAAGCTAAAAGCCAGAGATTCCTCTGAGGAATTTATTAAAGACAATAAGACCAGAACTCCTGTCCAGGTGATTCTGATTCAATAGATCTACAGTCAAGGCCTTTGGGAGATTCGGACGCTTAGGCAAGTTTTGTCATTCTTGGTTCAGAAGCGGTATAAGGCTGCACCAGTGGTTTACCAGGGTTGCTCACAAGTCAAGCTCTTCCTGCCCTCATTGGTACACACCCATGGTTACCTAATATCCCCACCAGGCAGGACCCAAGGAAGGTCATATACATAATAAACAATGATGGGGAAACTGAGGCTGAGGATTTAGTTCAATTCCTCTTACATCAGGAACAGAGGAAAAACTGCCTTTTCTCTTTTTTTGTACAGTATTTTTTATAAGATTTTCATCTCTTTTTCACTAGGCAATAGAGCCTATAGAAGGGTACTCTTTTGTTTTATCTGAAATCAGTAAGTTGGTAAATCTTAAAGTAGAAGATATGTAGAACTTATCCATAACCCTTTTTAGTACAGTTCACCCATTCGTCCATCAAAACACTCTTTCAACATGTTGTGGAATATCCAATAGGCAGGCAAAGCAAGCGCAGAAGACACAATGTAGTAGGATCGATGAATTCACTCAAAAGAGAAAACAGAATATTTTTGGCCTTTGGAATTTACTAAATTTATTTAATAGTTATATTTTTCATTCTGAATTATATATGACAGAGGTGCATTAATCTTTTCAGTATTCATGGTTTCTAAATATCCTAATCAAATGTATCCTTTAACTTTTGTCAGCTACCAATCACCACAGCTTCTGGATCTCTCTTTTTTCAACTAATGTTTATGTGTTCAAAATATTTTCACTCATTCCAAAATTAAAATTGCCTTGAATAGGATTTAGTAAACTAATTCACCTGGAAGAAATGTCACAGACTACCACTTCCAGGGGCATTTGCTGTATGGTACTTTCTTCTCTCCAACCCCAGAATTTTAGGCATAAGTGGTAAGTCCATAGTACAGCTATTTTGAGGCCATGTTGCCTTCCAAGTTCTCCTCAAATTATATTCAAAGACAGCTGTCTATGTTAGCTATTCTTGAAGCCACTTCTGAATGCTACAGCAAACAAATGAAAAAACGCAAGTGTTGATCTCACTTTTTTCTTCAGTTTTTAGTTTTTCTTTCTGCTAATGAGCTAGCTTAGGCTGTATGTTGGTTTATTAAATGCTTGAATCACTCCAGTTAAAGCTATTGACTACATTCTTAATTATTAACCACCTTCAATATTGCTTTTCCAAGAATTTAAAATGATTTTATAGGAGTTCATATAATGATCTAGGGACTTGAAAATCTGAGAAAGCCCTAATGCTTTGGTATTCTTCAGAACATGGGGTCTGTAGAACCTATCTCTCTTGTAATTTTTGTAGTATCCACAATCTCACTGGAAACCAGAATAATTTATCTTATAGATTTTTATCGCCTTTGGCTGCTGGTCCCAGTTACAACGAGAAAACAAAGAATAGAAGATTTAACTTGGAGTTAAGAAGCTCAAAAAGTGCTTGGTATGGGATTACAGAGACAGATTTTTAAAAAAATTTCTCCTTTTCCTTCTTTCAATTACACACACACACACACACAGAGCAATATGGCTTTATAATCAGGGAAGAAGGCAGTTAACTTCTAACTGTTGTATGGATTAAAAATCACTGTAAATATTAATAAGAGAATAAATTTTGATCCTGGATCTTTAAGTTTTGGAATCTATCCAAGATAGAGTTAGCAACAGAAAAATAGGTAATACTCTAATGATGGCTAATTAGCCCCTGCTTTGGAATTTCAGTTCCCATAGGATGTCTCTAATGATTATTTTCCACTACCATTACCTGCAGAGGGTTGTATAACTTGGAGAGCTAAATGTGATGAAACTAGCTCCTTTCAGACTCTCTGACTTTATTATTATCAATGGGTTTTTTTTTACAAAAGCAATGAAGCACCTTTTCCTAGCTCACACCTTAGAGAATATAGCAAGGAGTTTCAAATGTGCATACATATACTCCCTCCAAGAGACACATAATTGGAAGTAGTTAACAAATTTCACCAAGAAACTGTCTTCTGTAAAGATTGGATAGCCTAACAAGTTTGGAAGACAGGCATAAATTTTGTCCAGTACGTACAATGGAATTTGCATCCTTAGACTGGGACAGGCCAACTTGGTTAACCAGAGACCCTATAATTTATAGTAGTTGTCTTTAATGAGGCCACTGAGAGATTTGGGAAAGCAGGGAGAGTGAAAGTGGTTCTATAATAGAAAACAGAGGTTTCTAAATGCAGTTTGGGAAGACAGAGAAGGGTATAGTAAAAATTAGCATAACAGCCATGTCTATAGAAACATTCTTTACTTCTAAGCTTTCTTTAAATCAAATACTAAGTGGCAATTATTGAAATACAATAGGCACATTCAGACTCTGACAACTCTTAACCATTCTGGGCTTTATAAATCATTTGTCCCAAGTCACGTGATGTCCCCATCACATGAGGGGACTGTATTACCACAGACTTCAATGCCATGTGGAACAATCTAGAGTTCTTGAATGGCTCAATTATTCTGAGGTAATTCAAGACATCTCTATTGAGGCATCCAGTATTCAACATGTGTTTAAATAGACTCTTGGGTCCTGAAAAGCATAAATGTATGCAATGGACAAGTTGTCATCTGTTTCGGAGGGAATAGGGCTTTACTTCCTGACTTAGAATTGTTCAATTGTGGGCACACACGTATGATAATGTGCACAATGAAAAGCCTGATGCTATAAATATTTATTACACAATGGGGTTCAGAGAGGCCTGCGTGAGGAATTGAAAAATAGGCAAGCAGAATCAACTGGCAGCATTTTATATTTTTCTTTTCTGGCTAGCTCTGCCATATTGTTCAATGTAGAGTTACTTCAGGCAATTCTTAAAATGTTTCACGGTCATCTGGAGTTGATCAGCAATTACACTGTATTTGACCAGTTTGGAAACTGAGGCTCAGACGTGAAACTGACTTATTGCATAATTATCCCTACATTGATGATGTTCCCTAGAGCAATGGTCCCCAATCTTTTTGGCACCAGGGACCAGTTTAGTGGAAGACAATTTTTCCACGGACCAGGGGAGGGGGGAATGGTTTCGGGATGATTCAAGTGCATTGATTTATTATGGTCTCTGTGCAGCCAAACCTCTCTGCTAATGATAATCTGTATTTGCAGCCACTCCCCAGCACTAGCATCACCGCCTCAGCTCCACCTCAGATCATCAGGCATTAGATTCTCATAAGGAGTGCGCAACCTAGGTCCCTCGCATGCGCAGTTCACAGTAGGGTTTGTGCTCCTATGAGAATCTAATGCTGCCACTGATATGACTGGAGGCGGAGCTCAGGCGGTAATGCGAGTGATGGGGAGCGGCTGTAAATACAGATGAAGCTTCGCTCGCCTCCTGCCGTGCGGTGCGGCCAGGTTCCTAACAGGCCATGGACCGGTAACGGGGATTTGGGACCCCTGTCCTAGAGGTTAACAAAAAAAAAGTAAGTTGTAAACTGGACTGGTGAGAAGATTCCCTCACCAGGTGACAAATCACCTTGCTGCTTCTGCCCTTTGGCCGTTTTTACCCAGACTTGATCTGTGTGCTGTCCTTAGAAACTGGAGGTGTCAGACACACTGGGCAGTGATTCACAGAGACCATTAGGGAAGCCTAACTCATGAAAGGGTCTTATAGCATATATATATGTGTATGTAGACAGTGGCTCTTTTAAATGTCCAGATATAATCTTAGTCATGGTCTCTTTTCTAAACAACCACATATTACCCACAATGGTTTTCCCATTGCTATCATTAGGGTAATAATAGCAAATCACAATAAACTCTTCATGTGTCTGGGAACAGCTGCACCTAAGATATGGAAAAATATTTCTCATGGCCAGGGCATTAGTAGGTCTTGTGATCATAAGGAAACACCAGATATATCATGGGTGGGAGTGAGGTAAGGTGAGTTTGGGGGGTCGGAACTAAAAGTATTATTAGTTGGTCCTAAATAGTGATGGAGGCAGATCTACGTGCCTTTAGGGATTAAAACGCCGGCAACACATTCTACACACACCCCTTCCCTTCCACACAAGCCTGGCTGATTGTTCTGTTGTGAAGTCTTTTCTCATTAAGGTTACCCTTTGTGATAATGTTCAACAATGTTTAGCCTCTATAAAATTATTTTGGAGACTTGAATAGAGTGCTGGAAAGAGGAGGCTGGATTGAGGCTTTGCAACATTTTAAAAGTTTCTGGATGACAGATGGATCTTTCCACTTTTCTCTAATCCTAGATCCAGGGTCCATGTTCTTTCCTTTCATATGGATCCTTGTTTATTTCCAATCCAATCCAATTTAACTTAATCCAACAAGTTTATTTGGAGCAGTTATTAAGTATGTAGTACTGTATAAATTAGTGGGATTCAGGAAGGGCAGTGAAGAGATATATAAGAGGGTTTAAAATATATATTAGCAAAGCCCTTGGGAGACCTATAAGAACCATAAGAGAATCAAATGAAACAATGTAATTAATTACCGATGTGCATGTATGTGCGTATACATATGCGTGTGCTCATAACTCCACATATACACACACACAGAGTAATTTCTTTAATGATCAGATGAGTATGTAACAAAATCCGATGGATGAGCCCATGGCTAACTCTGGGTGAGTGCAGAGACTGGAGCGCTGTCTTTTCAGGGCTTCCCCCAGAGTCCCCTAGAATTGCATCAAAGGTCATGCTGCTTTTTCTCCCTGAGAATCAGCTATTGATGTTAACTCTCCCAAAGCAAATTCTTCAAATCCATGTTCCTGGTTTTAGGATTCTTACCTTGTTTCTTTTTATTCTTACTCTACACAGTAATCATCTGCCTTAAACGTAATCACTTGAGAAGCTTTAAAAAACTTTATTACTGTGAAAAGTTTCAAAAATATAAAAAATGTAGAGAACAGTAGAATCAGGCCCCTCATCCTCCCCATCACTCTGCTTCAGTAATTTTCAATTCATAGCCAAACTTGTTTCAGTTTATAATCTCCCAAATTCATTTGAAGGAAATCTCAGATACTTCATCATTTCATCCAAAAATATATCAGTAAATATTTTAGAAAAGAAATATTTGGAGATATAATTATATACCATTATCATACTTAAACTTAACATTAATTCCTTGATATCATTTAATATTCTGTCAATTTAAAAATCAACCATATTATTTCCTAAACTATTATTTTAAAGCTTGTTTGACTGTACCAGAATTAGCATAGGGTTATGGATCCCAGCTGGTGGTTGATGTATATCTCTTAAGTGTCTTTTAAAATATCCCTCCCCACACCCTTTCCTTATATCTCTTTTTCTTTCTCTCCCTCTGTCTCTGCCTCTGTCTCTCTTTCTTCCATACTGTTTATTCCTTGAAGAACTGGGTTGTTTCTCCTGTTTCTCACCATCTGGACATCTCCGATTGTCTCCCTGAGGTGCTATTTTACACTTATTCTACTCTGTTGCCTGTATTTTCTGGAAATAAATCTAGATGCTCCACTGGTTTTAGGTTTAAACTTCTTGAAAGGCAGAAGACATGCCATGTTCGGTGGTCTCTGTTCTGTGATGTTAGCAGTGACTAATGATTATTACCTCAATTCATTATGCCAATAGGAGTTGTGAAATGTTGATATTCTAACATTCCTTCTTCATTTATTAGCTGGACTATTTATCTTAAAAGAATCTCCTTCATCTAACTAATTTCCTTCTCTTGGGTAAAAAACATACATGGAAAGGGTAAGGCTAGATGCTTGATTAAGGGTCATGTTCCTTTCTCACCTTTCCAAAATAATGAATTAATGCCCTAGCATCCTTCCATGCAGACAACTGAGGTGTTGTATTTCGTTTTGTATTTATCTTTTTAAAAAAGGAACCAAGAAACAAGCTTGAACTCAGCCATTTCTGCAGGGGGGTCTTTGTTCCTTTTCCTGGAAAATGGTATTAAGAACCTATAATCTGGGGCTGGTATTGCTAATTGCTGCTGGGATTTAATGTATTTTCAATAGTCGGAGTTAGAAGGTATGCAATTTTTTAAAAGATAAATACATTATGACTGATACAGTTTACTTAACCACATAAATCACGTATTTGTATCTCATTTTTTTACATTCCAAATCCCCATTCTGAAAGACATAAGAGTAATCATGCATTTACATTAGCTCAAAAGGCACATACAACAGTCTCAGAATAGTACTAGCGGCCCTACCTGCACTGATAACAACACTAAAAACAGCAATCCTATTAGGCACATATGTGTCTTACTCAGCTCAAGTGGTTATAACAAAATAACGAAGGCTAGGAGGCTTAAATGACAGAAGTTTATCTTCTCAAAATTCTGGAAACTAAGAAGTCCAAGGCTAAAGTGCAGGCCAATTCGATTCCTGGTGAGAGCCCTCTTCCTGACTTGTAGACAATCACCTTCTCAGTGGATCTTTACATGGCAGAGAGAGAGAGACAGTTCTGTTGTCTCTTCCCCTTCTTTTAAAGGCACTAATCCTACCATGAGGAGCCTATGCTCATGCTTGTGACCTTATCTAAACCTAATGATCTCCCAAAGGCCGCATCTCCAAATACCATCACATTGGGAATTAGAGGTTTAACATAGGAATCTCCGGCTGCTGAGGGGGGGAAGGAGGAGCACAATTCAGTTCATAGCATATTGGTTACATTACTATATTTTAAAGTCACTTGGTATAGATTCTCTGTTATGCCACCAACTCAAAATATATATGGACTTATTATTTAATTTGCTTTAGATTTCTAGGAAATGTTATTTTATTTAATTTTTTTTGTAATTACGTAAAATTTTTTCATGGATCCAAACTGAATTCCACAAAACTAGATATCCTGACAGAAGACTATTTTAAATCCTTGCACCCTCTGGACTATTTCTTCCCTCCACCCAGAGAGCAGTAAAAAGTGTATTGCTTATTCTTTTAGAGAACATATTCTTAGGACCTAATTTCAGTCTACCAAATTAGAATAATAATAATTCTACCAAGTTAGAATATCCCAGAGGGAGGCCAGATGATTCTGATGCACATCTCTGATTACAAACCCTACACACTCTTCTGCAATAATCTCATTTATTCCAAGATTTCAGTTATAACTTAAAAGCCAGTGACTCAAAAATCTATTTCTAACCTCAGTCTCTTCTGGGTAACAGATCAGAGGTCCATGATTCATTCCTTTTTCTTACATTCTGTATCAATCCTGACATTTCTTGAGAATTGTTCCTCAAAGTCAGTCTTTAATGTCATAGCCTTTGTCTGGACCAGAGTTTCTCAACCTTGGCACTATTGACATTTTGGACTAGATAATTTTGTCACGAGGAGCTTTCTTGTGCATTGCAGAATGTTTAGCAGCACCCCTGGCCCCTGCTCTCCAGATGCTGGTATCAACCTTCCAGTTGTGACAAGCAAAAATATCTCCAGACATTGCCAGATGTCGTGTGTGTGTGTGTGTGTGTGTGTGTGTGTGTGTGTGTGTGTGTGAACTGGGCGGGGTGCAGGGGGGAGGATAGAGAATCTCTCCCAGTTGAGAATCCCTCGTCTAAACCTTTATCACCTCACTCTTAGACTACTACAAACGCTCATGCCTGGTCTCCCTGCTTCTAATATCATCAATCTTCCACATTGCTGTGAAAGTTATCCTTTATGTTACAAAGCGCGTTCTCATTACTCCCATACTTTATTTTTTTCTACTGGAAATACGCACATTCCACAGCAGGTTGTAAACTGTTCTTCATTAAGAATCCTTTCCACCATCATATTCTGTCTCTCACTCCCTACTCCACTCGACATATTTTCATTCTCTACTGCAGTGACAGCTGACTCATTCCACCTCTCCAAATCTTCCATTTATTTCTGTTTAATTCATACACATATTTTTTTCTTCAGCTATATATGCCACCCGCTTTCTTTCTTTTTTTTTTTTTTTTAAAGGTGTAGGCTTATTTATTTATTTATTTTTGGTTGTGTTGGGTCTTCGTTTCTGTGCGAGGGCTTTCTCTAGTTGCAGCAAGTGGGGGCCACTCTTCATCGCGGTGCGCGGGCCTCTCACTGTCGCGGCCTCTCTTGTTGCGGAGCACAGGCTCCAGACACGCAGGCTCAGCAGTTGTGGCTCACGGGCTTAGTTGCTCCGCGGCATGTGGGATCTTCCCAAACCAGGGCTTGAACCCGTGTCCCCTGCCTTGGCAGGCAGACTCTCAACCACTGCGCCACCAGGGAAGCCCGCCACCTGCTTTCTTAAGATGGAAAACCTCTAATCACTCTATAAGGTGGTTCTCAAAATCTGTATAGTGAGTGAGGCTTTTCCTGTCACCCCACATCTCAAATATAATACCAAACACATTATAACTCTTTATTTACACTCTCTGTCACTCCTTTTTCAGGCAGCCCCCGAGGGTGGCTGGACTTATTCACAGTGCTTAGCACAATGCTCAGAAGAGGCACCTACTTGCATCTTTACCTGCGCCTTCCTAGAACAGCCCACGTCAGTAGAAGTAGAAAAAGAACTTGAACAATGAAGTCATTCCTTTGAGATCGCCAGGCAGCTAGGTTTAAACAGTGATTGACCGCATGTGATCCAGAGTACATTATAAGACCAAAAATACCACCCAAAACACTTCGTTCAGGGTTACTCTTCACTTTTAACTGCATTTTATTAAGGCTAGAATTTGAAATAAAAGTTAGTAGTCCTTAACAGAAGAAAATGGCACCCATGGCATTTCTAGAACTGATTGCAGTGTGCCTATGGTGCCAGCAAAGGCCTGTTCCTCCTGACAGCACAGCCTCTGACCTGTAACATTGAACCTCATTTCTCACCTGTGCATTTCAGGGGTGACTGCCATCTATTGGCCCAGGCACACCCTTGCAAGGATTCACAAGAGAGAATCAGGGTAATATTGGGATGTTGGCAATGTTAGCCTGTCTGGAGAGAAAGTCATACTTGATGTGATGGAGATTAGGTGACCAGAAAGACAAAGAGAGGTGGGGAAAAATAAACTGCATTTGGGTCGCTTGTTAAGCTGCGTATGGAAAAAGAACATTTGCAAAATTTAGAAACAAAAGTAAAAGAAATAGGGACTGACCATTTTTTAAGAGCTATCATTTTTTATGAAAGTTTATTTTTAATTTTAGTCTTTGCTATTCTTGGTATGATAGTTATATAAGCTTCCCACCTTCTAGATAAAATAGGAACAAAAGGAAAGAAAAATGACCATTAACTGAATATATTTTATATGTGAACAATAATGTAACAGAGAAGAAAAAACCTGACTCCATATTGGATCTACCCCTTTAGCTCTAACCTTTTGCTCTGTTGCCTGTGTCTGGTCATGCTGGCTCTGCACCTTTGTAGAAGCATGTTGCCTGTAGCCTGAAATACACAGGATAGCCCATTCTCAAGGCTCTATCCTTTAAAGGTACACACTTTTCTATTCATATAAAGATAAAAATTTGCAGAACAGAAAATAGCAATTGCCTTCTTGGAGGTTTATAGGAATATTGTGACCAGACCTACACGGACAGCTGCAAGAACAACGGATTCCTGCACCAAGAAGATTACAACCAGCCACACCTACTCCGCTTTTAGTATAAAAGAAGCCTGAATTCTAACTCTAGTAAGATGGTTCTTTGGGGCACTAGTTCACCATCTTCTCGGTCTGTTGGCTTTCCAAATAAAATCAATATGCCTTGCCCCAACACTTCATCTCTCGATTTATTGGCCTGTTGTGTGGCGAGTGGTGTGAGCTTGCACTCAGTAACAATAATGCTGCAGAGTATGTAACATCTCTCATTTGGAAACCGAGGCTCTCTGAGGTTAGGAATGTGCTTATGGACACAAAACTGGTAAGTCTTGATGTATAATTCTTTCTAACTCTAAAGTCTATAAACATTTTAGTTATCTCTTATTTTCCCCTTTATCACTTTTGAGGTTTAAGGGTAATTCTTTATTTCTACTGCGCTGGGGTTTAGTACACGGACCTGTGTCACTATGTCACATGGGTGGAAAAATCCCCTTCAGTTGGTTGATTTTGTACCTCACATCTGACTGAGGACAGGAGGAGCAAGTGAGGATTACTCACACACACACAAAAAAATCCTAGTACTTGTTACCAATTAGGGGATGATTAGAATAAGAAACTCACGTTCAAATGCAAATATCCAAGGAATGGTTAAGTCCAAAAGTAGATTATGTTCATTGGGAAGAGAGTTTGTTTTAGATTATGACATTTTTGAACTTTTGCTCACCAAGGAAAGCAGAAGAACATTTATATTAGGGACAGAATCCAATCCTTACTAATCCTTTCGTGGTTCTGCCGGTAAGACAAGGCAATGCACAGCCGATGTAATTAGTAAGAGCAGGGGACCTAAAATCAGTCTTAGAGAGAAAATCTGACATCGGGGCTTGAGAAGCTGAATTTAATCATTTTGTAAGGAGAATTTTTACCCTTCATGTCTAAAGAGAAAGGTGAGTGAAAAGATACAGGACTAAGGGAGAAACTGTAAAATGAAGGGGGCTGAAGACCAAGCTTTCTGGTTCATTTTTAATTTTTCCAAAAGCTTCATAAAAATAAGTTCCAGAGTATCACTAAAAATCACCAATGTGATGTGAAGACTTTAGACATGACCACCTCCCCGTCTTTACTGCTCTGTCCACTATGAATATAGCTGACAGTCCAAAAGACTAACCAATGCTGTTGAAAGTAAGGAGGAATAGACTGATTCTAAGAGCAAATCAACCACAGTGAAGATAGATTTACAAGTAGCCATTGAGATGGATCCAAGATCTACTCCTGACACTACCCTTAGAGATTTATCTAATGCTGATTCACAGAGAACATGCTGTGGAGTAAATAAAACTGGTATAACTATCTCCATTTTATAAAAGAAGAAACAGAGTCTTAGAAACAAAATGACATTCCCGGAAATATATAGCAATGAAGGAGAAGAGCACGAGGCCAGGACCCTTTCCATTTGGACACTGTGATTTCACACAGTTGAGAAATAGTATTTCTGTTGGGTCTGGGCCTTCCTTACTGATGATGCCTAGTATTGTATGACCTTTGGACATATCAGCGAAGACAGATGTCTGTAAGAAATGCTGCAGTATATTTACCAAGAAATGGTTCCTTGCTAAATTACATTTGGGAAAAAAAAGAAGGTTAATCTACAAGAAATAATAACAATAATACTACAACTGGTGATCATTGGTAGGCCTAACAGTAATGTTCTAGGGAACAATTCTCCTTTGATTCATTCAGAATTTAATTTTGATGAAAGTCCCATTGAATCATAATTAATACTACAAATGCAGGATTTAACAAGGGCTCTGGGGTAGCATTTTAAATACACAGTAGCTAATTAACTATAACTATACAATTTACAAACACATCTATTGAAAACTTGAAACTCTGCCAGTAGGTATATCCATTTACCACATGTAGTAGTCGTTATATCATAAAAATATTTTCAGTCATTTGCTGATATTTTAAGACTTTCATTATAGATAAATAATGTGCATAAGACAAAATTTTTCTTCTTTTAAAATGACAAGAAAAGACATTTAAGGTTTGATAAATGTTACTTTATGACAATTGGAAACTAAAACTGACAGGGGATATAAAATACTCATAAAATTCAAGCAGTTAAGGAAGTTTCCTCCCGTAACTGGCACTCTTTCCCAGTGTAGAAAGGCGCTAAGCTTTAATAATAACAACACACACACACACACACACACACACACACTCACAACACATATTTATTCTTCGGGAAAAGACTTTCAAGTAATGTCTCGGCCTTCTACATGCTAAGAGTTGCTATAATGAATGATGCTCATAGTGTGTGTGTGTGTGTGTGTGTGTGTGTGTGTGTGTGTGTGTTTATGTGTGTCATTTCAGTTGCTTGTTGTCACTGCATTTTCAGCACTTGAGAGCAAGAATTTAGCCTAGTTTGCCTTTATGGGCACAGCTCCTAACTTGTGCCAACTCATAATTCATATTCAATAAACGTGTGATATTTGTTTGACTAGTTCTCAATTTGGCAGTTATTATAGTTGATGGTGCCATTCAGGACCACTCAGAAACTCATGTGAATGGAGAAAGAGCTGATGCAGTCGTGGCAATGTACAGACAGATTATATACATAGAACAACAAGCCTCTTGTATCTATCCTAACTTAGCAGCTTCAAACTATATTTTCTTAGGAATAAATATTGATTTATTAAGCTTATAGCATGTATAAAGGCCCTGACTGAAGGGTGCTACATATGTCTTGTCATTTAAATCTCAAAATAGCCTTGCCTGGAAAGTATAATATCTCCTGTTTTACGGGTAAAGACACATATTCAAAGGGGCTTAGCAATTTGTCCAAGGTCAAAATCACTTAATTTAGAGAAAAAAGTGACAGCAAATTACGATTGCATGGCCAGCCCACAGTTCTCGTTACAGCCCATCAATTCCACCTCTTTATGTTAGCATAACATTTCCAGGCTACAGTTCTGAAAGGAGAGGTCAAAGGAAGAGGAGTCCATAATAAAGAAACCTGAGCTTTTTAAATTCACTGACTTATGCTGATGGCTCTCTCCAATCATATGCTGCTGTTCTACTAGTGAGCTTAACTTCTTGGGTTCCTGTTACCCCTTCCTTCTAGATTCCTGAGCTCATTTTCCTGTGACGTCATATGATTCCTTTCAAACTGGAGTCTCCACGTCCCAGGCTTCTACCTATTGACCTGACTCTGATCCATTTTCGCAGCTTTGTTTGTGTTCCTAACACGGATCAATGCACCATCTACAGTGAATTCAGCCTTTGCAACTCAAGAGAAAGTCAGAGAGACCTTTTTCCCCAAAACAAAACAGAACAAAACAAAACAAAACAAAGCTCCTGACCCAAGCTAGAGTTGAATCTCAACATCTAGGGCATACTGATCCTTGTTCTTGATTTTGTGTCACTTTGAGGACCTTCATTCTTCCTTTTCCACTCTCTACCCCCCTAACATTTCACATGTAACCATTGTGGTTCACTGCCATCTTTACCTCTCTTTTTTTCCATATGACTTCTCCTTCCTTTTCTTGTACTAGTCACAGCAGTTTAAATTATTCAATTTGACAGCAAAGCCCATAGTCCCAGGGACTGCTTCATAACATAAGTTCATCCCCAGAAGGGGTTTTTTGGAGTCAACTGTAGTATTAGCAGTAAGAATAGTAGGGTATTGGTGGTGGTCATCTAATAAACAAAAACAAACATTTGTTTTGTGACTCACTATATGCCTGGCAATTTGCTAAGTAGTTTGTATGCATTATCTCTTTAAAATTTCACAATAACTTCCAGATAGTTGGTACCTCTGCTTTTAAAATGTGGAAAACGGTAGCTAAAAAATGTTGATTGCCCAAGATCACACTCAGAGTCAGAATTCAAATGTATGTTTATCTAAATCTAAACATCAAGCTATTAGCCACTGAAAGCTACCTCATCCCTTTAGTATCTCTGTCTACACTCATACTTTGCCTCATTTTATTGGAGAAAAGTAAGACCTGTGTACTTCTAACAATATGTCCAAGACCACACAGCTAGTATGTAATAGGGCCAAGATATCACCTTGCCTGCCTGACTCTTTTTATGACGCCAGGTGAAAACATTCTGGAAGGGATGATACGTAAAAGTATGATTGTCTATATAAATTTGAGATACACTGCAATAAAAAATCATAAATTCCTTAAGAATATCTAGCCTTGGTTCAAAGAAACAACTTTTATCTCTCCCTAGAGCCACTTTACTCCACCTGCAACCTGAGTCAACGTAGCGAGCTAGGATATCCAGCCATTCCAATGTTTGCCACCCTCGATGAGCGTCTTTTACAGTCTAGCTGAGTGCTCGAGTCTGAACCCTGCCAGACTTGTTAATAGGCAAAGCTTCTTTGGGGAAGCCAACAGGAGGCGTGTGAAAGATTGCAGAGCCTCCCATGGCTCTAAATGGTCTGTCTGTCACAGTGAGTCAGCTCCATCTCCCAGGAACACAAGATGCATGCCCTAAGGAGGAGATTCCGGAGTCTCATCACACAAATACGGCATTACAGACACTGCGTTTAAAGACCGATACCGTTCATTGTATTTCCACTTGGTCTTTTGTCCCTAGGACCGCTAGAAAATATTTTACCCCAGGATATAGCATACCTGGAAAAATATATAACTGCCCCTGGAGATATCCTTTAATAATAAGTGGCCACTGAGTAAGAACCTGGGGGAATTTGTAGGGAGCAAGCTGCTTTCAGAGAACAATAGGAACATTAAACAATTTCACACTGAAACCAAAGGCACTTGGTCCTAGTATTGGATTTTTTTTAAACAGAACGTAACAAAACAATTGACTCATTTCCATAGTGAACTTTTCATTTTCTCATGATGCTTAAAACATAATAAAGTTTAAAAAGCAGTGGAGGATCTTAAATTCAGGGAAGGGCTAGTGAGGCTTTTTTTTTTTTTTTTTATACCTTTTGTTCTATGCGTTTTTAGTCTTTTTTTAAGCATCTTTATTGGAGTGTAATTGCTTTACATTGTTGTGTTAGTTTATTAAGATATTTTAAGAACTTAGGCAGGATACTTACTCTCTAGGAATCTCAGTTTCTCTATCTGCTGATATGAAAAAAATAATACTGTTTTCTGTTGAGTTTAAGGAATCGTACTCCAAGGCAGGCTGTGTTTTTTGGTGTTTGAAATGCTCAGCTCAGGCCTGGGCAATTCAATGTTGCTATAGACACTGTAGTTATAGTGACACCTGTATAGCTCATCACAGAACACTGGGTCAATCATTTCTTGGATGAGTGACCTTGGATTAGGTATTAAAACTCTCATCTGTAACATGGGGACAATAGTAGTAACTATGGCATAGTGTTGCTATGAAGATTAAGTCAATTAATATGTATCAAGTACTCAGAATAGTTTCTGGAAAAACCAAATGCATACATGCTTCTTAAATAAATGTGAGATTTTGCCCAATTTCTGGGAAAGAACCTAGAGTCCCTGCTCCACTGAGCTTAGCAGAATTGCTCGGAAGCTTCCATGGAACAGGAACCCTCTGATGCCCAACTCACTTGACACATTCTTGTCACCTGCCTGATGTTTGATACCTGCAGGCATTTGCCTTTGTGGCTGCTGCCTGAACTGTTATTCCTCCAAAGTCACTGAATTTCAACTAAGGGAAGTGTGTCAGTTTGGCTCACATGAGAAAAATGAGGCTCTTGTACTTTCATAGACAGTTTCTAGATGCAGTGTGGGGCTCCCCAGCTCTAAATTTGTACCCCATACACTGACAATAGCATCAGCCCTGCTCACATCTATCTTGGTTTTCACTGAATGTTGGGAGTATAGACCATTAGCACCCAGCCACTGCCATGAAGGTTTCAGGAAGGCTGCACTGGGAGGGGGTGGGTAAGGAAAAAGCTACACGCAATCATAAACAGCAGGATAGAAATTAAGAGATAAAATGGGTACCATGGTACATAGTCTATGGTCTTAGTTTCACCAACTGTGCTTGAACCCAGGTATTCCTCTTATTGGCTGTGTGCCTCATGTAAGATCTTAATCTTTCTGAGTATCTCCATCCATAGAAATTAAAAAATATTGCCTGCCTATTATGATATAAGACAATGTATATGAAACACACAGTAAAGGCTCAAATAACTTTTTTGCTATGACAATAATAATAAAGTATTAGTAAGCAAATATGATGACTACGATGTAACTAAAGTGCCTAAAGCGATGTTCTGCTCTTAGCTAGTTAATCAATATATGTTCTTTTCATCCCCTTCCAAAATGATGTGCTAACTATCCACATGGCAGGCATATTTCTAGCCAGGATTACAGAGTAACCTGAGGAAAACAGACTGAGACTTTCAAGGGAAGAAAAACAGATGGAAATGCAAGAAAGGATCCCTTCTCTGGAGAGAACATTTCCACAGTGGTAATATCAAAGAAAGAAGTTAGTTATGCATATTTAATAGACGCAAACAAATCTTTCAGGATGATGCAATATTGGAGTCAATGCCTCTAGTCTCTTAAGGGGTTTGTATTCTTTCCAAACTGTTAAATTCTGTTCAATTACTTTCTTTTCAGGGATGAGAAAATCTAATATGATTTGGTTTGCACCCAGGGAAATGTCATACCCCAAGGTGAGGCCTCCAGGACCAATTAATGGCAGAGCACTTCCTCAGTTCTCTTGGAATCAATAGACAGATTAACTTCATTATCCTCTAAGTCCTTTAGGAAATAGCTTTCTCTGGTCAAATGCAGTTTGGTGTTCATGGCCCATCTCCCCTTCTTGGTGCCTATCACGATGCTTTGTCCAAAGTAGGTGCCTATAAGTCATATTTATATTCATCATGTTGAAAAGAGAGCCAAATACTTCCTTTTCTGATGTAGTGAAAAATCAATTAATCAGAACTTAATTAACCAAAATTGTATATTACAAATACATTTCAAGCAATTTTCTATCAGCAGTTAACATCTAGAAATTAGAGCAGGGTTCTCTGCTTAGGGTCTTACAATGCTGAAATCAAGGTGTCACCCAGGCGGTGGTTCCCTTCTATTGCTTGAGATCCTTTTCCCAGTTCACGTGTTTTCTGGCTGGAATTCAGTTTCCTTGTGGCTGTAGAACTGAGGTCTCCACCCTGTTCCTGGCTGTCAGCTGGAGGCACTGTTAGTTCCTACAGGTTTCTCACAATCTTCCTGCAGATGCCCCTCTCATAGAACCTTTCCCAAGCTCTGTCCCAACGAGAAAATCATTACTTTTATTTCCAATTTCTCTTCAGCAAAGGCCACCACCCTCTTTTAAGGATTCACTTGATTAGGCTAAGCCTACTCAGGATAAACTTCTTTTTGATTAACTCAAAATCAACTAATTAGTGACCTTAATTGGACATACAAGACCAATCTACCTTTGCCCAATAACAGAAGCAAATCATGGGAAGAACATTGCTTTATAAACAAGCCTTGTGCACACTTGAGGGGAGGGGATTGAATAGGATATGAGAAACAGGGAAGTGGGCTCTTGGAGGCCATTCTAGAATTCAGCCAGTCACAGGTACCAATAAAGCTTTGCCAGATTCAGAGCTTTAAAACGCAATTGATAAATATTGCTTAATGAACATTTAGGGATATATTTAAATAAGGATGCTCAGCAATTGATTATGGCACTAACTGTTTTCTGGGCTTAATTTGGTGTTTATGAGATGGATAATTTGCTCATCAATTTATTTCTTCTTCTTTCCATTCTTCTTTCTTTTACTTCTTATTGATTTCTCTTTCTTTTCTGATGTCTTTCTTTTCTTTTTTATCTTATGAAATTAAGTTTATAAATTATCTCTAAGCACAACACTGGCTGCTTTACATATGTTTTGGTATTTCATTACCATTTAATTTCAAATATTTTCTAATTTCCATTGTGATTTCTTCTTGATCTGTGTACAATTTAGAAATGTATTTCTTAACTGCCAAACGTATGGAGATTTTTCAGTCATCTTTTTTTTTTTTAGATTCACCATGATCAGAGAACACAATTTGTATGATTTCAACCCTGTAAAATGTAGTAAAACATGGCTTAGGTCCCAGTACATAGGCAATTTTTGTAAACATTACATTTGTATTTGAAAAGAATGTAAATATTGCTTTTGTTGGTATCAATGTATGACAATCATATATATGTCACTCAGGTGAAATATGTTAATTATGCCATTGAACTCTTCCTTTTCCTTAATGATTTTTGCCCTTTTACTCTATCAATAATTGAAAGATATTTCACAATGGATGTGGATTTGGGGTTTTTTTTCCGTTTTTGTTTTTTTTTTTTAATTCTGTAATTTTTGCTGTATTTATTTCGAGGCTCAAATTCAAAATTGCTAAGTGTTTTGGGTAGATTAAATTTTTATGATTATAAAGTTTCTTCATTAACTCTAGTAGTGCTTTTTACTAGAGATAACACCATAAACTCAACTTTGATATTAATTTAGTTACACCAAACTTTTTAGCATTTGCACAGTAACTATATTTTTCCATCTTTTTCCTTTAAATCTTTCTGTATTCTTGTAATTTAAATATGTCCTTATAAATAGTATATTAATGGATTTTTATTTACTATTTTCTCTGACGTTTGAAACATTTTAAGGTACATATAAATGATTAGTATATAAGTATTTAATATTGAAGTATATTAGTATGTAAGTATGTAGTATTCATAAGGTGAATATAAATGATTAGTATCTATTTGCTTTTTATTTTCCTCACTTGGTATATGAGCTTCTTTTCTTTCTTACATGCTTTTGAATGAATTGTGTGGACAATGATGATGATGATGATGATTCAATGTCCTACTTTATTAGGTTGGTAGTTTTATACTCCTGTGCTATTAATTTAAAGGATAGTCTAGAGGTTACAATGCACAAATTGTCCTACCAAAAATGAAAGTATCGTAAAACCCAAACTTCATGCTCTATTTTGTTTTGGATCTTAATTCTTTATATTTTGTAAACCTTACAAGATGCTATTGTTATTGTCATATATCAATGTCCACTGAATTTGGATCACGTTTGCCCTTTTCTATCACTGCTCACTGCTTCTGGCTTCTCTGACCTTCTGTCTGGGATCATATTCATTCTGCCTAAGGAACCTCCTTAATACTTCCTTTAGTGTGGATCTGCTGGTGACTAATTCTCTTCGTTTTTGTTTGTGTGAAATGTCTTTATTTTATTTTATTTTTTTCTCAGATCATATTCAGTATGGGTATAGATTCCTAAGTTATTTCTTTTTAGCACCTTCAAGACATTTTGTTCTAGTTTGAACTACTATTGTTTTGACATCAACTTAAAGTCTAACTGCTCTTCAAACGTATTATCCATTTTCTCTGGAAACTTTTAATAATTTTCTCTTTGACTTTGGGTTTAGCAGTTTTATTACAAGTGCCAAGTGGAGTTTTCTTTTCATTTATGCCTCTTGGGTTTCAAAAGCCTTCCTGAATCTGAAAGTTAATACCTTCTTAGATTTTGGAAAGTTCTGTGATTATCACCTCAAATATTGCTTCTGCTCTATTTTCTCTCTTTTTAAAACTCTGGACACCAGTTATGCATGTGTGGAATCTTCTCATATATCCTCTCTTATGCATTCTTCTCTATTTCCTATACTTTAAAATTTGTATGCTTCATTCTGCAAAATTTTCTTCATAGTCTACTTTACCTTTTCTTTGTGTTAAATCTGCTTCTAAACATATCCTAACATATCAGATTTATTAGATAAAAATAGTTATATAAATATAAATATATTACATTTAAATAGTTAAATATAAATTTTAGATAAGCAATGCATACTTTTTGATACAACTATGTCTCAAATATAGTGAGAGAAAATTCATATGTTGAAATCCTTACTCCTAGGACCTCAGAATATGACTGTATTTGGAGGTGGGGCTTTTAAAGAGGTAATTAAGGTAAAATGAGTTGATATGGGTGAGTCCTAATCCAACATGACTAGTGTCCTTATATAAAAAGCAGACTAGGACACACACACACAATGAGGAAGACCCATATGAAGACAAATAGAAGACGGCCATTTGCAAGCCAAGGAGAGAGACCTCAGAAAAAATCAGCCCTGCTCATACCTTGATCTTAGACATCTAGTTCCCAGGACTGTGAGAAAATACATTTCTGTTGTTTAAGCCACTTTGTGTTACTTTGTTATGGTAGCCCTAGCAAACTAATGCAACCATATTTTAGTTATTTTATTTGAACTCCCTATGTATCTATTTATATTGTTTGTTCTTTCTCTTGGTTTTCATTCAAGTCAAGTTTTCTTGAACGCCTTTTTTCCCTTTCCAGTTCAAAAAAACTTATATACTCATTAAAAACAGATTTTTCAAACTTTGGTTTTTGACATATCACTCTTGTGAATCCATAAATAGTAAAATTGTACTAAAACAAAATGGTTAAGATAGTTCAATGACAACTACATCAATTAAGACTGTTCTGATTTAAACAATGTTAACATGTGAAAATATCCTCAAATAAATAGCTGTGTAATAATCATCTTGTTTATGATATAAAACAATTACCAGCACCACTGAAACTTGTGTGTGTACATAGCTGATGACATTTCCCTCCTTTACATCATAGAGATCTTGTTTATCTCTAATTTCGTCAAACATATTACCCTAAATAACTTGTTTGGTATTGTTTTAGAACTTCTCTAGAAATTATAGCATGCATGTTTTTCTGTGACTTCAGTTTTTTTACTTGATTCTTTTTGAGATCGGTCCATGTCAATATCGTTAGCTGCAACATTTGTATAGTATCCCTTTGTATGTGCGTGTGCATGCATGTGTGTGTTTATATATTCTATACTATATCCGTTCTCCCATTAATGGACATTTGAGGTTATTTACAGTGTTTTGCTCTTATAAATTATTTTGCTACGAACATTCTCATAGTTGTCTCCCAGGGGCACATGTGTGAGAGTTTCCAGGGTACATTCCTAGGAATGGAATTGTTAAGCCTACAGGAAAGCCTTTCCTATTCCGATTACGAGCAAATGCTGCTCTACTCCTCATCTGCTCTTTGATTATCCTGAAAACACACGAGTTCAGTTCCTGTTTAATCTAAGGAATGGACTTATCTGTGTTCAAGGACTTTCAGGGGGAAATAGGGGAAGAGGGCAGGGAAGTGGTAGTACTTCTTTCAGCTGCAGGCTTGGGAAACCAAAGGCAGAGAGGTTCAGGCAAGGTGGCATACTCCTATTGGCTCTGTTGAACATGGATGTGAAGTTGGGTTCTGCTGACTGGAGAGCAGAGCCTCAGAGTGCAGCATAGTTGATGTTACAGAATCCACTGTGAAATCACTACGATCCTGTGAAACCTGTAAATTCAAAAGGAAGATTGAGATTCATTTTAAGAATAGGTGGTTTTATTTATTAAAAATAATGAAACTGGGGCTTCCCTGGTGGCGCAGTGGTTGAGAATCTGTCTGCCAATGCAGGGGACACGGGTTCGTGCCCTGGTCTGGGAAGATCCCACATGCCGTGGAGCAACTGGGCCCGTGAACCACAATTACTGAGCCTGCGCATCTGGAGCCTGTGCTCCGCAACAAGAGAGGCCGTGATAGTGAGAGGCCCGCGCACCACGATGAAGAGGGGCCCCACTCGCCGCAACTAGAGAAAGCCCTCGCACAGAAACGAAGACCCAACGCAGCTAAAAATAAATAAATAATAAAAATAACAAAAATAAAGGAATTCCTTTAAAAAAAATAAAAATAAAAATAATGAAACTAAACTGGAAACAACCCGGTCCTCATCCTCTGCTCCGGTGTGTTGTTGTGTTTTGATAGGCTTCAAAGTTCACTGTCACGTGGTCTCATACATCATGGTACCAGTGATCTCACGTACCTCACCAGAGACTGCTGGCTGCCTGATGGCCTCCACACTGCTCTCCTCTACTGTTCTAGACGTGATGTCCACGTCTGTACAAGGTGCAGTGTGGTGGGCTTTGAGGTTTGTTAATAAACAGCCAATCCTGCTGGATATTTATCGTGCAGGACCTGGGACTACTGTTTGTTAGTAGAGCTGATTTTAAAGTTCATTAAGATCCAGTCTTTCTGGATCTTTTCATTGTAGAGCCTGGGGCCATTGTTTACATGGTAGGACAGATTTTTATTTTCAACAGTTAGCCAGTCCTTCTGGATCTTTTACTTGTAGAACCTGGGACTCTTGTTTGTACGGTACAATAGGCTTTGAAGTTATTAAAGAAAGAGCTAATTGTGTTGGGGTTCTTAACTTGAAGAACCTGAATTAGTTGTAGATTGGCTCCCCGCTAAAGTTTGAGATAACCTAGACTTCTTTGCAGTGGGATGAGGTTGGTGCTTTTGTGGAAGGAAGAGCTGTGCCCTCTGCCCACTGGTTTTCTCTGGAGTTTCCTTTTTCTCACCTCTCGTGTTTCCATGGTGGGCTAAAGACCAGCAGAAGGGTCATGTCAGAGCAGACTTGTCCTCCCTGTCTGAGGTGATTAGAATGTCTTCCAGTGATAGTTCTGTCCTTTACCTCCTACCCCCTCTAGGCTTCAGCATGGGGTTGGGAGACTGACTTCCATCCTGTTCATTCATATACATTTCACTCTGCAGGGTTGAGACAAGGAATCTCATGACTGTATATTTAGTTGTTTCTGCAACAGGCATGTTGGTAGTCTGTGCTCTGCAGTCACCAGAAGCATGCGACCCTCTGGAGAGAGACTGGAGCTTCTGCTGACATTCAGAGCAATCCTCATCTTGTCAGTGCTGTGTGTATCTTGTCCTGAGTCTGCAGACTCTGTTGCGGACACGTCCACAGTGCCTGCTGCGGTGCCATCCCTACTGCTGCTCCTTTGTCAAACACTGTAAGTGTCATGTGAAGGACAGTGTGCTTCCATGAACACAGGATGTGTGGCAGGCACATTAGATTCCTTCCCCACCGGCATCACCAGGGGAGGAGGCCCCAAAAGAGAACTGTGTGAAGCCTCCCGACCTTGGTCGCTTTTCTCCATGGAGCTGCATGGCCTCTTGTCCTCGGCCTCAAACATAAGAATATCCATTGTGTCCCCAGCTGGGATGGCCTGCAGTGCTGTAACTCTCCACTGGTGGTCTCACGAAGTAAACAATTTATTCCCAATAAATGAAAAGATCTCTTGCATCAGAAAGGGGACACAGCTGAAGGTCAAAAGAGCAGCCAGTGGCAAGCTTTAGACAGAACTATTTTTCAGTCATGGATGGAGATTTTCACAGACTTCAGGGCAAGCATCTGGTTAGCTGTGAGCTAGATCTTTGTAGGTTTTTGACTTCTTCCCCAGCTGGCCTGGCCACGTCTGAGATACTCTTCACAGTTTGCAGCTCATAGGGCCAGTGACATGATGTCAGATAGTATGAGGCCGGGGCTGGTGGACTTGAGGCTCACAGTCACCGTTTGTACGTGGATGCACACATCGATCATTCTTTTGTGCTAATCGGGATGAAGTTGTTCTCAAACATCAGCGTGTACTTGCATATAGTATAATACCCCTCGTGCAGTTGCTGCAATTTCCCCACGCAGGTATTAAATATGTCCACTGCATGCTTTGGTTTCTGTCATACGGTAAAAGAGATCGGCGCCCATGGTTATCGGGACAGCACACCTCGCAGGTCATTTCGTGTTCACATCACGACTGAGGACTGGATATAGATGCTGGTGGTTACCAGCCACTCAGTCTCCGGTGCCTCGGACCATCTGGGCACCTGGACCCAGACCACACCCACTTGGCGCGTGAAAAGGTGGGGATGCTTTCCAGAGGCGTTTTCCACCAAGCCTGACACCCTGACGGAGCCCCTTTTAAACCTCTCCCGTCCATTGTGATCTGTCACCACCGCACATCGCTTTGTCTTCATTCCCCCCAAACCAGTCCCTCAGGGCAGGAACACCACCCTCTCCCTCGAAGGCAGCACCACCAAGCAGCAGAGACCCTGGTTTTTAAAAATTAATATTATTGTCGTTAAATATTGGACAAGGTGTTTGAAAAGTTGCAGAAATAATTCAAGGCTCTGTATGTTGCTATCATCCCCCAGAGATGATTCAGCTTTGCTTCTGGCAAATGGTCAGGCTAAGGGACTAGCATTCTGGGATCACTTTATTTATTTACTTTTATTTATTTAAAAAAATTATTTTATATTGGAGTATAGTTGATTAACAATGTTGTGTTAGTTTCAGGTGTACAGCAAAGTGATTCAGTTATACATATACATGTATCTATTAGTTTTCAAGTTCTTTTCCCATTTAGGATATTACAGAATATTGAGCAGAGTTCCCTATACAGTAGGTCCTTGCTGGTTATCTATTTTAAATATAGCAGTGTGTGCATGTCAATCCCAAACTCCCAATCTATCCCTCCCCCACCCTCCCCCTGCCCACCCTAACCATAAGTTCATTCTCTAAGTCTGTGAGTCTGTTTTTGTTTTGTAGATAAGTTCATTTGTATCATGTTTTTTTTTTTTTAGATTCCACATATAAGCGATATCATATGATATTTGTCTTTCTCTGTCTAGCTTCACTCAGTATGATAATCTCGAGGTCCATCCATGTACCTAGAGAAATAATGCAAATGGCATTATTTCATTCTTTTTAATGGCTGAGTAGTATCCCATTGTATGTACGTACCACATCTTCCTTATCCATTCATCTGTTGATGGTCATTTATGACTTTAACTTCAATCCTTGAAAGTGTTGTTCTACCTCTTCTTTCATTTAACCCTTATTCCATAATCCCATCCCAAAGTGGAGGGATTTATCTGACTCTTTCCAGTCTTGGTGGGCCTTGAATGTCAATTTTTGCCTGCCTCCTTCTATGAGGCTTCCGACAGAACTGCTCAGCTTTTCCACCTTTAAGGCAACTTTTCCAGGCTCAGAACATGCCACCAGGTAAAATGCTACCAAATCCCAGGCTTATCTCACTGCCCAACCTTCTTCTCCTGGATCTTGCCCTCATGAGTCACCACTACCTTGATTTTCTTTGATGTCTTCAAGTACTTGATGTTCTATATTTAAATATTTGAATCATTCTCATTAGAATTAATTCAGAAGTTTTGTTTGAATTAACATGGTTCAGAATTGCTGAAAATAGAACTATCTGCAGCTGTCTTTTCCATCTTAGAAAAATTAGGTAATTAAATCATCCAGCTAGTAAGCGGCAGAGCAAAGTGTTAGACTAAGATCTGCCTGAGCCCAAAGTCTATGTTCTTGACCTTCACACCACACTGCCTAAGGAGGAAGGTGAAGATGCCAGGAAAATGTGGACCCCATAGCTTTCCTTAAAACACCACATCAAAAACAACTCTTCTACAAAGCAAGCTATATACCCTCAGTATGGCAGGAGTAGAGAAAACGTCAGTGATTATCTTTGCAAAAGCTAGTGTTCCGTGGCTGTAGTGTATCTACGGATAGTAAGGAACAAACTGCTATTGCTGAGGATTCCACAGAGACAGTGATTCCACAACTTGATCAGCACCTTTCCAGTTGGCCATTAAGACAGAAAGGTGCTCAGGACAGCAGAGTGAAAATGAGACTGGTATAAAGCTAATGCTCATCGTGACAAAATAAACTCAAATCCTTGTCATCTTCAAAAAGTTGGCAAAGTGGGAGTGGAGAAATATTTAATAAAATAGTAAGAAAAACTGAACCGCTGGTACTTTGAGAGAACCAAATAAGCCAGAAAGTAATGAAAGTCCTTAGAATGCTAAGGGACCCCATTGGCTTTATGTAAGCAAACGAGGAATTTCAAGAGGAAAGACTGGATCCAGAGATAATGGGCATTGCTATCAGATATACTACTGAATTCTTTCTGAGACACTAAAGGGGAGAAATTTATGAGTGAATATTTGCCCAAGAAAGTACTGTATCAAAGAAGGAAAGTGATATTCAATCTCTAAAACTTTATTCTAAACAATAAAAACTGAAAAACACAAAGCTTAAGGTATAAAAAATAAAGGATTTGGCACCATGCACCAAATTTTCTAAAAGCCACACTGCTCTGAGAATCAGACTTACAGTCCCACATGTTTTTAAATACTAATTTAAAAAAATTACAGGGCATAATATCTTAGTTTCTGGTTAAATATAAACTGAATGGATGTAAAATTGTACCAAAACAAGATTCCTCTATAAAGAACAGAACCCTTGCTTTCTGTGCTCCAGAAGAATGAAAAAAAAAAAAAAAATCTTCAAAAGAATTTGCAAAGTGAAACCATCAGTAAAGCATTTTTCCTACATTTGTTGTGGTATTTACTTGGCATTTTAAACATTTTCTCTTGGTGTGACACATCCATTTTGCATATATGAGTTATTTTATTATTAACACATAATAGAATAGCTAGGCAATAACATTTCATGCCTAAGCATGTGAAAATTAATCTAGTCTTTCAAATAAATCTATACTTATTCCATAAATTCTGTTTCCGCTTTCTAATTCCCAGACCTGTACTTTAGGTTGAGTTCAAATTCCTTTTCCCCATATTTTTACATACCACAAATAGAAGTAAAAATTACTCTGTTTCTTCCAAGAGAAAATAAAATTATCTATTGGGCTATTCTTAGGCAAAAACCTAATCGTTTATTTAAAGTATTATTTTTTAAAACCAGTGGTCTTGAAAATAACATAGAGACACTTCCTTTCTAGTCTAAGTACCCCAATTTCTATTCATTTAGTCTGCCATGTCTGCATCATTAGGATGTGAATGATACCAAAGTTAGCATTAGTCAAAATAATTATCTTCCACATTTTTTCCATATTACTAGAAAAACTTGTTATCGTTTCATCCTTGTCTCTAATATTTCATCTGTAGAAGACCAGCATTTGAAAACACATAAATAAATAGAAGAAAGCCAACTGAATCAGCCTTTAAGCCACTAATACATTATCACAGCAGTTTCTCAGATCAGCTACTGTGTTTAAAAGAAAGATTCAGAGAATGAGACTTGGACCTTGCAAGTTGTCATTACCACGTCATGAAATTACTGGATTCTGGGACTTATGTTTTGTTCCAGGTTGGAAAGATGAACTTGGACCTTTTATTCTCCTGCTTAAAAGTGCTTTAAAGTATCTTGAGACTTACTGAGTTCAAGTTCTTTAACATGTCATAAAGACCCTCCAAATTACAGTTCATGCCTACTGCTTTCCCCACCAATCTGTGTATCACCACCCAGTGAATTGAACTTGACACATTAGTAACATTCTGTTTGTTGTTTCTTTCATGGCTATACTGTTCCATGCCTCCACCTTTGCTCCCTTCTTCTCTGCCTGAGGAATGTTACTCTTCTTCATTCTTCAGGAACACTTGCTCATCTCTTTCATGCTGGATTAGGTATCCCTTTCTCTATTCCCATGCATATTTCTATATCCCCATGAATTTTTCTGGCATGACAATGACTATATTTTATTATAATCACTTATTTTGATCGCTTCCTCCCCACAAACTATGAGCACGCTGAGAAAAGGGGCTTTCTTCTGCTTTGTATTCCCTTGATGGGTATTTTACAAGTGGAAAGAGATGGCATTCTAAACTGGTGTAACAACATAAGCAAAAGTCAAAGACTCAATGAGGGGGAAGGTATTTTAATTAGAAAACAATGGAGTATGTGATCCTGGTTTTGTTCCAAATATTCACTGAATCCTAAACCTTGCTTGGCAAGAAACTGTACTACTCACCTGTGGTGTAATAGAGACAAAGTTCTTCCCTTATGAAGCTTTAATTCTAAGAACAAACATTGATACATAAGTGAGACCAAGCTAGTACATAGCCAGAGAATTTAAGTATTAAGGTGAGTAATGGGGAGTCATTTTGTTGTTGTTGTTACTTTTGAAAGGATGTTTCAAAGTGAAAATAGTATTCGAGCTAAGGTATTCCAATGAAGGTGTATATGATAGATTAGGAGAAAAAGAATTCAGGTGTTAAAGTATGAGCTTATTTCATGTTTAAGCATAGAAGAAAAGACAAAAATCTAAAATATTTTAAAGAAAGACCATTTACTGTATCTAAAAACAACTCCTGAGAATTGAAAGATGGTCTTAGGTGGCACTTATATGTGAAAAGTAAAAACTGAAAGAGAAATTTTCAAAATGAAATTTACAAAAAAGTAGTCAGAGGAGAGGGAAAATAATGTCTATAGAAAGTTCAATTAACGGCCCCAGTAGTTTCCTATCTCTCTCTGACTTTTAGTGATATCCTCCTGCTCTGACCCTGGGATGGGCCATGTGACTTGTTTTGGCCAATGGGACAACAACAAATTGGACACAAGCAGGGACCTGAACAAGCACTTGTGTGTTTCCACTTCCCTTCTTGCTCCTCAGCAGAGCCTGCTCTATGATGAGATGTGTAGAGCAGAACCAAGCCCACACGAATGTCCCAGTCAAGATCCAGACATGTGAGAGGACACAGCCAAGATCAGCAAAGTCTTCTAGCCCACATCAGTTGACTGCAGGAGTAGGAGTGAGAATGAGACTCCAGAGTCTGACTCAGATCAAGAGAAACAGCAACCAACCTCTAGATCTGTGAGTGAAAAGAAATATTTTTATTATATGTTAATGAGGTTTTGTAGCTGTTTGTTACATGGCATGATTTTGGCTATCAGTTACTCATATAAGTATCATGGGTGCCAAATAAGATATTTTTCTGTAAGGGCATATATTGTGGGTTGAATTGTGTTCCCCTAGAAAATACCTTGATATTCTAATCCCAATACATGTGAATGTGACCTTCATTAGATGTAGGGTCTTTGCAGATATCATCAAGTTAAGACGAGGTCATTACCATGGCCCTTAATCCAATATGACTGGTGTCCTAATAGGAAGCAGAGAGAGGCACAGGGGAGGACACTATACGAAGACTGAGGCAGAGATTGGCATGATGCATCTATAAGTCAAGGGACGCGAAGGATGGCCCACAGCCACCGGAAGCTAGGAGAGAAGATTGGAACATAATTCTCCCTCAGCCTCCAGTAGGAACAAATCCTACCAAAACCTTGATCTCAGACTTCTAGCCTCTAGAACAGTGCGAGAATAAATTTCTGTTGTTTTAAGCCACCCCATTCATGGTAATTTGTTACTGCAGTCCTAGAAAACTAATACAACATATGATCAAGGATCATAGCTACAGAAAACTAGGTTTATAAAAGAAGCCTAAAACATAGGCATAGTACTTGGTTAAGGCCCAGGAATCCTTACACATTATTTTAACTTAAAAAAAAAAAAAGTATTATACCTGACATTAGTAGCAAAGATCCCTATAACTGAGAACATATTACATCATTTCTTTTGTGAAGATTCAAAGCCTGCTGAAAAATGGGGTACAACCTGAAATTCTACTCAGTTTTCCTCTTATCTCAACAAATCCATCTTTCTTATCATTCTTCCTTTCATTTTACTGAGGTTCTCTTTCTTTTGCATAGACATCCATTCTCAGCATCTGAGTTGTAAGCCATATTTAAGTTCCCACATTCTGTGCACTCATAGCTTTGGTAATTTTGTAGTTGATATTTTAAGTCTCTTTTCTACTATCGAGCTCTAAACTCTATGAATTCAGTACTATGCCTATATTCAGCTCTTAATCCAGTGCCTGGAACAGGCGCTCAATAAAGAAAATTAAGTGAATTATGTTATTAATTTACTAACCAGAGCTGTTTTCCTTAAGAAGTCTCCAGTCCTACACTTGTGTTCTTCTTTCCTAGTTTATCGTCAATCTATCGGATTCTAAATATCACAGTAGGCATATTTCAATTAACAGAAACAATCTTATCTTGTTTTTAGTCAAAACTTTGACAGTTATTTTACCATTTGAACAGATCATAGGCAATCTTTTGACAAAGATAGGTCCGTGTGACTATAGCATAGCAATTAAAGGAATGTTTTGGAGTGAGAAACACATCTAGTTTCAATCTTTGGCTTAGTGACATATGAGCTGTGAACATGGCAAATTACTTAAACTCAACCTCATTTTTCTCATTTCCATCCTAAATTCAAACTAACAATATATAAATCATAGAATTCTCATAAGAAGCAATAAGACCACATACAAAGCTATTAGAACATATTAACCTGATTGCAAAAATAAAGGTTTTGAAAAGAATTACGTAAGGATCCCATTGTATTAGTTTGCTAGGGCTGCCATGACAAGATGCCAAGACTGAGACTAAGGTGCCAGCAACCTTGTTTTCTTCTGAGTGAGGGCTCTCTCCTTGTTTTGTAGATGGTTCTCTTTCCATGTCTTCACTGGGTCTTTCCCCTGTTCGTGTCTGTGTCTCAATTACCTCTTCTTATAAAGACAGTCCATATTAGATTAGGGCCCACCCAAATGACTTCATTTTACTTTTATTACCTCTTTAAAGGCCCTGCCTCCAAAATCAGTCACAATCTGAGGTTTAAGACTTCAACATATGTATTTTGGGGGGACGTAATTCAGCTCATAACACCCTTATTCCAGTGTCATGCTGCCAGACCAGAGTAAGGTTTCTTATGTTTGATAGCATGCTTAGTTTATTACCCTAAAGTTATGGTTTCATATTTACTATTAGAGGTGTTTAGCTTTTAATCTGTCATGCATGTCAAAAAATGATAAGGAATATAACCATTTCTTTAAACAAAATTCAACTCTAATCTTTCACTTTAAAAATGGGTTTTGACAAAAAGTTATATAACCGTTGTTAGACTATTTCACTATATTTTATATGTCCCTATGGAAATGGAGTCTCTCTCTTTCCTATTTCCATCACATTTCATTTATGCTCTTCAATGCTGTGCACTGGCGCAACACCCATTACAGGTAACTTGTGTCCCTACAGGCTGCCTGCCTGTTCAGTTCTGAAGAATTTCTCTCCCTGACTCCTCTAGGACATTGAAAAAAATATGTTCTTTCTGGCAGTCAGCACCTGGTGCATGTATGGATTGTGAATGTCACTAAATGTGCTGCATTTTCACATTTTAAAACCTAGATATGCTAACATACATACCTAGATGAACAGAATTCACAAAGGTCTATTGCTGGCTAATTATTGTTAATTAGAGTGTAATTAGAATGAAATCAAGACCTGGTATCCAAGGATATTGGACTAAATCACAGTTGAGAATATTTAGCAATTTTCTTTTTTATGTTGAGGAACTGAATTGCCAAATCCAGCCATGTAAGTTCAGTCAACTAAAATACCATGAACAGCTACCGTTTTCTGGCTTTCAATTGCAAGGTGTGGGTCACAAGGGAGAATGACTCAAAGAAACTTCTTTCCCATTATATGAGAATGAAGTTAAAGGCCATGCCTGACACATGATGGGCCAATAGGAGCATCACATTATTTTCATCACAACTGTTATCAGTATGTCAAAAAGTGTCGCATAGGAAATCATCTTGGCCTAGATACCAGTAAAAAATTGTGTACGAAAGTTTTTTGCCTTACGTCAAGTATAGCTTTTACTGAAACAAATTTCCATCTGAGGAAATTAATTTGTTACACTTAACACAAAAGTCTTGACAGGATGAAAATGTAGATTCAAATTTAACAAAGCTTAAAAATTGTGTGGTTATTGACTGTTTTCACATTGAATATTTTCTTAGATAGTTAGTGTTACCCAGTGAAGATGCATCACAATAATTCTATTTATAAGATAACTGAAGCTTAGTTTATCTAAGAAAATTTTCTCATTTTTACACCTTGATTCTCTGAAGAACAAAATAATGGTGTTGGGAAAATAGGCTATCCATTTGGGAAAAAAAAAGAACTTAAAATTGCTTCCTATTCTGCCTGTCTTAGGCAGCAATTTTCCATGAATCAAAAATTTGCATGTAAAAATGAAGCTATAAACAGGAAAGAATAGATCATTTTTTCTTTAATAGTAATTGATTAGGGTAAGCCTTTCTAAGCAAGAACAAATGCCTAAATGCCTAAAAGAATGTAAGTGATTAAATTGTATAAATATGTATGGGTTTTTTGTGTTAATAAAAAAATTCCTTTCAAAACACCAAAGGGCAATTGACAAAATTAGTTATTAACTAGTCAACTGATGAGGTTGCAATTGAGGCATAAAAGTACATGTACTTTTTAAAATATAAAAATATCTTTCAAATCAGTAAAAATGAAAAATCCAAGAAAAAATATGCAAGAAGACATAGAGTTAGAAAAATATATGGAAAAAGAAATAGAAATTTTCCAAAATGAATATAAACATGCTCAACCTTTTCTCACAATATAAAAACATATAACATTTTCAAAATGTATACTTTTAAAAAAGCCAAGTTTTTGAAAGTATGCAGGTAAACATACAAATTGGGAAAATTTTTCATGAGTTAGTTCAAGGTAAGTATATTTAAAACATTAAAATATACATTCCCTTTGACTTATAGTCTCCATTGTTTAGAATTTACTCCATAGGTAAATAGGTACATAAGAAGCTCACCGAAAGACTACTTTCAATAGAAAAATATGGGACATTTTTATCATAATTAAATACAGAATGAAAATTTATCAATTAACCCAAGAATGTGAGATTTAAATAAATTCTGTTTAACGTGACTGGTAAATGTCACCTTTCTTTTTTGTTTCCCAAAATTTGGCATCAGTGAATGATAGAAAGGAAGAGTAACCTTGGTAACCTTTTCATATACAGCAAAAAAAATATTAGTTTTATCTCTTACAGAAGATACTTTAATTTTAGAAAAATTTTTTTCTTTCTTTCTAGGCATGTATAAAATAGAGCTGCTATACGAGTGGATCATCTTTCTGTATTACACAACACGAAAAAAATACATTCATAGCAGAATGAAATATATTTACTTTGATCTTGTTACAGTGAGAAAGGGCCAGAATCGACCTAAAGTCCCATTCATCATGTATTTACGACAAAGGCATTAATCAAGATAACACTGTGTCTCATGTAGTGAGAGCTGTGGATCAGGAAACATACGGAAACAGTTTCAGAGGAGTACATATTTTCTTGAGATCCTCTGCATTCAAAATCAAAACACTCCCTGTCCAGTGCACCTCATATATTTCCAACCCAACATCTCCATTTGTGTTTCCCAGACCTGCAGTTAAAATGAAATATTAGCTCATGTTGGGTGATGTTTAAGAGCGCCCCATGAAATATTTTGGCAGCCGTGGACTTTCTAGGATAGTGTGGGGAATCATAACGTCTGCTCCATGGGGATAAAGTCAACTCCAACCACCACAGATCGCTTGTGCTTTTGTCAACCTAAGCAAACATGATGGTTTTACTCACCAAAGGACATCCATTTGAGGTTCTTGCAGGTCAGGACTGGGACCCATTGTTGATGTGAACTAGACTTAGTAATAGACATAACACCCAAAGCTAAAATATCAGGAAAACTTCTACATCCACACATCAACACAATTTATCAGTTCTGATCTAGAAAAGAGGTTCCTCACAAAGTCAAAATATTATGGGCTATAGTCTTTCATTAGTGCATCAGCATAATTACCTTCTTAGTTGAATGGTTGGTGCATTATTTTCAATGGCTCAGACAAACTGCAGCTGTTTTTCTGTTTTCCTTTGCCCTCTGTCCTCTGTTCAGCTCCTGTTCATTCAAATGTTCATACATGCCACCAGTCTAGGACTAACATTTCTAAAATCCGAATTTAGAGCTGTGTGAGCACGATATCTCTGTTTTATCATCACAACTGGTGACGTGCTTAGGAAAAGGTGATTGACCAGGCTCTTTATTCAATAATTTGCTATAAAAATCCATTTGTTTTAAAAGGCCTTAATATGAAAGTGGATACTGTTATTTAGTTTAGCTTAATTTTTTTGTCCACTCGTTAATGTGTAAGTTAGAACATTAGGAAAATGTCCAGTGATCCTTACACGATATTCATCTTGCTCATGGGGATTGCTGAAGGTTATTTGTCAAACTGTGATAGAGTTTCTAGTGGTCAAGGGGTGGACGTTTGACTGGTCTTGGTTTGACTCCTGCCTCTACAACTAACCAGCCATGTAATTTTGGATAATATGTTTAACCTCTGACTTAACTAGGAGGAATTCTTCTAATTGAAAGTTGCAGAAACCCAAGTTTAATTAGCTTTAAAAAAAAACATAAAAATGTTGGGAGACCTGACAAGTATACAAAAAGGCAGAAGTGAACCAGAATGGAGAGATGACTTGATCCAAGGGCTTCATACTGTCCATTTCCCTCTTTTACTTTCTTTGCACCGAACTCACTCTCTTTTAATAGACAGGTATTTTCCATGTAGAATATTCCATGAATCACTTTAGACATACAAACATAAAATTCCCAACCAGAAATGCAGGGAAAAAACTATTCCTCAATTCCTCATTAACTCAAGCCAGAGAAATCTATGGGAATGACTCTGATCTAACTGGTTCAAATACCCTTTCGTAAAAAAATTCGGGAGACACGGAGGGTTATAACTAGCTCCACCTAAATCCCAAAATGCTCCTGTGTCTAGTAACACCTCTTCTTTCACTAGGAGAAAAGTAAGGAAAGGAATGCTGGGTTGAGGCAATTTCTACTTTTGTTTTCCATCTTCCTCAGCTGCAAATTAGAAATAATGGTACTTACTCTATAGAGTTTCTATGGCATAATGTATATAATCATTAGCACAATTCCTGGCCAATAGAACAGAATCAATAAATAGTGACTATTATTATGACATTTGTATTAAAGGAAGCATAGGGAATAATTTTTTGTGCCATGACCAGTCTTTCTATTACATGAGATAGAATATAAAAATTTAGTAATTGTCCACATTTACACCATTTGAATTCCATCATAAAACATACACATTTCTCATCCTTAGCTCTTTTGATTCACTAAGTATCTTCGTGTGCTTTTACATCATTGCTGAAGTTTTTTTTTTTCCATTTCCAATAATTATGAAATGCTTGATTGTATTTCTGATGAAATGCTGGTTTTCATTTCAGTGGTTTATTTAATATTATTTATTGACCACTTTGAAACATTGCACAAATGTTTTTTAAAATGCAATTAGCACACCAAAGAGAAATGTCGTATTTTAACATTAAATGTGAAACAAAAAGCTGATGCATTGATGTTTTTAACTGATAGAAAACCTCAAATTAACAAATCATTCAGAGAAGGAGAGAAATTTAAAATGATTTGCTTATTATTAACAAATACTACTGTTTGTTATATACACTCATAATTTGGTGGCAACAAATACTTAATCACTTCTTACTATGCCCAAGAGAAAAGATAATAACAATAATAAAATTATGAAATAAAGTCACTCTTTAGTGAGTGCATCCTATATTTCAGAGGCTATGTGAAGTGCTTTACACATATTTCCCCATTTTCTCTTCCCTCAAGTCTTATGGATTTAGGTATTATTAATTTTCCATTTTAATACTGAGCAAACTAAGGCACAAAAAGAACCAGTAACTTGTCCACGTTTTACAAGCTAGTTAATAGTAAAGCTCATATTTGAATCCAGCTCTGAGTCTAAAGCCTGTGCTACTGACCACTTCAAAACACTGGGCACAGGCTTACAGATCAAAACACCAGGGCTTGTACATCTGTGTGTTTTTCCTAGCGTCCTTCCTATAACCCATTCTGACTACCTCTCAATTCAAACTACTCTGGCTCCAGGGAGGGTAATTAAGAGTTATGACTTCAAGGGACTTCCTGCTAGGTCACCAGCTGAATTTCCACGTGTTAACAAAGATAATGTGAAATGTAAATACACAACATAATTAGGCAAAAATGGGTGTTTAAATTAGGAGCAAAGGGCCCAATTTGCTGGGAATATTCACAATGACAACCAATTACCCACTTGGAATGTGCTGACACTATTATTTCCCACCATATCGGACACATGCCATTGTTTATAAAATCTTCTTTAGTTCTTACTTTTTTTTTAAACTGCCATTTCTGTTCAAGTCAAAGAAAAGTTAACACTGACGTAATGCTAACTGCCTTGGGATGATCCTTCTGCTTGTAAAATTTCTATGTGTCCAATCCGTATGAAAAGACTATAACTTATCTTTCTTTTCCTGCTACTAGCACCTTATCCCAGTCAAGTGATAGTAAGTAAGGGACTAGCATTTCCCAGTATGCTTTACAAAAGTTTCTATAGCACATAATTGACATTGCATGAGATTCACATTTAGCAAGATTGGGAAAGACAGGGAGATATTTGGAAAGATTTTGCAAAACTTCTCAAATGCAAATAGGTATATCCAGAAAGGAGATAAAAAACGCAATGACTCCTAGATGTATTTGATCCTGAAACAGTACTTCTTGGAGCATCTGTCTAAACTTGTGGTCCATTACACACTGGAGAAGATATTGATTGGAAACACTTCAGTGTGCTCATTTTGCTTCTGTTTCTGTCTCTTAATCAGTCCCCATTTTCTCTCTCTGTCAACAGATTTAGCTGTCTGTAATTAATATACATCAATACATGTACAGCTAACATTTATCACATACTTAACTATGTGATGGACTCTGAGCAAGAAATTCTATTGATTTAACTCAAAGTTCGAAGTGTTGTTATTAAACCCATTTTACTTATAAGGAAATTGACAATCTGAGAGGTTATGGGGAGTGCCCAAGGTCACTTGGTTATTCAATAGTAGGACAAAGAGAGGCACTCAGCTATCAGATTCTAGTGTTAGAGTTCAAACTCTTTAGCAAAGTATGTAAAGGCTTTCATGTCCTAAACAAAATCTGCTTTTCAATTCTGATACTGTGCCATCCACCATTCTTATCTTCCCTCCATCAATCTCCCAGTAATATAACAAATTATATGCATTTCTTACCATATTACTAATTTATGGTTCTACTATAATATAAGTGAATGTATCTATGCTTTATTTAGCAATTTTTTAAAGTTATCTGGATAGTTAAAATTCTTAAAAATATTTTAAATTATGTTTTTAATGGGCTTAATACCATACTCCTCAAACTATATATGTATGCAAGGGTATATGGGTTTGTCTATGTGTGATGATAAAAAGAGCAAAAAAATGTGTAAACAGAAATATTAGGAACATTTTCTTGATCTCCCCAAATCTAACCACACTGGGAACAAATACAGCAATTACTGTTTAATACAAGTTTTCAATAAAGCAGATTGTGAAATTTCTAGCCATATATTTCCCATGTTAGATTATGTAGGCTCTTTCTTAATACGTTTAATATTAAGCACCAAGAAAAAGCTAAGGAATTTCAGTCTTGGGTAATTATAATATATATAATAATATAGCACTATTCATTGATATTTTATATTTGAGTAACAAGTGACCTAGGTCTGTCTCTTGAGTCTCATTCTTCTTATGTATTCTTGACCTCCCATCATGCCTGGTGTATCACACTGATGAGTCCCAATGGTAATGAGATGGTACATTCATCTGCTATAATTGAGAAAATATAATGAAAAGATTCATTACCAATGCTTGCATAGTATTCCAGGGCTAACAAGAAATGGGAACAATTTCCACTCCTGGATTTGAAGGGCAAGGGGAGGGAAAGATCATCAGAACCTAGAAGGAGAAGGATGCTTCTCTAGGTAGGTGCTTAGTAGATGCTCTGGGCATTGTTGAGAAACACAGTTAATGCCAAACTGTGACCCAATAGGTAATGAGTTTGGGAAAATATTTCTAACTTTACTACTTACTCTCTTTGCACTTTCCAATTTCCTGCCAATGCTTTCCATTGACTATTCCCAACTGCAAGCTAAAAGGGAATCCAGTTGAGGAAGTCCATTAAGGTCAGCTTCCAGGAACACAGGATGGAGAAGGGCAGAGAGTGAATCTTAGGGGCAAATGGAGACTATCCAGTATAATCAGTAGACATCATATATCATTAGTTAAAAAAAAAAAAAAGTTGAGTGATGGTCTTATGACTTGGATAGCTTTTAACTGTAACCAAATGTCAGGTGTCATTTAACTTCTCAGAACAGAATTCTCAAGTCTGGATTGATGAGTTTACTGGGCTAGAAAGTCTGGAAATGATTATTTTTTAAAACTTTTTCCAACTTCATAGAACTTCTCTGTCCCTGGGCTTCAGATTTTTCTCTGTAGCTAGCTAGCAAGGGTTTGTCCTTCAATGTGATAAGGATGGGGAAGGGTATCTTCAATATTTATGTAGAGCAACACAGGAAAGTAGTGAGAATGTAGATACATTTGCCACAATCATCTAATTGCACAATCAAACAATATTACTGCAATTTTTAAATCCATCGAATTTCCTGTAATAGTTGAGTACAAAAATTATTACCTATAATCACGCAATAACCTTCTTCAAAAAAGAAAATTTTGGTTCTATTATGTGGAACACAGGAACTTAAGAGAACTATAGTGAATATCCTTAGCTCAACTAATGAATTAAACCCTACAGAGAGGTAAAATGTTTTCATGAAGCCAATTTCTCATAGCACTTTCTTCCAAAGTAGATATTTAATTTCAATTCCTAAATGTTTCAACAACACAGCCCAACTAACTGCTGTCTAATGGAGAGGATGTGTTAAAGTTTGATTTAGAATTCCACTCAAAAAATATTGACACCTAAGTATCTACTGAGCATTGCTTATATACTACACACCATGAAAAATGCTGTGAGAAATTCAAGAAAGAGTGCCCTCAAGTAATACCGGAAATTTATTGGGATTTTTTTCCTTGGAGAATAGGACCATTGTACAGATATCTAGGATACAGGCAAAATGAACTCTGAGAACTTAAAAGGGTATAAATTAAGAAGTCTGGTTTTATATGCTATTAATTACCAATGTTTTAATAGTTGTTTACAGTTTAAAGATGTTTTCCTGTTTACTATCTCACTTGTGCTCATCAATGTTATGAGTTCATTGCTATATAATTATTACTGCCATTTTGTAGATGAAACTAAGGTCCAGAGTAGAGAGTTAGTAAGGGGTGGAATCCTTGTTGTTTGTTTTGTTTTCTTTTTAATCTATTCGCTTATCCTAATTCACCACGCCTCTTTTCCTCAAAGAAGAAAAAGACTAGATTTATATGTGAGGATGAGAAAACAAGGTAACGTAATAAATATAGAGAATAATTCATCCAAATTTGAGCCTACCTACCATATTTTAGAAAAATATGGGCCAGTTTCCTCTCAGATCTGGAACAAGAAATATTCTCCTCTGTCACTGGGCACAAGAATGGGAGTGTTAACCATGTGTCAGGACACGTTTCAACAGTGGTAATAGCATCTTTGTTTCCTCACATCCATTAAATTACTGCCATGTTCCCAATCAAGATCAGCTCATCTATGGCAAATGAAGTAAGTGACCCCCAGCCTTCTATCTGTCTTAGTCTGTTACTCATAAAAGTGCTCGGGGCGCACTTGAGGGTAGCAAAGCATGCAAGGACAAGCACATTTATCGTCAGCAATCAAGGGCATGAAAGCCCCTGTGTTGAGATTCCCACAGAGATGTTCTCCTTAGCAAAGAAAATGTGCCCCTTTCCCTCCCTCCTCCACTTCCTGTAAATGTCAAGGGAAACTGGTATCTGGAAGAGAGTTAAAGGGCTATCTCTAAGCCCTCCTAGCTGGGGTCTATGCTTACACCGGTGAAACTCCTGCCACGTTAATTGCAGCCTTTTCCATAACCTTTATGCTCTCCAAGGCTCCAAGGAGCAATTAGCACTGTCCACGGCCTCAAATGGATTCATTCACCAAGACCTCATTCCTATACTTGTCTGTTATTATTTGGTCTCAAGAAACACACTTTTTCCTCCCTGATTACTGAATGCCTTGGCAGGAATATAAAGTATATTGCAAAGGATTAATTGTAGATAATTAGATACATTTTAAAACATTTTTTGGTTTAAATTTAACATACAAACAGAAAATCTCTCCACTCATAGTATCACCAAATTAACATACCATGTAACCACCACCCAGGTCAAAAAAGAAAACATTACCTGCATGCTAGAAGCTCCCTTGGAGTCTCCTCCCATTCACTACACCCCAGGGGTAACCACTATCCTCACTTCTAATTCCATAGGTTAGTTTTGCCTATTTTGAGCTTTATACAAATAGAATAATACAGTTATGTCATCTTTTGTGTATGATTTCCTTTGCTCAATATTTGTGAGATCCATCCATGTTCTTTTGTGTAGCAATAGTTTGTTCACTCTCACTGTTACGTAGTAGCCCATTGTAGGAATACATCAATGTGACTGTGGTTGTCATTTTGAGTGGCTTTCAGTTTGAGGCAATTACAAATAATGTCACTAGGAACCTTCTTATGCATGACTTTAGTTAATCATATGCCCCCAGTTTTGCTGAGTATATAACTAGGAGAAGAATTAGTAGATAAGAGAATATGTGCCTTTTTAGCTTTGGTAGGTTTTGCCAAATAATTTTCCAAAATGATTTTACGAAATGACATGCCCAACAAGAGTGTATGAGAGTTCCTGTTGCCCACATTCTGTGAGCACTTAGTTTGGTCAGTCTCTTCTCATTTAAGCCATTCTGTGGGTTTTGTCGTGCTATTTCATTGTGGTTTTAATTTGCTTTCCTTTGACAATAATAATATTGAATTTTTTTCATATGCCTATTGGAATTTAAACATCCCCTTTGTAAAGTGTTTTTTCAGGTCTTTTGCTTGTTTTTTGTTTTGTTTTGTTTTGTTTTTTTCCTTTTGGAAGCTACTTTTTTTGTTATTAATGGAGAGAAATTTTTATATATTTTAAGTATAAGCTCTTGTAGGATACATGCATAATAGACATCTCCACCCACTCTATAGCCTGATTTTTTTTTATTCTAATAATGTCTTTGATAAACAGGAGTTCTTCGTTTCAATGCAGTCCATTTTTATCATTTATTTCATTATAGTTGGCCTTTTTTAATGTCCTGTTTAAGAAATGCTTGACTACCCAAAGTCACGGAGATGTTCTCTTGTGTCTTATTCTTGAGACTAAAGTAGCAGTTAAAGATTTTCTTCTTTTAATAAAAATTAGGGGCCAAGATTCATTTTTTTTTCCCATATGGACTTCCAGTTTTCCAATTGACTTAGCTCTCTATCTACTTAAAAAAAAAAATCTCTTCCATTCAACACTTCTGTGTAGTTATAAATCAGGTTATAAATCACAGGTTATAAAACAGCACTTCTGTTTGTTATAAATCAGGTGATTATATACATATGCATCTGTGTCTGAATTTCTTTTTCCACTGATCTATATATCCTTGCTCCAGTACCACATGTTCTTAATTTCTGTGGCTTTATAGTAAGTCTTGATATCTGATATTACATCTTCCAACTTTGTTATTTTTTTTTTTTTAAGAGGTTCGAAAGCTCTTTTATTTTGGCAGGCGAGATCTTAGTTCCCCCGCAGTGGGAATGCAGAGTCTTAACCACTGGACAGCCAGGGAAGTCCCTCTAAAGTACTTTTTTGTGTGTGTAATTTTATTTATTTTTTTATATTATTGGAGTGAAATTGCTTTACAATGTTGTGTTAGTTTCTGCTGTACAACAAAGTGAATCAGCTATATGTATACATATATCCCCATATCCCCTCCCTCTTGAGCCTCCCTCCCACCCTCCCTTCCCCACCCCTCTAGGTCATCACAGAGCATTGAGCTTATCTCCCTGTGCTATGCAGCAGCTTCCCACTAGCCATCCGTGTGACATTTGGTAGTGTATATATGTCAATGCTACTCTCTCACTTCATCCCAGCTTCCCCTTCTCCCCCTCCCATGTCCTCAAGTCCATTCTCTACATCTGAGTCTTTATTCCTGCCCTGACACTAAATTCATCAGTTTAGGATTTTTTAGATTCCATATTTGTGCCCAACTTTGTTATTCTTTAAGATTATCTTAAAGATAATTATTTTGGCCTTTTATATTTCCATATATATACTTTTATACCAGCTTGGCAATTTCCACACACATACATAGATGCATATATGCACAAATTCAAGACCTGCTAACATTTTTATTGTTATTGCATTGAATCCATAGATCAATTGCTAAAGAATTAATATCTTTACAATACTGAGTCACCCAGACTTTGAAAATGGTAAACACTTCATTTATTTAGGTTTTCCTTAATTTTTTCTCAGTAAGTGTTTGCTTCATGTGTAAAAGTTTTGTACATTTTCTTATTCAACTGATTCATAGGTATTCTATTTTTCTGCTGTTATAAATAATATATTTTTAAATATAATCTAATTCTAATTTTTAACTCCTGTTATACAGAATACAATTTATTTTTCTATATGTATATATACGAAAAACTTACTACACTTGACTTAGTCTAATACCTAATTTCTAGATTATTTTGAATTTTCCTCATAAACAATGATGCAATTTGTAAACAGTGAAAGTTTTCTTTCCTTCTTTTATGACTTAGGACATTTACCAATTATCTTGCCTTTTTAAAATTATTATTGCTCATAAGACATCCTCCTTCACCACCTAATAATTATTGTTGTAATTATGATCAGTGTTATTATTGCTGCTGCTGTTGTTATATTATATAGTCTATTCGTTTATATATGACCCCATATTTACCCTTATCTTTATTTTTTATTCTTTCCTACATTCCTTTTTTTCTGAGATTATTTTCCTTCTTCCTGAAAAAATAATTATTTTAGTATCTGCTTTAGTGTGGGTCTACAGGTGACAAATTCATTCACTTTTTGTATGTCTAAACATGTCTTTATTTTGTCACCACTTTAAAGTTATTTTATTATCTTAAAGATTAATAATAATGATGATAATAATAATTCAACCGTCTTCTGGATTTCATTGTTCTATTTAAATGTCAGATGTCATATTGCTGCTGATTTGAAGCAATGCATCTCTGCTCCCTCTCTCCCACTCCCTGCCCTCAACTGCTTGTAATATTCTCTTTGACACTGGAAATCAGCAATATTCTTTAGGGAGTTTAGACATAATCACTTTCATACTTAACCTGCTTGAGCTTTGAAATGCTCTTTGGATTTATAAGTTAACATTTTTCTTTAGTTTGGGAAAGTCTTGTCTGTTTCTTTTCAATTATTGTTTTTGCCCCTTTTTTTGTCCCCTACACTTCTGGAATGGCAAATACAAATCCATTACACTTTTTCACCAATCCTACATATCTCTTATATCCTTTTATATATTTCTTACCATTTTTGCTTTTCATACCTTGTAATACATTTTCAGCCAGCTCATCTTCCAACTGTCTAAACACCTCTGCAGATTATGGTTCAACCTAACTGTTAAATTTTGAACTTTAATTACTGTGCCTTTTAGGTTTAAAAATTCCATTAGGTTATTTTTCACTGATTTCAGTTTTCCCAAAAGAAAAATCCATTATGTCATCATTGTCTTAAATATATTAATAACAGTTATTTTAAAGTCCATGTCTGATAACTCCAGTAACTGGATTATCTGTTTATTTTCTTTTTCTCTTGACCTTATTTCATGGTATACCTCATAATCTTTGATTGCATGCCAGACATTACATGTGGAAAAATTGTAGAATTTCAGATGGTGCCATCTTTCTCCAGAGAGAGTACATTTTATTCCTTGTACATCAGTAGGAATGGGGGCAGATAACCTTAACCTAGTCAAGGTCAGAGCTGACTCTAAGCTGTTTTGCAGTTTTTGGAAGATTGGATCTACTTCTGATTCTCCAGTGCTATTAAGTAGAGCACTTCATGGGTTTCAGCTGAGAGCCTGTGATTTTGATAGTCTGGGTCCTGAACTACTTCTTACGTAACATTACCAAGCACCCTTTCTGACTGGAGACATTCAGGATTTATTACAAACATTCCAGGCTTTTTATGTACATAACAATAGTAGTTTAAACACTTGGAAACAAGGAGTCCCCAGGTAAGATTAGTTCCATATTGTACCATGAAGGTAATGATAGCAGTAAGTACACCTTTGAAGTACATTAACCAAACAAAGATTCTGATATTAATATCAATTTATAGGCTTTACTTATATAAGTGCAAAATAATAAAAAATGACCAAACTTTCAGTGATTATTATAAAAGTATAACAGTGCAAACTCATGTACACAGATAAATTTTCTGTAAAACTCTTGAGTCAAAAATCTGAACTTATGGAAATCTAGGAATTGGTCTTGATCATAGCATTTTGCAGCTTCAACTTCTATTTCTTCCTTGAATGAAAGGCACAGGTATTTTTGTCAAAACTAACAAGTGAAAACAAAATCTAAATTTCAGCCTACTTCTTAAAGTTTCAAAGGTATGTTCGAATGGGAAAAGACTCACCATATTGTCAAAACTAATTCACCCAAAGGTCAGAAAGTGTTTTATAAATAGATAATTGATGAACTTTCAAGATTTGCCATAGGTAAATATAATAAGGTGACTAATTATTTTGAAGAATTTTAAAACGAGATATAGAGAAGTCAGAGATCATTCATGGAGAATAAGACTGCAAGGCCCAAGGCCCCTCAATTAGTTCTTGAATATGGTAAATTTTTAGATTTAGTTGTTATCTCCTATAAGATTAATAACTGCTTTACACATAACAAGAAACCTTTTCTATTGTAGATAATGAGCATTAGTTTTTATCAACACAAAAGGGAGAGGATGAGAAATGTAGATTTAATTCACCTGAATGAGGGAGTAGATGAGCTAACATATAGAACCTCCTTAAAATAATGGGAAATGTGTTTTCAAAAGAGTGACCTAAGTGGTTACAGAGAGATGTAAACTATAAAAGACTGAATCCTATTTTTAATGAAAGAAACTGTCTTAATTGTTTAAAGCATTTTTTGAGGAGCGGTGGGGACCTGGGAAGTTGCTGGGGAGGAGGGAGAGCACACATTTGAAGATGAAATGCCATTTCACCCAGTTGCAAACTCTGTGACAAGGTATTTAAAGACTCCAAGCCTCAGTTCCCTCTGTTATAAAATGGTGGTAAAACATGACTTCCTGGTGTGTTTGTTCTATGAGTTAGTGAATTACCTTGCAGGGTTTCATATATGATCATAGCTAATACATAAAGAGAGCTTACATTTAATCCTCATAACTACTCTATTATAAAGATATTATTAATAGCATTCTAATCCTTCAGAGGGAAAAATGAGGCACAGAGATGTTACACTAAAGACTCTTGAGATATGCCCAAGGCCACACAGCTAATAAGTGGTGGAACCAGGATTTGAACTCAGGCGATCTGGCTTGAGAGTTGATTTTTTTAATATCAACTCTCCAAATAAGCACCATTAACAATAAATTTTATATTATCTTGATACTTGTTAATTTATTACCAGTATGCTAAAGAGGACACATAGATTGATTGATTGATGCTGACACAACATTTGGTTGTTGCTACAAGAGGACTTTCTGACATTTATGAGAGGAGATGCTCCTGTGATCCCATTATTCCCTTGGGAGAGCAAGGCAATACCTTCAGTCATTCTCCCTAAGACTTTTCAACCCTGTACCAGTAAGTATAATCATTTGTCACTTCCCTTTCTCTTACTCTATTTGCTGTCATACCCTATCCCTTATTTCAGGGAATTAAAGCTAAACTTAGGATTTCAATTTAAAAGATAAGACATTCCCCATATTATTCCTAAGGTTGACTTTTCTCATTTTTCTTTCTTGATCTGTGCAATTTTAGTCTGACACATGTCTTTGGAAAACTTAATCAATCATCTAAAAGCTTCTCAGTCCAGAGTATGTATGTGATGTAATCATTTTTAACAACATGTGAGTGTGAGGCAAACATTATTTTTTATTTAATTTAATTTAATTTTTTATATAGCAGGTTCTTATTAGTTATCTATTGTATACATATTAGTGTATATATGTCAATCCCAACCTCCCAAATCATCCCACCACCACCACCACCTGCCCCCGCTTTCCCCCCTTGGTGTACATACGTTAGTTCTCTACATCTGTGTCTCTATTTCTGCCTTGCAAACCAGTTCATCTGTACCATTTTTCTAGATTCCACATATATGCGTTAATATACGGCATTTGTTGTCTCTCTATGACTCACTTCACTCTGTATGACAGACTCTAGGTCCATCCATGTCTCTACAAATGACCCAATTTTGTTCCTTTTTATGGTTGAGTCATATTCCATTGTATATATGTACCACATCTCCTTCATCCATTCATCTATCGATGGGCATTTAGTTTTTTTTTAAGAAGAAAATTCATTGAAGGATCACATTCATATAAAAAAGTGCACAAATCATGAGAGTATAACCTGATGAATTTTCATAAGCTGGACACTCTTGGAACTAACACCCAGATCAAGAAAGAATATGATCAGCCCTTCCAGGCCCAAGAGATTCCATACCCCCTCCCAGTACTTACCCCCAAGTGCGTCTACTCTCCTGCTTTATAACACTAAAGGTTACTTGTACTTATCTTGATTTTATATAAATAGAATCATATTGTATGCATTCTTCTTTACAAATAGTTTCTTTTGCCCGGTTTGTGAAGTCTCTGTACATTGTTAGTGTAGTTGTACTTTATTTCCTATTGTTGCATCAAGAATAGGTATTCATTATAAAATGAAAAGACTTGAGTTATGTCTAGTTTGGAACTATTAAGAATAGTAATGTTATAAACATTGTCTTACATATATTAAGTACATATATGTATGTGTTTCTATTATTTCTATACCCAGGAATAGAATTGCTGAGACATAGGAATGCACAGTATATTTTTAATAAAATTTATTTTTTTATAACAGTTTTAGATTGAGAAGTTAGTAGACACATATATACCTCACATCCAGTTTCCCTTATTAACAGCTTCCATTATTATGATACATTCGTTACAATTAATGAAATCATATTGATACAGTATATTATTATCAACTGAAGTCCATAATTTATTTAGATTTCCTTAATTTTAACTTAATTTTCTTTTCCTGTTCCAAGATCCCATTAAGGATATCACATTGCATTTAGTTGTCATGTCTATTTATATTCCTCTTGGCTTGAGCAATTTTTTAGACTTTCCTTGTTTTTGATGACTTTGAGAGTTTTGAGGAGTACTGGCTAGATGCTTTGTAGGACGCCCCTCTACTGGAATTTTTCTGTTGTTTTTCTCATGATAAGAGTTGGGTCATGAGTTGTTGGGGGGAAGACCTTGGAGGTAGAGTGTCATTTTCATCATATTATGTTAAGAGTACTTGCTATCAATACAATATGAGTGTTGATGTTAGCCTTTATCACCTGGCTGAGGTAGTGTTTATCACATTTCTTCACTGTAAATTTGTTCTTCTACACCCTCATTCCATACAGTACACTTTGGAAGAAAGTTAGTGCTCATTTCACCCTTAAGGAATACAGAATTCTGTTCCACCTCATTGAGGACAAAGCATCTTCTCCCATACATACTAATTCATTCAATAATTTATTTACATCCATATGCACTCATGGATATTTATCTTATACTTTGAGTTCATACTCGTTTTTCTAATATGAAAACTCTAATAGTTCAACATTCATTTTTTGATATGAGAATCCCAGGCAATACTGTGAAATTCTGTAGGGAGACAAAGCTCCACGGGTGTCTTGAAATTCTGCATATCTTTTGAGAAGAGACGCTGACTTCCATTTTGCTTTGAACTACATGTTCAAGGATGTTTGGATAGTGAACAGCCTTACAAGGTAGAGATAGTATCTCCCTCCAGAGCAGAGAGCAGATTTATTTACTGCCCTATATAAAAGACTTGAGTTTCCTAAGCTCAGGATTTCTCAGGTGTGATGCAAACCCATTGTGTGTGTGGCATCCATTTGGGCCCCTCTGCATCACCCCTATGGGACTTGGAGTCAAGGTTATCTGTTGCTCGTGTTCATTGTCGTGCTCTAAGTGATAACATTTCTTTGTCTTTGAGGCAGGAGTTTCTTGTCTTCTTCAACAATTCGTAGAAGTGCAACATACTAACTTGTTAGCTTGTAAGTAAAGGAAAATCTCAGTCCTTCACAGTTCTGGGCAACCCCTAAGAAAGGACTCACACACACACACAAAATGTTTACAAACCAATATGTCTGCTATGCATATTAGGTCATGCCATAGCTTTAACATACTTTCTGTTCAGCTGCCAGCCCCCCACCTCCCTGGGCTGATGACAAGGCTTTCAGAGTCACTTGCAAGAGCCTCAACTTATTACTGGTGGATGGTGCCCCCATAGCAAGCCAGTGTCTGTGCCCCAAGGTTGTTGCCTCTCATTGCTCACAAAGCTCCTGCTCCCTGGAGCTAGAGCAGTGCTGGGCTATGAGAAACAGAAAGGAAAATGTCTTCCTCTTCAATTCCATGTAGCACACAATCGGCTACAGGGACCCAAACCCATTTCCTTAGCCTAGAGTCCCCCAGAAGTTCCATACGTATATGCTTTTTTTCTCTGCATCAAAGTTTCAAAAATATTTGGGAAGAGCCTGAGAAATGTTACCCAAGATGCTCGTAAATAACCCTTACTCAGTCTAAAGCTTTTCTCTAGACAAAGAGTGTGTAGTTTGGTTCTGTACACAGTTTTGTGTATCATTTTGGGTTCTTTCAATTATGAATAATAGAAACCACCACCAAATTGGTTTAAGTTACAAAAGGAATTTACTTTTTTAACCTATAGAGTATATTAAAAAAAAAAAAGTCATTCAAGGCTAGATCCAGTAGCTTGAACATATACTTAGCCTGTTGTTCTTAGTGTCAATCTCTTCTCAGCCTGTAGGGGGTCAGCTTCCTCTCAAGACTAACTACACGTGTGGCTTCAAGATGTTTGCAAGCAGCTACGAGGGCCAGATGCTCTCTCATTTTCTCATTTATATTTTGTGAATGAAAGAGAACTTGTTTCTCCCCACAATCTCAAAACAAAAACCGTAGGCTTAACTTGGTTCTCTGTGTCCATCTTGAACCAATCTCTTTGACACAGGCATCTATTTCTACACATTATTTTAGATCAGCAAGAGAATGGGATAATTCCACTCAAATCACCGGCAAATACACAATGGGAGATACATATAATGAACACTGGAGAGGCAATATATTTATTACTGTGATATAAATCACTGTGGCTAGGCAGCCAGGAGGATCTGTTCTGCTACCAACTAGTTATGAAACTATGGGTACATCACTCAAATTCAGCTTAATGATTACATTTGCAAGACAAAGGTAATAATTCCTGAACCTCTCTTTCTATACACACACCCACCCACCCACACACACAAGCATACACACACCACTTACCTACCAGATTTCACAGTGCTATTTTATATCTCAAATAATGTAGTAAAGGTAAAAAATATAAACAATATATTTACTTAGCCATAAAAAGGAATGAAATTGAGTTATTTGTAGTGAGGTGTAGTGAGGTCTGTCATAGAGTGAAGTAAGTCAAGAAGAGATAAACAAATACCGTATGCTAACACATACATATGGAATCAATAAAAATGGTACTGATGGACCTACCGGCAGGGCAGGAATAAAGACGCAGACGTAGAGAACGGGCTTGAGGACACAGGAGAGGAAGGGGAGGCTGGGACGTACTGAGAGACTAGCATTGACATATATACACTACCAGATGTAGAATAGATAGCTAGTGGGAAGCTGCTGCATAGCACAGGGAGATCAGCTCGGTGCTTTGTGACGACCTAGAGGGGTGGGATGGGGAGGGTGGGAGGGAGGCTCAAGAAGGAGGGGATGTGGGGACATATGTATACATATAGCTGATTCACTTTGTTGTACAGCAGAAACTAACACAACATTGTAAAACAATCATACTCCAAGAAAGATGTATGAAAATATATATATATAGGAAAATAATTATTATATACATTTTACCTCTCATTTGACATTAAAATATACTCCCCATTTGTCAGATCTGTATTTAAATGAAGCCAACTGCTCATAAATTATCTAGTAATCATCAGTCAGCTTCAAATATTGCAGCATCAGTTTTTTTTTCTCCTCTTTCTGTCCTTCTGAAATCTCCTGCAATTATCAGATATTTTCTGCTCAGGCAGTAAAATCTGTTTCTCTAACGCTAAAGAAACAATTATTTAGAGCTCACCACACACACAAAGAGACAACATGCATATGTATGAGATGGATAGAAGGCAGTATCAATCAATATTATAATGCCAGGCATACAGGAGAAAATAAATACTAGGTGATTTGATTACACTTTCCTTCCAAGTATCAAATGTCTTTAAAATTTCTTACTGAAACCACTCTTTATCTTTCCCATTAGATAAGGTATTGGTGTTAGCCAAGAAAGTAATGGTTTTGTATGTGTAGTCCAATAAACAGAGCTTAAAAGTTTATTATCAAACATATTGCACACTGCAATAAAAGTGATATATGCTCCTGGAACCTATTCAGCACATAGAAAAATGCTGAAGGGCCAAGATGGGTGTTTGTCAACCCCTTGGAAAGGCAGCTCTTCACAGAAGGAAACGTCAGCTTGCTGGAATACATTCTTCTTTCACTCAAATACAAAATCAGTTCTAATTGAAAGTGCTTTGGAGAACATGCTATGCAAATAGAATGGATTTAGCATTTACTGAATGAATCAAATCTAGGCTCTGTGTAAGAGCCTGGATCTGGAACCACACACGGAAACCTGAAGATTAATTTCATTCATTTCCTATAAGTTCTTATCTTCACAGTCTTATGGTACCCTTTTCTTCAATGTTAGAAATTGCATTCTTGTTGTTGACCAGGGCATTCTTGCTTAGAGATATGCATTGCTTGGTTTGCCCAGTGTCTAAAAAAAGGATTGAACAAACAATAAAGATATTGAAAGCTTTTACAATAAAACTCAGCTATGAGCCCCTCTGGAAAACACCAAGCTCTGGCCCTTATGGCTTCTTTTCCTCACAGGGCACAGGTGCCAGAGCTGAATAGCATCTGCCCCTCACAGACAGAGCAGGAACCCAAGCAGGTCCCTCTCTCTATGCTTCCCATGGCTCCTTGATGGGAAGTCAAGCACCAATAGAGGTTTGTTCACACACCTACCCTGTTGCTCTTCTTACAGGAGAAATATTGCTATTCTGTGCCTGTATTACAGAGAGGAAAGGGAGGAGAGAAAATACAAAATGGAAGGGATTGTTATTTTTGTGTGTTTGATAAGCAAATTTTTTTTTTAATATTTATTTTATTTATTTATTTTTTTGGTTGTGTTGGGTCTTCGTTGCTGTGTGTGGGCTTTCTCTAGTTGCAGAGAGCGGAGGCTACTCTTCTTTGTGGTGCGCAGGCTTCTCATTGTGATGCCTTCTCTTGTTGCAGAGCACAGGCTCTAGGCACGTGGGCTTCAGTAGTTGTGGCACGTGGGCTCAGTAGTTGTGGCTCACAGGCTCTAGAGCACAGGATCAGTAGTTGTGGCGCACGGGCTTAGTTCTACAGCATGTGGGATCTTCCCGGACCAGGGCTTGAATCCGTGTCCTCTGCATTGGCAGGCAGATTCTTAACCACTGCACCACCAGGGAAGCCCAGCAAAATTTTTTAAGAAGTGAATGCCTATTTTGGAAAGAATTCTCCCAGCTTGCTTCTCTCATTTACTTTACCACTTTTAATCCATAAGGTATCCTGCTAACCCTGTCCTAGTTAAACCAGAATTCAATTGAAAGTTGTCTTCCTGCCATATCCTGCATATGTATATTTTCCCCTTTTATTTACACAGTTCTCAGTTCCCACATGGCCTTCCCACTCTCTCACACTCTTAAAATCACAAATCCCTTCACTGACAGGTGATGTCCCATCTCCTCTGTGAAGCCTCCATCATATTCACAATTAATTGGAAAGTAATGGTAAACTTGGTGACTTCTCTCATATAGGTGACTTCTGACTTATGTAAATTCTTGTCTTATCACACCATTATGATTACAAACTCCAGAGAACCAGCTCCAGTCACTGTGTGTTTCCTCCCAGCTGTGCATACCCAATATTCTTTGACTGATTTCCTGATTGATTCTTATTCAAGCAGCAAAGGGCAGAGATGTCATATTTCAAAAGCTGTGTTGGCAAGTTTAGAACAGTGGAGCACAAATTCTCTCCCCTTTTCTTTCATGCTTTTTCTCTCTTCTCCCTACACAGCCTGAAATATCATCCAGACACTCACACATCTTGCACCCTCATCTTGGACCAGTCTGGTAAATCTCCTGGATCCAAACCCATAGGGATGATATGAATTTTCTCTTACAATAGACAATACAATGAGTAGTTGAACAACTGTAAACATATAAAGCAACTAGAGAAAAGCGATCCCTAAGGATAAAGATGGCTCAGTGTGTTTTGAAAACATTCAGCAGGAAGACAATGCCACAAGGATTTCACCAGAAAATTCCATTTTATTTCCATAGCTTCTTAAGTAGCTAACATTTAAATATTTGGGTTTGGGAGCTTTACTCTTTTCTCTGTGGCCTGTTATGTTTAGTGTCTGTCTTTTTATAATATAATGTTAAAAAGAAATTGTCAGGTTCACCCTTGAGCAAAGCACATCCGGTAATTCTCATGTTTCTCTGAAGATCTTTGTTAAGAGATAGAAAATCTCATAAGATGAGGAAACTTTCAGAACTCATAGGTCTAGTTTGACTCTTTGATCTGGAGAACAATGTTTTCTTTCTTACCATATTTGGGTGTTTGAAAGGAGTCCATTCCTTGTTCCAAACAGGAATAATTGACATGCACAAAAAAAGCAGCACCATTGAAGACCTCCCAAAAAGTTTGGAGTTTAGTTCTGTGTGGTTTATTTTTATTCTTGTTTTACTCAAGCTGGCTTGCCTGTTCCATAAGCATATGCACCATATGCGACTGAAGACTGCTAAAAGCACTTTTAAACAGAAATCCCAAAAAGGAAGAAATGAAACTAAACAGAAAGAAAATGAAATTAACAGTTCTTTGCAATGTGTGTTTAGAGAGAAAGTCTGACAAGAGAGAATTAATGTTCCTAAATTCTTGGTAGATGCTGTGGTACATTTATAAGGGGTGGGGTTGAAGAGATAAATTTAAAACTATGTTACTTTCAAAAACACAGCTCCTTAAATGAGAGTCAAGAATAAACACAAAGACCCACTGCCATGTTTTTCTGATAATTGGGTTAGACAATGCATCATCTGGTAGAATACAAAAACATGTGATTTAAATCATCTGACATTTTTCTTTGTTCCTTAGCATATTGAAGATGTGCAGCCCATGAATATGGATTCAAAAATCTAGAAGAAGCCAGATTTTATCTAACAGCCCAGTAAATCAGGACTTTTGAATTTTTGTCTTATGGTCACAGAGGCAAGTTGTGCAGCTCCTTAGCTTTAGTTCCAGCTCATTAAAAGAGAGAGGAGGAATCAATATTTAAGGAGTTTGTGAAGATAAATAGCACCTGGCACTGAGTAGACACTCACTAAATGAGTTTTGAAATGGGCTTTAGACATGTAAGCTAATATTTTGTAAATGCTTGTCATTTGAGAGAAGTCTTTTTTGTAGTCATCATTGTGTGGTACAATCAATAGGTTTAGCTTCAAGTTGGAAACTGAAGAAAATAACTCAATGTCACAAAGAAAACTGAGGCAGAGGGCAACTGGAAATCTCCCTAGGTCATACAAGTAAGAACAGAACTGGTACCAAAAAATTAACGTTGTTGTTTCCAAGCTATATCTGTTCTTATACATCAGTTTCCCTAGGTATCACTAACCACTAAATAAGGAAAGACAAAAAGCAAAATAAAACCAAAAAACACGCACATAAGGTATTATGTTTGTAATTCACCTTATTGTCATCCTTGACCCCATAAACTTCTAGCCCACAAAGTAAATAGCTGCATATCTATAGTATGTGACACCAAGCTTCATCCTATAAGAGGCTGAATATCATAGGAGTAGAATTGCAAGCTCAGAAGTGAGATGATTGCCTGAGTTCAAAACCCATGTTTATCACCGTATTAGAATCTGTGGCTATGCAATCACTTACCACAAACTTCACGATGGAAAACACCACATATTTATTACCTTGCTCCTTCTGCTAGGAGAACAGGCTCTGCAGGGCTGGGTCCTTTGCTCACAGTCTCATGAGGCTGCTATCAAGGGTTTGACTTGGCTGTGTTGTCATCTGAAGCTCAGGGTCCTCCTCCAAGCTTCTTCAGGTTGTTGGCTGAGTTCAATTCTTTGTGACTTTGGAATTCATGGTGACTTGCTTCTTCAAGGTCAGCAAGCAAACCACTTGCTGAAAGGAGGTTCTTTTTTTAAAGGCTTTCACTTAATTAGGCTGGACTCACTCAAGGTAATCTCCCTTTTGAATTAACTTAAAAAATTAATTTATTAAAGACCTGAATTAAATCAGCAAACCCCCTTCATCATTGCCACGTTATATGATTCTATTGGTAAGAAGTAAGTCATGGGTTTTGCTCACACTCAAGGATGGTACAAAGGCAAGACTCACCTCAGGGTGTGTCTGCACCCATCAGTTCCAAGATACTCAACCTTGCTTAAGCTATTCACCATCTCTGAAGCACCCATTTCCAAATCTGTTAAAGGGAACTAACAGATGCGCCTTCTTCTTATGATTGCTTTGAGGATTACAGTTAAAGCATATATGTAGAGCACTTAGCAAGTTCTTAGAATGTGTTAGCTATTGTTTGCAGTGGGTATATTGTGCAGAAGATAAATCATTTTAAACAAACTTTGAGTTGACTTGAATTATTTTTGAATAAGCAGGCTAGTGTAATAAATTAATAGAGTACATAAATATGTGTGTATACATATGTGTTTATATATATACATATTTTAAGATATGTACATGTGCATATGTATAAATACATATTCATATATATACATGAGGGAGTCCTGCCAAACTTTTGTTCTTTAGTCTCACCAAGTCCTGCCTTAGGGTCAATTATGGGTAGAAGTGTATATTGAATTAGCAAATTACCTCCTCTTTAACTTCTAAGTGCAAAATCTGTTAAATAAATGATAAAAACCTCATTTATAAGATTCTGGTAAATAGAAGTGTTTCCCAAATTGTGTTTCATAAAACTTTTATTAGATAGACTATGTTGTGAAAGAATCACGCAGACAAATGAATTCAGGATATTTGGGTTTAAATAGTATTTTAAGGTTTTCTTACTTCAGGCAAAATTTCTGGAGTGTTGTTGAGAATGGAACACCCTTCTTTTCCTTTCCAAGCACCTTCTGGGGCTCCTATTCCTGAAAAGACCTTCCAGGAAATTCTGGGCTACATGGGCTAGTTCACACCAAAAGGGAAATCCTCAAACACATGTTTGCTATCATGATTGTTTTCCCTTTTTAGGTCTTACCCATCTCTGCAGGATGATTCACTTTTCTCCTAGTGTTTGCGCACTTACCAGTTGACTCCTGTATGCCAGGTTATCATAAACTAAAGACTTATATTTCCCCCAAATTCATATGTTCAAGCTCTAACACCCCAATATCCCAATGTGATGGTATTTGGAGATAGGGTTTTGGGAGGTGATAAGGATTAGATGAGGTTGTGAAGGTGGGGCTTTGTCCAATGGGATTAGCGCCCTAATAAGGAGAGATACCAGAGAGCCTGTTCACTCTTTCTTTGCACACACAGCTCAAGGAAAGTCCATGTGAACACATGGTGTGAAACAGTTGTCTGAAAGCCAGGAAGAAAGCTCTCACTAGAACCTGACTCTGCTGGCACTCTGAACTCAGACTTCCAGCCTCCAGAATTGTGAAAAAACAAATTTCTGTTGTTTAAGCCACCTAGTCTATGGCATTTTGTTATGGCAGTCCAAGCACACTTATGGACAAATATAGTCTGTAAGATTCCTCATTTCATGTTCACAATACCACTAGGAGATACATAATCCAGTCTTCATTTTATGGAGGCACAGGAACGTTAATAAACTTAACCATGTTCCACAACTAAAAGGAGCCAGGAGTTAAACTCAAGTCTGTCTAATCCTGTGTACTTTTCATCACATCACATCATTAATACCTTTCTAGGGTGAGAACCATGGTTAATTGTGACCTAGTGTTGAGATATAACAGCAAATAGCATGGACACTAATTTAAAGCACTATTCCTTGCTTAGAAAAAGGACTTGAAGCAAAATAAATATTTTGAACTCTTAAATCACAAATACATGCCTTGATAAGGGATTTTTATATTGAATTCCACTGTATGTCCAATAACACTTTAATGAGTTTCCAATACATTTCCATATGAATGAAGTTTGTGTGATTACCCTTGCAATTAGGAGAAAAGAGTAGGAAACATTTTAGTTCACTGCAAAAACAAGTCTTCAATTTTCATAATCACATTATATAATAAAATGTACCGTAATGATTTTGAAAACATTTTTTTCAACTCAGGCCTTATGGGAAGGAATATACTTGCAAATTAAAAAACAGAAAGTCTATTCAATATGAATAAAGGAGCAGTAACCTGGACATTTTTTATGGGGGAAAACCAAAAACAAAGTGTTGCCAGCTGATGACTTTTAACAAAGAGTTTCTAACCTTTCTGTTATTATACTACATTTCCTCTTTGTGAAAATGTCTTTCTCACACTCTTGCATAGGGAAAATTCATCATAGTCAAACTTTTGGAGGTCTTAGCATGCTGTAATACCCAGGTGCTCCAAGCACTATGTAGAAAATAAGGCACGTGACTTCAAATAAAACGAAAAGAGAAAAATAAAAGAGAAAGGAAATGAGAATACTATAAATAAAATCGGTTCTTATGTCTCCCACTATCCCAAAGACAGCTGAAGTACAGTTTGCAACCTTATTTTACTAACCAAAAGCTGATCAAGATATATAGCTTAACTTCTGTGTCTCAACTCCACTTCCCTTCTTTCTTTTCCCTTTGGGCACATTTGATGTCCACTTTCATCTGAAATTCTCAGGGTGAAAATTGTGTGGTGGTAGGGTGGAGTGGAAGAGCTCAGAATGATTTATTCCAGACCCTGGAAGAACCCCTGAAATTTACCCCCATCTCTCCCCAGAACAGTCTTGTGTTTCCTGTGATTGTTTTCAAACACTTAATTATCTCCAAATTTACTACATATTTTTTATTATTCTCACATATTTATTTATCTCAGTGACTCAATACATAGGTAATTTTAAAGATATAAAAATAAAAAACTTTTAGTAAATATCTATCTGGTTGCAAAGAAGATTAAGCTAGGTCTTGCCCTCTAAATCTGCACTGTCCAAAAGAAATTTCTGTGAAGAGGGAAATTTCCACCATTTCTGCACTGTCCAATAGAATAGCCGCTAGCTACGTGTGGCTACTGAGCTCATAAAATGTGGTTAGGGTGATTGAGGAACTGTATTTTAAATTTTATTCATTTAAGTTAACTAAAATTTAAATAACTACATGAATGGCTACCGTAGTGGAATGCAGGGAAATGTAATATGTTTCCATTGTTAGCACTCCTATCAGTAAGGATAAGGCTTGATTCTAAGTAATAGCTGATTAAACAAGGCAGGATTTGGCTTTCTTCCAAGGTCAAGAATTTCAGGGAAAATCTGTCAGAAATGGTATGGAGATGGGATGGTATTTTGGGATGTTAGAGACCCTTGTGCTATCTAACTCTACCAAGTGTAATGCCTACTTCCAGAACCATAGTATAACCCAAGATGGATGGAGCTCCTCATTCCCACCAGAAATCAGGTAGAGACAATGAAGAAAGTAGAGCAAAGTGTGATTGCCAGTGGTCTTTTAAGTATGCTTCCCAGAACCTGGCTCTAACACTTCTGCTCACATCCCACTGTCTACAGTTAGTCTCAAGATTGCACTTGACTGCAAGTGACATTTGGGAGTAGAGTTGTTATTCTGGGTAGTCATTTGTTCAGAAAACAACAACAACAAGAGTTTATTGTTTTGAAAGGAGGGAAAAATGGAGATTGAAATGACGATCAATCTCTTTGTCATCATTCAATAAGAAGAAATATGAACTTGAAAGAGGCAGAGGAAAGGATTTATGGAGGGAAAGGCTGGCTGCTGAACAAGGCAGAAGAGAAAATAAAGAACTCTAAAGATGAAGTAATATCACTCAGTAAAACTCCCCAAGATGACTTCCATTTTATATTTGTACATTTACAGAGATGAATTTGAAAACAACTAGATGTAATTGCCAACGTTTCAGAGTATATATTTCCTTTTGATGCTACTTTTGAAAATTTCTTGAAGATCCCAATTTTCCTGCAGATTATGGGCTGTGTTCAGTACACTCCTGAGTGCTCATGCACATACACACACATTCACAAACACACACAAAAGTACAAATAGCTTGTCAGTTCTGAATTCCACCAACAGCTACCACTTTAGTGCTTAAAGGACTATTTCTCTACTTTGAGATAAATCAGAAAGCAACTTGGGTTAATGCAGAGAAACAATAGCAGTCCTAAGCAAAGTGTTATAGATAGATTTTTTGTTTTTAACTGTATCATTTGCTGTGAGATTTTCTGATTGCTTTCAGAATCCTTTAAGCCCGTGCTACTCCAAGTGTGGTCCACTGACCAGAACCTTTGTACAAAATGTGAAGAGCACAGAAATTGCAAACATTTAGAAACCTGTTGTAGCAGCTTGACAGAAAAAAAAATATGTCTGCTAAATCTAATAATAAAAATCAGGGACTTATATTTTGCGTGTCTTTTATTTCATTTTCTAGTAAATTTATTGGATTTTACAAACTTATGGTCTTTGATGTGTTAGAAATTTAAAAGAAAAAAAAGCACAATAAAACAAAAAAAAACTCAGTTATTCTCCTTGAGTACTTTGAGAAACACTGATCTAAGCTGCCCCACCTACTTTGCCTTTTTGCTTAGGAATAAAAATGCCCAGCAAATCTTCATTTATGACCACAGCCGCAGTAAAAATGTAGTAGGTATTGTTATTTTACAATGTTAAGAAATAGAAGGAAAATGATGCAAATAACCAAACATCCAAACACAAATCTTCCTAATTTGCCTGGTACTCATGCCCAGTCTCTGTCTCCAAGGAGTGTGTCCCCTGCTGGCCAGTGTAGGTCAACGTGGGACTTAATCTGAAAATTACAAGAGGCATGGGAAAATCTAGATTTGCAGGGTTGTGACTGTTGCGTAGGCTTTGTGTGGTGTTTTTACACATTGAAATCTCACTGTGGAAAGAAAACTCCCAGAGCTGGCTGCTTGCTAAGGAAAGAGCCACTGCCCATGTATACCCTAGTTTGGGGACCACATCACAGCCTTCAGTCCCACTCTGTTGACTCACCCACCACCAGTGAAACATATGCAAGCCACAGAGACCCAGCACCCTCACAGAGCATGTCTGCATAGGCCAAATTTCTCATTATCGCTCACAGTTCAGAATTTTCTCACTCAAACCCTAAAATAAAGTTAAAAAGAGTAGAAGACAGCAAGCCTTGAAGCACTTCTAAAGATCAGAAAACAAAAACCACAACTGAAGATGAACCCTTTCCACTAAAAAAAGTCTGTGTCAATGTGTAAGAGTAATGAAATTATCTGTTTCAGAATATTTATAAAGTTCCTTTCCTCTATGCAATTTTTCAGATTGTCTTTGTCCCTTCGGGCTTCTGTAACAAGAATATTGTCAACTGTGTGGCTTATAAGCAACAAATGTTTATTTCTCATAGTGATGGAGGCTGGGAAGTCAAGATTGTGGTGCTGGCAGATTTGGTGTCATGTGAGAACCCACTTCCTAAAGGTCGTATTTTCCTTGTAACCTCACATGGAGGAAGGGCCAAGAAAGCTCTCGCGAGCCTTTTTTATAAGGGCATTAATCTCATTCCTAAAGGCTCCACCCTCATGACCTAATCACTTCCCAGAGGCTCCACCTCAAAGTACCATCATAATAAGGGTTAGGTCTTCAACATACAAATTTTGGGAAACATGAACACAGATGAAAAATATACAGATGAAAAGTAAAAAAAAAATCTTGTAATATAGCTTTTTTAACTTGTTTCTTCTTTGACTATAGATAAAAGAGGGATTGAGAGAGAGAGAGCACATTAACTTCTAGGTCTCACAATCAAGTCACTGTACAAATTGTCTCCAATCTATTTTTCCCACATCTCGTCTTCCCAGATCCATGTTACTTCTTACCCTGACTACTTAAGATCATGCATACTAATCTTAAATGTTTTGCTTCTGCCTACATTTCCTTGTCCTGAGTTCCTTGAAGACAGGAACTATGTCTTCTTCAGCCTTGTGTATCTAGATAATCATATAGGGTCTGGCCCTTGGAAAGCACTCAGTGAATATTTTCTAGTTGAAGGTTTTCCTCATTCTCTTCTCCTGTTCAAGTGGTTAGACAATTTTTTTCTGGGCTAACTGAATTTTCAGATAACCTCTTCTAATACTCCTTTTCCTTTCAAATCATTAAAGCAATTAAGTGTGCATACACACACACTCACACACATGCACACACACATAACCCCATTTATTAGATGTGAAGAAAGCAAAACAAACTAAAATAGCACAAATTTCCCTTCCCTCCCTTGGTTTCAGAGAATAATATCCTCATAATCTAGGAATAGTTTTCTAAGAAAAAGTTGCTGGCAACAAAGATGATGTTAATGAACTTATTTGTATTAAGAGTATGATGGGTCGGTATCCATTTTTAGTTGCTTAGTTTATTCCTAAAGGGAAGTTGCAAGGGTAAAAATATATCTCAAAGTATCCTTGAGACTGCAAGTGGTTTACTGAATCAATGTTAATTCCCAGCTTTTATGGTTCTTTCACTCTTATCTCTACACTCTTGCCTGTTAGAGTTGGGTAGCTTTACTCTGGTCTACCTCCCCAAAAGCAATTAAATCAGACAAAGGAAACTTATCTCACCTGTGGTTTATTCCATGCTAAGATGTAGAAAAAGAACAAGTAGTGCTGCTAATTTTGGCTCAAATATTTTAACTTAAATAGGGAGACACATTTATTAAACTACATTTTTCTTCTTGATGAGTCATTTACACCAGTTAAAAGATTATTTTTGATTCACGATATATTCTGAGTCAAACCTATTAACTCTTTGAACACTGGCCTTTAATTTGATCTTGGATTTTTCTAATCACTATTTTATGAAGGGGAGTGAGGTGAGAAAGGAACATAATTTCTACAGGAAAAAAAATCATTTTTTGATTTTGAACCCAGCCTGCAAGAGTAGAATATTCAATCAAATCTTTAATTCACATATTCAAAAAAAAAACAAATGTGATAACCAGCTCACATTCTAATTTCTATATAAAATTTTAATTTTAATGAATTATGTTATTTGCATAATGATTTAGAGAGCCTCTAAATGAAGGGTGTCCATTTGTTTTCAGTCATGGGTGGGGCTAGGAGGCATGGTGGTCTCCTAAACCATGTGACCATTTTGAAAGACAAGGCTCAGAAAAGCCCTGCTTTCTGGGCCCCTACTTCCAAAATTAGCAGCATGTCTTGGTTTTGCTTCTTCCTAGCTTCTGGTGGCCATCCTTGGCATTGCTAGGCTTGAAGCTGTATCACACAAATTTTGCCTCTGTTTCCACATGGCTATCTTCCCTCTGTATATGTCCATGTCTCTGATTTCTTTCTGTAAGGACCACTGGTCATTGTATTATGACCCACCTTAACCCAGTATAACATCATCATAACTACACCTGCAAAATCCTTATTTCCAAATAAGGCACAAAAATAAATATTTGATAAATGATGTTGACAGAATAAATTTAAGCTTATCTAGTTATCTAGGGCCCTCATACTCTTTTCTGGCTGGGAAATCTCATCCTTAAAGTTATGCCACTCACTAATAGAGGGAATGACTTGGTGTCCCTACAATCCAGAAAGTACAAAAATATTGCTATGTTTCTAATGTAATTAAGAATCACATAGGTTACAAACTGTGAGCAATAGTGTCAGAACGCTTAATTTCAATGTGTTTTTCTACTGTTCACTAAGTAGCACTCCATCCATTAATTTCATTTCTCTGTGCTTCACTTTTATCTTCAGGAAAAATGGGGAAATTGATAGTATGTCCTTCAGAGAGTTGTAAGGATTAAGTGAAATGATGCATGGAACATATTTACAACATTGCACAAAGAGATCCCTCACAAAATTGGTATTATCACTGCTGCTGTTATTGCTGTTGCTTTGTTTTTAAGGAACTTAAAGGCATTCTTTGCTGTCATGTCCACTAGGTAAATGTACCTGCTCTTAGCCTTCAATTCTCTACTTCTCAATTCTTATCACCAATCTGATTGCAAGAAGCAGTATCCATAAAGCGCTTCTCAATGGAGATGTCGCCCGTCCTCTTGACTTCATTCTGTTCAAACTGTGCCCTTTGGAATAGCGTGAGTCAGTACTCACTGCATTTCCTCCCCACCCTAAACACCGTATCAATTACTTTCTCTTTTTTAGTTGTTGTGGTTATTTTTTACAATTTATATAACAAGGCTTTGTGGATGTTTCTATTAGAACAGTGTGTTAGCCAAAGGGAAAGTCTATGAACAACTACTCAACATAATCCATTGTACCCTTAGATCTTTCTAGAGATTTGCATAACTGCATTTCTTGGTGTTTCATAAAACCATGTGTAGGAATTTTGCTTTAGCATTTTGTCAGTGTTCTACACTGAAGGACATTATCATAAAAATCCTATTACACTGTCTACTGTATTCATTTCAGAGATGTTGTTTATTAGAGTTCATCCAATATATCAGATGTTGTGCTAAAGGCTTTACATAAATAAGTTCAGGTAGTCCTTGCCACAGCTCCGTGAGGTAGGTAGTAATATCATAGTCATCCTTTTATATACAACGCAACGGAGATTTATAAAGTATCTTGCCCAGGGTCTCACAACCAGTAACTGCTGTGGCCAGGATGCAAATTCAACCAGGGTGTACTGAGTGTAATAGTGTATCTCAAAAATTCATGTTTTCTGGGAACCAAAGAATGTGGTCTTATTTGTGTCTTTATCAATTTCTTTCATCAATGTTTTATACTTTTCAGTGTACAGATCTTTAAACTCCTTGGTTAAATTTCTTTCTAAGTCTATTATTCTTTTTGATGCTATTGTAAATAGACTGGAAGATCTCATACCATACATAAAAATCAACTCAAAGTAGATTAAAGACTTGAACATATGACCTAAAACTATAAAACTCCTAGAAGAAAACATAGCTCCTTGACGTTGGTCTTCAGAACTTTTTTTGGATTTGATACCAAAAGCAAAAGGCAACAAAAGCAAAAATAATCAAATTAGACTACATCAGACTAAAAAGCTTCTGCACAGCAAAGGAAACCATCAATAAAATGGAAAAGCAACCAACGTATGGACTGGGAGAAAATATTTGCAAACTGCATATCTGATAAGGGGTTAATATCCAAAATATAAAAAAGAACTCATACAACTCAATAGGAAGAAAACCAAATAACCCAGTTCAAAATGGGCAAAGGACCTCAATAGACACATTCAAGAAAGATACAGGTACACAGAAAGATGCTCAACATCACTAATTATCAGGAAAATGCAAATCAAAACCACAGTGAGATATCACCTCTTACTTGTTAGGATGCCCATTATTGAAAAGAAAACAAATGCTGATGAGGTTGTGGAGATAAGAGAATATTTTTACACTGTTGTGAATGTAAATTGGTACAGCCACTGTGGAAAACAGTATGGAGGCCTCTAGAGAAATTAAAAGTAGAACTTCCATATGATCTAGCAATCCCACTTCTGGGTATATATACAAAGGAAATGAAACCATTATCTCAAAGAGATATCTGTATTCCCATGTTCACTGCAGCATTATTCACAATAGTCATGTTACGAAAAAATATCTTTCAAAGGATGAATGAATAAAGATGTATATATTGATATATTGATACATACAACAGAATATTATTCAGCCTTTAAAAAGAAGGAAACCCTTCCATCTGTAACACCATAAATGAAACTGGAGGGCATTATGTTAAACGAAATAAGATAGAGAAAAACAAACTGTAGAGTATCACTTATATGTGAACTCTAAAACATATATATATATATATATATATATATATATATATATATATCTTATAGAAACAGAGTAGAATGGTGGTTGCCGGGGGCTGAAAGATGGGGAAAAGTGGGAGAGTTTGGTAAAAGGGTACAAAGTTTCAGTTAAAAGATGAATAAGGTCAGAGGATCAGATGTATAAGAAGATGGCTGTAGTTGATAACACTGTATTGTATAACTGAAATTTGCTAAGAGAAAAAAAAGTTAAAGATAAGGTGATAGTAAATATGTGAGGTGATGGATGTGTTAATAAACTTAATTATGAGAATCATTCACAATGTATACATATATTAAATCATCATGTTTACACTTTAAATATATTACAATTTCATTTGCCAAATGTACCTCAATAAAGGTGGGAAAATGTGCCCTTATTTGGAAATAGGGTCTTTGCAGATATAGGTAAGATGATGGCATACAGGGTTAAGGTCGGTCCTAATCTAAAGACTGGTGTCCTTAAAAATAAAAAACAGGACACATACAGAGGAAAGATGGCCATGTGAACACAGAGACAGACATTGTAGCTTCAAGTCCAGCAATGCCAAGGATGGCTGGCAACTACCGGAAACGAGGACGAGGCAAGAGGGATTCTTCCCTGGAGACTCCAGAGCAAACGTGACCCTGATAACACTTTGCCTTCAGATTTCTGGCCTCCAGAACTTTGAGAGAATAAATTCTTATTGTTTTAAACCAACCGGTTTGTGGAAATTTGTTACGACAGCCCTAGGAAACTGATACACAAATGTGCGAATAAACAAATAAACGTTTTCAAAATTATAAAAATATCCAGTATCAATTTAATTGCTTATATTTCAAACATGTTCTCTCAAATATGCTTTCCTGATTTGGGAACTGCGATCATTTTACTTGCTCGGTCTAGAAGCTAACTGTAGCTACAGTTATTTATTCAACGTAGAGTATTTATTAACTACAAAGTATGTACTAAGTACTGATGATTCAAAGACAACTGAGAAGCCGAGTTTAATACAATGTAGTGAAGGGAGGAAGATCCTGAATGTGGTACTATATTGAGAAATGTGATCTGTTTTTGTATTGTAAACAATCTATTTTATATTCTTCGATGGGCACTCTAAAACCAAGATTATAATTATGACACAGAGAAAAAAATAATTATATTAGACTGAATCTCCATGGATTAGTGCAGAGATCCAACTCACAAATAGTGCAGTGCACTGACTGCTTTTTCATTTTCAAAATTTCATGCACATACTTCTGAAGGGATTTTTTTTTTTTTTTTTCATTTTCTTACATTCCCTGATGCACAGTGTTAGCTAGCTGTCCCTTGAAGGAAATGGAGTCCTGTTTGGTCCACTGTTCTTTCTACAGTAAACAAAGTGAAAATAAATTCTACAGTAGTTAGTGCTCCATTTTTAAGGGACTCATTAAAAATAAACAGTAGAGGAGAGGCAATTACTGTTAACAAACATAGGCATAAAAACCACAAATAAAGGGCCATTAACACGGAAAAATAATTACTCAATCTTTCATCCAGATGCTTTTGTCACTTTCATTTGCTGACACCGACTAACAGTTTTGTGAGAGGCCATTGCCGGCTGCAGTGCGTCCGTTCAATAGTTCCCCCTTCGCCTCTCACAAGAAGAGAAAAATGATCAGCAATGTCAGGGAATTCTACCGAAGTCTATTTAAAATATGGCATCAATTTCTCCCTTTCTCCTTCCTTTCTGTGAGATTTTTAGGTTTTATGTTACTTTATAGTGGTGTAAAAAAAATTATCATCATGATAGTTGTTTTACTAATGGATAGAAGGTAAAGGTGAAATAAGCTTTCTTCCTTTTTAGGAATATGAGATTTGACAGAGGAGGGATTTGAATGTGGAGAAAAGCACAGAACATAATATGCAAATATATTTCATCACTCCAGAGAATACCTTTGCAATTGCTTGACCTAACATATTTTGTAATCAAGCCTTATAAGCTACATGTGAATGTGTGTGTGTGTGTATGTGTGTGTGTGTGTGTGTCTTTGGGAAAAAATTAAGAAAAAAAGCAATATATTAATGTTAACATAATTCTAATTATCTGGAAAAAACAAACAATATGGAGTTAAGGTTTTGGTTCATTTTATCAGTTCAGCAAATTGAGCTCACTCAGACCTCACAGAATGCAGTGTTACTAAAGGTTTATACTAACATGCCCAGGGTTCAATCTGCCAATCCCTGCATTAAAATCACCTACCTCACTGCCACAACACAAAGTGGAACATCCTGTAAGAATCCAACTCTTGCATAAGTTTCTGAGTGAAGCTATCTTAAAATTTCCCAAGAATTGGCCACTAAAATACCATCAGCAAAGACATTCATGATTCATTTATTTAAAAAATGCCAAGAATTGTGATAAAAACAATAAATAAAACACACATACTCAGATCAAACTTCTTATCATACACGTAGTTGCAGTATCCGTCTTTTCTGGCTCACGTGACTCTCATGACACGCATGTGGAAAATGAAGCAATTTCCATAAAAATAATTGGCCTTTTTCTCAGTATCCAGATAGCACATATCTTAACGGAGAATGGAAAAAGCATTTCACTAGGAGTCGAATGACCCAAGCTTTGCTACTAACTTATAATGTGGTCTCGAACAGAGCACGTTGCCTTTTAGTCCTGAATGTTTTCTCCAGAATAAGGGAATTCAGTAAAGTGATCTTCAACGTCTTTCCAAGTCTAACATTCTATGGTAGTTAGAAACCAACTTAAAGCTGGTTAAGGCTTTAACCTAGACCTCTACCCACCTCTTGGGCTCCCGGTAGCCGTTAAGAAGTAACTCACTGGGAGAGAGCTGGGGGTCTAATGATATCAGCCCCAGGGCTGCAAATGCTTAGAGAAGCAGCTGGATGAGTAAACCTATACATGAAATTCAAACCTAAATGTTTACACAGAAAAATGCAGGTCACCTTATATGTCAGTTTGACTTAAACCCATAATATATGGTAATTGAAGCTTTTTAAAAGAAAAATATACTTTGCACATGGTTCTATGAAAGAAGACTATGTACAGTCAAATAAACACCAGCACTGCTTCAACTAAGCACTTTGGCCATTTTATCATTGCATGATTTTGTCAGATATTCTCCAGGGTACGATGGGAAAAAGACCAGAAATTGAGTTTGAATCCTGGCCTAAAAATTTACTGTCTCTATGACCTTGAAGAAGTTACTTGTTCTCCCATAGCTTCATCTATAAATCAGATAAATCAGGAACTATAGTACATGCCTTGTGGAAAGAGATAGTGCTTAGAGATAGTAAAAGATGACTCAGAAATAGCAGACCCTCAGTAAGTGATAGCTTTTATTGTTATTGTTACTCTTAGGTCTCTGATATAACTAGAATAATGTTGAATGTAGCCCATGTATTTCAATCATGGCCCATGCCATAGGTTTAATTTTTGGCATCACAAAGCCATTATCCAAAAGTACCCAGTCTATCAGGCTATTCTTTTCAGCTCTATTAAGTGCTCATTTGCTAGACAAGAAATTTGTGCATCCTTTATTTCAGAATATTGGTATATAAAACCATTCAGAAATTTCCTCTAAGCAGCTTATGCTGCATTCAAAACTAAATTCTGTTTGATGTACAAGTGATGAGAGAATTTAGAATCTGCTGAAAATGGAAAAAAAATGTTTCAACCTGAAAATAATGGAAATCAAGTTGGTAAATTAATTGAGGGAAGAATGGATATAATACAATGAATTCCTGTATTATTATAACCAACCAATCATCTGATGAAAGGAGCATCAGAGGAAGAAAGATATTCTTTGGTAAATGATATTCAGTATTTTAACAGGTGTGAGTTTTCCTGAATGCTTCCTTTGAGATGACTTTGATAGGCTTTAAAAAGGAGGGATGATTTTCCAGGTCCAGAGGAAAAGGAAAGAGAGAGAGAGAGAAACAGAAATGTAACATAATATAAAATTCATGGTACTATGGAATTTAATAGTAATCTTTATACTTGAACTTGTGATTTATTACGTGATCTCGGAGAGAAGTTACTGAGGGAACATTGTATATCTGTTCACTAAGGTCTCAGTGGAATGGACAATTTATTGAGTCTAAACCCTTCTGCTGGAAACAAGAAATCTTGAGACCATTATTTCTACTTAGAACTTTCAGTTATGTAGAGGTATGCCTGTAGTAGTTCATTAAAAATACTTTTAAAATTCTTTTTACTATCACCATAATACTCTAACAGAAGACAAATCAATATCTTTTGCCTCAATTACTAGGCAAAAAAAAAAATGACTGCACCATAATTTTTTAAATAACATGAGATTCTTTTCTTTCAGAAGAATTTCACATTAGTCTTCTATTCAGAGCAGAGACCAGAGAGAGAGAGAGAGAGAATGGTCATGTCTTTTTCCTCCTGCCATGGCTCCAGTTCTAAGAGACACTGGTTATATCCTCAGTAAGTCTCCCTCAGCCTGCATGAAATTTTGTGTTCTTTTTCTTGCAACCAGAGGGTTTCTTAATTACTACGACAGCCAATGTCTTAGTCTTAGTGCTCTCTGGAACATGGATATTCAATGACTCACTCACATGGCTCGGCCCACATTCATAACTAAGAAATAAAAGTGTAAAAATAAATTGACCAGATCTGGCCGACAGATGCAAGAAGAAAACACTATGGAGGCTTTTGCATGAGGGAACAGAAAGGGCCAGCTCTGGGTGTGGCAAAAATCACTCCCTCCCATCCTGGGGCTGGCACCATCTGTGGCTATACCTAATGGCGAGCAGGCTGGAAGAGGCAGAAACAGCTATTCCCTAGGAGAAGGGAAAACAGATTTGGTGAGCTTCTAGCCAGTCTCTGCCATCATGGTGTTCTGTCCTTTCTTTTATTCAAAATAATCACTGGGTACCTAAGTACAGGCTGCTGATACCAAAGATCTAATACTGAGTAAAGCCAGCCAATTCTTTTTTTTTTTTAAGAAATTCACGTTCTTTTATTTACTTATTTATTTTATTTATGACTGTGTTGGGTCTTCGTTTCTGTGCGAGGGCTTTCTCTAGTTGTGGCAAGTGGGGACCACTCTTCATCGCGGTGCGTGGGCCTCTCACCATCGCGGCCTCTCTTGTTGCGGAGCACAGGCTCCAGACGTGCAGGCTCAGTAGTTGTGGCTCACAGGCCTAGTTGCTCCGCAGCATGTGGGATCTTCTCAGACCAGGGCTCGAACCCGTGTCCCCTGCATTGGCAGGCAGATTCTCAACCACTGCGCCACCAGGGAAGCCCAAACCAGCCAATTCTTTTCTTTCCTGAGAGCTCAAAATAAAAAGTGTAAAAGCTATATGAATGCTTTCAGACTTTTGGATTTTAGGACAAGTAAAATTTTATAACGTTTGACAAGGTTCAAAAAAATACTGCTCACTGGGTTCACAAACATTTCATTAAAATGGAGGGAGGCATTTGAACAATTAAATACAGGAAGAATCGAATCTCATGATAAGAGGCCGTTCTTGAAATTGAACAAATTTAACTTTATGGAAACGCCACTATATTTATTTTAGTTTGCTGTGGATGAATGACACTTTATCATAGCCCCGCCTCTTACCATTTAGACAAACATTGCAGAGCCCCTCCTGTGACAGGTAAAACACAATCTTCCCAGGAGCCCATTGCATTTTTAGGCAACTGAGTTAAATTTTTTCTATATAGTTAACAGATAGAGTTTAACTCTAAAGTTAAATTTTTTCTATATAGTTAACAGATAGAGTTTAACTCTAAGTGAAGAGCTTTCTCAGTGTGAACAAACCACATGCTTTGACCACCCAGCACCTTGCTGGAAACACAGTGATCCTCTGAGATTGTCCCTTTACCTCTCTTTACCACAGTATATCAGTTATGGAGTCCTGTAGAACTTACTTTTTCTGGTACGTATTTCTGTGAATCATATCCAGTCATATTGCTTCATGGTCATAAAAGGTGACCTAGAAAGTTTTTTCTCTGAGGTGTCTGTTGAGGTTCATGTTGTTGCAAAGTTCATGATTAATTTTGGTGAACATTCCATGGATGCTTAAAAAGGTTCTTATAGTACACTAATGTTAAAAAGTATTTACTTCTTCTCCTACTTCTAACACACGCTCCCACTGAAGAATTTGCTTCCATACTCTATTGATTTTGAGTTTGGTCCAGTGACTTGCTGTGGCTCGAAGTGTGTAAAGTATATGTACCCTTCCTCTTGAATTTAGGCTCAGCCTTGTCTTATTTGGTCAATGGAATACAGGTGGAAATAGTGAGCTGGTGGCCACATTAAGCCTTAAGAAGCATTTATGTGTTTCCATGTGCTACTTGCACTGCTACTATTGCCATGAAAAGGTATGCTGACTAGCCTGTGGGTCCAAAGAGGCTAAGTGACATGTGAAGCAGACCTGACTCAAGATTACAAGCTCATCCTATATGTGTTGACTCACAACCAAGCCACACATGCGTGAAATGAGCACAGCTGAGATTAGCACAACAGTTCCAAGTGATCTGAAGACACACAAGAAATACATGTTTATTTTTATATCTCACTGAGATTTTGAACTGGTTGTTAGGCATCAACCCAATATTAGCTGACTAATACAGTGCTGCAATGCTCTATTTGTAAGGTACAAAGTTGCATGCATACATTAAATCAAATATACTAATGTCATATTCAAATTCTTTAATTATCCTCACATATTTGATCTCTAAGGGCTAAGAAAACTATATAAAGGTCTTAACTGAAGTTCAGATTCTTTCAAATGCACCTCATACTTCTGTTTTTCTTTATGTATTTTTATGCCCAAATATAATCTTGAAAGCCTTTCCAAAGATTTTGGCCAATCCTGATTCTGTAAATTGTAGATACCAACTTAAAGAGATATAGTAATATTATTATCTAAAATGGTCTCCAGTATTAATTGCATTTTAACAGTGATTTTTGAAACATGAATACTGTAAGTAAAGGATAGACTCAAAATAATGCAATTTCACAGACTCTGCAAGGCAGATGGAAGATTTATTTTGAGATATGCTGCCTTTCAATATAAGATCTCAAATTATATTAAATATGTGACCACTTACCTTATCTTTTGGGATAGTCTTGATAATGATATCTGGAGACATATGTGAAATGGGATGGGTTTGGAAGGAGAAATGCATTTACTGGATAGAACCAAAATTCAATGCTGTGAAGTACATATTGAAATGTGGGCATTAACAAAGTGTTGGCTGTTTTGTTTTCACATAGGTGTCTACCTATTTTTGCTTTGTGTATATCTCATTGTGGCATTATAAGTTAGAAAGAAAACAGTCCTTGAAATAAAAGCTAAAATTCAGTGTTACCAATTTATTTCCCTAGGTGGAATTTTCTCTTTATATCTGAGTTTTATTTTTTAAAGCAAGTTGTCAAACATTTAAAAAGATATATAAGATTTTTTTCCCTGAGCTGTTGGCTTAAATGTTTAATTAAGAGTCTCTGTTTTGAAATATTTCCTGGCTCCTTGATTTGTAATAAGTACAAGTTGTAGAGAAACTAAGATGTTCTACATGAATAGTATCTATTAAAACTTCATACAATTACCACAGTTCAACTAATAGCATTTTGGTTAAGATTTATTTTAGTTTCAAATTATGTAAATATCTCATATTTGTTTATAACAATAAAAAAGGATTATTAAAGGACTCATTCATGTAATTTTATTTGAACACAGGAAATACAGGTATTAGGTTATTACGGCCCAAAATGGAAATACAAGCTTGACTATAGGTCTTTTTAATTTAATTTTATTTTTTTGGCTGCATTGGGTCTTTGTTGCTGGGCACAGGCTTTCTCTAGTTGCGGTGAGCGGGTGCTACTCTTCGTTGTGGTGCGCGGGCTTCTCATTGCGGTGGTTTCTCTTGTTGCGGAGCATGAGCTCTAGGTGCGCAGGCTTCAGTAGTTGTGGCACATGGGCTTAGCTGGTCCACGACCTGTGGGATCTTCCTGGACCGGGGCTCGAACCCATGTTCCCCGCATTGGCAGGCAGATTTTTAACCACTGCACCACCAGGGAAGTCCCGACTATAGGTCTTATAAATAAAATATTTCTCTTGTTTTAGATTCAGGCAAATGTTAGGAGGTAATTTTTATGCGTTTATAAAATTGCAGTTAACTACTTCCCTTTCTTGATAAAATAAAATTCGTTTTTCTTATTAGCAAGTTAACAGCCTTATTAAAATACTCTAATTCAATAATACATTAAAATTTGCTAATTTTTATTTCTAGGTTTTCTGTCTTGTTTAAATAGAATGGAGATGATTTTACAGTGGACTTCTTTAGGTGATGTATAGCTCTTGAATGTAGTAGCAATAACTTGGGACACGTGCCTGGCATTCAGGGTTGCCTAGGTGCACCTTGTGCCTGAAAATTTGAGCTATTTCTAGGGAAAACTAGATACAGAATGACCCAGGCCCAAACTTCTCCATGCTCTGTGTCCAAAACTGCTGTGTGGGGCACTCTTCACTGATCACTACAGCTTCTGAAATCTGCAGCTTCTTTGGCACAGTAAGATTACATTACTTCTTCTCTCTTGTAATTAAGTATTGAGCATGACAATTTCCCAAAATAATAGAAAAATGGAAACCACATTTGGACAGTTCCAGGCCTGACCCATGAAAAAGTCCCAAGCCCTATCATACATACATATGATACTTACAGTTCAGTTGTGCTAACTCATTTTGAAGCCGTGTGTTAAAAGTGATGGAGTCTCCAGAAGGAAGAAGCTTAAATCACCATTGGAGGAGAGTCTCTGCCAATCATTACTGCCCACGGCAATTTTGGACTTAGCATGAATAAGAAATAAACTTTTGGTGGTAGATTGTTTCCAAAGGTGGTCACAATAATCTCTCCCATCTTTCATCTCCCTTGTGTAGGTATACACCAGTTATAAAAGACAAGGCAAGGAGATTCTTTTTCCATTTTACCATTTTTCCCTATGGTAAGATTTTGCCAAGACTAGTGTAATATCACAGGCAGGATACTAATGTCACTATAATCTACCAATGTTATTCAGATTTCAACAATTTTACTTCTAGGTGTGTGTGTGTGTGTGTGTGTGTGTGTGTGTATAGTTGTTTACAATTTATCACTTGTGTAGACTCATGTGACCACCTCAACAGTCAAGATTCAGAAGAGTTCCATTACCTCAGGGATCCCCCGTTGTTGCCCTTTTATGACACACCCACCTCTCCTCTCCCAACTTTGTCCCTTACCTCTGGCAACCACTAATCTGTCCTCCATTTCTGAGTTTTGTTATTTTAAAGAATGTTTTATAAATCGAATCATACATTATGTAACGTTTGGACAGTGGCGCTTTTCACTCAACATAATTCCCTGAAGATGGACCCAAATTGTTGCGTGTATCAGTAGACTCTTCCTCTTTATTACTAAGAAGTATCCCATAGTGTGGACATACCACAGTTTAACCGTTCACCTGTTGAACAACATTTGGGTTGTTTCCAGTCTTGGGCTATTCTGAATAAAACTGCTATGAACTTCCGGTATAGATTCTCGTATGAATATGTGTTCATTTCTCCGAAATAAATGTCCAGAAGTGCAGTTGCTGAGACACATAGTAGTTGCATGTTTAGTATTTTTTTTTTAAAGAAAATGCAAACGTTTTTTAAAATGGCTTTACCATTTTACCTTCCCACCTGCAATGTATGAATGACACAGTTTCTTTGCATTTTCACCAGGATTTGATGTTATCATTTTTTTTATTTTAATAATTCTGATAGGTATGTAATAGTAACTTGTGGTTTTACCTTGCATTTCCCTGATGACTGATGATATTGAACACTTTTTCGTGTGCTTATTTTCTTCCTTGCCTCTTCAGTGCTCATGTACTATATCCTCTTCAGTAAAATGTCTGTTACTATTGTTTTGAGAGTTTTAAAATATATTCTAGACACTAGGTTTTTGGTGGATACATGGTTTGCAAATACTTTCTATGAATATGTAGATTGTCTTTTCATCCTCTTCAGGCTTTTTGCAGAGCAAATGTTTTTAATTTTGATGAGATCATATTTATCAAATTTTGCTTTTATAGATTGGGCTTTTGGTATTGAATCTAATAATTCTTTCCCCGAATTTTTTTATTAGCAGGAGCTGTTTGTATATTTGGAAATTAAGCCCTTGTCAGTCTCATCATTTGCAAATATTTTCTCCCAGTCCATAGGATGTCTTTTAGTTTTGTTTATGGTTTCCTTTGCTGTGCAAAATCTTATAAGTTTGATTAGGTCCCATTCCCCAAACTTTTGTCTCAAAGATTTTCTCATGTGTCTTTTCTTTTTATAAAATGCATTAAATCTTCATATTTAAGGCTGTGATCCATTTTGAGTTAATTTTTGGCATAAGGCATGAGATTGAGGTCAAGTTTTGTTTTTTAAACTTATGGACGTCCAGTTGCTCCAGCACATTTGTTGATAAAGCTATCTTTCCTGAATTGAATTGCTTTTGCCTCTTTGTCAAAATCATTTGAGCATATTTGGGTGGGACTATTTCTGAATTCTCTATTCCATTCCAATCATCTACGTGTTTATCCCTCTGCTAATATCACACTGCCTTGACTACTTAATATCTGGTAGAGTGATTCCGCCCACTGTATCCTTCTTTGCTGAGATTATTTTTGCTATTCTAAGGCCTGTGCCTTTCCATATACAGTTTAGAATAAGCTTCTTTATTTCTATACAAATTCTTGCTGGAATTTTGATAGAAATTTCATTAAACCTAAAGATAAACCAGAGTAAATTTGACATTTTTACTATGTTGATTCTTCCAGTTCATAGATACAATATGTGTCTCCCTTTATTTAGGTCTCCTTTGATTTCTTCCAATAGTAGTAGTGTAATTTTCAGGATACCAATCCTGTATGTGTTTTGTCCAATACACATCTAAGTGTATCCTTTTTTCTCTTTTTGGAGAGATGTATGTGGTAGTCTGTTTTTAATTTTGGTTTCCATTTGTACCTTCTTAGTATATATAAATGTGATTGATTTTTGCATGTAGATCTTGTGTCCTGCAACTTTGCTGAACTCATTAGTTCTAGGAGATAATTTTGTAGATTCCTTGGGAAGGAGTATCCATAAAGAAAATCATTTCATTTACAAATAGAGACACTATTTTTTCCTTTCCAATAGGTTTGCCATTTATTTCTTTTTCTTGCCATATTAAAGTAGTTAGAACATTCAGTACTATGAAGTATGAGTATTGGAAGCATTATGCTTTTTGTTATTCAGTCATTCACCATTAAGTATGATGTTAGGTATAGATTTTTTTCATACCTGCTCTTTATCAAGTTGAGATAATACCCCTCTACTTATAACTTACTGAGTATTTTTTTTTTAAATCATTTTTGGGTGTTGGACTTTATCAATGGATAAAATCATATGAGTTTTCTTCTTCTTTTGCTTATTGATATGATAGATTACATTGATTGGATTTTGGATGTCAGACAACCTTGCATATTTAGAATAAATCCCACTTGGTCTTGATGTGTAATTCTTTTTATACATTGTTAGATTCAGTTTGCTCATTTTTGTTTCAAGGATTTTTGTGCCTAAATTCATAAGATCTACATGGATCTGTAGTTTTAATTTCTGTACTTTCTTTTTCTATTTTTTTTTGGATTTGGGTAATACTAGTCTCATAAAATGAATCAGGAAATGTTCCCTATGCTTATATAAAATTTATAATAATTTTATACATTTATATAGAATTTTCCCATGATAACATCTGAGCCTAGAGATTAATTGTGGGGGAGGTTTTTAATCATAATTCAATTTTTAAATGATTCTAGAGCTATTCAGATTATCTAATTCAATGTTGATTGAATTTTTGTACTTTATTGGTTTCAACGAATTCATCCATTTCTTCTAAGTTGTAAAATTTTGTGTGTAAAATTATTTGTAATATTCTTTTATTATCTTTTTAATGACTATGGGATCTTTAGGGTATCCCTTTTTAAATTCCTAGAATTGATGATTTGTGCCTTCTTTCCTGTTTGTTTTTTTTTTTTTTTCCAGTCTTGTTCAAAGTTTGCCAATCTAGTTGTTGTTTTTATTTAATTGATTTTTGTCTGCTGTTTTCCTTTCAATTTCATTATTTTCTTTCTGATTTTTTAATCATTTTCTTCCTTCTGCTTACATTGTGTTCCTTGTGCTCTTTTTTCTAGTTTTTGTTTGTTTGTTTGTTTTTAATGGTAGAAACATAGATTAGTGAATTGAGACCTTTCCTCATTTCTACCATCCAATCATGCCTTTTTTAATGTGACTTTGCCACTTCCACCATCATGCAGTGGAATCTGGTTCTGCTTCATGTGAATTTCAGCTGGCTCTGTGACTTTCTTTGGTCAATAAAAAGCAATAGAAGTAATGTTCTGTGACTTTTGTGACTAAGCCTTATAAGGACTAGGAACACTGTTTTTATCCTCAAGGAAGCCAGGTACCATGTGAAGAAGCATGAGCTAGGTCAATGGGGTACCACAATGGTAGTCAAAAACAGAGCCACAAAATGTGAACAGAACATCCTAGATCCTCTGGCTCCAACCATATAGAGCATAGATGAGCCTTACCATCTGAGACTTGCTGGAATTTATGACCCCCAAAATATTGAACAATTCAATGATTGTTGTCTTTTTTTAAAATTCTTTATTGGGGTATAATTGATTTACAATGTTGTGTTAGTTTCAGGTGTACAGCAAAGTGCATCTGTTATACAAATACATATATCCACTCTTTTTTTAGATTCTTTTCCCTCTACTCATTTTTGATTGTTGTCTTAAGCCACAAAATTATGGAGTTGTTTTTTACACAGTAATAGATGATCAAATATTTTTATTTGTGGAGCTACTAAGATTTGTAGTTTGTTTGTTACCTTGTCTAACAAGACCTTAACTTATGCAAAAGTAGACATCACTTGCTTTTCACCAGATCACTTACCCATTTTGACCTGAATTTTCTAATGAGTAAAGCTCTTTAATTTTATGCTTCTAAATAATTCCCTCCCAACCACCATATAGGTCACACATCTTTAAAGAAGAAGCTATAGAAACTAATCTAATCTACTCATAATTTATGAGAAACTTTGAAAAATCAAATACTTTGGAAGCTTCCTTATCCTTTTACATTTAATATGATTCTTACCAACAAAAGAAACATTTTCAAGTACCCCAAATGTATATTTCAACATTATATATTTCAACATGAAATGTTAAGGTCCATTTAATCTATGGCATGATACCATCAATATTTTCTAATTCTTTGTGTACCATTTGAGCCTCATATTCCAGCATCCTTGTAACTTGATAAAATGGATATAGATCATCTCACCTAAGAAAATCGAGATCCATCTGTTATATTTTAAATGCATCTGTTCATCTGCTAAATCCATTTGTCAAATTCATTTAAGTTAACAGAGATTTCCTCTAAGTACATAAAATATGTGAGAAAAAGAATTAAGGCAGAGTCCTGCTTTACCAGATACCAGGGGAAAAATGCTTACTCAAAGCGAACTATTTTTCCAAATGTTTAAAAAATGTTTTCAATATAGTTTACCTGAATTCTATAAAGCATATTTAATCTGCTTTGAAAACTATCCTCAATGATAGAGTGGATAATTTTTAGATAATGCAAACATGTTTTTAACTTTTATTTTTGAACATATTTTAACTTCAAGGGAATATTAAAATATTATATTTAGATATATGGAAGAGAGATGATGGGAAGGAACGTTAGGTCAGCCTTCTGATGGTAATGCAGACTTTCATGAGTTTGAATTGGAAGGAATTTATAAAACATATGCATTTAGTGTCAATGCCATTTCTTCCACTTAAACATTGAGATTTACACAGGTTGAGCATTCTACCAAGATCCACAGATGTTTGGAGAAGATTGAGAAGGTGGGTCCAGAAGACACTAGAGGCAGGGAAAGTGACTGGCTGTTCAGATCATCTCTTGTACGTTAAGCAAATGACCTTCCCTTCTACACTGACCTTGATCCCAAGATGAACTTCTTTCATGTTCTCATCCAACTTTCTTAACATGACATTTAATATGGGCCAAATAAACCTCTTCATATCTTATCTGCTCCCTGTATTTTTTCTCAGCAAACATGAGTCTTTCTACTATTTATGCATAAAGTAAACCTTCCTGTACAAGTATCCGAACGCTCAGGTCCTCATCTGTGCAATGGGACAATACTATCTACTACCACATTAAGCTACTATGAAGTCATTAAAAAAGAATAAGGTATGTAAAATGACTAATAATGTCTACATACAACTTGTATTCGCCACATACAATTTTAAGGAATTATTTCTGATCCACCTAACTTGCACATCTACTGTCATTTCAGAACTTACCATAGTTTTCACAATCCTGAAACTTTTTCATATGCTCTTTTCTCTGTTTGGATTATCCTCACTCAACCCTCCTCTATGTTTCTCATCTATGTAATCCTTACTTATCTCCAAAGATCTAGATCACCTGTGGCCTCCATCCTCTACTCTCAGTCTTCTCCTCACTATATTTGAGCACTCTCTCCCCTGCTCTCCTTTAACATATCACTTGTGAGTCCTTATTAAATACTCATCTCTCCCCCAGCCTCTGCACTAACTCCTAAGTGGCAGACTCCTTTCTAATTCAACTTTGTATCCCCAAAGTCCAGCATCTAGAAGGTATTCAGGAACTGTTTTCTGAAAGGAGAAAATAAAGAATTATATTATTAGGCCATATTCTTCTTATTTTAAATGTTTACTGGGTCTAGAATATTCTCCCCCACACTTTATGATGTGTTCTCTTGTCAATTCTTGTATCAGATATGACACGATTTCTCAAGCAGGAAGTGAAAGGCTTTCTTCTGTGTGCTCATAATATTCGATTTATAATTTTATGGCCATTGCTGTAATTTAACCATCTCCTCTTTTCCCATGTTTCATGTCTTTTTAAAAGTTATAGTTCTAAAGACAGGGATCCCAAATTCAGGTGCCAAATGGGCCAGACAACCATGAACATAAAATGGAAGAGGGTGGTGTTATAACAGTTAACATTTGCTTAACTTTTACTGCATTCCAGACACTGGGACCTATTAACTCTTCTAGCCTCACACCGATGCTATGTGTTAGAGAATATTTTTATCCCATTTAAAAATAAACTTAAGCACAGAGAATTTAAGTAACTCTCTGCACTGGAGGAGGCAGAATTTGAACCCAAACAGGTCTGCTCCAGGGTCTACACTCTTAGGCACTGGAGTAAATAACGCTAGGAAGTAGAAGGGTAGGTAGGAGTGCGGGCGAATAAAGAGAGGACACCTGCTCTTTCTAAACAGCCCCTAAAACTCACTGGCTTAATACAATAAGTTATATTAATGGTCAAGCAAAGTCTATGGTGATTGGGTGGCTTTCCAAGTGACTCGTTAATCCTAGCTCAATTTGACTAATACATAGAAAATAGTATCTTCTTCAGAGAAAGAAAACCTTATTCTGAACTCAGCCTCATAGGGTAATGGACAGAGCAGCAGTACAGCGCCCAGCCATCTATAAATGCTCCCCTTTGTTGTATAAAACATACCATTGAGATATTGAATTGTGTTCCCTGTGTTATACAGTAAATCCTTGTTGCTTATAAAAGAAACAGGCAAACAAAAACATACTATTGAGAATTCAGAGTTCATTTACTCCCATGAGTGAAATCCTTCCACTGTTCTTCCTGTGTTTTTGAAGTTTCTGATTCATGGCAAGTATTTAAAAAGTTTTTGCATGAATAAATAAACGAATATAAGTGTGAAGTGTTGTTGGTAATGTCTACACTAGAATCCTTGCTTGTTAATATTAGGATCAAATGATCTCTAGGAAAATCACATACTCCTAGATCTGGAGGAGAATCATTTACAAAAGACTTTAGACAGAAAGATATACAAAGAATCTAAAAAAACCTTCAGATTTTTTTCTCTGAAATCTTCTTATTGGAGGGGAAAAATGCTTTCCTGAAATTACAACGGAATGTTTTACACAAAACTGTATATGATGAAAACTAGAACAGGTTCTTTCTATAAACATTAAAACTTTCGAAATAGTTCAGCAAGAGAAATATACAAATGTTGAAAATTAATTAATTTAGGTAAATTTCTTGATCATTTGAAAAAGTGCCACTAATTATTCATGCAATTCTGAAATAAACTAATCACCTAATAATTATAATATCCATGAATTTTTTGGTTCAAACCTCAGTCCAGCATTTGTCAGTTCTTGTTGAAGGCAGATTAATAGACTTCTTATTCATTCCAGCTTTTTAATAAAGCATCTCTTTTTATCTTTTTTTGAATATTTTTGTTTTTTCTTTAAAACTTTTGAAGGGCTTCTATTTCTAATAACATCTCCAACTAATTATCCTAAGAAATAGCATTCCACAACAAATTTTATCACACACACACGCACACACACACACAGATATACATACAATCCAAATATTCTGGATAAAACATAGTAAAAAGGTTTTTTTAAACAGACCTCATTTTTAAAGCAGTTTTAGGTTTACAGAAAATAAATATTTTTTTGAAATCACAAATGTGATCTCAAGAAAATAAAGAAAATATTCAGGTTGGCAAAAATAAAGACCAAAATAATAATAATAATAGTAAGCATAATAAGCAGGACTAAAGTTATGGGTTTTTTGAGGGCATTTACCAATTTCAGTAAATTGGGTCTTGGGTTTCAAGGTTCATGTGGAGGATGGAATATAAAAGCCTTGCATCTAAACAAAACATAGAATGGGAGCTAGCATACTCTAGTCTCCCACCAAACAAACACAAATAGCCAGGGTCCTTAAAGTATCAATACTACACCACCAGTAAAAAAGTAGTCTAGAAAACATTCCTCTATATGCAAAATGAGACATCGAAGATAAATAATATTTCTGCCTTAGCTTGATCTGGGTGAGAGAAAAAAAAAAAATTCTTCTGAGTATTCATAATCTCAAGATGATAAATAAACTTAAGGTATCCCAGGAGAAGCAAAAGCAAATTCTTCCTGGAGAAACAAACCATAGTCTATGCCTCATAGGATTCCCAAGTTAAAACCCATCAAGCATGTGTTCACACTGCAAAATTACAAAACTGGTAGGAAAATGAGTTTTGCTGAGTTGAGATTTTTCAGAGCTAAAGAGAAAATTAGGGAACTGCAAGATAAGCTGGGAATAAAGGATGTACTATGCTTCAGAGAGGGGCAAAGAGATGAAAAAATACGAGAGTGTAAGAGATAGGAAAAGCTGTAACATTTCTCTTATTGAGTTGCAATGGAGAGAATAGAGGTAAGGTAAAAAAGGCCAAATTTAAAGGGATAGTGGCTGATAATTTTTCCAAATTGATGAAAACCATGGATTCTTAGGTTCAGGAAGCACAATAAATCCCAAGCAATATAGATAAAAAATAATCTTCATCTATTTACAAACGGTGAAAAGAAGGGGTAGAGAGTTGAGTAGGCATAAAAATGCATACACATAGAGAAAGATCTAGAGAGAAAGAGAGAGAACATAATGATGTTAGAAGAGAGGTCTGGGGAGAGGTATCTGACTATCTAACTATTTCCCCACACATCTATTTTGTAACTTTGAAAACTTTAATTTCACTTGAGCCTATCCCATTTATGAAACAAACTCTTCTTTCATAGTACGTGTTTTCCATGAGGGCTCATTAAAGTAATTTATTTCTTGGACCTAATCTTCCTTGACTAATAAAAACTTGAAAAACCTAGAATTGCACAGCTCTTTCGGTAAACAAGATCTTTCTCATGCCAAAGCAAAAGGAACTGGTTGATAACACGACATTATCTAATTTTACACCATCCTGTTTCAGCCCCTGAATCAAATCAGCCATTGGCTCTGTCGTTCAAGCTGTTTTTTAAATTATTATGATTCTTGACGTTCGAAAGGAAATCAAACCCTTTTTTTTTTGGTGACAGGTCTCGAAACTGAAGTACATTTGGACATTTTGAACTGTCCTGCTGTTAAATCTTACCTAAATACCCTGTCTTACATTCCCACACCTGACCTGCCGGCTTTTTTATTTCTCCATCTGCTAAGTGGCACAATGCCCATCAAACACACTAGACTTGCCTAAGGAAGTGAGCTCCAAAGCACCTCCTGGGGGAAAGGGTAGATGAGAACGCCTCCAGGGAATGATTCAACATTTCAGCTGCTGTGAGGAGACACACAACAAAAGCATTCATCCACCCATCTCCAAAAACATTATGCCTCTTGACTGTGCTTCCTATGGTGATGTATTTTTGCTATTAAATGGCTGCAGAACCTTGGATAGCCTGACAGGTTTTATCAGCCTTGACAGCTGTCTCGAAGAAACAGCAGGCAACCTATAACTTCAACTGTCGTGTGCAGCTATCTCCTCAGGTCCTGCCAGAGTTCGCAAAGCTGAGTCTGATCACCGCTCAGACAGAGGCCCTCCCTGATGAATGTGTACAGGCCTCTTCAGGGCAGGGATCTTTTAGTGCAGGGAGCCAGGGTTTCAGATTATGGTGAGACTACATTAATTGGAACCTGGATGGCAACATTTAGGGCTGTTAAAACAGTCAGTCCAAATTCAAGTATTTATTTCTGGTACCTCTATGTTCCTGGCAGCAGGATTGGCCCTGCAGGGGAAGCAAGAAGAAATTCAATTGCAATCATGCCTATTAAGCAGCTTAGAGTACAAGGTGTTCCATCACTTATTACCTATCAGTCCTTCCCTATAGGAGAGTCACATATTCAAGCCTTCCCTCTCCTCTACCTGCCAATCTTCCCGTGACCCTTTCTTCAACTCGTTCCCTTACTTTTTTTTTTTTTTTTTGCCCCACAAACTTCTTGTAAAAGGAATTACACTGAATGCTCCTGCTATAAATTAAAAGTTGGTGTCCCCTCAAAATTCCTATGGTGAAATCCTATAACCCCCAAGGTTATATTAAAAGATGAGGCATTGGGAGGTGATCAGGTCATGAGGGTGGAGTCCTCAGGAAAGAGATTAGTGCCTTATAAAAAAGACCTGAGATGGCTCCCTCGTCCCTTCCATCATGAGAGGATGCAGCAGGAAGGTGCCATCTCTGAGCCGGAAAGTGAGCTCTCACCACAACTCCATCATACTGACACTTTGATCTTGGACTTCCCAGATGCCAGAACTGTAAGAAATAAATTTCTGTTGCTTATAAACTACCCAGTTTATGGTACTTTTTTCTGGCAGCCCAAATAGACTCAGAAGTCCCCATACCTCCACCAGGTCACCTTTCAAACTGCAAGATTGCCTTTTGCCTCTGTCACGCAATGAAACTGCTTGTCCTGCATGAACTGTCTTACTTTCCCAGCCAAAGGCTTCATTCCCCTGCCTCTTCAGTGTCCAATCTCACTCTGAAATCTCTGTTTCAGGGGCACCAGAGACAGTTCTCTATTTAGGTTCTGCCAGGTGACTTTGTATAACAGAAATGGAAAAAAAACCCAAAAACCACACAGAGTAAGAGAGATCTAAGGATTATTCCTGGTTCTGACACTAGGGACATGGGTGACTTAACCTCTCTAAGCTGGAATGTTCCCTCAGTATAAAAACATTTATGACCCCCCCCCTTGGAGGGTCACTGAGAAAGCATTTAAAATGCCTAATAGCACACTGAATGATACATATTGTGTGTAAGTTTGCATATGTTTTCTGGTGTTTTTAAAATTCTTCTTAATCTCTCTCACCTTGTCCTGCTCTGTTATCTGATCCTGACCCTCTTGAAAAAAAAAAAAAATGTGTCAAGGACAAGCATGTATGATTCAGAGCTAGAGAAACCTGGGTTCCAATCAACCACTGCTTTTTTTTTTTTAACTTTATTATTATATTAGAGGGTAGTTGATTAACAGTGTTGTGTTAGTTTCAGGTGTACAACAAAGTGATTCAGTTATACATATACATGTATCTATTCTTTTTCAAATTCTTTCCCCAATTAGGTCATTACAGAATATTGAGCAGAGTTCCCTGTGCTATACAATAGGTCCTTGTTGGTTATCCATTTTAAATATAGCAGTGTGTACATGTCAATCCCAAACTCCCTAACTATCCCTCCCCCACCCTTCCCCTAAGTTCGTTCTCTAAGTCTGTGAGTCTGTTTCTGTTTTGTAAATAAGTTCATTTGTATCACTTTTTTTTAGATTCCACATATAAGTGATATCATACAATATTTCTCTTTCTCTGTCTGACTTACTTTACTCAGTATGACAATCTCTAGGTCCATCCATGTTGCTGCAAATGGCATTATTTCATTCTTTTTAATGACTGAGTAATATTCCATTACTCATATGTGGTATATATGTACCACATCTTCTTTATCCATTCTTCTGTCAATGGACACACTGCTTTTTAAAAATTGTATTTAAACTTTTTAAATTTTGAAATAATTTAAGACTCCCAAGAAGGTGCAAAAGTTACAAAGAGGTCTCAAGTATCCCTTACTCTGCTTTCCCCAATGTTATCATCTTATACAGCCATAATACATAATTCAAAACCAGGAAACTGACATTGGTACAATCTTATTTCCACAACTATAGACTTCATTTGGATTCCACTAGTTTTCACAAGTGCTTCAAGTACTGCTATTCACTGTTTTTGTACCTATGGAAAGTTTACTTAATCTGTCCGAGCTTTAGTCTGCAAAATAAGAATAATTTATCATCATCAACCTCATAGAGAGTTTTTGAGGTTTATGGAAGGTCCCATATGTAAATTCACATACATCCAACCTATTGTTGGTTATAGCTAGAGCTATTACCCCCAGGCAGTGTTCTGTGGTCAGTTAGAGCACAGACTCTAAGACCAGAGAGCCCAGCTTTGTATACTTGCTCTCTACTTCCTACTTGGTAATCTCTCAGACCCTCAGTTTCTTCAGCACAGAAATGGGGATAATAATAGCACTTACCCAAGTATAATTTTGAGAAGAGTTTAGGTAATATTTTAAAAGAACTTCAATTGATACCTGACATCTAGTAAGTGTTGTGCTAGCTCTTATTACATTTATAGTATCTAGTACTTACTCGGAGGATAATAAATGTTCGTTTTTATTTGTATTTTATTATCCTCCTTGTCCTCTCAATGTTGGTTTATGGGATTCTGCCCTCAGCTGTCTTCCTTATCAAATACAGAGAATTTCTATAAATTCTCATCTACTCTCAGGATTTCACGAATTCCCAGGTCTATACCTCTATCTTATATCCCTGCTTTTGCTCCCAGATCTGAATTACAAGCTTCAAACAGACATCTCTAAATAAAACTCATTCTTATCTTTTTCTCTGAAACACTGTGGCCTTGGTAAGAGTTCACTCTGAGCTATGAACTTGCAGGCAAGGAGAGTAATCCTCCGACAGGCAGGGGGCCGTGAGCCCTTCCTCCCAGATTTCTCACCTTCCCTCACCCACCACCTTCCACTCTCATCCACCCTACAGTCAGCGAGAAATCTGTCAAGTGGGGCGAAAGCAAAGGTGAGGAGGAACTAACCAACTCAGGCAGAAGTGTTGCCAAGACGTAAATTGGGGTCTCTGGACAGCAGGAATTCTTGGGGAGCAAGACATGAGAACTCACTGTTCATTACGTGGGTTGACAATGTTGTATTAACAAGATGTTCTTCATCTGTTTGTCCTTGAAGGAGGGTGTATTAGTTTCCTAAGGCTGTCATAATGACGACAAACTGGGTGGCTTCAACCACAAACATTTATTGTTTCACAGTTTTGGATGCTAGAAGCCAGAGATCAAGGTGTTGGCATGGTTGGGTTCTTTCCATGGTCTGTAAGGTGGAATCTCCCCTAGCTTGTGCTTGTTTGCTGACACTGGTATTCCTTGACTTGTGAAACATCACCCCAGTCTCTGCCTTTATCTTCACATGGTGTTCTCCCTGTGTACCTATTTGTCTCCAATTTTCCCCTTTTTATAAAGACACTAGTCATGGGGCTTCCCTGGTCCAGTGGTGGTAAAGAATCCTCCTTGCAATGCAGGGGTCGCCGGTGCGATCCCTGGTAGGGGAACAAAGATCCAACATGCCGCAGGGCAACTAGACCAGCGCGCCACAACTACTGAGCTCATGCGCCTCAACGAGAGAGCCTGTGTGCTGCAAACTACAGAGCCCACGTGCCCTGGAGCCCGTGCGCCACACCTGGAGAGAGAAAATCCCCACGCCACAACTAGAGAGAAGCCTGCACGCCACAACAAAGACCCGACACAGCCAAACAAATAAAATAAAATAAATAAATGCTTAAAAAATAAATAAAAAAATAAAGACAGTAGCCATATTGAACTAAGGTCCACCCAGATGACCTCATTTTGACTCAATTACCACTGTAAAGATCCTATCTCCAAATAAGTTCAGATTCTGAGGTCCTGGGGGTTAAAACTTTAACATACAAATTTGGGGGGTGGGACACAATTCAACCCGTAGTAAAGAATGAGCCCCAAGATAGGAATGAATGTGTTTCTTCCGTACTTTCTTCTCCTCCTTCCCAGATAGGGGAAAATACCATTTGTCATTATACTTTAGGGGTGAAATAATATTACCCAGTAGTAATGGAAGTAAGTTTTATGTTATGAGTTAGAATTTCTTTCTGACAGGTCTTAAAACTCTTTATGATTTTGTATGAGGAAAGAAAATATTAAACTTTTTGTTAATAAAGTTGTAAAGCGGGAATGAATAGAAATAGAGATGGACAAGGAGACTCAAGGAAGTAAGTCAGGGTTCAGATGTCTGGGTCCAGAGTGGGCCTATTGTCAACCTATAATCCTGAAAGTTCATGGCAAGAAATACGAAAAGGGACTGCTTTTGTGGGACAACATTTGTGTGACCAAGAGATGTGATAAACTAAACAATCATCTCCAGTAAGTACTAGGGACGACTCTCTAGGGAAGGCTGGACATCATGGGAGAGGGACCATCGTCCTGCCTATGAGTGGTGTCCTGTCAAATACATACGTACATATTTGGTCCTACTCTGGGTACCTCTTCTGCATCTCTTCAGTGTAATCCTGTCCCTAAGGGGCCTCCAAGTGCCTTGAGGAGTGGGCTGGCTGCTCCCTCACCTGCAGCTGGGATCTTTTCTGGGAAAAACCCAAAGAGGAGACACTCCCGTGACATTGGTTTGCCAGCGACAAACAGTGGATCTTATCAGAGGTAATACAAGGGGCATAGAAGCAGAGCAGAACACTGAGGGGAGAACTTGTGGTGCGTGGGGGACCAAAGCTGACACTTCCCGATATAAGAGTTCAGAGTTTGGTTCCATCTTGGAAGAATACTTGATGGAACATCAGGAACTGGGTGGAAGGCAAATCAACAAAGGACAGCAAAACACATGGGAGACTTAGTGCATCCATGCTCACTAACGTAGGGTCCTCTCCTCAGGATGGAGATACGGCCTTCTCCACATTGAATTATGATCATCCTAAGCCTATAGAACTTTATTTTGAGCACTTATTTTAGCTTGATCTTGAACTTTTATTCTTGTAGCAGCAGGTAGGCAGGGGTTAAGGTGAGTTACAGATAATAATAAAATTAAATGTCACTCAGTCTTTCTGAGAGGCAGGCCTAGTCCTAGGCCTAGTGTTACATTCTCCAGACCAGAATCCACTCTCAGGGTAGAAACTAACGTCAAGGGAAGCTGGAAAATGTAGTTTGCCTCAGCGCCTGAGTGAAGGAGGAAATGGGTTTGGCAAATATTTACTTGATCTCTGACATAGCCTGCCCTTTTGGGTACCAAACATCTTTACCTTTCTCCCACACGTAGCATATACTCACCCCTTTTCCCAAGGGAGAGAAACCAAAGTGATAAACCCAATCACTGCTCCCAACTCAAAGTCCAGGACCTCAGGGTGACACACAGCTATTCAAGTCCAGAAGTAATTCTTCAAGATCCAGGTTCAATGATACAAGACGACAAATTACCTGTACCTTCCCTCTCTACAATACGATATGGTAGAATAAAGACAGGGTAACTATAATCAATACTTCCATTTGGAAAACAAAATTATGGGAGATACATAGTGGCCCTTAGCTTGTAACAAGATGAGCCTCTGCCAGGAAGGCATCACAAGGTCTCCATGCCCTGGTGGTGGGGAATGTTCCAGGTTAGATCCTAATCTTACTCTCTGGGAGGAAATCTTTTGTCTTCTGTTCTCTGTGGCCCATGGCTCCACTCTCCAGAAGGCTCTTTTTCCTCTATTCTATGTGCCCATTCCTGAGGGAGTTATTTGTGAGTATACCCCCTTTGGGTGACCTACAGCTTTCATAGCTCACTTCCTGATGCTGTAAGTCTGGACTTTCAAAAGTCGTTTTAATGATAAAATAGTTAATAGTTTCTTTAATTCTGTAATTCAGGTTCATGGAGCTTTTGGAAATACTGTTCCAAAACTTTTATTGTTTATCCATTTGCTTCCACTTGGTACCGTATAACAGGGACTACACCCAAATTCGTTCCTATAATTTTTTCTGAAGGCTAATTTATTTCTTCACTTTCTCATCTCCATGAATCTCTCTCCAGCTAATATAGGTAGCTGGAGAATACTTGAAATAATGGGCAGGAGGGACACACATTTGATGTGAATTTTTCTATAGGGCAAAAATCTGAAGTCCTTGAGGGCTTTTGTCAAGAGCTTTTTTTTTTTTTTTTTTTTTTTTTCTATTTGATATCCTACTGTTTGGGATCTAGAAGCAATTAGCTTTTCCAATCTTTTGAGACCTTACATTTCTAGACTCTTTCTATTCCCTTTACCTCTGCTTGTAAACTTCCAATTCTTGCCTGGTTCAGCATTTTCAAATACCTTGCTATAAGCAAAAAGTAGAATAAAAAACACACCATCACTCAGATGCTTTCCAACTCTGTACCTGAAAACAGAGACTAGTAGATAAATAATCTTCCTTGTAGATGTCAATGTCACAAGTAGTTTTTTGTTGCAAGACATGCCTGTCCACCTTTCCAGCCTCTGAAATCAGTGTCCTCACTGTGTGCTGCTTGACCACTAGGTCAATGACACTATTTCTGGTGTTATGGCAGCATCCTTCTACTGCAAGGTACTAATTTCTGTTTGTAAGGTAACCCTGACTGCTATAGCAGATATACCCCCAAGTCTAAGTGGCTCACTAATTAAAGTTACTTTATCACATATATTTCAAAACAGGAGTTTATGATCAATATGTGATCAATATTCCAAGATTCTACAATGTCCCACACATAGTTTCCAAGAAAAGAACATGGAGAATTGTGCACAGCATGTTTTTATAAGTTAGGTCTAGAAGTGATG